>NC_133331.1:181049354-181799354 GCF_042186555.1 Aquarana catesbeiana | reverse complement strand
TGGAACATTGATTACATTTTAGGGGGTTGTGAAATCCCTAAAAAAAATTACTTTTAGGACACGCAGGAATTTAGGGACTAAAAAGGCTACAAGACTGCAGTTGTCGCACTCTGCAGGTGCAGTTGCTAACCAGCTTACAGTAAATGAGGTAATGTAAAAAGGCATTCATGTTGCAAGGAGTACACAATCACATGCAAGGGCAATTAATGAAAACACTTTGAGGCTTGCATATGATTTGATGATGGAAATCAGCAGAGCTTCTGCTCATTTACTAAAGCACTGGAACAAATGCACTTGTAGAGTGCACATGCATTTTGCAAAGTGCAACATATATTTGCTTTAGACAAATCAACACCACAGAACATTCCAGCAAATTTTAACGAGGGTGGGGGTGGGAGGGTTGTGAAATCTAGATAATTGCTCATTAGCAGCAAACTATTTGGAGTGAGTTTAGGTGGGGGGGGGGGGTTTGTGAAATCTAGATAATTGCTCATTAGCAGCACACTAAATACACTCAAACAAAATACATTCCAAATGAGTAGACTAGGTGGATATGTTCCCATCACTTCATGCTGGGAAGGTTATTGAAGGAAAATATACATGCATGACAAAAAATAACAGGAAAAAAATCCAGCATGTGTGAGGATAAAAAGGGGACATTCACACTATATTGCAATGATGGTAAGTAGTGTTTGAAGCAAGAAATACATTATATTATCAAAGATTACATAAAAGAACATGTGATGCTAATAAAAGAAAAATATCTTACCTTAATATAGTCCTTCTGCAGGACCTGTATGATGGCAGAACAGGTCTCTGGGATAATGATCCCCAGAGCCTGGGGGGAGATGCCTGTCGAGAACTTAAGGTCCTGCAGGCTTCTCCCTGTGGCCAAATACCGCAAGGTAGCGACCAACCTCTGCTCCGGAGTGATGGCTTGCCTCATGCAGGTATCCTGCCTGCTGATATAGGGGGTCAGCAAAGCCAACAAACGGTCAAAAACGGGGTCCGTCATCCGGAGAAAGTTCCTGAAATCCTCAGGATTATTCTCACGGATCTCACGGAGCAAAGGCATGTGACAGAACTGGTCACGCTGAAGCAACCAATTCTTGGTCCATGAACTCCTCCTCGCCCTGTTCATGGACTGGTCTTGGGCTGAAGAATAAACTACAGCACCAAGCACATACAATGCACGAGCTCTACGACGAGTACGTACAGGTAACATGGCTTCAAAACGGTCGGCTGGTCAGAACGCACTAAACAGAACGCACTGAAGAACAGCAAGGCCTGTGAAGAACGACCTGAAAATCAGGAACGAGCGGCCAATAAAACAAAGATTTCTCAATGCCAACTGACCAAACGCACTGAAAAGCAGATACAAACCTCACAAGCACAGACTGAACAACAGTTAAAACGAACTGAAAAATACGAGTCTCACAAGCGCGAATCGTCTCTCACCAAACTTCTACTAACACGAGATAAACACGAGATTAGCAGAAGGAGCCCAAAGGGTGTCGTACGGGCTATTGAACTTCCGTTTTATAGTCTCGTCGGACTTGGTGTACGTCACCGCGTACTAGGCTGTCGTACTTTTGTGTGGTCGTGTGTGTGTAAGTCCGTTCGTAAGAAAGTCTGCCGCAAGTCCGCCGAAGGTACGTCGGAAGTCTGTCGGACAGGCTGTCGGACTTTTGTAGACGAAAAGTCCGACCGTGTGTACGCGGCATTAGCCCTCACAGTTACTCTTGCTGGGCGCTGGAACGGGCCCTGCTGTGAAATATTATATCAATAATTGTAATTACATGTCTCAGTTGAACAGGGTCAGAAAAATTGGGCCTTTGGTGGTGGTGTGGTGGTGTTGCCACAACACTGTAAGCCCTCACAGTTTCTATTGGTGGGCACTGGAACGGGCCCTGCTGTGAAATATTATATAAAGAATTGTAAATACATGCCCCTGTTGAACAGGGTCAGAAAAATTGGGCTTTAGGCACTGGTGCTGATGCCACAACACTGCAACACCCCACAGATACCCTAGTTGAGTGCAGGAAGGAGCCCTGCTGCAAAATATTACAGCAAGAATTTTAATTACACGGCCCTGTTAAACAGGAGCAGAAAAATTGGGCTTTAGGCACTGGTGCAACAAGACTGTAACCCCCCACAGATTCTGTTGTTGAGCGCAGGAATGAGCCCTGCTGTGAAATATTAGATTTAAAAATTGTAATTACGCACCCCTGTTAAACAGGGGCAGAACAATTGGGCTTTAGGCACTGGTGCTGGTGCCATAACACTGCAACCCCTCACAGATAGGGATGAGCCGAACACCCCCCTGTTCGGTTCGCACCAGAACATGTGAAAAGGCAAAAAATGTGTTCGAATACACGAACACCGTTAAAATCTATGGGACACGAACATGAATAATCAAAAGTGCTAATTTTAAAGGCTTATATGCAAGTTATTGTCATAAAAAGTGTTTGGGGACCTGGGTCCTGCCCCAGGGGACATGGATCAATGCAAAAAAAAGTTTTAAAAAGGACGTTTTTTCGGGAGAAGCGATTTTAATAATGCTTAAAGTGAAACAATAAAAGTGTAATATTCCTTTAAATTTTGTACCTGGGGGGTGTCTATAGTATGCCTGTAAAGGGGCACATGTTTTCCGTGTTTAGAACAGTCTGACAACAAAATTACATTTCAAAGGAAAAAAAGTCATTTAACCACTTCAGCCCCGGACCATTATGCTGCCTAAGGACCAGAGGACTTTTTCCAATTTGGCACTGCGTCGCTTTAACTGCTAATTGTGTGGTCATGCAATACTGTACCCAAACGAAATTTGCGTCCTTTTCTTCCCACAAATAGAGCTTTCTTTTGATAGTATTTGATCACCTCTTTCGTTTTTATTTTTTGCGTTATAAACGGAAAAAGACCGAAAATTTTTTAAAAAAATGATATTTTCTACTGTTTGTTATAAAAAAATCCAATAAACTCAATTTTAGTCATACATTTAGGCCAAAATCTATTCGGCCACATGTCTTTGGTAAAAAAAATGTCAATAAGCGTATATTTATTGGTTTGCGCAAAAGTTATAGCATCTACAAACTAGGGTACATTTTCTGGAATTTACACAGCTTTTAGTTTATGACTGCCTATGTCATTTCTTGAGGTGCTAAAATGGCAGGGCAGTACAAACCCCCCCCCAAATGACCCCATTTTGGAAAGTAGACACCCTAAGAAAATTGCTGAGAGACATGTTGAACCCATTGAATATTTATTTTTTTGTCCCAAGTGATTGAATAATGACAAAAAAAAAAAAATATTTACAAAAAGTTGTCACTAAATGATATATTGCTCACACAGGCCATGGGCCTATGTGGAATTGCACCCCAAAATACATTCAGCTGCTTCTCCTGAGTAGGGATGAGCTTCGTGTTCGAGTCGAACCCATGTTCGACTCGAACATCGGCTGTTCGATCGTTCGCCGAATTGCGAACGATATGGGCCGTTCGCGCCAAATTCGTGTGGCGCGTCACGGCCCATAATTCACTGCAGCATCGCAGTGCATTGCTTGCTGATGATTGGCCAAGCATGCACTATGATCCGCATGCTTGGCCAATCACAGCGCCGCCTTAACAGAGAGCCATAATTGGCCAAAGCCAAGGAGGCTTTGGCCAATTATGGCTCAGGGGATTTAGTACACGCCCCACACTATATAAGGCCGCCTGCACGGCGGCCCTGTGCAGTGTGTTCCAGTGTGCTTAGAGAGAGAGAGACAGTGTCATTTCATTTGAGTTAGCTAGATTAGGCAGGACAGTCAGTCAGTTAGCTGCACTTAAAGTGTATTGTGTATATATATGCATCCCAGGTGTTGCATATATATATATATATATATATATATATATATATATATACACTGTATTCAGTTTAGCTAGATCCGTTCCTGTTATCTTCTAGACTATTTACATTTAGTGCAGTGCGTCCTGCTCACAGTGTTCAGCTAGATCCGTTCCTGTTATATTCCTACTGACAGGCAGGCTTGTCTTGTTACAGTATTTTGAAGAAAATTACTGGTGTTCTTTTGATCCTATTAGTACCACAGTCAGGCAGCTAGACTATTTACATTTAGTGCAGTGCGTCCTGCTCACAGTGTTCAGCTAGATCCGTTCCTGTTATCTTCTTACTGACAGGCAGGCTTGTCTTGTTACAGTATTTTAAAGAAAATTACTGGTGTTCTTTTGATCCTATTAGTACCACAGTCAGGCAGCTAGACTATTTACAGTTAGTGCAGTGCGTCCTGCCCACAGTGTTCTGCTAAACCTACAAGTAAGTGGGGTGCGTCATGCTCACAGTGTTCAGCTAAACCTACAAGTTAGTGGGGTGCGTCCACCTCACAGTGTTCAGCTAAACCTACAAGCTAGTGGGGTGCGTCCTGCTCACAGTGTTCAGCTAGATCCGTTTCTGTTATATTCCTACTGACAGGCAGGCTTGTCTTGTTACAGTATTTTGAAGAAAATTACTGGTGTTCTTTTGATCCTATTAGTACCACAGTCAGGCAGCTAGACTATTTACATTTAGTGCAGTGCGTCCTGCTCACAGTGTTCAGCTAGATCCGTTCCTGTTATCTTCTTACTGACAGGCAGGCTTGTCTTGTTACAGTATTTTAAAGAAAATTACTGGTGTTCTTTTGATCCTATTAGTACCACAGTCAGGCAGCTAGACTATTTACAGTTAGTGCAGTGCGTCCTGCCCACAGTGTTCTGCTAAACCTACAAGTAAGTGGGGTGCGTCCTGCTCACAGTGTTCAGCTAAACCTACAAGTTAGTGGGGTGCATCCACCTCACAGTGTTCAGCTAAACCTACAAGCTAGTGGGGTGCGTCCTGCTCACAGTGTTCAGCTAGATCCGTTTCTGTTATCTTCTTACTGACAGGTAGGCTTGTCTTGTTACAGTAAATACAGCTACCTGAAGAAAATTGCTGGTGTTCTTTTGATCCTATTAGTACCACAGTCAGGCAGCTAGACTATTTACAGTTAGTGCAGTGCGTCCTGCTCACAGTGTTCTGCTAAACCTACAAGTTAGTGGGGTGCGTCCTGCTCACAGTGTTCAGCTAAACCTACAAGTTAGTGGGGTGCATCCACCTCACAGTGTTCAGCTAAACCTACAAGCTAGTGGGGTGCGTCCTGCTCACAGTGTTCAGCTAGATCCGTTTCTGTTATCTTCTTACTGACAGGCAGGCTTGTCTTGTTACAGTAAATACAGCTACCTGAAGAAAATTGCTGGTGTTCTTTTGATCCTATTAGTACCACAGTCAGGCAGCTAGACTATTTACAGTTAGTGCAGTGCGTCCTGCTCACAGTGTTCTGCTAAACCTACAAGTTAGTGGGGTGCGTCCTGCTCACAGTGTTCAGCTAAACCTACAAGTTAGTGGGGTGCGTCCACCTCACAGTGTTCAGCTAAACCTACAAGCTAGTGGGGTGCGTCCTGCTCACAGTGTTCAGCTAGATCCGTTCCTGTTATCTTCTTACTGACAGGCAGGCTTGTCTTGTTACAGTATTTTAAAGAAAATTGCTGGTGTTCTTTTGATCCTATTAGTACCACAGTCAGGCAGCTAGACTATTTACAGTTAGTGCAGTGCGTCCTGCTCACAGTGTTCTGCTAAACCTACAAGTTAGTGGGGTGCGTCCTGCTCACAGTGTTCAGCTAAACCTACAAGCTAGTGGGGTGCGTCCTGCTCACAGTGTTCAGCTAGATCCGTTCCTGTTATCTTCTTACTGACAGGCAGGCTTGTCTTGTTACAGTATTTTAAAGAAAATTACTGATGTTCTTTTGATCCTATTAGTACCACAGTCAGACAGCTAGACTATTTACAGTTAGTGCAGTGCGTCCTGCTCACAGTGTTCTGCTAAACCTACAAGTTAGTGGGGTGCGTCCTGCTCACAGTGTTCAGCTAAACCTACAAGTTAGTGGGGTGCGTCCACCTCACAGTGTTCAGCTAAACCTACAAGCTAGTGGGGTGCGTCCTGCTCACAGTGTTCAGCTAGATCCGTTTCTGTTATCTTCTTACTGACAGGCAGGCTTGTCTTGTTACAGTATTTTAAAGAAAATTACTGATGTTCTTTTGATCCTATTAGTACCACAGTCAGACAGCTAGACTATTTACAGTTAGTGCAGTGCGTCCTGCTCACAGTGTTCTGCTAAACCTACAAGTTAGTGGGGTGCGTCCTGCTCACAGTGTTCAGCTAAACCTACAAGTTAGTGGGGTGCGTCCACCTCACAGTGTTCAGCTAAACCTACAAGCTAGTGGGGTGCGTCCTGCTCACAGTGTTCAGCTAGATCCGTTTCTGTTATCTTCTTACTGACAGGCAGGCTTGTCTTGTTACAGTAAATACAGCTACCTGAAGAAAATTGCTGGTGTTCTTTTGATCCTATTAGTACCACAGTCAGGCAGCTAGACTATTTACAGTTAGTGCAGTGCGTCCTGCTCACAGTGTTCTGCTAAACCTACAAGTTAGTGGGGTGCGTCCACCTCACAGTGTTCAGCTAAAGCTACCTGTAGAAGGTTGGTGGTGTTCTCATACTACAGGCAGGCAGTTGATTTTGCTAGCTGCAGTATCAGTACATATATATATATATATATATATATATATCCCAGCTTAGTGCAGCTACAGGCCATTAGTATGTCTGGAAGGCCAAGAAAGAGAGGCAGACAGTCACAAGCCAATAAAAGAGGGCAAGCAGGCTCTGTGTCTAGTGCTGGTCGTGGAGACGGTGCATCCTCATCAGCACGTGGCCATGGGACACGCTTGGCCTTTTTTTCGGCAGCTGGCCATGTTGAGCCGCAACATGCGGAAGACTTGGTCGAGTGGATGACCAAGCCGTCCTCATCCTCCTCATCCTCTCTCACCCATGCCCAGGGTACTTTGTCTGGCAAAGCAGCGGCCTCTTCCCTCGGCTCAATGTCATCAGTGACTCCTTCCCTAGCCCCACCATGTCCTCCTGAGGAGTCCCTCGAACTGTTTGACCACAGTGTTGGGTACATGCTCCAGGAGGATGCCCAGCGTTTGGAAGGCTCTGATGATGATACTGAGCTCGATGAAGGCAGTAACACGAGCACGGACAGAGGGGGTGCCCAAGAAGGACAGCAATCTGGCAGTCATGCTCCCCTGCTGCAGCATACTGCCAGGTTTGCTCCAGTGATGAGGAGGGAGGGGATGATGAGGTCACTGACTCAACGTGGGTGCCTGATAGGAGAGAGGAGGAGGAGGAGGAGGCGGCACATCACCAACGAGGCAGGATGCCCTCCAGGGGCCAGCCTAAGGGCAGCACATTGACTGCATCACACCCCAAAGCTCCACATGTGCAGGGCGCTGCAGTCTCTGCGCGTTATTCAAAAAGTTCTTTGGTGTGGGCCTTTTTTGAGACGAGTGCATCAGATCGCACCGCTGCTATTTGCAACTTATGTCTCAAGCGTATCTCCCGTGGCCAAAACATCTCCCGCTTGGGTACCACATGCTTGACCAGACATATGTTGACCTGCCATGCAGTTCGTTGGCAAGCGTATCTAAAAGACCCACACCAAAGAACAAAGAGGACCTCTGCTTGCTCCTCATCAGCTGAGATTTCCAACCCCACTAGACCTTCAGTCCTCTCTGAGACCTGCACTGAGAGGAATGAAGGTGTAGAATTAGGTGTGTCACAGCTACGTACTTGTGGGCAATCTGATTTTGGTACACCGACGTCAGATTGTACCAGGCAAATTTCCCTGCCCCAGCTGCTGTACCGCCGAAAGAAGTTTGCTCCCAGCCATCCACATGCCCAACGGTTGAATGCTAGCTTGGCAAAATTGCTAGCACTTCAACTGCTGCCTTTTCAGTTGGTAGACTCTGCCCCCTTCCGTGAGTTTGTGGAATGTGCGGTTCCTCAGTGGCAGGTACCCAAACGCCACTTTTTCTCACGGAAGGCGATTCCGGCTCTCTACCAGCATGTGGAAGGCAATGTCCATGCCTCGCTGGACAGGGCGGCCAGCGGTAAGGTGCATATTACCGCTGACTCATGGTCCAGCAGGCATGGACAGGGACGTTACCTAAGTTTCACGGCGCATTGGGTGACTCTGCTGGCAGCTGGGAAGGATGCAGGACAAGGTGCAGTAGTGTTGGAGGTTGTTCCGCCACCACGCCACCAAAATGCTAATGATTGTGACACACCTCTCTCCTCCACCCCCTCCTCTTCTTCTTCCTCCATGGCCTCTTCCTCGGAACCAGCGGTGCTCCGTAGTCGTTCAAGGGGCTACGCAAGTACGCAGGCCAAAAGATGCCATGCGGTGCTTGAGCTGGTGTGCTTGGGGGACAGGAGCCACACTGGGGCAGAGGTTCTGTCAGCTCTGCAGGGGCAGGTTCAGAGGTGGTTGACGCCACGCCAACTTAAGGCAGGAATGGTGGTTTGCGACAATGGCACCAACCTCCTCTCTGCCCTCCGACAGGGACAAATGACCCATGTGCCCTGTTTGGCTCACGTCCTTAACTTGGTGGTGCAGCGGTTCTTGGGCAGGTACCCGGGCTTACAGGATGTCCTGAGGCAGGCCAGGAAAGTCTGTGTGAATTTCCGCCGGTCATATAATGCCAGTGCTCGGCTGACGGACCTCCAAAAAGAGTTTAACCTGCCCAAAAACCGCCTAATCTGTGACATGCCCACCAGGTGGAACTCAACGTTGGCCATGCTGCAGCGGCTGCACACGCAGCAGAGGGCCATCAATGAGTACCTGTGCGACTATGGCACCAGGACAGGGTCAGGGGAGCTTGGTTTTTTTTCCCCACGCCAGTGGGCCATGATCAGGGATGCATGCACTGTCCTGTCACCATTTGAGGAGGCCACGAGGATGGTGAGCAGTGACAGTGCATGCATCAGTGACACTGTCCCCCTTGTCCACCTGTTGGAGCACACGCTGCGTGGAATAATGGACAGGGCACTTGAGGCAGAACAGAGGCAGGAAGAGGAGGACTTCCTTAGCTCTCAAGGCCCCCTTTATCCAGACAGTGTTCCTGCGTGCCCGCCGATCACACAGGAAGAGGACGAGGAGGAAGAGGAAGAGGAGGAGAAGGAAGATTGTGTCAGTATGGAGGTGGAGCCTGGCACTCAGCATCAGCAGCAGTCTTTAAGGGATCAGTCCCAAGAAACACATGGACTTGTACGTGGCTGGGAGGAGGTGGCTGCGGACCATGTCGTCCTTAGTGACCCAGAGGACTCCGGACTGAATGCCTCAGCAAACCTACGCTGCATGGCCTCCCTGATCCTGCAAAGCCTGCGTAAGTATCCTCGTATTTGTGGTATCAAGGAGAAGGACCAATACTGGCTGGCAACCCTCCTTGATCCACGTTACAAGGGTAAGGTTGCGGACCTTATCTTGCCATCGCAGAGGGAGCAGAGGATGAAACATCTTCGGGAGGCCTTGCAGAAAGGTCTGTGCAACGCGTTCCCAGAGACTGGGAGGTTACAAACTCCTGTTTCAGGACAACGTGTTGCTGAGGCTTCGGTCAGTCAAAGAAGGAGCGGTGGAGAAGGTGGCCGTCTGACCGATGCGTTCATACAATTTTTTGGTCCACAGCCCCAAGGTATGATCGGTTCCAGCAACCATCGCCAGCGTCTGTTTTACATGGTGCAGGAATACCTAGGGGCAAGATCAGACTTGGACACCTTTCCCACCGAAAATCCTCTGGGTTACTGGGTCTTGAGGATGGATCACTGGCCAGAGCTTGCACAGTATGCAATTGAGCTACTGGCCTGTCCTGCATCCAGCGTTCTTTCGGAACGCACATTCAGTGCTGCTGGAGGCGTGGTAACCGATCACAGGGTGCGTCTGTCCACTGACTCGGTCGATCGACTGACCTTCATAAAAATGAATGAGTCTTGGATCACCACCAGCTACCAAGCACCTGATGCTGATGTAACCGAATAATTTTTTTTGAAATCTCAGATCCCTTCAAAGACTGCCTATGCTGATGCTGAGTGACTATCCCTGAGTAATTATCCTCTTCCTCCTCAATCATCACGCTGATAGCTTGTAAGAACATTTTTGGTTCTGGGTGCCACCACCAGTGCCTAAGGCACAATTTTTCAGCCCCTGTTTAACAGGGGCGTGTAATTACGATTTTTGATGTAATACTTTGCAGCAGGGCTCGTTCCTGCATTCCAACTAGAGTGTCTGTGAGGGGTTGCAGTGTTGTGGCACCAGCACCAGTGCCTAAGGCCCAATTTTTCAGCCCTTGTTTAACAGGGGCGTGTAATTACAATTTTTGATGCAATACTTTGCAGCAGGGCTCGTTCCTGCATTCCAACTAGAGTGTCTGTGAGGGGTTGCAGTGTTGTGGCACCAGCACCAGTGCCTAAGGCCTAATTTTTCAGCTCCTGTTCAACAGGGGCATGTAATTACAATTCTTGATCTAATATTTCACAGCAGAGCCCTGTGAGGGCTTACAGTGTTGTGGCCACAGAAACACCTAAGGCCCAAATTTCTGCTAAGTATATAGGGCAGGACCCTACTTTCAAACAACTAACTTACAAACGACTCCTACTTGCAAACGGAAGGAGACAACAGGAAGTGAGAATAAATCTACCCCTAGGAAGGGAAATTCTCTCCTGTAAGAGTTAATATGGGAAAAACATTTCTCCTTTCCACTGATGCTTTCCAATCCATTGGGACAAAAAGTGAGGTGAAATCTTCTGAAGAGGAGGAAAGACAGCAAAACAAATGTCACAGGGGTGATAACCCTTCCCTATGTTTTCCAAAAAGCTTAAAAAAGATTTTTTGGCTGGAGCTAAACACGTTAAAAATGTACCCGTTCAAAATTACAAAGAGATTCTACTTAACAACAAACCTACAGCCTGTATACTGCTGTTCAGAGTATATAGGGCCTGGTGGCCCCACACCTTTCCTTATTTTAATTTGGGTGCGGGGTTCCCCTTAATATCCATACAAGACCCAAAGGGCCTGGTAATGGACTGGGGGGTACCCATGCCGTTTGTCTCACTGATTTTCATCCATATTGCCAGGACCCGACATTACATTAAACCCGCAAGCAGTTTTAAATGAGATTTTTTCCTTTAAAAATGACATTTGGTGCAGGGACTGTTCTAAACACAGGAAACACGCGTCACTTTACAGGCATACTATAGACACCCCCCAGGTACGATATTTAAAGGAATATTTCACTTTTTTTTTTTTTTACTTTAAGCATCATTAAAATCACTGCTCCCGAAAAAACGGCCGTTTTTAAAAGTTTTTTTTGCATTGATACATGTCCCCTGGGGTAGGACCCGGGTCCCCAAACCCTTTTTAGGACAATACCATGCAAATTAGCCTTTAAAATGAGCACTTTTGATTTCGAACGTTCGAGTCCCATAGACGTCAATGGGGTTCTAACGTTCGTGCGAACTTTCGGTCCGTTCGCAGGTTCTGGTGCGAACCGAACCGGGGGGTGTTCGGCTCATCCCTACTCCTGAGTATGGGGATACCACATGTGTGGGACTTTTTGGAAGCCTAGCCGCGTACGGGGCCCTGAAAACCAATCACCGCCTTCAGGATTTCTACGGGCGTAAATTTTTGATTTCATTCCTCACTACCTATCACAGTTTTGAAGGCCATAACATGCCCAGATGGCACAAACCCCCCCCAAATGACCCCATTTTGGAAAGTAGACACCCCAAGCTATTTGCTGAGAGGCATGGTGAGTATTTTGCAGCTCTCATTTGTTTTTGAAAATGAAGAAAGACAAGAAAAAACTTTTTTTTTTTCTTTTTTCAATTTTCAAAACTTTGTGACAAAAAGTGAGGTCTGCAAAATACTCACTATACCTCTCAGCAAATAGCTTAGGGTGTCTACTTTCCAAAATGGGGTCATTTGGCGGGGGGGTTGTGCCACCAGGGCATTCCATGGCCTCCGAAACTGTGATAGGCAGTGAAGAGTGAAATCAAAAATGTATGCCCTTAGAAAGCCTGAAGGCAGTGCTTGGTTTTCGGGGTCCCGTACGCGGCTAGGCTCCCAAAAAGTCTCACACATGTGGTATCCCCGTACTTAGGAAAAGCAGCAGAATGTATTTTGGGGTGTAATTTCACATATTCCCATGGCATGTTTGAGCAATATATCATTTAGTGACAACTTTGTGCAAAAAAAAAAAAAAATTGTCTCTTTCCCGCAACTTGTGTCACAATATAAAATATTCCATGGACTTGACATGACTCTCAGCAAATAGCTTGGGGTGTCTACTTTCCAAAATGGGGTAATTTGTGGGGGTTTTGAACTGTCCTGGCATTTTATGCACAACATTTAGAAGCTTATGTCACACATCACCCACTCTTCTAACCACTTGAAGACAAAGCCCTTTCTGACACTTTTTGTTTACATGAAAAAAATTTTTTTTTTTTGCAAGAAAATTACTTTGAACCCCCAAACATTATATATTTTTTTAAAGCAAATGCCCTACAGATTAAAATGGTGGGTGTTTCATTTTTTTTTCACACAGTATTTGCGCAGCGATTTTTCAAACGCATTTTTTGGGGAAAAAACACACTTTTTTTTAATTTTAATGCACTAAAACGCACTATATTGCCCAAATGTTTGATGAAATAAAAAAGATGATCTTAGGCCGAGTACATGGATACCAAACATGACATGCTTTACAATTGCGCACAAACATGCAGTGGCAACAAAATAAATACATTTTTAAAAGCCTTTAAAAGCCTTTACAGGTTACCACTTTAGATTTACAGAGGAGGTCTACTGCTAAAATTACTGCCCTCGATCTGACCTTCGCGGTGATACCTCACATGCATGGTGCAATTGCTGTTTACATTTGACGACAGACCGCCGCTTGCATTCGCCTTAGCATGAGAGCAGGGGGCGACAGGGGTGCTTTTTTTTTTTTTTCTTTATTATTTTTTTGCTTTTTTATCTTATTTTTAAACTGTTCCTTTCATTTTTTTTAATCATTTTTATTGTTATCTCAGGGAATGTAAATATCCCCTATGATAGCAATAGGTAGTGACAGGTACTCTTTTTTGAAAAAAATGGGGTCTATTAGACCCTAGATCTCTCCTCTGCCCTCAAAGCATCTGACCACACCAAGATCGGTGTGATAAAATGCTTTCCCAATTTCCCAATGGCGCTGTTTACATCCGGCGAAATCTAAGTCATGAAATGCTCGTAGCTTCCGGTTTCTTAGGCCATAGAGATGTTTGGAGCCACTCTGGTCTCTGATCAGCTCTATGGTCAGCTGGCTGAATCACCGGCTGCATTCTCAGGTTCCCTGTTGAGACAGGAGAGCCAGAGAAAACCACGGAAGACGGTGGGGGGGGGGCAATCCCTCCCACGGCTTGTAAAAGCAGTCTAGAGGCAAATTAGAAGCTAGGATTGCTTTTACATGAAAGCCGACCGCTGGCTGAAAAGAATGATACCAAGATGATACCTAAACCTGCAGGCATCATTCTGGTATAACCACTCAAAGTCGTGAATGGCGTACCTGAAGACAAAAAAATGGTTAACAATAAAACACAGTAAACAGTAAAGTATAAATAAATAAATAAAACATTGCAGAATAGAATACAGTAAAAAAGAGCAGAACAATAGAGAGAGAGGATAGAGATAGAGAGAACAATAAAACGACAACTATTTTTTTATTTTATATATATTTTTTTTTTTAACACTTTTTTTGTAACTAACTTTTATAACTGTAACCGGTTCCAGGTTCAGGTCTCTCGAAATGTGATGGTATCTTGGGAGACCCTGTGAAAGTGTGCCTAGTCTGTGCAATGCTGTACCCTACGCTAATACTCAACTAGTGAATGGTAGCGTTCAAAACATTCACCAATGCAAAAACCAGGATTGTCAGGACAGGAGGGACAATAATAGCGGGTGTCACGCCTATATCCGCGCTTGCTGCAGACACAACATCTTTTTTGGAGGGGTTCGTTGGGTAGGGGTACTCGGGAGGACATAAAGAAAATGCCTCTCATGCAGCCGACTGCATTTGGTTGGGGATGTGAATGGGGGAAGTACGGGCGCTGCAGAAGTGGTGGGTTCCCAATTAGGATTGGCGAATGCAGCAGGATGGGCACTATGGGCACGACGGGCCTGTTTGTCTTCTTCTTGGTGGCACACTTGGTGGGACACTACTTGTGCTTGCCACCTCACCAGCTTAAACTGCACTTATGGGACTCGCCATGTCACCAAGTGTTACTGCAGTGCTGGTTTGACTACGACCGGGGTTGCCAGTTCACCAAAACACTACCAAAAAAACTGTTAGCGATCGCAGGGATCAGGCCTGACTCTGCGAACGCTGCAGTTATGCGTTTAGTGTTTTGTAAGTGACAGTGATCGATCAATACTGCACTTGGGTGGGCTGGGCTGGGCCGGGCGGAGGAGCAAAACGCAGGTGCTAGCAGGTATCTGGGCTGATCCCCCTAACACTGCGTTTTTGGGAACCCTAAACTGCTGGGGACGTTAGTATAGATCTGATTGGAACAGATATTGATCCGTTCAGATACTATACCACTAAGGGAGGCGTATGCTGCGTGCATGGGTGTTAGCGGTACTGGCGCTAACCTGACGCTGCCTGGGGCTGGTGCTTGCCAGTTCACCAAAATGCTACCAAAAAAACTGTTAGCGATCGTAGGGATCAGGCCTGACTCTGCGAACGCTGCAGTTATGTGTTTAGTGTTTTGTAAGTGACAGTGATCGATCGATACTGCACTTGGGTGGGCTGGGCTGGGCCAGGCGGAGGGGCAAAACGCAGGTGCTAGCAGGTATCTGGGCTGATCCCCCTAAAACTGCGTTTTTGGGAAACCTAAACTGCTGGGGATGCTAATATAGATCTGATCGGATCAGATATTGATCCGTTCAGATACTATACCACTAAGGGAGGCGTATGCTGCGTGCATGGGTGTTAGCGGTACTGGCGCTAATCTGACGCTGCCTGGGGCGACGCATATCACCGCCGGGCGATCAGGGGGCTAAACCTTTATTCGGTAATAAACGGCGGGTGCCCTGACACTATAAAAAATAAACCAACTAACCAGCGTCACCCGTAACGGTTATACGGTGATCAGTGGTGAAAGGGTTAACTAGGGGGCAATCAAGGGGTTAAAACATTTA
Source organism: Aquarana catesbeiana (assembly GCF_042186555.1). Taxonomy (NCBI): domain Eukaryota; kingdom Metazoa; phylum Chordata; class Amphibia; order Anura; family Ranidae; genus Aquarana; species Aquarana catesbeiana. Next base: position 181,784,225 of record NC_133331.1, on the reverse strand, counting down.
TTAGGTAGTATATGGGGGTCCCTGTCACTATAAAATGCTGACGGCGACCCTAAATATTTACCTCCCTAACTAGCGTCACCAGTGACACTAATACAGCGATCAGAAAAATGATCGCTTAGTGACACTGGCGACAGGGGGTGATCAAGGGGTTAAAACTTTATTAGGGGGGTTAGGGGGGTACCCTAGACCTAAAGGGGGCTAACAGTAACTGCCCTAACACAGTAACTGTCACAAACTGACACCATGCAGTAATAAAAAAAAAAAACTGCTTGGTGTCAGTGTGATGGGGGGGAGGGGTGATTGGGGGGTGATCGGGGGGGATCGGGGGGTAAAGGGGGGTGCAATGTGTGCCTGGCATGTTCTACTGTGTGTGTGTGTTTGGTGCACTCACATTTCAGTCTTCTCTCCTCTGCGCCGGAACGAAAACTGCCGAGCCGAGGAGAGATGACATCACATCCCCTGCCTCTGTGTACTACACAGAGGCAGGGGAAGAATCTCATTGGCTGGGAGCAATCGCGAGGGGGGGCCACGATGGGATGGCCTCCCCCTCATCTCTGATCACTGCCAGACCAAAGGCGACCGCCGCTGGCACCGGAAGGGGCCAATCGGACCCCCCACCAGCGGGAAGGCAAGGACGTATATGTATGTCCTTTTTCCTGCCCGTGATGCTCTGTGGACGTATATAGTCGTGCGGTGGTCGTCAAGTGGTTAAAGCTACTCATGGCTATTAATGAATTGGCACTCTGGTATGGATTTTAAGGGGAACCCCGCGCCAAAATGTAAAAAAAAAATGGTGTGGGGTCACCCCAAAAATCCATACCAGACCCTTATCCGAGCATGTAACCTGGCAGGCCGCAGGAAAAGGGGGAGGACGAGAGAGCACCCCCTCCTGAACCATACCAGGCCTCATGCCCTCAACATTGGGGGGGTGCTTTGGGGTAGCCCCCAAAACACCTTGTCCCCATGTTGATGGGGACAAGGGCCTCATCCCCACATCCCTTGCCTGGTGGTTGTGGGGGTCTGCAGGCGGGGGACTTATTGGAATCTGGAAGACCCCTTTAACAAAGGCACCCCCAGATCCCGGCCCTCCCCCCTGTGTGAAATGGTAAGGGGGTACAGTTTTTGACAATGCCTTTATTTAAATGCTTCTTCTTTCTTCTATATTCTATCTTCCTTGGTTTCTTCCTCCATCTTCTTCTTCTTCTGGTTCTTCCTCCAGTGTTCTCATCCGGCATCTTCCTCCGCGGAAGATAGAAGATTCCGATTCTAGATTCCAGATTCCGATAAGCCCCCCGCCCGCAGACCCCCACAACCACCGGGCAAGGGTTGTGGGGATGAGACCCTTGTCCCCATCAACAAGGTGTTTTGGGGGGCTACCCCAAAGCACCCTCACAATGTTGAGGGCATGTGGCCTGGTACGGTTCAGGAGGGGGCCGCTCTCTCGTCCCCCCTCTTTTCCTGCGGCCTGCCAGGTTGTGTACTCGGATAAGGGTCTGGTATGGATTTTTGGGGGGACCCCACACCATTTTTAAAAAAAATTTTGGGGCAGGGTTCCCCTTAAAATCCATAGGTCTGGTATCGATTTTGAGGGGGACCCCACGCCATTTTTTTTTTAATTTTGGCCAGGGTTCCCCTTAATATCCATATCAGACCTGAAGGGCCTTGTATGGAATTTAGGGGGACCCCCCCACGTCATTTTTTTTTTTTTTGGTGCAGGGTTCCCCTGTGGGGAATTCCCATGCCGTTTTTATCAATGAACTTTTATGTGTATTGTCGGACCGGCAATTCATTAATAGCCGCGAGTAGTTTTAAATTACTTTTTTTCCTTTGAAATGTCATTTTGCTGTCAGACTGTTCTAAACACAGGAAACATGCGCCCCTTTACAGGCATACTATAGACACCCCCCAGGGTACAAAATTTAAAGGAATATTACACTTTTATTGTTTCACTTTAAGCATTATTAAAATCACTGCTCCCGAAAAATAGGCCGTTTTTAAAACTTTTTTGCATTGATCCATGTCCCCTGGGGCAGGACCCAGGTCCCCAAACACTTTTTATGACAATACCATGCATATAAGCCTTTCAAATTAGCGCTTTTGATTCCTCCCATAGACTTTTAAAGGGTATTCCGTGGCTTTCGAATTTGCCGCGAACACCCCAAATTCGAGTCGAACATGAGTTAAACTTAAACTCAAAGCTCATCCCTACTCACAGATACTCTAGCTGAGTGCAGGAATGATCCCTGCTGCAAAATATTACAGAAAAAATTGTAATTACGCGCCCCTGTTAAACAGGGGCAGAAAAATTGGACGTTAGGCACCGGTGCTGGTGCCCAGAACCAAAAATGTTCTTAGAAGCTATAAACATGAACATTAAGGAGGAATAGGGTAGTCACTCGGCATAACAGGACAGTCAGTAAGCATCAGCATAGGCAGTCTTCAAGGGATCTCACATTCATAAAAAAAATTCTGTTACATCAGCATCAGGTGCTTGGTAGCTGGTGATTGAAGACTGATTCTTTTTTATGAAGGTGAGCAATCAACCGAGTCGGTGGACAGGTGCCCTCTGTGATAGGTTACAAAACCTCCAGCAGCACTGAATGTGCATTCCGAAAGAACGCTGGTCAGTGATCCATCCTCAAGACCCAGTAACCCAGTGGATTTTCAGTTGGAAAGGTCTCCAAGTCTGATTTTGCCCCTAGGTATTCCTGCACCATGTACAATAGACACTAGCGATGGTTGCTGGAACCGATCATACCTTGGGGCTGCATACTAAAAAATTGTCTGAACGCATCGGTCAGACGGTCACCTTCTCCACCGCTCCTTCTGTGACTGACCGAAGCCTCAGCAACACGTTGTCCAGGACCAGGAATTTGTACCCTCCCAGGCTCTGGAAACGCGTTGCACAAACCTTTCTGCAAGGCCTCCCGAAACGGTTTCATCCTCGGCTCCCTCTGCGACGGCTGGATAAGTTCTGCAACCTTATCCTTGTAACGTGGATCAAAAAGGGTTGCCAGCCAGTAGTGATCCCTCTCCTTGATCACACAAATCCGAGGGTCCTTTCGCAGGCCTTGCAGGATCAAGGAGGTCATGCAGCGTAGGTTTGCTGAGGCATTCGATCCAGAGTCCTCTGGGTCACTAAGGACAACCTGATTCGCAGCCACCTCCTCCCAGCCACGTACAAGTCCATGGGTTTCTGGGGACTGTAAACGATCCCTTGAAGACTGCTGCTGATGCTGAGTGCTAGGCTCCACCTCCATGCTAGTCAGGTATAGGCTTGGCTAGACTATATATAATCAAGCCTGTATATATATTTATTAAATGAACTGCAGCTCAGTGAGTCACCTGCCTGGCTGAAAGTGTCTTTGAACATGCACTCAGGCAATGGAGTAGTCAGGTATTGGCTTGGCTAGACGATATACTTGCAAGCCTGTATATATATATTAAATGCACTGCAGCTCAGTGAGTCACCTGCCTGGCTGAAGTATATTAGAAACAATACACCAGGAATGGTCTGCAGTGAGATGAAGCTAAACTGTATACAGTGTAACAGTGTATAATATATATATATATATATATATATATATATATACACACACACACACACACACACACACACACACACACACATACATATACATAGTGGGGACGGAAAGTATTCAGACCCCCTTAAATTTTTCACTCTTTGTTATATTTCAGAGATTTACTAAAATCATTTAAGTTCATTTTTTTTCCATATTAATGTACACACAGCACCCCATATTGATAGAAAAATACAGAATTGTTGACATTTTTGCAGATTTATTAAAAAAGAAAAACTGAAATATCACATGGTCCTAAGTATTCAGACCCTTTGCTGTGACACTTATATATTTAACTCAGGTGCTGTCCATTTCTTCTGATCATCCTTGAGATGGTTCTACACCTTCATTTGAGTCCAGCTGTGTTTGATTATACTGATTGGACTCGATTAGGAAAGTCACACACCTGTCTATATAAGACCTTACAGCTCACAGTGCATGTCAGAGCAAATAAGAATCATGAGGTCAAAGGAACTGCCTGAAGACCTCAGAGACAGAATTGTGGCAAGGCACAGATCCAGCCAAGGTTACAAAAAAAATTCTGCTGCACTTGAGGTTCCTAAGAGCACACTGGCCTCCATAATCCTTAAATGGCATGTATTGTAATGCAGTTAAATTATTTTTTTTGGCTGCTGCTGTTTGGAGAATTTTTAGGGGTACTTTATTAGACTCAAATAACCCATCTGCCAGTACTTATATTATATACAGTGGGGACGGAAAGTATTCAGACCCCCTTAAATTTTTCACTCTTTGTTATATTGCAGCCATTTGCTAAAATCATTTAAGTTAATTTTTTTCCTCATTAATATACACACAGCACCCCATATTGACAGAAAAACACAGAATTGTTGACATTTTTGCGGATTTACTAAAAAAGAAAAACTGAAATATCACATGGTTCTAAGTATTCAGACCCTTTGCTCAGTATTTAGTATAAGCACCCTTTTGATCTAATACAGCCATGAGTCTTTTTGGGAAAGATGCAACAAGTTTTTCACACCTGGATTTGGGGATCCTCTGCCATTCCTCCTTGCAGTTCCTCTCTAGTTCTGTCAGGTTGGATGGTAAACGTTGGTGGACAGCCATTTTTAGGTCTCTCTAGAGATGCTCAATTGGGTTTAAGTCAGGGCTCTGGCTGGGCCATTCAACAACAGTCACGGAGTTGTTGTGAAGTCACTCCTTCATTATTTTAGCTGTGTGCTTAGGGTCATTGTCTTGTTGGAAGGTAAACCTTTGGCCCAGTCTGAGGTCCTGAGCACTCTGGAGAAGGTTTTTGTCCAGGATATCCCTCTACTTGGCCGCATTCATCTTTCCCTCGATTGCAACCAGTCGTCCTGTCCCTGCAGCTGAAAAACACTCCCACAGCATGATGCTGCCACCACCATGCTTCACTGTTGGGACTGTATTGGACTGGTGATGAGCAGTGCCTTGTTTTCTCCACACATACCACTTAGAATTAAGGCCAAAAAGTTCTATCTTGGTCTCATCAGACCAAAGAATCTTATTTCTCACCATCTTGGAGTCCTTCAGGTGTTTTTTAGCAAACTCCATGCAGGCTTTCATGTGTCTTGCACTGAGGAGAGGCTTCCGTTGGGCCACTCTGCCATAAAGCCCCGACTGGTGGAGGGCTGCAGTGATGGTTGACTTTCTACAACTTTTTTCCATCTCCTGAATGCATCTCTGGAGCTCAGCCACGGTGATCTTTGGGTTCTTCTTTACCTCTCTCACCAAGGCTCTTCTCCCCCAATAGCTCAGTTTGGCTGGACAGCCAGCTCTAGGAAGGGTTCTGGTCATCCCAAACCTCTTCCATTTAAGGATTATGGAGGCCAGTGTGCTCTTAGGAACCTCAAGTGCAGCAGAATTTTTTTGTAACCTTGGCTGGATCTGTGCCTTGCCACAATTCTGTCTCTGAGGTCTTCAGGCAGTTCCTTTGACCTCATGATTCTTATTTGCTCTGACATGCACTGTGAGCTGTAAGGTCTTATATAGACAGGTGTGTGACTTTCCTAATCAAGTCAAATCAGTATAATCAAACACAGCTGGACTCAAATGAAGGTGTAGAACCATCTCAAGGATGATCAGCAGAAATGGACAGCACCAGAGTTAAATATATAAGTGTCACAGCAAAGGGTCTGAATACTTAGGACCATGTGATATCTCAGTTTTTCTTTTTTAATAAATCTGCAAAAATGTCAACAATTTTATGTTTTTCTGTCAATGTGGGTTGCTGTGTGTACATTAATAAGGAAAAAAAATGAACTTAAATGATTTTAGCACATGACTGCAATATAACAAAGAATGAAAAGTGTAAGGGGGTCTGAATACTTTCCGTCCCCACTGTGTGTATATATATATATATATATATACACATATACATACACACACACACACACACACACATATACACAAAACCGGGATGCATATATATACTAAATACACTGCAGCTATCTAACTGTCACGCCTGCCTGCCTGAAGTGTATTAGCAGCAGAACACCAGGAATTGCCTGCCTGCTCAAACTAAATGAAATTACACTCTCTCTGTCTCTCTCTGAGCAAACGCCACCGACACACTACACGAGGCCAACGTGCGGGCAACCTTATAGAGTGTGGGGCGTGTACTTAACCCCCTGAGTCATAATTGGCCACAGGCACCCTGCCTGTGGCCAATTATGGCTCTCTTTGCTCCCGGCACTGTGATTGGCTAAAGCATGCGGGTCATAGTGCATGCTTGGCCAATCATCAGCCAGCAATGCATTGCAATGACGCAGTGCATTATGGGCCGTGACGTGCAGCTTGAACTTGGCACGAACGGCCCATAATGTCCGAAATTCGGCGAATAATCGAACGGCCGATGTTTGAGTCGAACTCATGTTTGACTCAAACAGACAGCCCATCCCTAGCCATAACGCATGCAAACTATATGGCATTAAACTGGCAGTAACGCACACAAAATGATATGGTGTTAAACTGGCAGTAACGCACACAGAAGTAAATGGCCTTAAACTGGCAGTAATGCACACAGAATTAAATGCCGTTAAACTGGCAGTAACACACAAAACTATATGGCGTTAAACTGGCAGTAACGAATGCAAACTATATGGCGTTAAACTGGCAGTAATGCACACAAATCAGTATGGTGTTAAATTGGCAGTAACGCACACAAAACAATATTGTTTTAATCTGGCAGTAACCCACACAGAAGTAAATGGCATTAAACTGGCAGTAATGCACACAGACGTAAATGGCGTTAAACTGGCAGTATTGCACAAAAAACTATGTGGCGTTAAACTGGCAGTAACGCACACAAAACAATATGGTGTTAAACTGGCAGTAACGCGCACAGAAGTAAATGGTGTTAAACTGGCAGTAATGCACACAAAACAATATGGTGTTAAACTGGCAGTAATGCACACAGAAGTAAATGGCATTAAACTGGCAGTAATGCACACAGAATTAAATGCCGTTAAACTGGCAGTAACGCACAAAACTATATGGCGTTAAACTGGCAGTAACGCACGCAGAAGTAATTGGTGTTAAACTGGAAGTAACGCACACAGAACTATATGGCATTAAACTGGCAGTAACGCAAACAGAAGTAAATGGCATTAAACTGGCGGTGACGCACAAAAATATATGGCATTAAACTGACAGTAACGCACACAGAAGTAAATGGCGTTAAACTGGCAGTAATGCACACAAATCAGTATGATGTTAAATTGGCAGTAACGCACACAAAACAATATTGTTTTAATCTGGCAGTAACCCACACAGAAGTAAATGGCATTAAACTGGCAGTGCTGCACACAGAAGTAAATGGCGTTAAACTGGCGGTATTGCACAAAAAACTATGTGGCGTTAAACTGGCAGTAATGCACACAAAACAATATGGTGTTAAACTGGCAGTAACACACACAGAAGTAAATGGCATTAAACTGGCAGTAATGCACACAGAGTTAAATGGCGTTAAACTGGCAGTAACGCACAAAACTATATGGCGTTAAACTGGCAGTAACGCACGCAGAAGTAAATGGTGTTAAACTGGCAGTAACGCACACAGAACTATATGGCATTAAACTGGCAGTAACGCAAACAGAAGTAAATGGCATTAAACTGGCGGTGACGCACAAAAATATATGGCATTAAACTGACAGTAATGCACACAGAAGTAAATGGCATTAAACTGGCAGTAACGCAATCAAATAGACGGTGTTCAAGCATCACTACACTGACGCTATCTGAACTGTCCCTACTCTAGCTATACACTAATGTAAAGATTACTGACACGGTCTCACTACACTACACTGAAACTATGTGAGCTGTCCCTACTCAAGCTGCACACTGTGCAGTGCTGAATGATGGTCCTCCTCACTACACTCACACTATCCCTAGACTGACACTAAACTAATGTTCTACACTGACAATTGAAGCAAAATAACACAGTATAGCACACTAACTAACTGATAGTACTGAACAGAGCCTTGTTCTATCTCTCTCCATGCCGAAATCACACTGAAAATGGCTGCCATTGTAAGAATACTTCTATACTGTGGGGCGGGAATGAGCCATGATTGGATAAAGTCATGATGACAGAGTCCAGTCATGACTCTGACAGTGCTCTGTGCCCTGATTGGCTAAAGCTTTCACTGCTTCAGCCAATCAGGGCTTGCAATGCACTGTTCAGCACCGCAATGCATTGTGATCGGTTTGGGGGGCAAACAAACAGTTGAATAACCCGTTTGTTTGGATGTTTGCCGAACGACCGAACAAGCAAAGCCCATCCCTAGTAAAGATATGGAGTAGGGTTTTTGTTGTAAGCTCTGTCAACAACTGGATGTGTCAGAGTAGATCTCCCTGTGCCCAGTTGAGTTTTGATGAAATCTCCCAGTTGGTAGTAGTGGAAGAGATGATGAGGGGATAGATGGTATTTCTTTGATATCTCCTGTAAGGATCGGAGGTTACAGGTGCCAGGGCGGAAAATGGAAGCAGCTTGTGTGAAACCCTGAGATGTCCATAGAAGAAAGGCTTCATTGTCCAATCCAGGTGGGAACATGGGATTACCTTGTATAGGTAAGTGGTTAGAAATGGTTGAGGGGGCGCCTATAAGCCTACAGACCTCCTGCCATGCTATCACAGTGTCCCTAAATAGAGAGTTATTCCTCAAGTGAGAGGGTATAGCCTTTAGTGGAGAGTGGAGCACTGCAGATAAATTGAGGGGGGATACCTATGTTGCCTCTAGGGTGTAATTGGAGTAAGAGGACCTATGTAGCAACCAGTCTATGCCCTGTCTAAGAAGACAAGATAAATCATACAAGCGGAGATTCGGTAGCCCTACCCCCTTCGTGTTTCGGAAGATACAATTTATAACTGGCAATACGAGGCCGTTTAGATCACCATAAAAAAGCTGATAGGGTCTTGGTGAAGTTTTGGATATCTTTATGTTTGAGCAGTAAAGGCAATGTTTGCATAGGGTAGAGCAACTTAGCAAAAGAGACCATTTTGTAGAGGTGGTATCTTCCAAAATACAAAATGGGAAGAGACATCCACCCTTTCAGTTCACGGGTAATTTTTTCAAAAATCGGGGAGTAATTAAGGTGTTAGAGAGATGATGGGTCACGTCCTATTTTAATACCTAAATAGGTGATATAATGCATAGCTACATGTAGTGGTGAGGAGGGGGCCCAAATTTGAGAGCGCTTAGGATTCAGGGGAAGTACCTCGATTTTGGTAAAGTTAATACGTAAGCCTGAGCATTGCCTAAAAGTGGAAAAAAGATCCTGGATGATGGGGAGGTTAGAGGATACCGCCAATGAAAAAATGAGAATGTCATCGGCGAAAAGAGCTGCGGGTAATTTAGTGTCACCTATCTGTATGCCTGTAAGTAGCGGGTGGTTATTGAGCAGTCTGGAAAGGGGCTCTATGGCCAGGTTAAAGAGCAAAAGGGAGAGAGGACACCCTTGACGCATTCCCTTTGTCAGACGTATGGGAGCTGAAATAGATCCTGATGTAACTAGACATGCAGTGGATGCAGAGTACATTGATTGTATGAAATTCACCACTGGACCCATGAACCCAAATTTTCTCAATACCAAAAATAACCATTGGAAATATATATTTTATAAATTATATTATCAAAGGCTTTTTCCGCGTCAAGTGATAGAATGGCTATGTTGTTGTCCGGGTGTACTCTGGCGTGTTCTAGGGAGAGAATGACCCTGCGAATATGGAGAACAGCTGATTTGCCCATAACAAACCCGCTTGCGCTGGATGTAAGAGGAGGAAAATGATACTAGCCAGTCGGGAAGCGACAATTTAAGATAAGATTTTGGCATCTACATTTATGAGAGATATTGGTCGATAGGAGCCCGGGAGAGTCGGATCCTTTCCCTTCTTTGCTAGGGGTTTCATAAATGCCATTGAAAACACACATCAGAGTGTGGGGTATATAGTTTTGGGTCATTTTGTAGAATTCTGCAGAGTATCCATCGGGACCGGGTGCTTTTTTATTCAACAGATGTTTAATGGTAGAAAGGATTTCATCTATCGAGGTGCATTTAGCATTTCCATCTGTGAGTCAGATAATGCAGGTAGTCTTAGGGAGGCGATAAGTGAATCAGCCTTGTCTAAATCTATGGAATCCTCAGAATACAGTTGTTGGTAAAATTTGGTCAGGCGAAAGATTATTTCTGGGCAAGCAGCTTACTGGCATTGTTGCCAAATTTGTGAAACCGCAGAGAACAATAGGCAGCTTTAACCCTTTCCCTTTGCTCTGTCCATAGGTCAAAGCAGTGTTTAGCAGCTAACCAAGCCTGTCTAGTCTCAGAGGAGTGATGTACTGTAAACTTAAGCCTGATTGGGCTTTTCGGAGGGCATCACTCACCTGACAATATTGTTAATTCGTTATTTTTGAATTGTGTTGTGTAGGAGAAGATTTTTCCTCGCAGGACAGCCTTGCCTTTCTCCCAAAACAAGTTAGGGTCCAAGGTGTGCTCACCTTTAGTAAGAACATTCTAGGCATCAGAGATTACATACTGAGAATCCTCATTATCTGCTAGATATGACAGAAACCACCATGGAGATGGTTGAAAATAATCTAAGGAGATTGCAATGGGACTTTGGCCTGAGATGGCTATTGCAGAGATCTCTGAATCCTGTATCGCTGGTAGCATTGTGGGTGAGCAGAAGGAGTAATCAATCCTTGATAGGGTGTCATGTGGGGGTGAATAACAAGTGAAATCTCTATCAGTGGGATGGGATAAGCGCCACACATCAGCCATGTGTAAGAGTGATATAGTTTTTGCTAGCAGTGTAGTGGCCTTCTGTTTAGGGGGGAGAGTTGATCTGCGTGTCAGAGAAGATTTATCTTCCTCTACATTCATGACAGTATTGAAGTCATCGCCCAGTATATGCAAAAGTTCGGGTGAATGCAACACCCACAATGAGAGGTCCCAGAAACAGGCATTACCCGGCGAGTTGACCGCGTATATGTTGGTAGGAGCCATTTCCTTGGACGCAATGGTTAAATGGATTGTCAATTTGCAACCCTCCTGGTCTCTGTCTACCGAGCAGTTAGAGTATGACAATTGCTTGTGAAAAAGGATAATCACTCCCGCTTTACATCCTACTGCTGTGGAACCAAGGATCTCACCCACCCAAAGTTTCTTAAGGTGATAAAAATCACTTTCAGTCAAATGGGTCTCTTGGAGAAGGGCTATATCTGCGTTTTAAATGCCTGAGAATTTTCATCCGTTTGTGCGGTGACCTTGAGGATTGGATTGATGCAGGCTTGTGAAGGGGTAGCACCCCCAAACAAGAGGGGAGGGAGGGAGAGAAGTAAGAACTATTCCCCTATACTAGAAATCAGTAGCTCCCTGTATTAGGAAAGGGAGATAATTTCAGGGGGGACTCTCCTTAAACCGTTTGCCCTCCCTTCGGGGAGCTTGTAAAGAGTGGGGAGTGATGCGCTCAAGAAAATGATTAATTTGGCTCCTGAGAGCAGGGGAGTCTGCTCTGGGACCAGAGCTGTAGCACGGCTTAGCACAGCAGATTTGTCGGGGTGGCTGGAGCTGAATGTTCTCTTTCTCCTTCCTCATACGATGCCGGATTCAGGTCATTTTAAGTGCAACACAAGCTTTTTCCACAAATTGAAATAGACCTGCTTTGAATGGCAGATAGAAATCGTCTTTCTTGTGGGGCAGGAGGCGGAGCCTAGCGGAGCAGACATGCATTGTTAGAGCTCCACACCGCTGAGGAGAGAAGAGAAGGACAAAGCGGAGCCTGCAGGCTCAAAAGGTATCCATTTGAACCTTTTTGCCCCAGGGAACAAACTGTGAAAGTTTGGGCAGGAAATATGGTACTGGGAGGAAACCGTGGCAGAAATAAAAATCACCTCACAAAGAGCTCACAGGCACTCACTGCAGCTGAAGCAGCTCCAGTCACCTCACAAGATACAGCATCAGGGCGCTCTCACAGACAAAAAATGTCACAGCAAGACTCTCCATTTGAGTCAGATACAGAACAAATCCTCTCACAAACTTCTCCACAAGCCTCCTCAGCATCCCCAGTAATATTATTACAATTTGAAAAGATACATCATAAGGCTTTAAAACAAACCTCAGACCAAATAACAAAAAGCCTAACCAAAGAAATAAGAGAGCTGGGAAACCGCACCGCAGCCTTAAAAATAAAAATGGATGAAATTGAAATTACAACCCAAGAAAATATAACAGAATTGGAACAATTAAAAAAAGAGAATTTAATACTTCAAACTAAGCTCGAAGATTACGAAAATAGAGCCAGACGTTCAAACTTGCGCATAAGGGGATTACCTGAAACTGTGACAGACCTGCAATCTACTATTACTGCTCTATTACAAGAACTAAAGCCAGATATCCCTATTGAACGTTTAGAACTGGACAGAGTACACAGAGCCCTCACAGCCAAAAAGAAAGATGGACCCCCACGTGATATAATCACAAAATTTCATTATTACAGAACGAAAGAACAAATACTAATTGCTGCAAGAGAAAAAAAGGAACTTCATTTTCAAGGACACAATTATCAAATTTTTGCTGACCTATCCCAACTTACTATTACTAAAAGACGATCCATGAAACCCCACTAATGGAACTGCAACGCCACAACATTATGTATCAATGGGGCTTCCCCTTTTCAGTCAGATTTAACTACCAAGGTACAATTTACAGAAGCAGATCAGCAGATGAACTACAACAAACCCTTTTAAAATTAAATCTGACAGAACCCACAAGCAGCAACACTCCCACACGCAGAAGAATGGCATCATCTTCACCTTCAGGCAGCACCCAGAAAATTTCAGAACAAAATGGGAATCATCATTCTCACAAAAGAGGCCGTTATGCCACATCATCCATGGACCAAGAAGATTCAATGGACCGACATCCTAATTCCTGATATCTCTTCATTTATTATACTAAGAGATGGTTCTCTATAAAAAAACTATATTTATAACTGAATGTAACTGCATTCTGATAGTCACACACTGTGTGGGATCATGTTACATTCCAGTTATATTTCTTATTACTTCTGATTCATATAGCCTTAGAATATATAAGTGAAATAAGGAAATTCTTGTTCAGTTATATATTATCAGGTAATAACAATAGATTTATTACTTTTTAGGACAAATATGTTCAATAATCCAGAAGTAATGGAAGCTTTTTCTTTCTTTTCTTAAAACAAATATATTATTACCTAACTAGTTCCTAGAATTATGTTTTTGTTTATTCTAATCTGAAGCAATACAACCTCAATTTTATGAGTTAACATTTCTAAACAGTTGCATATGAATAAAATATGTAATTGTTTACTCTAAAAGGGTTAAAATCCCAAAATAATTCAAACTATCTTCATCAATACCAATGTTATTAACAGTACCTTTCTAACTGAATTATTTAGCCTAGGGCAAAACTAACCATATACAACCACCCTGGAATAAATAATTTCAACAAAAACTATATTCTGCACTCCAATTAATGAAACATAATTTTGATGTCTTTTGACATAGCACTTCTCTCCTGTAAGCGGAAGATCCGTGTACCCCCATTAGCCCTCCTCATTCTCCCAACCATATTATGTGGGAGTGTGACGAAGGCACTTATTCCCCTGAGAGAGATATTTATTCTCTTTCACGGGTAAATTGTGATTACTTGCAAAAAACAATTTATACAATGTATCATCTAATCTCATATGTTTTTTGTTTACTCTTTACTCCAGAATTCACTGGTTTCTGTTCTATCTTTTCATCTCTTCAGTCCACACAGGTTGATCTGCGCAGTCAGCTCTGCATAACAAAAAGTAAGTCAAAACTATTTGATCTGTTGCCATGGCACCACTTAATATACTCTCCCTGAATGTTCAGGGAATAAATGTCCCTCAAAAAAGGACCAAAGCCTTCCGTACTTTCCATAACAAGAGGGCTCACATAGTATGCCTCCAAGAAACACACTTCACCAAAGATTCTACTCCAAAATATATTTCTCCTTTTTATCAACAAATTTACACGGCTTCAGCCTGTACCAAGCAAAGGGGAACTCTAATTGCATTTCACCGATCCACACCATTCACTTTATCATCAGAAATTAAAGACCCAGAAGGTAGATACCTGATACTCATGGGTTATATAATGGATACAGCAATCACAGTGATTTCCTACTACGCTCCTAACAAACAACCTACACCATTCCTCTCACATATATTACAAGTGATTAATACACACAAAATAGGAACAGTGATAATGTGTGGGGATTCAAACCAGGTCCTCCTCCCATTTCTAGATAAATCACCTTATACACCATCCAAAATAACCTCTAGATTACCTTTTTCTCAACTTCTTTCCAAATACAATCTGGTAGATTCATGGAGAGAAAGTAACCCAATGAAAAAGAAATTCACTTATTTCTCGCACCTTCATCAAACCTTCACCAGAATAGATCATATTTTTCTAACAATAGGAATGATACCAGAAATTATTGCATCAGATATAATTCCGATTCCGTGGTCTGACCATAATGCAGTATACACTACTATAGCCTCAGCCATACCAAAAGCGCATGACCCAACGTGGTACTTACCGGACATAATGCTCAAACACCCACTACATCAGTTAGCCATTGAACAAGCTTTAAAGGAATACATATCAATTAATAATACAACAGACATCTCCCCAATAACACTGTGGGAAGCTCATAAGCCTGTCTTGCGTGGTACAATACAAAGACAAATGGCACTATTTAAACGGGAACGCAAAAATCTAGCAAAAAAACTAGAAATCAATTTTAATGCAGCCTACATATCATTCCAAGATAATCCATCTCAGAGTACAAAATCTCATCTGGAAAAATTTAGATTGGAATACGATCTATTTCTCACTGAGTCAGTTGATAAATCCCTCAAACGCTCCAAACACAATTTCTACATGAATACAAACAAACCAGGTACATATTTGGCTCGGGCATTAATTTCAACTAACAAATCTTTCAAACCAATACGTTTGAAATTATCAAAAAATGTTTATACTTGTAATCCAGTTAAAATAGTCCATAAATTTCACTCACATCTTGCAACTTTATACAAGACAAACAATGAATTTAATCCTACAGAGGCTGAATCCTTCTTCTCAAAAATAACCTTACCTGAGTTATCTCAGAATCAAAAAAGCAGTTTGGATGAGCCTATAACTATAGATGAAGTTGCTAACGCCATAAAAGACCTAAAACTTAACAAAAGACCAGGCCCAGAGGGCTACTCAGCTTTATACTATAAAACATTCTCAGAAATACTCTCTCCCATTCTCACTGAAACTTTTAACAAACTTCTAGATGGACATTCTTTTCGGCAAGAAACACTAATGGAAATTGTTTGTATGATCCCAAAACCTCTTTCTGATGATACTTCCTGTGTGAATTATCGGCCTATCTCTCTGTTAAACCTTGACATTAAATTATTAGCAAAAATAATAGCAAAACGCCTCAATAGCATTATAGGAAAATTAATACATAGAGATCAAGTAGGCTTCATGCCAAATAGACAGGCAGGCGATAATATACGCAGGGCAGTGTTATTGGCACATATTGCTAAAAAACGGAAAACCCCTTTATGTTTTCTATCTCTCGATATTAAGAGGGCATTTGACACAGTATCCTGGCAATATATGCAATATTCATTACAAAAATGGGGTTTTGGACCCCACTTTTTAACATTGATCAAAGCATTATATAATAAACCCAAAGCATATATAAAATATGCTGGATACAAATCTGATGCCTTTAATATCGAAAGAGGTACCCGACAGGGTTGCCCATTATCTCCCTTATTATTTGCCCTTATACTCGAACCCATGGCCCAATACATCAGAACAAACCAAACTATAACTGGCATTGAAGTAGGAGGTATCACACACAAATTATGTATATTTGCAGACGATATATTACTTTTTCTATCATCACCACAGGTCTCTGGTCCTAACTTAATACCAGCTCTTGATGGATTTGCAGACCTATCCGGCCTTATGATTAATCCCAAGAAATGCCTAGTGCTTAATATTTCACTCACAAACATGAAGTTGATCCCGGCTAGGGCTGCACTCCCATTCACATGGGCAGAAAAATCAATCCCATATCTTGGAATTCATTTAACAGCATCTCATTCTGACTTATTCTCAACCAATTATCCTCCTGTATTAAGACAGATCACAAATCTAATAAAACAATGGTCGCAACTTCCTTTATCCTGGATAGGGAAGATTAATGCAATCAAAATGACTATTCTACCCAAATTGCTTTATCTATTCAGAGTCCTCCCTATTCCAATTCCTTCCTATTTTTTTAGAATAGTACAAAAAAGAGCAACTTCGTTTATATGGGGCTCTTCTAAACCACGTATACCTATACACACACTACATCTTCCCAAAAATAAAGGAGGCCTGGGATACCTTAATTTTACTAACTACTACAGAGCAGCACATTTGGCCAGTCTGTCCAAATACCATGCAAAACAGGAAATCCCATTATGGGTATTTATAGAGGCTTCAGAAAATGACCCTCTATTAATATCAAACTTATTATGGCTTGATCCTAAAGACCGCTTTAAAATTCATAATCCCATAACTAAACACTTCTTATCTCTCTGGGATAAACTAAAAACCAAATATCAGTTACAATCTCCACACAATCCTCTCCTTTCTTTTATCAGAAATCCGTCCTTTTATCCGGCATGGATCTACCCAAATTCTTTTAAAGCTTGGACAACATCAGGCATTCAGACACTAAATGACTTCATAGCATCAAAATCATTCCTTTCATTCCCATCGCTTAGAGAAAAATATGATCTACCAAACTCTGAGATCTTTAGATATCTCCAAATCAAAAATTTCTATACACCATTCCTAAAGGGGGATACACCATTATCCCAATTATCCATTTTTGAATCAATCTGTACAAAAGATCCATTTGCTAAAGGTACAATTTCATCACTTTATAATCAATTATATGGAGTACCAAATCTTAATAGACCCTCTTACATTCAGAGGTGGGAGGAGGACCTGGGACGAACTTTAGAAGACATGGACTGGTCTAACATATGGCTCACATCTAAGTCATCTTCACCCAACATCTTAGCACTGGAGACAAATTATAAAGTCCTAACTCGCTGGTACCTTGTACCCGCTAGAGTGGCAAAATATTCACCTAATACCTCAGCTCTTTGTTTTCGAGGATGCCCAGAAATAGGCACACATTTACACATATGGTGGACATGCACAGTAATCCAAACCTTCTGGAAGGAAGTCTTTGTGATTGCATCTAAAATATTAAAAAAAATAATACAACCAGATTCTTATATAACTTTACTTAATCTAAAACCGGAATGGTTAACACTCTCTCAATTCAAACTTATGATCCAACCAACAACGGCTGCAAAACAAACAGTGGCCAAGGCATGGAAATCTCCTACATTGGTACTAGCAGAAACAATTCACAGAATGAATAATACAATGTCCCATGCTAAGATGGTAGCCATCGATCAAAATCAAATTCCAAAATTTGAAAAACTTTGGCATCCTTGGATAAAACAACAGTTCCTGTCAAACTTCAATGACTCTGTCCTGTTGCCATGGTAGCAGATTAAATGACTTACAGAGACACCCATTCTAAGGCTTCAAAGAGAACTAAAAAGAATAATAAACTGACGAGCGGGACAACCTTGTGGACCATACCTCTGCCTTTCTACCCTTTTTCTTCTTTCTCTTTCCTTTTCTCCACCTTACAATTAAAGCTCATTATCAGAATTTATTTGACCTATATACACTCTACCTGTAAACAATATGTAGGTATAAATCATTTAAATACCTACAAAAGTAACTAAGGAAATGATATATATCTTTAATTTAGGTTTACGTGAACCCAATGTTTAATATTTGAAATTTCATGATATTTACCTATATAAACCCTACTGTAAAACAATGAGCTTACTTTATAGATCCTTGTAAACTTACTTTATGTATCTTTATAATATTGTTTACTCAATAAACTTCTTTTGACAAGGAAATCGTCTTTCTTGTTCCCACTGATGCACAACTGTCTTGCCACTGACCAATTTATATAAAGCTCCCATTAAAAAGTAAGAGATCTCAAATGATGCAGTGATTTGTAAATTGGTCGGCAGCAGGAAAATTTTAAATAGCAAGAAGTCTAGGTCCAAATTTATAGAGAAAAAGAGTACTTCTTTAATACAAGAATCAGGATACTGCAAAGGATATATATATTGGGAAGAACCACGCTAACAGAAGAAATTAATAAGCAGCAGCATATAGTGCGATTACACCAATATTCTAAAGTCCTGTAAATAAGCTGCGCTAAAAGTTAAACGATAGTCCATACGAATAACATCAAGGAAAAAGAATATGAATCCTTCCAGAGTAAAGACACCACCACCGTGCCCCTATAAGCAATAGTGTCAATCCACCGTAGTAGTTGATTCTGCTTACCAGATAGCAAGCATAAAAGGGCAAGTGGCTTTAGCCCAGCCAAGGCCTTTTAGCTTGCTGGCACTCCCGGTGTTCCTATGGCGGGGGGTAAATCTCCAGGCTCACACATGATGTCCACAAATCCCCATTTTGCAAAGGAAAACCCGGATAACTCAGAGGAAAGAGAGACTTGCCATAGTGTGATATCCTCCAAATATTTATTTAAAAACAAGTAGTCACTTACATTTAAAATAGCAGAGTTGCGTATACAAAAAGCCGGCCGGCATACAAACAAAACGGAGCCCGTTCTCTCACTCCGAAAGTGTGGTTACGTCAGTACGTACCCTCCCAGATGCGTTTCGTCATCATCTGACGTTGTCAGATGATGCAAAGGATATGCAAAGAAAATAACACTATAAAATTGGCCAGCAGCAGGAGAATTTTTTTTAAAATATGTTTAATAAGAATTTGCATTCAAAATGAAAAAAAAAATATATATATATATAAAAGTATCAGAAACACAAGTCATGTAACCGCGAAGGCTCCAAGACAAATAACATAGCCTCCGCAGAGTAGAACAGAAATAACAGAAGCGTAGAATCAGCCTTGATAGCATGACTAAAGTCAGAACAAACATAGTTAACGATAATAGTGCATCTGGTGTAACGGGAGTAGCTAACTAAGAAATTGCACCAAAGAAACAACCTGGGGAGTGGAAGCGAGTAGACATTCTAACTGGATAGGGGAAAAGAGATTATTAGGGTTAACAACAAGTACACATTTCAACTCATATAGAATAGCAAAAGAACAAATGGAGTATATGGAATGCTAGGGGGGGAACAAATGGATTCTGGTGTTCAGGGGTATCTCGGATCCTGAGTTTAGCCAGAGTATTGGTAAGATCCGCAGCCAAGTACCAGTCCATATATTGGAAGGGTGCCATATGTTGAGAGATCTCTTCTAGAGAAAAGGAGTGCTCCATATATCATCGCCATCTGGTTATAAAGCGTTTCAAGGGCTAATGCTGCGTACACACGATCAGATTTTCTGACGGGAAATATTCGATATGAGCTTGTTGAAAGTCTGACCGTGTGTATGCTCCATCAAACATTTGCTGTTGGAATTTCCACTCACAAATGTTTGAGAGCAGGTTCTCAAATTTTCAGCCAACTTCACTTTGTTGTCGGAAAGTCCGATTGCGTGTACACAAGTCCTCGCACCAAAGTTCACGCATGTTCGGAATCAAGTAGGAGACGGAAGCGCTTGGTCTTGCAAAACTAGCGTTCATAATGGAGATAGCACATTCGTCACGCTGCAAATTTTTAAATCTTTCAATGCAGCACATTCTTTTCTTCTTTAGAATGCTAGAATAATGAAGTTGCTTTGCTGCTGATATTCACACAGTTCTGACAAACAGATTTTATATTATTTCTCGTGATCTCCTGAATAATCTTTATTTTTGTTGTTTTTTTTTCACAAGATCTCCAGATTATAAATTTATTTATTTATTTATTTTTCTAGTGATCTCCTTTTTTTTCCCTCAAGATCTCCAGAAGAATCTTTTTTTATATAGTGATCTCTCTAATATTTTTTGAGGTTTTGTGTGTCAAGTTACTAAAACACCATTATTATCTTGTATTTTTTTAACCTCAAAGAGATACAACTATGTTGGTGACCCTTGCTAATTTGACATTGTATTTTTGAAATGTACCTGCCTACTCACAAACTGTCCTTTTTGAAGTAAAACACATAGCCAAGTATTTGTCAAAACAAAAACTAGGAATTTAATTAGGGGTCTTAACAAAATAAAGAGGAAGGCAACGTTGGAAAAAAAGTTGGAATTGGTGAAGCCTTTGTACCGCAGGGCAGACATCAATTATTTGATAGGCAAAATTGGTAACCTGAGGAATCCATTTAATAGAGAGCACAATATGGTCCAGGACTATGAGAGATCGGGAGCAGCAGCAGATGACATATGTGTCCCGAGGCTGTAGTCTTACAACAACGTGCATCTTTTGCCAGACCACACCAATTCCAGGCCATCACTCTCAACACTTCCTTCCACGCTTCCTTCCAGGCTGCTGTGGTGGGTTGGGCATCTGTGGTGGTGGTGATGTTGCTGGAGGTGGTGGTGTTGTTTCTGGAGGTGGTGGAAGAGTTTGGTCCAACTCACACAGGTGTCTTTTAGTTGTGAGTTGGCCCCTCATCCCCTTGTTTAGGGCCTGAAGAATTATCTCCCCACAGATGAAGCATTGGCCCTCCTCCATTCGTTCCAGTTTACTTGCTGTCAGACAGCCATACAACTCAGGACCACCAGGGGTCATTGTTAGTACCAAAGTAGCCTAGTGAATTAAAGTAGTCGCTAACTCCTCTGGGTTCCTCGCCTTCCTGGTCCTTTTGGTTGGAAGGCAGAATGGAGGAACATGGGATTTAGTCAGGCTGCTTTCCACTGCCTCCTCCTGGCTGAGACTTTCCTGTGTATGAAAATTGTACATAGTTTTAGGTTTTTGGTCATCAATCACACACAATTTTGAGCTCATGACTGTTGCAAATTGAATGTTAACAAATAGAAAAAAGACTATCATTCTGACCCCAGCATTTTTCATTCTTGTCCATTAAAAATCGACCAAAATCACAAATTAGTGGTCAATATTAGCATCTAGTTAACATCATTAAATTTTTGTCCAAAAATATGTTGAACAATGCTATACCTGGCTCAAGCTGGGCTCCTCCACATCTTCCTGGGTGGAAGGCCTAGGTTGGACATCTGAAGCCTCATCTGATGTTGAAGAAAGTGTGGAAGGAAGTGTGGAAGGAAGTGTAGATAGTGATGGCCTGGGTTCACTCTGGTCTGACAAAAAATGCAGTCTGTCGTAGTACCACAGCCTGGGGACATAAATGTCATCTGCTGCTGCTCCTGATTCCATGGAATCCTGGACCTTCTTGTGCTCCCTATTATATGTGCTCCTCAGGCGACCAGTTTTGGCCTTCAAATAGGTGATGTCTGCCGCCGGAGTCACCAGCCTCACCAGTTCCAACAGTTGCATTCCCCGCCTCTTCTCTTTCTGCACCGTGGGAGAGCACATAGCGGAGACAGAGCAGGTGCCTGCAGAGAGCAGCAGCGACCAAAGCCCGGAGCAAGGCAGTTCCACATCCAGGACGAGATATAAGGCCTCAAATATGTCCTTTGTAGAGATGGTGGAGATGGTGGACATCTTGAAGAGGGCAGACTATGATGGGAAGTATGGACCTTACCCAAACCCAAATGTGAGAAAGGCCAAGATCATGACTAAAGTTGTGAGAAGTCTGCACAGGAATTTTGGGCTACGATGATCCAAGGAGCAATTGAGGAAACACT
The DNA here is from genome assembly GCF_042186555.1 of Aquarana catesbeiana. NCBI lineage: Eukaryota > Metazoa > Chordata > Amphibia > Anura > Ranidae > Aquarana > Aquarana catesbeiana. Next base: position 181,762,288 of record NC_133331.1, on the reverse strand, counting down.
GGTCAGACCTGAAATTTAGAGAGCACGATCAGTATAGAAGGATCAGGAAAGTGCTGCAAAAAAGTATTTGTCATGTGTTCCTATTATTATTATTACTTTAGTGCTGGTCCATGTGCTTTTCTTTACTGCTGTACAGTTTAAAATGGCAAGTGTGAAGTTTGTGGGCACAGTAATCGTTCATAGTAAAAATCGTTTGTTCGATCACTAATACAACGTTTTTGGCAGATGCAGGTTAACTACATTTGTTCATGCCTATTTGTATGAATAGAACTTTAGTACATTGTTGTCTAGATGCGTTTGTAACTATAATGAAATGCAAACTTGATTCAGTGTAAGGAGAGGACACTTAGCAGCAGTTTGCACATCTGGATTTTATGGTGTCCCACGCAACTGTTTCAGTGGATGCTAGGGGTCTCTCCATGTATGAAACTTTAACAATACAGGAAAATATTGCAGTATAGGAATGTAGAAATACCGCGCTAACAGAACAGTGGCAAAAAGCAGCAGCATACAGTGCGATAACTTCAGAAAGTCTAAGAAATGGGGAAAGCTGCGCTAAAAAATGAAGTCCATGACGGTTAACATCAGGGAAAAAAATTGTCCATTGGGAACATGAAAAATAATAAAAACACCACAGTGTGCATATCCAAACAGTGTGCCCAACAACTGCAGCTGTTGATTGAGCTTACCAGACGGCAAGCTTAAAAAGGCAGATGGCTATAGCCCAGCCAAGGCCTCTAAGCTTGCTGATGATCACAGTGTTCGGATGGCAGAGGATCACTCACTTAGGCCCACGTCTGGTTTCCACGTACTAAATGAAAAGCCCAGGTAACCCAGAAGAGAAGAAGACTGGTCATAGTGTGATATCTTCCAAACATTTTATTATAAAACAAGTAGTCACTTACAGTTAAAACAGCGATATAGCGCATACGAAAGCCGGCCGGCATGTACAAGATAAGTGGATCCCGTTCTCCTACTCCGATGACGTGGTGACGTCAGTGCGTACCCTCCCATTGGTTTTAAACTTGCCTGTTTAGCCACAAAAAAGGCTATATACTGTCACACATACATGTTATACACCAAAGATGTTGGTTTGTTAACCACTTGACCACTGGGCACTTAAACCCCCTTAATAACCAGACCAATTTTCAGCTTTTGGTGCTCTCACATTTTGAATGACAATTACTCAGTCATGCAACACTGTATCTATATGAAATTTTCTGTCCTTTTTTTCACACAAATAGAGCTTTCTTTTGGTGGTATTTAATCACTGCTGGATTCTTTATTTTTTGCGCTATAAAAGAAAAAAGACCGAAAAATCTTTCTTCATTTCTGTTATAAAATTTTGCAAATTAGTAATTTTTCTTTATATATTTTAGCCAAAATTGGGTTATTTTTACATATCTTTGGTAAAAATAACCCAAATCGGTGGATATTATTTGGTCTTTGTGAAAGTTATAGAGTTCAAAAGCTATGGTGCCAGTATCTGAAAATTGATCACACCTGAAGTACTGATGGCCTATCTAATTTCTTGAGACCCTAACATGCCAGAAAAGTACAAATACCCCCCAAATTACCCCTTTTTGGAAAAAATCATTCCAAGGTATTTAGAAAGATGCATGGTGAGTTTTTGAAGTTGTCATTTTTTCCCACAATTCTTTGCAAAATCAAGGTTTTTTAACTTTTTTTTTTTCACAAAATTGTCATATTAGCAGGTTATTTCTCACACACCGCATATGCATACTACAAATTACATCCCAAAACACATTCTGCCATTACTCCCGTGTACAGCGATATCACATGTGTGAGACTTTTACACAGCGTGGCCACATACAGAGGCCCAACATGCACGGAGCACCTTTAGGCATTCTGGAGCACCCAGGCCAATTTTGACATTTCTCTCTTACATGTAAATATCATCATTTATTAGCTAGAAAATTACATAGAACCCCAAAACATTATATATGTTTTTTAGCAAAGACCCTAGAGAATACAATGGTGGTCATTGCAACTTTTTATCTTGCACGGTATTTGCGCATTTTTTTTACGTGTTTTTTTAAAAAAAAAAACAGTTTTGTGCTTTAAAAAAAACAAAACAGTAAAGTTAGCCCAATGTTTTTGCATAATGTGAAAGATGAAGTTACACAGAGTAAATAGATACCCAACATGACACCTTTCAAAATTGCACACACTTGTGGAATGGCGCCAAACTTCGCTACTCAAAGATCCCCATAGGAGACGCTTTAAAATTTTTCACTGGTTACATGTTTTGAGTTACAGATGAGGTCTAGGGACAAAACAGTTTTCATATATGGGCGGGACTTACGTATGCGTTCGCTTCTGCATGTGAGCACACAGGGACAGGGGCACTTTAAATTTTTTTTTTTTTTTATTGTTCATTTTACTTTATTTATTTTAGTTTGATGCTTTTTCCAAAAAAAAAATTGACCACTTTTATTCCTATTACAAGGAATGTGGCATGACAGGTCCTCTTTACAGTGAGATGTGGGGTCAGTAAGACCCCACATCTCACCTCTAGGCTGGGAAGCCTGAAATAAAAAAAAAAGATCCTGGCTTCGATCGTAGCTGTGAGTCGGTAGAAGCACCGGAGGGCGGAGGGAGGGGGGACATCCACTCTCCCCTCGCGTAAGACAGATCAAGCAGTGGAACAGCCCTTATGATCATTCATATGGTGTAGGGAATCGCCGGCTAAAAAAGTTGATATCTGAATAATGCCTGTAGCTGCACCCATCATTCAGATATGCCCGCACAAAGTCAAGGACTTCGTATGACGGCCGGCGGGTGGGAAGTGGTTAAAACACATTTTTTTTTACCACAAAGTTGTCCATTTATACAATATTTATAACACATAGCATGTACATACCAAAAATGACACCCCAAAATAGATTCTCCTACTCCTCCTGAGTATGGCAATACCACATGTGTGAGACTTCCACAGCCTGGCCACATACAGAGGCCGAGTACAGCCGAGTACAGCCGAGTATGGCAGGGTATGGCTGAGCATGGCTGGGTATGGCTGAGTATGGCTGGATATCACCGAGTATTGCAGAGTATGGCTGGGTATGGCAGGGTATGGCTGGGTATGGCAGAGTATTGCGGGGTATTGCAGAGTATGGCAGGGTATTGCAGAGTATGGTGGGGTATTGCAGAGTATGGCTGAGCATGGTTGGGTATGGCTGAGTACGGCAGGGTATCGCCGAGTATGACTGGGTATCACAGAGTATTGCAGAGTATGGCTGGGTATGGCAGAGTATTGCAGGGTATGGCAGAGTATTGCGGGGTATTGCAGAGTATTGCAGAGTATTGTGGGGTATTGCAGAGTATTGCTCGGTATTGCAGAGTATTGCGGTTAATTGCTGAGTATTGCGGGGTATTGCAGAGTATTTCAGGGTATTGCACAGTATTGTGGGGCATTGCAGAGTATTGCACAGTATTGTGGGGTATTGCACAGTATTGTGGGGCATTGCAGAGTATTGCACAGTATTGTGGGGTATTGCACAGTATTGTGGGGCATTGCAGAGTATTGAACAGTGTTGTGGGGTATTGCAGAGTATTGCACAGTATTGTGGGGTATTGCAGAGCATTGCACAGTATTGTGGGGTATTGCAGAGTATTGCACAGTGTTGTGGGGTATTGAAGAGTATTGCACAGTGTTGTGGGGTATTGCAGAGTATTGCACAGTGTTGTGGGGGTATTGCAGAGCATTGCACAGTATTGTGGGGTATTGCAGAGTATTGCACAGTGTTGTGGGGGTATTGCAGAGTATTGCACAGTGTTGTGGGGGTATTGCAGAGTGTTGCACAGTATTGCAGGGCATTGCAGAGCATTAGGGATGGCTGAGCATGGATGGATGGCTGGATGTCACTGAGCAGCGCTGTGGGCACTACACATCCAGCCCACAGCGCTGCCGCCATCCATCCATCCCCCTCTCCGCTCATAGTGTACCGATCGGTACACAGAGGGGAGGAGAGGAACTGGCGTCATGAGATGACACGGTTTGTTTACATGTGATTGCTCCGTCATTTGACGGAGCACTCACATGGTACACGGCTGTGATCAGTGGCCATTTACCGGGATCTGTGATGCGCCGGGTCCTCTGGACCCGGCGGTCACGGATGTGTTCGGGTGCGCACCCCAGGGGGCGCGCGAGAGGGGAATTCTGGGAGGATGTCATAGTACGCCCTCCCAGAGTTAAGCAACCGCCCTGCAGCCGTCATTCGGCTATGGACCGGTTGTTAAGTGGTTAAAAAACCCTTTATAATGCACATGTGAATGTGCTTGGAGTAAAATGTTTTATACTCAACAATGTGTGGCTTCTTCTTTCAATGCTCAGTAACAGTTTTTGGAGTAAGTTGGTGTAGTTACAGTAGCAATGGGGGTTATTTACTAAAGGCAAATCCACTTTTCCCTACAATTGCAGTTTCAGTTCAGTTTCAGTGCACTTGTAGTGTAAAGTGTATTTGCCTTTAGTAAATAACACCCACAGTGCTCTAAAATTTACCTCAATAAGGCCATTTTAGGGACACCAAGCAATTAACGGAGTTGAAAAGGATGATTATTTCTATCATTAATACATCACATACATTAACAACAAAAACATTGCGTGTGTGTGTGTGTGTAGCAGACCCATAGCACATCATAATAGTTAGCTGAAGAAGAGATTGTCACCTCATGTATCAAATAAGTTACGTTTGCACTACTGAAGAAAATGCCCAAAAAAAGAAGGCCATTGGAGAACCTAGGAGGCAGATGAAAGAAACACAAACAGTAAATCAAATAAAATATGAGTTCAGTTTTTTAACAACAAATTTATTTTCCATAGGTTTTAAACAGTATCTGGAATATCAATTGTCCCCCTACCCGCAAAGTACTCCAGATAGCTTTGCCGTACTTTGTGGGTGCTTTGGGGGGGGCAAGCCAGTATGGCCAGGTTCAAGTGCCGTCATGTTTTGGTCCAGTGAGCCGGCCTCAGTCGCAACTGAGGCGAGATAGTTGGCTGCATTTTTTCTTAAAAAATTGTGCAAAATGCAGCAGCAAAAAATAATGTGGTTTAGTTTATATTCTGCCATATTTATTGCAGTAAGGAATAGGCGGAACCGGCTGGCCATTATGCCAAAGGCATTTTCAACCACTCTTCTGGCTCTGGCTAGCCGGTAATTAAAAAACCCTCTGGACCGGGGTGAAGGTCCTCATAGGGAATGGTCGCATAAGATGGTCCCCCAGCACAAATGCTTCATCTGCTACAAACATGAATGGGAGGCCCGCCACATTGTCTTCTGGAGGTGGCAAGCCCGAGCTGCCATTCTGGAGCCGTCTGCAGAACTCCACCATCTGACATCCGGCTATTCTTCCCTACATCCACATAGAGCAATTCATAAGTCCCCGACACCACCGCCAACACCACAATACTACTATACCCCTTATAGTTATAATAGTAGTTGAGTTGGGGGTGGCACGATGTGGACGTGTTTTCCATCTATTGCCCCACCACAATGGGTGGGTTGGAAGGAAACTGTGGAGTCAAACAAGAAAAAAATAGTACTTTTGCACATAACATTGCAAGCAGATTAGACACAAACATTCTTGGCCAACATAAGTATAACATTTATTGAAATAAGTATTTATAGACAAAAGTATAAGGTACACTTATCACATTCCTCACCCCCTCTGATGGCCCACTGTAAACATTTTATGGTGGGGGGAATGTTTTGGACAGGTAACCCTCTCCACTTCATTGAGAGATGAATGCATTAGTAATGTGTATTACTTTGGCCAGCCCCTCCTTACTCACACTTTTGGCAGCCCACTGAACAGGTAAGAAGTTTCATAATCCAAAAATATGAATACACACTGTACAAATTGAAGCACATTTTTACATTCTGCAATTACCTATCAAGATAATAGGATAACAAACTTTAAACAGTACCATTTGAAAGTATTCAGGCAGGCCCTTGCACTACATGCTTTGGTGAATTCACATCCATAAATATGAACACAAAAGAGGTAGGTATAGTGTGTATGGGTTTGGCAAAGTCAGCGGATAGAGTATTGTTATCGGTTGACTTAGCGGTTGGGGGGGGTTTAAAATGAGTTTTGCCCCCCCCCCCCCAAAAAAAAAAGCCTCTGGCACTCTGCCTGAATTTAATGAAAAAAATAACATTTGGATACATTTTAGGGGGTGTTTAGGGTAAGCACTACAATAGAGCAGACAAAATACATTGTTAAGTGACTAGGTTAGGTGTGTATGGGCCCAAGATAGCATGCTGGGGAGGTTAGTGAAGGCAAATATGCATGAAGGACAAAAATGGAGCATTAAAAGCTTACAGCATGCATTAGGACAAAGAGGTCATTCACAGCATATTACAATCATGGAAATTATGGAATGATGAAATAAATACAATACATTAGCCAACATTAAATACATAGAATGTGATGTTAAAGGATAAAACTTACCTTAATATAGTCCTTCTGCAGGACGTGATTTATGGCAGAACAGGTCTCTGGAATAGTGATTCCCAGAGCCTGGGGGAAGATCCCAGTCGTGAATTTAATATCCTGGAGACTTCTCCCCATCACCAAGTACTGCAAGGTGGCGACGGACCTCTGCTTGGGAGTGATGGCTTGCAGCATGCAGGTGTCCTGCTTCATAATATAAGGGGACAGCAAAGCCAACAGACGGTGAAAAATGGGGTCATCCAGAGATAATTCCTGAAATCATCAGGATTATTCTCCTGGATCTCCCACAACAAAGGCATGTGAGAGAATTGGTCACGCTGGAGCAACCAATTCTTGGTACGTTTAAGCCAACATCCTTCGGACAAAAATCAGAGGTTTTGTTGTCGGAAAGTCCGATCATGTGTACGCGGCATTAGAGTGTTGGGTAACAGTGTCCAGCTTTTCCATGAGAAATAGGTTATGTAGCACACATTTTACTGAGGCAATATGAGGCAGGGTTGGATGAATCCAGACCTGCATGAGGACTCTACAAGCTATCAGAAGGCAAATATGGACCAATGTGGGAGTGAGGCACAGGTACATGAAGAGGAATAGGCCATCACATCATCACAGCTAAAAAGGCACAACAAAAGGTCTTTGGGGAGGAGCCTCTGTTGAATCAAGTTAATATATTTAATTTAAGTACTTGGTTCCATAAGTTGGAGGTAGCTTTCAGTCTATGAAACAGAGACAGTGGAGAGGTGTTGCACCAGGGGCACATAGAGAGGGAGGGATCTACTTTGCTATGTCAAAATGGAATATATGCATGGTGAACGATTTTGAATTGAGTTTTTCAGACCACTAGGGAACAAATTTTTTTGTATCCTGCAAGAATCTTTTCTGGAGTGACTTGGATGTCAAGGATAGATGCCCAGGAGTTAAAAGGAAGGATGCAGTACTTGAAGGCCTGGTGAGTGACAAGGTTAGAGTATATTTCTGAGATAGAGTGTCGCTCACGCTTGAGCATTTGTATTGTTGGGTCAGTTCTGAGAAGTGTTTTAGAGTTCCTTGGGTAGGATTGAAGAAATTGGAGACAGTCTGTAGGCTGGAAGCAGACCATTGTGCAAAGGCTTTACGTGTACCAGAGGGGGAGAACAATGGGTTACCAAGTATAGGCAGGTGGGATGAAATGGTGTAGGGCAGATCCAGGAGTTTCTGAACATCTCTCCAGGCTACAACGGTGTCTCTAATCAATAAATTTGATTTTAAGATAAGAGGAAAAGCGTGCAGCCTGGAATGAATCACTGCCTGGAGATTGAATGGGGACACCAGGGCATCCTCAAGCATATAATTGGAGTGCTGAGACTTTTTAGAAAACCAATCAATACCTTGCCGCAACAGGCAAGAAAGATTATAGAATCTAATATTGGGCAGGCCTGCTCCACCCTCAGTCCTTGGGAGACTTCATTGTTGAAGCGCAATTCTGGCTTTCTTACCACATCAGAGAAACACGAGCAAGGCAGTATGTATCCTTTGAACATCTGTATGTTTTAGAAGAAGAGAAAGGGTCTGCATTGGGTACAACAGTCTTGTGAACGAGACCATTTTGAAGAGATGGCCTCTCCCAAAAAGTGAAAGGGGCAGGGCCGTCCATGCTTCCAGCTCCTGTAAAATCTTGTCTATGACTGGAGGATAATTTAGACTGTACAAAGAGGAGGGTACTCTACCAATTTGTATACCTAAATAGGTGATATAATACTTTGCAACTATAAATGGGGATGAGTCCAGCTGCGAGACACATGTGGATTAAAGGCCAAAATTTCACTCTTCACTCTTATCAAAATTAAACCTTAGCCCCAAGCAGGCTCGGAAGGTCACAAACAGTTCTTAGTGTAGAGATACGTCAGATGAAGGGTTAGTTAACCACTTCCAGACCGGCGCATGCCAATGTACATCGGGAGATTGGCACGGCTGGTCAAATGGGCCATTGCGTGCGCACCGCCGAAGCTGCGCACTAGCCGGGAGCTCCGTGAGTCGTGTCGCACCTCAATGAGAGGACGAACAGGGAGATGCTGATGTAAACAAGCATCTCCCCGTTCTGCCTAGTGACAGTGTGACAGGGAGCAGAGATCAGTGACGTGTCACAGCTAGCCCATCCACCCTACAGTTAGAAAACACTCCCTAGTACTGACTTAACCCCTCCCCGCCCCCTAGTGGTTAACCCCTTCACTGCCAGTGTCATTTACACAGGAATCAGTGCATTTTTATAGCACTGATTGCTGTATAAATGACAATGGTCCCAAATATGTGTCAAAAATGTCCGATGTGTCCGCCATAATGTCGCAGTCACAATAAAAATCGCTGATCGCCGCCATTACTACTAAAAAAAAAAATATTAATTAAAATGCCATAAAACTATCCCCTATTTTGTGAACGCTATAACTTTTGCGCAAACCAATCAATAAACGCTTATTGCGATTTTTTTTACCAAAAATATGTAGAAGAATACATAGCGGCCTAAACTGAGGAAAAAAATGCTTTTTTAATTATTTTTGGGGGATATTTATTATAGCAAAAAGTTAAAAATAATGCTTTATTTAAAAAATTGTCGCTATTGTTTTGTTTATAGCGCAAAAAATAAAATCCACAGTGGTGATCAAATACCACCAAAAGAAAGCTCTATTTGTGGGAAAAAAAGGACATCAATTTTGTTTGGGAGCCACGTCGCACGACCGCTCAATTGTCAGTTAAAGCGACGCAGTGCCGAATCGCAAAAAGTGCTCTGGTCGGGTAGGGGGTAAATTCTTCCGGGGCTGAAGTGGTTAAGAAAAGAATGTCATTGGCAAATAGAGCCGAACAAAGAACTTGGTTGCCCATCATGGCACCACTGATCCCTGAAGAGGAATTCAAAATTCTGCATAGTATATATATATAATATTTATATATATATAGCCATCGTCTGAAATTTGAAATTCATATAGAATGAATTCAAATTCAAATAGAAAAGATTAGAATAGAATAGAATAGAATAGAATAGAAAAACAATAGAACAGAATAGAATAAACTATAATATATATACACATTATATTTTATTCTATTCTATTGTTTTTCTAGTCTTTTTTTCTATTTCTAGTCTAATCTTTTCTATTATATATATATAATTATATATATATATACTATATAGTATATATAGTATATATTGTAGTATATATATATATACATATATATATATATATATATATATATATACATATATATATATATATATATATATATATATATATATATATATATATATATATATATATATATATATATATATATATATATATATATATATATATATATAGTATATAGTATAATATATTATATTATATTATATTATATTATATTATTATTATATTATATTATATATACTATATATAAGTTAAATTTGCTGTGTTACGTAATAAAACAGTAGATCTTGCTGTTATAAACATCATATGCAGACACCACAGTAAGAGAACGGAACTGATCACCTGCATCATAGGACACTGACAAAATGGCGCCCGACGCTGCTAGCAGAGTCCTCTATTAGACATCACCACAAATATGGCGGCGGTCCCAAAAAAGTAAACCAAGCCTCATTTTGGTCTCTAACGATAGAAACCAAAATGATAGATACCCGGAAATGAACCGATCATCGGAATCACTACAGAAACACCCGAAAGTGAGTCACGCATCAAAATGACAACAGAGTCACCGACCTAGAACCCGGAGTCCCCCAAACCAGGGGTAAAATAGATATATAAAATAATATTAATTAAAAATTATAATCAACAATATATATCCCGGATTTGACACACATATCGAATAGTGATACATGTAGTGCATGATAATCCAGACTTCGCAAAACAATGCGGAGCTGGCACTCACACAGGGATCAAAACAGAAATTGCATAAAAAATATACATAAAATACATAGTATAAACCGTACATACATATGAAATCAACATATAGAAAGACCTACCCCCTAACGAATTTACAACGGATCAATGGAGTATAGAAAAATCATAATGTTTGGAATATGTGACTTGATGGTTAGAATCAAACTCATAATGCGGATATATAAAACATAGAAGATATCTGGTTCCCCCCAATACTCAGATATCTTGGCATCACCGGACATATTGTGTGATCTTACATAAGGGAACTAAGCTTTGTTCAAAAAGGCATTTATATCCCATTCTACATTAATCCCCCAAGGTTGGTAAGATTGGAGTTCATATATCCAGTATGTTTCGAGTTGTGAAACCCCTCTTGTTAACGCTCCTCCTCTCCATGGGGGAATGCAGCTGTCAATCACCAAAAAGCTAGTACCTTCTGGGTTGCGATCATGATGTTCCCTCTAGTGTCTTGAGACTGTATGTTTAGTGTCCCCGCTTTTAATTTTGGGGATATGTTCCCCTACTCTGATTGAAAAAGTGCGGGTAGTGCGTCCAATATATTGTTTCCCACATGGGCACATTATCAGATAGACTACTTATCTTGAGGCACATGTGTGGAAACCTTTAATCTGATAGACGCGATTTGTGACAGTGGAGCTAAATTCTGATGTTTTGGACCTGCCATTAATATTGTGGCAGCATACAACACATTTTTTGAAAGCATAGTACCCTTTCAAATTATGGAAAAAAGAAGGGCAAACAGGAGTATTAATTATATTTGGAGCGATTTTACTTTGTAATGAAGGTACTCTCCTGAATGTAACTTTGGCATGTTCTGGTATTAGAGGATGTAAAACCTTGTCCATTTTCAGGACATTCTAATGTCTGTTCAGTATAGTTTTAATATCCTTGTGTTGTACTGAATATGAAGTTTGGATGGCCCATTTATAAGAATTGTCTTGGTCTTTTGGTGGGCGATCCAACAACAAAGAACTCCTATCTGTCTCTAAGACTTCCTGATATTGTGAGTGTACGGACATTGGGTCGTACCCCTTATCCAGAAACTTTTTGGACAAGGTCGCAGCCTGTTTTTTAAAAATCTCTGTGTCCGTACAATTCCTACGGAGTCTAAGGAATTGACTTCTTGGGACAGCTTTAAGCCAAGATCGATGGTGACAGCTATCGATGGGAATGAATCCATTTCTGTCAGTTCACTTTAAGAACATTTTAAACTGAAAACGTCCCGAATTCATCGTGATCTCTAGATCCAAAAAGTGTACCTGAGTGGAACTAAGTTCATAGGTCAAGGTAATTCCTCGATCGTTAGAATTCAGTGTGGAAAAGAAGGACCTTAGAGAATCAGGGCTGCCGTCCCACAGGAGGAGGATGTCGTCTACGTACCTGGCCCATAGGACCAGGGAGGAACCACCCTCATGATAGATGACATCCTCCTCCCACTTGGCCATAAACAGATTGGCGAGGCTGGGGGCAAACTTGGACCCCATAGCCACGCCTCTCTGCTGAATGAAAAAGCAGCAGTCAAACCAGAAATAGTTATGTGCTGTCGCGAACTCAAGCAATTCAATAATGTAATCACACTGAACTTGTGTGATGGACACATCTTTACTCAAAAAGTGTGTGACAGCCTCAATGCCCAAATTATGAGGGATGCAGGTGTATAGCGAGGCTACATCTGCCGTAGCCAGTAAATAATCACCTTGTATGTTAATCTTTTCCAATATTTGAATGGTATGGCTTGTATCTCTGAGATAGGAGGGGATATGTTTTACCAATGGTTGTGAAAAGAAGTCAATGTAGCGGCCTATTCTTGATGTAACCGAGTCAATGCCACTTATAATGGGGTGGCCGGGGGGGTGGATGGGGTCTTTATGTATCTTTGGTAAAAAGTATATAGTGGGAATTCTCGGTGCCAAAGGGACAAGGTACAGTCGCTCTTTGTTATTTAAAATTTGCATTTCATAACCTCTCTCGACCAATTTGATCAATTTATCCTTAAAAGCATCTATAGGGTTATTAGTGATCTTTCTATATGTTTCAGTGTCCCCAAGAATCCTATACCTCTCCTGCTCATAGTCTGTCCTATCCAAAACTACAATGCCACCGCCTTTGTTGGCGGGGCGTATGACAATATCCTTATTGTCACTAAGTGCTTTCAGAACGGCTTGAAGCACTGGATGGCTACGAGGTTTCTTAATAGGTAATTGGGCTAAATCGTTGAGACAGGGACAGGGGGATTGAACAAAGAGGGGTTGGACAATCCCGAATGCACCGTACCTGAAGTCGTGGCTCTCTCAGATCGCTCACAGGGATTAGACACAAGATATCTCTGTATGTTGATTTTCCTAATAAATTTATGTACGTCAATAAAAGTATGGAACTTGTCCAAAAGTTTTGGAGGGGCAAACTTGAGGCCCTTGTCCAAAATGGATAGTTCCTCTTTGGATAATGTCTTAGAACTCAAATTAAAAACTCCTTGGCCAGCTAAGTTCTTCTCCTTTTTCCTTTGAACTCTCCGGCCACTTCTGCGACCACTTTTGGGTCTGGAGCCCTTTTTCATCCCTGCATGTCCTGTTGAAAAACCTGATTGTCATACGAATAATAATCATGTTGATTGTGTCTATAGGGAGGTTGTTCATAATCTTCCTCCATATAGTGACGATAGTCATCATTATACGTGTCCTGTAGGGGTGCAAATCTATTGTGGGTAGTAGTATTGGGATAATTTGGAGGTCGCTTTTGTGAGTTTGAGGGGCAAGGGAAATCATTGCGTTGAGAGGGAGAATTATAGTGTGAATAATAATCATGTTCTCTCTGGTGGCGGGGTCTAGAGTCACGCGGGTTACCTCTAAAGTTACCTCTACCGCCTCTTCTGTTGAAACTGTTTCCACCACCAATGTAAGTCTGAGAGGGGGTGTGTGAACTTGGGTTTCTATTCCTGTGATGTGATGGGAGATCATCCTTAGGTTGTCGACCTCTCCCTTTGGGGGTCTGTGCAGGCCTCTGGTTGGCAGAATTGGGCTGGGTGGCACCCACCATGTTACTCGCGCCCGTGTCGGCCTCCATCGGGGTCTCAGACACCCGTTCTAATGTGACAAATTTCTGCCACCCAAAGACAGCTCCTGTCTTGTAGTTGCCCGAATCTCTGGAGTATTTCTTGCGTTTTTTATTTCTCTGCTCTCTATCTTCTTTCTCTAAATGAGTCTGAAGATTAGTAGAAAAAGAATTGTACTCACTGGAATTTTTAAAGGGCGAAAGTTTATCCTTTATCTCTCTAATTTCCCTGTCTAGTACCTGAAGTCTGTTCGTCTTTCTAGTCACAAGAAAATCAAGGAATTTGGTACCCACCTCATTAAAATAATTGTACCAGGAGTCGAGGTCTGGGTTGCCCTGTTGGGGGTTGACATCCTACCTCAGACTCCTGGGTACCATGGATTCAGAAATATATTGCTCTAAAAAAGTTACATCCCACTGAAGGTGCTGCTCAGAAATCATGATGTTCTTGAGTCTCATAAAAAGACCACCTATTTCACTGTCACTATCAATGACTGTGAAAACACCATCGGTAATAACCGTCCATGTGGCTCTATAATCAAAAATGTCCATATGGACGCTGAAACTTTTTTCTTATAGAGCGATAGACTGCTGCAGTTATAAAGAGAAAAACAGTATGTATATAAAAAAATGTGAAAGAAACCGCGCTGTCTTAAACAAAAAATAGTAGCTTCCAGCACATTAGATAGTCTGTGAAAAAGTAAACCAAATAAGATAGTATAGTGCAGCGCTATTGCAATGAAAAAAACAGTGAAGTTATCCCAATGGGAAATTGGGGTATATATAAGTGCAAATACAGTAAAATTATTAAACTACAATATTGTTGAAGTGTAGATCAACAGTTATCGTGTATATAAAGTGCATATAGTCCATGTATGACATCAAAATGGTGACTAAGGATGAGCTGAACACCCCCGGTTCGGTTCGCACCAGAACCTGTGAACGGACCGAAAATTTGCATGAACATTAGAACCTCATTGACGTCTATGGGACTCGAATGTTCGAAATCAAAAGTGCTCATTTTAAAGGCTAATTTTCATGGTATTGTCCTAAAAATTGTTTGGGGACCTGGGTCTTGCCCCATGGGACATGTATCAATGCAAAAAAAAAACCTTTTAAAAACAGCCGTTTTTTCAGGAGCAGTGATTTTAATGATGCTTAAAGTAAAAAAAAAAAAGTGAAATATTCCTTTAAATATCATACTTGGGGGGTGTCTATAGTATGCCTGTAAAGTGGCGTGTGTTTCCCATGCTTAGAACAGTCCCTGCACAAAATGACATTTTTAAAGGAAAAAAGACATTTAAAAACTGCTTGCGGCTTTAATGTAATGTCGGGTCCTGGCAATATGGATGAAAATCAGTGGGACAAATGGCATGGGTACCCTCCAGTCCATTACCAGGCCCTTTGGATCCTGTATGGATATTAAGGGGAACCCCGCACCCAAATTAAAAAAAGGAAAGGCGTGGGACCCCCAGGCCCTATATACTCTGAACAGCAGTATACAGGCGCTGCAAACAAGACAGGGACTGTAGGTTTGTTGTTAAGTAGAATCTGTTTGT
This sequence comes from Aquarana catesbeiana, assembly GCF_042186555.1. NCBI lineage: Eukaryota > Metazoa > Chordata > Amphibia > Anura > Ranidae > Aquarana > Aquarana catesbeiana. Next base: position 181,747,275 of record NC_133331.1, on the reverse strand, counting down.
AATTTTGAACTGGTACATTTTTAAAGTGTAGCTCCAGCCAAAAAATCTGTTTTTAAGCTTTTTGGAAAACATAGGGAAGGGTCATCACCCCCTGTGACATTTGTTTTGCTGTCTGTGCTCCTCTTCAGAAGATTTCACCTCACTTTTTTGTCCCAATGACAAATGTTTTTTGAAAATTTGGGTTTTTTAGTGAAACAAGGATTGGTGATAAAGCATCAGTGGAAAGGAGAAAAGTTTTTCCCATATTCACTCTTACAAGAGAGAATTTCCCTTCATATGGGGTAGATTTCATCTCACTTCCTGTTGTCTCCTTCTGTTTGCAAGTAGGAGTCGTTTGTAAGTTGGATGTTTGAAAGTAGGGGCCTGCCCTATATACTCAGCAGAAATTTGGGCCTTAGGTGTTGTTGTGGCCTTAACACTGTAAGCCCTCACAGGGCCCTGCTGTGAAATATTAGATCAAGAATTGTAATTACATGCTCCTGTTGAACAGGGCCAGAAAAATTGGGCCTTTGGTGATGGTGGTGGTGGTGCTGGTGGCACAACACTGTAAGTCCTCACAGTTAATCTTGGTGGGCGCAGAAATGGGCCCTGCTGTGAAATATTAGATCAAGAATTCTAATTACATGTCCCTGTTGAACAGGGGCTGAAAAATTGGGCCTTAGGCACTGGTGCTGGTGCCACAAGACTGCAACCCCTCACAGACACTCTAGTTGGAATGCAGGAACGAGCCCTGCTGCATAGTATTGCATCAAAAATTGTAATTACATGCCCTTGTTAAACAGGGGCTTAAAAATTGGGTCTTAGGCACTGGTGGCGGCGCCCAGAACCAAAAATGTTCTTACAAGCTATCAGCATGATCATTGAGGAGGAAGAGGATAATTACTCAGCATAACAGGATAGTCACTCAGCATCAGCATAGGCAGTCTTTGAAGGGATCTGACATTTCAAAAAAAATTATTCGGTTACATCAGCATCAGGTGCTTGGTAGCTGGTGGTGATCCAAGACTGATTCATTTTTATGAAGGTCAGTCGATCGACCGAGTCGGTGGACAGACGCACCCTGTGATTGGTTACAAAGCCTCCAACAGCACTGAATGTGCATTCCGAAAGAACGCTGGATGCAGGACAGGCCAGTAGCTCAATTGCATACTGTGCAAGCTCTGGCCAGTGATCCATCCTCAAGACCCAGTAACCCAGAGGATTTTCGGTGGGGAAAGGTGTTCAAGTCAGATCTTGCCCCTAGGTATTCCTGCACCATGTAAAACAGACGCTGGCAATGGTTGCTGTAACCGATCATACCTTGGGGCTGCGGACTAAAAAATCGCTCCTTCTTTGACTGACCGAAGCCTCAGCAACACGTTGTTCAGAAACAGGAGTTTGTAACCTCCCAGTCTCTGGGAACGCGTTGCACAGACCTTTCTGCAAGGCCTCCCAAAGATGTTTCATCCTCTGCTCCCTCTGCGAAGGCAAGATAAGGTCTGCAACCTTACCCTTGTAACGTGGATCAAGGAGGGTTGCCAGCCAGTATTGGTCCTTCTCCTTGATACCACGAATACAAGGATCCTTACGCAGGCTTTGCAGGATCAGGGAGGCAATGCAGCGTAGGTTTGCTGAGGCATTCGGTCTGGAGTCCTCTGGGTCACTAAGGACGACATGGTCCGCAGCCACCTCCTCCCAGCCATGTACAAGTCCATGTGTTTCTTGGGACTGATCCCTTAAAGACTGCTGCTGATGCTGAGTGCCAGGCTCCACTTCCATACTGACACAATCCTCCTCCTCTTCCTCCTCCTCCTCCTCTTCCTGTGTAATCGGCGGCCATGCAGGAACACTGTCTGGATAAAGATACAGAATGGGGAATTTCCTCTTGGTAGGACTTTGAAGGGCAGGAGTCTCAGAACGATATATCAACAAAGTATGAATAATAATTGTATATTTTATTTATCAAAAGATTTTAAAAAAGACATGACAATCAATAGAAGAACAAAGAAAAAACGGATGCTAGATTTCCAATGATGATGATACAACAATGATATAAGACAGATTGGCAATAATACACTTAACCCCACAAAAAACTGTTCCAGCAAGAGAGGAGCTGTACAGTAGAGTCCGACGCATTTCAAGGTTTTATCAGTATTATGACCTCTTCTTCAGGGACTGGTGGTGAGGTACTTAATCCGTCTGAAAACATTTAGTGAACAAAAAAATATATATAAATGAAGGAAACATAACCAATGAAGATCAAAGAATAGAACAAACAATACCGTGTAGACCAAACATGACACATTATTACCATATTTGCATGATATAAATATTGCAGTATTGTATAAAAGGGTTCTAACCGTGTTATTCCTTGGTCAACATCCTTTAGCATCCAATTTAAAAACTTTAAAGGGATAGAATGGTTTGCCACTGAGGTTCAAAGCCTCTGCTGTCACTGAGGGACTGAATGTATCCCGCACCTAAGACACAACACAAAGGGCGTCCGGTCCATCAACTGATGACACTGTAGGTGTTAACAGTAATAAAGTATGGTTGTTTGCTAGAAAAAAGAAAAAAATATATACAGTGTAGGAAAATATATCCCATACACAAAGAAAAAAAGGAATAGGGAAAAAAGGACGAAAAAATTGTATAAAAGTGGAGTGATGTCTGAATTAGACTCACACCTGCTAGGAGTTATTTGATAAAAAGTATATATGTATATATCTGTATAATTGATACGTACCTGGCCGTGCATATCTAGGGTAGTTAGCCCCAGTAGCAGACTAAAACTAAGGGTGTCTTCAAGAATGCTGTCCAGTCTAAGCACCAGAGAAAACAATCACCGCAGTAGCCTCTGCAACCAATGGCTGTAGTCAAAGCAGAAAAGGAAGGGAAATGAATATGGGCTCTCTAACCAAGCTAAATTAAGCATAATAGGTAAAGGTTAATGGTAGCTGGGGATCAGCAATTGGAAAATTCTTTTTCCTCATGCAAGATCCACCATCCGTGTGCTCTGCATGTACAATACATGCTGGGCTTAGGGGTAGTTGCTATTCATATGTTGCAAAGGAGAGCGACATGGCTTACCTTCAGAGGCTTAACAACTGCAGCATACCATCAGACGTCCACTCCAGCCTGGAGTGAAGCATCTCTATTTGTGATTTAAATTGTACTGCTGATTACCATCAGATGTCTCACAGCTGACAACAGCGTCATCGCCGGTGGGCGGGGCCGCCCTTCGAGTCCCCGGCGCGCAGGCCAGCCCCCAAACCCCACACGCGGCGTACCAGCCCAGGGAGACATATGTCATATCCTGGGAACAGAGGGTCCATGCTGGGAGGGAGCTGACATCCGTGTCAGCGGCCCGCTGCGCGCTGGTCACCATGGCAACGAGATAAACTATCTCGGCAGTAGGCGAACAAAGAAGGAGGCCAAACGCTGCCAAATAGATATGGTGCTATTGGCCCCCGTGCGCCGAGTGAGGTATCCTGGCGCGGACCAGACAATCACCCCGACATATATCGGCACAGAGCTTCAAACCCCCAGTGGCACCCACGCAGACTACAGGGAATAAACAGGGAGAGAAGGAAGGGAGAGAGAAGAAACTGTATAATGAAAAATGCGCTGTAATATCAGGAACAAGTGACAAAACAGCATTTAGAAGCGGGAAGAAATAAATGCATAACAATTTGAGTCATTACAAGAAAATACATATTGATTAACATTGTGATATCTAGAGTTTTATCTCCAACCTTATCCTGATACCCATCTAATGCTGTTGAACACAATCAAACCTAACATAGCATGATTGAGAAGGACATCTTAGAGAGGGCCAACCATTCTTCTAAATCGCATAAGATACATTGGGATCTTTATTGGCAAACAATTTTACAAAAAATGGGGTGTATGTGCCCCAGGGGGGTCCCACTGAGATCCCCCCGAGGCAAAGCCCTCCAGAAAGGGTCTGTAAGTGGTAGCCTCATTGAGGCCAGGTGCTTTGGTGGCTTGAAGACGGTAGATTCATTTCCGCTCCTTTTGTAGTAACGTTTTATTCCAGTCCCCACCTCTTAAACCTGGGTGAACACGATCCAAAATCAAAAAGGATATTTTGGGAAAAATACCCGCATGAAAGTTGGAAACGTGTCTACCCAGTGGTAGACTGGGATTGCATGTTTTCATTGAAGCGATGTGGTGGTATGCTTGCCGCCAGAATTCCTGATTTGTCTTGCCCACGTAATAACATGCACAATCGCACATTAGTAAGTATACCACCACAATAGTTCTGCAATTTGCAAAATGCTTTGGTGTGTATTTTTGACCATCTGGTAATCTAATATTGGGTTTGACATTCATGAATTGGCAATAAGGACAACCGCCACAGCGGAATGTCCCAGGTCATTTACATGGATCCCGTTTGCCTGCACCACCGCCTATATACTCACTGGCTACCAGATTGTCCCTGATGGATCTAGCTCATCTAAAAGTGAACGATGGTTTGTCCTGTACCAAAGGGCCAATGGTGGGATCTAATTTGAGAACATGCCAATATCGTTCCACAATGCTTTTAATCCTAGCATGTTGATTAGAGAATTTTGTAATTATGCGAATTGGGTTGGTTTGATTCTTTTGAACTTCTGTCTTAAAAATAAGCTCGTGTCTAGTTTTGTAACAAGCACATTTAAAGGCCTTCTTTAGCATTTTTTTGAGTACCCAAGTGCCAGGAGTCTCCCCATCAGTAAGTCGGCCTCCTGCTTGAAAACCTCGTCACTGGTGCAGTTCCGCCTCACACTGGCTGTAGGGAATTGAACAGATCAGCGGTTGTGGATGAAAGCTTGTGGCATGTAAAATAGAGTTGCCAGAGGTCGGTTTATGGTATAGCGAACTGGTGAGTGAGCCATCAGGTTGTTTGTGAATGGTTACATCCAAAAAAGTGATGTCCCATTCATGGAAAGTCATGGTGAAAGTGAGATTCAATGGGTTGTTATTCAGTTCATGCAAGAAACTCTGAAGATTTTCGGGGGTACCCTCCCAAACAAGAAAAATGTTGTCAATATATCGACGCCACATCACCACCCTTTCCATGTATGGACGTGTTGATTCTGACTGTCTCAACATGCTCTCCCATTCCCCCAGGTACAGGTTGGCATACGATGGGGCACAAGATGTCCCCATCGCCACCCCCTGTACCTGGAGGAAAAAGCTGCCATTGAACGTAAAATAGTTATGATTCAAGATAAAGTTCAAGGCTTCGATCAGGAATTGTCGTTTCCCCGCACTGAGACGACCATCTCGTAATAATACATGCTGAATGCAGTTCAAACCCTTGTCATGGGGTATCGAACTATAAAGAGCTTCTACATCCAAAGCTACCAAGAGGGACTTAGATGGAATACGAATATTATCTATAATTTGCAGAAGATGTAGAGTATCTCTAACATAACTAGGTATGTTCAGCACATATGGTCGTAAATGGCCATCTATAAACTGACTTAATTTCTCCATTAAGGAACCGTTGCCTGAAATGATTGGTCGTCCCGATGGTTTACTGATATCCTTATGTAGCTTTGGTAGAGCATAAAATGTTGGAATGCGAGTTAAGGAAGTCCTAATAGAGTCATGTTCTGATTTTGTAAGTAGACCTGCAGCGTATGATTCATCTACCAGTTTGTAGAATTTTTTATTGAACCTGTCAATTTTGTTAGATGAAATTTTGGAATACCATTGTTGGTCAGACAGTATTTTGTTGCATATTCCAACATACTGGTCATTATCTAGAATGACTATATTGCCCCCCTTATCCGCAGGTTTTATAGTGATATTGGGGTTAGAGGCCAATGATTTGAGGGCTTTTCGTTCCATATCACTTAGATTATGTTGTTTTTTGGAGTTAATTTTAATTTTCCTAATTTCACTACATGTTAATTTGACAAAAGCCAATACATTAGAATTTGTATTGAGAGCGGGGAATTTGTCCGATTTTTTTCTTGAACGATAAAGTGGGAGGTTGGGGAGGTTCAGACTGATCAAATCGGCCAAGCAAATGCTCCAGGTCGATCTGGTCAATCAGATCTGGGGGCTCGTTTTCATCTAACAATGATATCAGATTATCGAGTGCTGTCAGTTCCTGCAACTTAAAATTGGGCTCCTTGGGTGTCTCCTTGGAGTATAGCTGTTTTAGGATAAGTTTGCATGCGAATAGCTGAATATCTTTCGTCACCTCAAACTTATCCAAATCCTGATCCGGACAAAAGCTTAGACCACGGGCCAAAACAGAAAGTTCAATCTCAAGAGGAGAGATTCACTACATTGAGGTTGTGTCCGTTCATTGGTTCAGTTGATTCAGTTGATTGGTTCAGGAACCAACGAACGGGAACCATTCACATTGTTACATTGTTTTCTGGGCTGACTAAAAAACTATCTTGTGGCGTATGGGACTGTTTAATTCCATCATTTACTCGATCAATCTGAGCATTATTTATATCTACGGGTCCCTTCACAACCTTCACCACCTATTTTACTTGACACCAAGTGTGGACTAGAGATGCCGGCGTTTGCACGTGAGTTGGGGATGCGTTTTTTTGGTTGCTTTTCATGTGAGCCACTGCCCTGAGAGTTCCTCTTGGTCTTCCGTGATTGCTTCCGTCTAAACGATCCCTTGGATAAAAAAGAAGACACAGAAGAAGTCTCAGACAGTACATCCACATTTTGAGTATAACGTTTAGTGTTTCTATTTGTTATTGCAGTCTTCCAATTATATGCCCTAGATTCCTGAAAAGCGATCTTATCTCTAAGGAACTTTTTGTCCTTTTTGATCAAGATCTCTCTGTTAAAATGTTCAAGATGCTCATTAAGGCTTTTATCGTACTGTTCAAACATTGCATGATCTTTGAACCTTATTAGTTGTTTATTCAGGAGTTCCAACTCCTTCTCTATGTCAGTTAGCTTACGTTGGTATTCGTCTATTAGTAGGGACATCATACCAGTTGAACATTTTGAGAGATTTTTCTCCCATTCGTGCTTGAAATTGACACTCATATCCTCAAGATTGGGAAAAATTTGAATACACAACCCAAAAGGGTTCATCTCATTCCTAATATACTCTTTAAATGAGTGAATGTGCCAATGGTACGAAGATTTTTTCTCTAAAGTCCTTCTGAGATTCATGAACACTGATGACAGTTCCGTATCTCTCTGTTCCTTCTGTACAAAATTCCTATATAGTCCTGTCATCATGGTATCCCAATTGGAACTCACATATTTAGTCATGATTAAATACAGGCAAAAAATATATATTCTATCAGTGTATAATCAAAAATATAGTCAAAAATAAGATTATATATTTTCCAGAAAGTACCCGTCACAAAAAAAGGGGGACGAGGAAAAAAGGGTATCTACTACCCAGAAATTGTACAACCATAGGTTAGTGATCGGGACTTAGTGGAAAGAGACACCTTGCCCACATCCCTATATACAGATACACAATGGGGAATTTCCTCTTGGTGGGACTTTGAAGGGCAGGAGTCTCAGAACGATATATCAACAAAGTATGAATAATAATTGTATATTTTATTTATCAAAAGATTTTAAAAAAGACATGACAATCAATAAAAGAACAAAGAAAAAACAGATGCTAGATTTCCAATGATGATGATACAACAATGATATAAGACAGATTGGCAAAAATACACTTAACCCCACAAAAAACTGTTCCAGCAAGAGAGGAGCTGTACAGTAGAGTCCGACGCATTTTGAGGTTTTATCAGTATTATGACCTCTTCTTCAGGGGCTGGTGGTGAGGTACTTAATCCGTCTGAAAACATTTAGTGAACAAAAAAATACATATAAATGAAGGAAACATAACCAATGAAGATCAAAGAATAGAACAAACAATACCGTGTAGACCAAACATGACACATTATTACCATATTTGCAATGTATCCCGCACCTAAGACACAACACAAAGGGCATTCGATCCACCAGCTGACGACACTGTAGGTGTTAACAGTAATAAAGTATGGTTGTTTGCTAGAAAAGAAGATTGCTGTCCTTCTTGGGCACCCTCTCTGTCCTTGATCACGTTACTGCCTTCATCTAGCTCAGTATCATAATCAGAGCCTTCTAAACGCTGGGCATCCTCCTGGAGCATGTACCCAACACTGTGGTCAAACAGTTCGAGGGACTCCTCAGGAGGACATGGTGGGGCTAGGGAAGGAGTGACTGATGCCATTGAGCCGAGGGAAGAGGCCGCGTTGGCAGCTGCTTTGCCAGACAAAGTACCCTGAGCATTAGTGAGAGAGGATGAGGAGGATGAGGACGGCTTGGTCATCCACTCGACCAAGTCTTCCGCATGTTGCGGCTCAACACGGCCAGCTGCCGAAAAAAAGGCCAAGCGTGTTCCACAGCCACGTGCTGATGAGGATGTCTCCATGACCAGCACTGTTGCCTCTAGACACAGAGCCTGCTTGCCCTCTTTTAATGGCTTGTGACTGTGTGCCTCACCTTGTTGGCCTTCCAGATATACTAATGGCCCGTAGCTGCACTAAGCTGGGATATATATATATATATATATATATTGATACTGATACTGCAGCTAGCAAAATCAACTGCCTGCCTGTAGTATGAGAACACCACCAACCTTCTACAGGTAGCTTTAGCTGCACACTGTGCAGAGGCCGCACTACACTAACGTGTAAATAATTTAGCTGCCTGCGGTAGTGATAGGATCAGGAAAAAAAAAACAACCTTCTACAGGTAGCTTTTACAGATACTGCAGCTAGCAAAATCAACTGCCTGCCTGTAGTATGAGAACACCACCAACCTTCAACAGGTAGCTTTAGCTGAATACTGTGCAGAGGTCGCACTACACTAACGTGTAAATAATTTAGCTGCCTGCGGTAGTGATAGGATCAGGAAAACACCACCAACCTTCTACAGGTAGCTTTAGCTGAACACTGTGCAGAGCTCGCAAAAAACTAACTTGTAGCTTATTTAGCTGCCTGCGGTAGTGATAGGATCAGGAAAACACCACCAACTTTCTACAGGTAACTTTAGCTTAACACTGTGCAGAGCTCGGAAAAAACTAACTTGAAGCTTATTTAGCTGCCTGCGGTAGTGATAGGATCAGGAAAACATCACCAACCTTCTACAGGTAGCTTTAGCTTAACGCTGTGCAGAGCTCGGAAAAAACTAACTTGTAGCCTATTTAGCTGCCTGCGGTAGTGATAGGATCAGGAAAACATCACCAACCTTCTACAGGTAGGTTTAGCTGAACACTGTGCAGAGGTCGCAAAAAACTAACTTATAGCTTATTTAGCTGCCTGCGGTAGTGATAGGATCAGGAAAACACCACCAACCTTCTACAGGTAGCTTTAGCGGAGCAAAGTGCAGAGGTCACAAAAAACTAACTTGTAGCTTATTTAGCTGCCTGCGGTAGTGATAGGATCATGAAAACACCACCAACCTTCTACAGGTAGCTTTAGCTGAACACTGTGCAGAGCTCACAAAAGGCTAACTTGTAGCTTATTTAGCTGCCTGCGGTAGTGATAGGATCAGGAAAACATCACCAACCTTCTACAGGTAGCTTTAGCTGAACACTGTGCAGAGGTCGCAAAAAACTAACTTGTAGCTTATTTAGCTGCCTGCGGTAGTGATAGGATCAGGAAAACACCACCAACCTTCTACAGGTAGCTTTAGCTTAACGCTGTGCAGAGCTCGGAAAAAACTAACTTGTAGCTTATTTAGCTGCCTGTGGTAGTGAGAGGATCAGGAAAACATCACCAACCTTCTACAGGTAGCTTTAGCTTAACGCTGTGCAGAGCTCGGAAAAAACTAACTTGTAGCTTATTTAGCTGCCTGCGGTAGTGATAAGATCAGGAAAACATCACCAACCTTCTACAGGTAGCTTTAGCTGAACACTGTGCAGAGGTCGCAAAAAACTAACTTGTAGCTTATTTAGCTGCCTGCGGTAGTGATAGGATCAGGAAAACACCACCAACCTTCTACAGGTAGCTTTAGCGTAACACTGTGCAGAGCTCGGAAAAAACTAACTTGTAGCCTATTTAGCTGCCTGTGGTAGTGATAGGATCAGGAAAACATCACCAACCTTCTACAGATAGCTTTAGCTTAACGCTGTGCAGAGCTCGGAAAAAACTAACTTGTAGCTTATTTAGCTGCCTGCGGTAGTGATAAGATCAGGAAAACATCACCAACCTTCTACAGGTAGCTTTAGCTGAACACTGTGCAGAGGTCGCAAAAAACTAACTTGTAGCTTATTTAGCTGCCTGCGGTAGTGATAGGATCAGGAAAACACCACCAACCTTCTACAGGTAGCTTTAGCTGAGCAAAGTGCAGAGGTCACAAAAAACTAACTTGTAGCTTATTTAGCTGCCTGCGGTAGTGATAGGATCAGGAAAACACCACCAACCTTCTACAGGTAGCTTTAGCTGAACACTGTGCAGAGCTCACAAAAAGCTAACTTGTAGCTTATTTAGCTGCCTGCAGTAGTGATAGGATCAGGAAAACATCACCAACCTTCTACAGGTAGCTTTACCTGAACACTGTGCAGAGGTCGCAAAAAACTAACTTGAAGCTTGTTTAGCTGCCTGCGGTAGTGATAGGATCAGGAAAACATCACCAACCTTCTACAGGTAGCTTTAGCTGAGCAAAGTGCAGAGGTCACAAAAAACTAACTTGTAGCTTATTTAGCTGCCTGCGGTAGTGATAGGATCAGGAAAACACCACCAACCTTCTACAGGTAGCTTTAGCTGAACACTGTGCAGAGGTCGCAAAAAACTAACTTGTAGCTTATTTAGCTGCCTGCGGTAGTGATAGGATCAGGAAAACACCACCAACCTTCTACAGGTAGCTTTAGCTGAGCAAAGTGCAGAGGTCACAAAAAACTAACTTGTAGCTTATTTAGCTGCCTGCGGTAGTGATAGGATCAGGAAAACACCACCAACCTTCTACAGGTAGCTTTAGCTGAACACTGTGCAGAGCTCACAAAAAGCTAACTTGTAGCTTATTTAGCTGCCTGCAGTAGTGATAGGATCAGGAAAACACCACCAACCTTCTACAGGTAGCTTTAGCATAACACTGTGCAGAGGTCGCACTACACTAACTTGGAGTTTTAGCTGAACACTGTGAGGAGGACGCACTACACTAACTTGTAGCTTATTTAGCTGCCTGCGGTAGTGATAGGATCAGGAAAACACCACCAACCTTCTACAGGTAGCTTTAGCTGAATACTGTGCAGAGGTTGCACTACACTAACTTGTAGTTTTAGCTGAACACTGTGAGAAGGATGCACTACACTAACTTGTAGCTTTAGCTGAACACTGTGCAGAGGTCGCACTACACTAACTTGTAGCTTTTGCTGAACACTGTGAGGAGGACGCACTACGCTAACTTGTAGCTTATTTAGCTGCCTGCGGTATTGATAGGATCAGGAAAACACCACCGACCTTCTACAGGAAGCTTTAGCTGAACACCGTGCAGAGCTCGCAAAAAACTAACTTGTAGCTTTTTTAGCTGCCTGCGGTAGTGATAGGATCAGGAAAACACCACCAACCTTCTACAGGTAACTTTAGCTGAACACTGTGCAGAGCTCACAAAAAACTAACTTGTAGCTTATTTAGCTGCCTGCGGTAGTGATAGGGTCAGGAAAACACCACCAACCTTCTACAGGTAGCTTTAGCTGAACACTGTACAGAGCTTGCAAAAAACTAACTTGTAGCTTATTTAGCTGTCTGTGGTAGTGATAGGATCAGGAAAACACCACCAACCTTCTACAGGTAGCTTTAGCTGAACACTGTGCAGAGCTCGCAAAAAACTAACTTGTAGCTTATTTAGCTGTCTGTGGTAGTGATAGGATCAGGAAAACACCACCAACCTTCTACAGGTAGCTTTAGCTGAATACTGTGCAGAGGTTGCACTACACTAACTTGTAGTTTTAGCTGAACACTGTGAGGAGGACGCACTACACTAACTTGTAGCTTTAGCTGAACATTTTTCAGAGGACGCACTACACTAACTTGTAGCTTTAGCTGAACACTGTGAGCAGGACGCACTACACTAACTTGTAGCTTTAGCTGAACAAAGTGCAGAGGTCGCACTACACTAACTTGTAGTTTTAGCTGAACACTGTGAGGAGGACGCACTACACTAACTTGTAGCTCATTTAGCTGCCTGCGGTAGTGATAGGATCAGGAAAACACCACCAACCTTCTGCAGGTAGCTTTAGCTGAACACTGTACAGAGCTTGCAAAAAACTAACTTGTAGCTTATTTAGCAACCTGAGGTAGTGATAGGATCAGGAAAACACCACCAACCTTCTACAGGTAGCTTTAGCTGAACACTGTGCAGAGCTCACAAAAAACTAACTTGTAGCTTATTTAGCTGCCTGCGGTAGTGATAGGATCAGGAAAACACCACCAACCTTCTACAGGTAGCTTTAGCTGAACACTGTGCAGAGCTCACAAAAAGCTAACTTGTAGCTTATTTAGCTGCCTGCGGTAGTGATAGGATCAGGAAAACATCACCAACCTTCTACAGGTAGCTTTACCTGAACACTGTGCAGAGGTCGCAAAAAACTAACTTGTAGCTTATTTAGCTGCCTGCGGTAGTGATAGGATCAGGAAAACACCACCAACCTTCTACAGGTAGCTTTAGCTTAACGCTGTGCAGAGCTCGGAAAAAACTAACTTGTAGCTTATTTAGCTGCCTGCGGTAGTGATAGGATCAGGAAAACATCACCAACCTTCTACAGGTAGCTTTAGCTTAACACTGTGCAGAGCTCGGAAAAAACTAACTTGTAGCTTATTTAGCTGCCTGCGGTAGTGATAAGATCAGGAAAACATCACCAACCTTCTACAGGTAGCTTTAGCTGAACACTGTGCAGAGGTCGCAAAAAACCAACTTGTAGCTTATTTAGCTGCCTGCGGTAGTGATAGGATCAGGAAAACACCACCAACCTTCTACAGGTAGCTTTAGCGTAACACTGTGCAGAGCTCGGAAAAAAACTAACTTGTAGCCTATTTAGCTGCCTGTGGTAGTGATAGGATCAGGAAAACATCACCAACCTTCTACAGATAGCTTTAGCTTAACGCTGTGCAGAGCTCGGAAAAAACTAACTTGTAGCTTATTTAGCTGCCTGCGGTACTGATAAGATCAGGAAAACATCACCAACCTTCTACAGGTAGCTTTAGCTGAACACTGTGCAGAGGTCGCAAAAAACGAACTTGTAGCTTGCTTAGCTGCCTGCGGTAGTGATAGGATCAGGAAAACACCACCAACCTTCTACAGGTAGCTTTAGCTGAGCAAAGTGCAGAGGTCACAAAAAACTAACTTGTAGCTTATTTAGCTGCCTGCGGTAGTGATAGGATCAGGAAAACACCACCAACCTTCTACAGGTAGCTTTAGCTGAACACTGTGCAGAGCTCACAAAAAGCTAACTTGTAGCTTATTTAGCTGCCTGCAGTAGTGATAGGATCAGGAAAACACCACCAACCTTTTACAGGTAGCTTTAGCTGAGCAAAGTGCAGAGGTCACAAAAAACTAACTTGTAGCTTATTTAGCTGCCTGCGGTAGTGATAGGATCAGGAAAACACCACCAACCTTCTACAGGTAGCTTTAGCTGAACACTGTGCAGAGCTCACAAAAAGCTAACTTGTAGCTTATTTAGCTGCCTGCGGTAGTGATAGGATCAGGAAAACATCACCAACCTTCTACAGGTAGCTTTAGCTGAACACTGTGCAGAGGTTGCAAAAAACTAACTTGTAGCTTATTTAGCTGCCTGCGGTAGTGATAAGATCAGGAAAACATCACCAACCTTCTACAGGTAGCTTTAGCTGAACACTGTGCAGAGGTCGCAAAAAACTAACTTGTAGCTTATTTAGCTGCCTGCGGTAGTGATAGGATCAGGAAAACATCACCAACCTTCTACAGGTAGCTTTAGCTGAACACTGTGCAGAGGTCGCAAAAAACTAACTTGTAGCTTATTTAGCTGCCTGCGGTAGTGATAAGATCAGGAAAACATCACCAACCTTCTACATGTAGCTTTAGCTGAACACTGTGCAGAGGTCGCAAAAAACTAACTTGTAGCTTATTTAGCTGCCTGCGGTAGTGATAGGATCAGGAAAACACCACCAACCTTCTACAGGTAGCTTTAGCGTAACACTGTGCAGAGCTCGGAAAAAACTAACTTGTAGCCTATTTAGCTGCCTGTGGTAGTGATAGGATCAGGAAAACATCACCAACCTTCTACAGATAGCTTTAGCTTAACGCTGTGCAGAGCTCGGAAAAAACTAACTTGTAGCTTATTTAGCTGCCTGCGGTAGTGATAAGATCAGGAAAACATCACCAACCTTCTACAGGTAGCTTTAGCTGAACACTGTGCAGAGGTCGCAAAAAACTAACTTGTAGCTTATTTAGGTGCCTGCGGTAGTGATAGGATCAGGAAAACACCACCAACCTTCTAAAGGTTGCTTTAGCTGAGCAAAGTGCAGAGGTCACAAAAAACTAACTTGTAGCTTATTTAGCTGCCTGCGGTAGTGATAGGATCAGGAAAACACCACCAACCTTCTACAGGTAGCTTTAGCTGAACACTGTGCAGAGCTCACAAAAAGCTAACTTGTAGCTTATTTAGCTGCCTGCAGTAGTGATAGGATCAGGAAAACACCACCAACCTTCTACAGGTAGCTTTAGCATAACACTGTGCAGAGGTCGCACTACACTAACTTGGAGTTTTAGCTGAACACTGTGAGGAGGACGCACTACACTAACTTGTAGCTTATTTAGCTGCCTGCGGTAGTGATAGGATCAGGAAAACACCACCAACCTTCTACAGGTAGCTTTAGCTGAATACTGTGCAGAGGTTGCACTACACTAACTTGTAGTTTTAGCTGAACACTGTGAGAAGGATGCACTACACTAACTTGTAGCTTTAGCTGAACACTGTGCAGAGGTCGCACTACACTAACTTGTAGCTTTTGCTGAACACTGTGAGGAGGACGCACTACGCTAACTTGTAGCTTATTTAGCTGCCTGCGGTATTGATAGGATCAGGAAAACACCACCGACCTTCTACAGGAAGCTTTAGCTGAACACCGTGCAGAGCTTGCAAAAAACTAACTTGTAGCTTTTTTAGCTGCCTGCGGTAGTGATAGGATCAGGAAAACACCACCAACCTTCTACAGGTAACTTTAGCTGAACACTGTGCAGAGCTCACAAAAAACTAACTTGTAGCTTATTTAGCTGCCTGCGGTAGTGATAGGGTCAGGAAAACACCACCAACCTTCTACAGGTAGCTTTAGCTGAACACTGTACAGAGCTTGCAAAAAACTAACTTGTAGCTTATTTAGCTGTCTGTGGTAGTGATAGGATCAGGAAAACACCACCAACCTTCTACAGGTAGCTTTAGCTGAACACTGTGCAGAGCTCGCAAAAAACTAACTTGTAGCTTATTTAGCTGTCTGTGGTAGTGATAGGATCAGGAAAACACCACCAACCTTCTACAGGTAGCTTTAGCTGAATACTGTGCAGAGGTTGCACTACACTAACTTGTAGTTTTAGCTGAACACTGTGAGGAGGACGCACTACACTAACTTGTAGCTTTAGCTGAACATTTTTCAGAGGACGCACTACACTAACTTGTAGCTTTAGCTGAACACTGTGAGCAGGACGCACTACACTAACTTGTAGCTTTAGCTGAACAAAGTGCAGAGGTCGCACTACACTAACTTGTAGTTTTAGCTGAACACTGTGAGGAGGACGCACTACACTAACTTGTAGCTCATTTAGCTGCCTGCGGTAGTGATAGGATCAGGAAAACACCACCAACCTTCTGCAGGTAGCTTTAGCTGAACACTGTACAGAGCTTGCAAAAAACTAACTTGTAGCTTATTTAGCAACCTGAGGTAGTGATAGGATCAGGAAAACACCACCAACCTTCTACAGGTAGCTTTAGCTGAACACTGTGCAGAGCTCACAAAAAACTAACTTGTAGCTTATTTAGCTGCCTGCGGTAGTGATAGGATCAGGAAAACACCACCAACCTTCTACAGGTAGCTTTAGCTGAACACTGTGCAGAGCTCACAAAAAGCTAACTTGTAGCTTATTTAGCTGCCTGCGGTAGTGATAGGATCAGGAAAACATCACCAACCTTCTACAGGTAGCTTTACCTGAACACTGTGCAGAGGTCGCAAAAAACTAACTTGTAGCTTATTTAGCTGCCTGCGGTAGTGATAGGATCAGGAAAACACCACCAACCTTCTACAGGTAGCTTTAGCTTAACGCTGTGCAGAGCTCGGAAAAAACTAACTTGTAGCTTATTTAGCTGCCTGCGGTAGTGATAGGATCAGGAAAACATCACCAACCTTCTACAGGTAGCTTTAGCTTAACGCTGTGCAGAGCTCGGAAAAAACTAACTTGTAGCTTATTTAGCTGCCTGCGGTAGTGATAAGATCAGGAAAACATCACCAACCTTCTACAGGTAGCTTTAGCTGAACACTGTGCAGAGGTCGCAAAAAACCAACTTGTAGCTTATTTAGCTGCCTGCGGTAGTGATAGGATCAGGAAAACACCACCAACCTTCTACAGGTAGCTTTAGCGTAACACTGTGCAGAGCTCGGAAAAAAACTAACTTGTAGCCTATTTAGCTGCCTGTGGTAGTGATAGGATCAGGAAAACATCACCAACCTTCTACAGATAGCTTTAGCTTAACGCTGTGCAGAGCTCGGAAAAACTAACTTGTAGCTTATTTAGCTGCCTGCGGTACTGATAAGATCAGGAAAACATCACCAACCTTCTACAGGTAGCTTTAGCTGAACACTGTGCAGAGGTCGCAAAAAACGAACTTGTAGCTTGCTTAGCTGCCTGCGGTAGTGATAGGATCAGGAAAACACCACCAACCTTCTACAGGTAGCTTTAGCTGAGCAAAGTGCAGAGGTCACAAAAAACTAACTTGTAGCTTATTTAGCTGCCTGCGGTAGTGATAGGATCAGGAAAACACCACCAACCTTCTACAGGTAGCTTTAGCTGAACACTGTGCAGAGCTCACAAAAAGCTAACTTGTAGCTTATTTAGCTGCCTGCAGTAGTGATAGGATCAGGAAAACACCACCAACCTTTTACAGGTAGCTTTAGCTGAGCAAAGTGCAGAGGTCACAAAAAACTAACTTGTAGCTTATTTAGCTGCCTGCGGTAGTGATAGGATCAGGAAAACACCACCAACCTTCTACAGGTAGCTTTAGCTGAACACTGTGCAGAGCTCACAAAAAGCTAACTTGTAGCTTATTTAGCTGCCTGCGGTAGTGATAGGATCAGGAAAACATCACCAACCTTCTACAGGTAGCTTTAGCTGAACACTGTGCAGAGGTTGCAAAAAACTAACTTGTAGCTTATTTAGCTGCCTGCGGTAGTGATAAGATCAGGAAAACATCACCAACCTTCTACAGGTAGCTTTAGCTGAACACTGTGCAGAGGTCGCAAAAAACTAACTTGTAGCTTATTTAGCTGCCTGCGGTAGTGATAGGGTCAGGAAAACACCACCAACCTTCTACAGGTAGCTTTAGCTGAACACTGTACAGAGCTTGCAAAAAACTAACTTGTAGCTTATTTAGCTGTCTGTGGTAGTGATAGGATCAGGAAAACACCACCAACCTTCTACAGGTAGCTTTAGCTGAACACTGTGCAGAGCTCGCAAAAAACTAACTTGTAGCTTATTTAGCTGTCTGTGGTAGTGATAGGATCAGGAAAACACCACCAACCTTCTACAGGTAGCTTTAGCTGAATACTGTGCAGAGGTTGCACTACACTAACTTGTAGTTTTAGCTGAACACTGTGAGGAGGACGCACTACACTAACTTGTAGCTTTAGCTGAACATTTTTCAGAGGACGCACTACACTAACTTGTAGCTTTAGCTGAACACTGTGAGCAGGACGCACTACACTAACTTGTAGCTTTAGCTGAACAAAGTGCAGAGGTCGCACTACACTAACTTGTAGTTTTAGCTGAACACTGTGAGGAGGACGCACTACACTAACTTGTAGCTCATTTAGCTGCCTGCGGTAGTGATAGGATCAGGAAAACACCACCAACCTTCTGCAGGTAGCTTTAGCTGAACACTGTACAGAGCTTGCAAAAAACTAACTTGTAGCTTATTTAGCAACCTGAGGTAGTGATAGGATCAGGAAAACACCACCAACCTTCTACAGGTAGCTTTAGCTGAACACTGTGCAGAGCTCACAAAAAACTAACTTGTAGCTTATTTAGCTGCCTGCGGTAGTGATAGGATCAGGAAAACACCACCAACCTTCTACAGGTAGCTTTAGCTGAACACTGTGCAGAGCTCACAAAAAGCTAACTTGTAGCTTATTTAGCTGCCTGCGGTAGTGATAGGATCAGGAAAACATCACCAACCTTCTACAGGTAGCTTTACCTGAACACTGTGCAGAGGTCGCAAAAAACTAACTTGTAGCTTATTTAGCTGCCTGCGGTAGTGATAGGATCAGGAAAACACCACCAACCTTCTACAGGTAGCTTTAGCTTAACGCTGTGCAGAGCTCGGAAAAAACTAACTTGTAGCTTATTTAGCTGCCTGCGGTAGTGATAGGATCAGGAAAACATCACCAACCTTCTACAGGTAGCTTTAGCTTAACGCTGTGCAGAGCTCGGAAAAAACTAACTTGTAGCTTATTTAGCTGCCTGCGGTAGTGATAAGATCAGGAAAACATCACCAACCTTCTACAGGTAGCTTTAGCTGAACACTGTGCAGAGGTCGCAAAAAACCAACTTGTAGCTTATTTAGCTGCCTGCGGTAGTGATAGGATCAGGAAAACACCACCAACCTTCTACAGGTAGCTTTAGCGTAACACTGTGCAGAGCTCGGAAAAAAACTAACTTGTAGCCTATTTAGCTGCCTGTGGTAGTGATAGGATCAGGAAAACATCACCAACCTTCTACAGATAGCTTTAGCTTAACGCTGTGCAGAGCTCGGAAAAAACTAACTTGTAGCTTATTTAGCTGCCTGCGGTACTGATAAGATCAGGAAAACATCACCAACCTTCTACAGGTAGCTTTAGCTGAACACTGTGCAGAGGTCGCAAAAAACGAACTTGTAGCTTGCTTAGCTGCCTGCGGTAGTGATAGGATCAGGAAAACACCACCAACCTTCTACAGGTAGCTTTAGCTGAGCAAAGTGCAGAGGTCACAAAAAACTAACTTGTAGCTTATTTAGCTGCCTGCGGTAGTGATAGGATCAGGAAAACACCACCAACCTTCTACAGGTAGCTTTAGCTGAACACTGTGCAGAGCTCACAAAAAGCTAACTTGTAGCTTATTTAGCTGCCTGCAGTAGTGATAGGATCAGGAAAACACCACCAACCTTTTACAGGTAGCTTTAGCTGAGCAAAGTGCAGAGGTCACAAAAAACTAACTTGTAGCTTATTTAGCTGCCTGCGGTAGTGATAGGATCAGGAAAACACCACCAACCTTCTACAGGTAGCTTTAGCTGAACACTGTGCAGAGCTCACAAAAAGCTAACTTGTAGCTTATTTAGCTGCCTGCGGTAGTGATAGGATCAGGAAAACATCACCAACCTTCTACAGGTAGCTTTAGCTGAACACTGTGCAGAGGTTGCAAAAAACTAACTTGTAGCTTATTTAGCTGCCTGCGGTAGTGATAAGATCAGGAAAACATCACCAACCTTCTACAGGTAGCTTTAGCTGAACACTGTGCAGAGGTCGCAAAAAACTAACTTGTAGCTTATTTAGCTGCCTGCGGTAGTGATAGGATCAGGAAAACATCACCAACCTTCTACAGGTAGCTTTAGCTGAACACTGTGCAGAGGTCGCAAAAAACTAACTTGTAGCTTATTTAGCTGCCTGCGGTAGTGATAAGATCAGGAAAACATCACCAACCTTCTACATGTAGCTTTAGCTGAACACTGTGCAGAGGTCGCAAAAAACTAACTTGTAGCTTATTTAGCTGCCTGCGGTAGTGATAGGATCAGGAAAACACCACCAACCTTCTACAGGTAGCTTTAGCGTAACACTGTGCAGAGCTCGGAAAAAACTAACTTGTAGCCTATTTAGCTGCCTGTGGTAGTGATAGGATCAGGAAAACATCACCAACCTTCTACAGATAGCTTTAGCTTAACGCTGTGCAGAGCTCGGAAAAAACTAACTTGTAGCTTATTTAGCTGCCTGCGGTAGTGATAAGATCAGGAAAACATCACCAACCTTCTACAGGTAGCTTTAGCTGAACACTGTGCAGAGGTCGCAAAAAACTAACTTGTAGCTTATTTAGGTGCCTGCGGTAGTGATAGGATCAGGAAAACACCACCAACCTTCTAAAGGTTGCTTTAGCTGAGCAAAGTGCAGAGGTCACAAAAAACTAACTTGTAGCTTATTTAGCTGCCTGCGGTAGTGATAGGATCAGGAAAACACCACCAATCTTCTACAGGTAGCTTTAGCTGAACACTGTGCAGAGCTCACAAAAAGCTAACTTGTAGCTTATTTAGCTGCCTGCAGTAGTGATAGGATCAGGAAAACACCACCAACCTTCTACAGGTAGCTTTAGCATAACACTGTGCAGAGGTCGCACTACACTAACTTGGAGTTTTAGCTGAACACTGTGAGGAGGACGCACTACACTAACTTGTAGCTTATTTAGCTGCCTGCGGTAGTGATAGGATCAGGAAAACACCACCAACCTTCTACAGGTAGCTTTAGCTGAATACTGTGCAGAGGTTGCACTACACTAACTTGTAGTTTTAGCTGAACACTGTGAGAAGGATGCACTACACTAACTTGTAGCTTTAGCTGAACACTGTGCAGAGGTCGCACTACACTAACTTGTAGCTTTTGCTGAACACTGTGAGGAGGACGCACTACGCTAACTTGTAGCTTATTTAGCTGCCTGCGGTATTGATAGGATCAGGAAAACACCACCGACCTTCTACAGGAAGCTTTAGCTGAACACCGTGCAGAGCTTGCAAAAAACTAACTTGTAGCTTTTTTAGCTGCCTGCGGTAGTGATAGGATCAGGAAAACACCACCAACCTTCTACAGGTAACTTTAGCTGAACACTGTGCAGAGCTCACAAAAAACTAACTTGTAGCTTATTTAGCTGCCTGCGGTAGTGATAGGGTCAGGAAAACACCACCAACCTTCTACAGGTAGCTTTAGCTGAACACTGTACAGAGCTTGCAAAAAACTAACTTGTAGCTTATTTAGCTGTCTGTGGTAGTGATAGGATCAGGAAAACACCACCAACCTTCTACAGGTAGCTTTAGCTGAACACTGTGCAGAGCTCGCAAAAAACTAACTTGTAGCTTATTTAGCTGTCTGTGGTAGTGATAGGATCAGGAAAACACCACCAACCTTCTACAGGTAGCTTTAGCTGAATACTGTGCAGAGGTTGCACTACACTAACTTGTAGTTTTAGCTGAACACTGTGAGGAGGACGCACTACACTAACTTGTAGCTTTAGCTGAACATTTTTCAGAGGACGCACTACACTAACTTGTAGCTTTAGCTGAACACTGTGAGCAGGACGCACTACACTAACTTGTAGCTTTAGCTGAACAAAGTGCAGAGGTCGCACTACACTAACTTGTAGTTTTAGCTGAACACTGTGAGGAGGACGCACTACACTAACTTGTAGCTCATTTAGCTGCCTGCGGTAGTGATAGGATCAGGAAAACACCACCAACCTTCTGCAGGTAGCTTTAGCTGAACACTGTACAGAGCTTGCAAAAAACTAACTTGTAGCTTATTTAGCAACCTGAGGTAGTGATAGGATCAGGAAAACACCACCAACCTTCTACAGGTAGCTTTAGCTGAACACTGTGCAGAGCTCACAAAAAACTAACTTGTAGCTTATTTAGCTGCCTGCGGTAGTGATAGGATCAGGAAAACACCACCAACCTTCTACAGGTAGCTTTAGCTGAACACTGTGCAGAGCTCACAAAAAGCTAACTTGTAGCTTATTTAGCTGCCTGCGGTAGTGATAGGATCAGGAAAACATCACCAACCTTCTACAGGTAGCTTTACCTGAACACTGTGCAGAGGTCGCAAAAAACTAACTTGTAGCTTATTTAGCTGCCTGCGGTAGTGATAGGATCAGGAAAACACCACCAACCTTCTACAGGTAGCTTTAGCTTAACGCTGTGCAGAGCTCGGAAAAAACTAACTTGTAGCTTATTTAGCTGCCTGCGGTAGTGATAGGATCAGGAAAACATCACCAACCTTCTACAGGTAGCTTTAGCTTAACGCTGTGCAGAGCTCGGAAAAAACTAACTTGTAGCTTATTTAGCTGCCTGCGGTAGTGATAAGATCAGGAAAACATCACCAACCTTCTACAGGTAGCTTTAGCTGAACACTGTGCAGAGGTCGCAAAAAACCAACTTGTAGCTTATTTAGCTGCCTGCGGTAGTGATAGGATCAGGAAAACACCACCAACCTTCTACAGGTAGCTTTAGCGTAACACTGTGCAGAGCTCGGAAAAAAACTAACTTGTAGCCTATTTAGCTGCCTGTGGTAGTGATAGGATCAGGAAAACATCACCAACCTTCTACAGATAGCTTTAGCTTAACGCTGTGCAGAGCTCGGAAAAACTAACTTGTAGCTTATTTAGCTGCCTGCGGTACTGATAAGATCAGGAAAACATCACCAACCTTCTACAGGTAGCTTTAGCTGAACACTGTGCAGAGGTCGCAAAAAACGAACTTGTAGCTTGCTTAGCTGCCTGCGGTAGTGATAGGATCAGGAAAACACCACCAACCTTCTACAGGTAGCTTTAGCTGAGCAAAGTGCAGAGGTCACAAAAAACTAACTTGTAGCTTATTTAGCTGCCTGCGGTAGTGATAGGATCAGGAAAACACCACCAACCTTCTACAGGTAGCTTTAGCTGAACACTGTGCAGAGCTCACAAAAAGCTAACTTGTAGCTTATTTAGCTGCCTGCAGTAGTGATAGGATCAGGAAAACACCACCAACCTTTTACAGGTAGCTTTAGCTGAGCAAAGTGCAGAGGTCACAAAAAACTAACTTGTAGCTTATTTAGCTGCCTGCGGTAGTGATAGGATCAGGAAAACACCACCAACCTTCTACAGGTAGCTTTAGCTGAACACTGTGCAGAGCTCACAAAAAGCTAACTTGTAGCTTATTTAGCTGCCTGCGGTAGTGATAGGATCAGGAAAACATCACCAACCTTCTACAGGTAGCTTTAGCTGAACACTGTGCAGAGGTTGCAAAAAACTAACTTGTAGCTTATTTAGCTGCCTGCGGTAGTGATAAGATCAGGAAAACATCACCAACCTTCTACAGGTAGCTTTAGCTGAACACTGTGCAGAGGTCGCAAAAAACTAACTTGTAGCTTATTTAGCTGCCTGCGGTAGTGATAGGATCAGGAAAACATCACCAACCTTCTACAGGTAGCTTTAGCTGAACACTGTGCAGAGGTCGCAAAAAACTAACTTGTAGCTTATTTAGCTGCCTGCGGTAGTGATAAGATCAGGAAAACATCACCAACCTTCTACATGTAGCTTTAGCTGAACACTGTGCAGAGGTCGCAAAAAACTAACTTGTAGCTTATTTAGCTGCCTGCGGTAGTGATAGGATCAGGAAAACACCACCAACCTTCTACAGGTAGCTTTAGCGTAACACTGTGCAGAGCTCGGAAAAAACTAACTTGTAGCCTATTTAGCTGCCTGTGGTAGTGATAGGATCAGGAAAACATCACCAACCTTCTACAGATAGCTTTAGCTTAACGCTGTGCAGAGCTCGGAAAAAACTAACTTGTAGCTTATTTAGCTGCCTGCGGTAGTGATAAGATCAGGAAAACATCACCAACCTTCTACAGGTAGCTTTAGCTGAACACTGTGCAGAGGTCGCAAAAAACTAACTTGTAGCTTATTTAGCTGCCTGCGGTAGTGATAGGATCAGGAAAACACCACCAACCTTCTAAAGGTTGCTTTAGCTGAGCAAAGTGCAGAGGTCACAAAAAACTAACTTGTAGCTTATTTAGCTGCCTGCGGTAGTGATAGGATCAGGAAAACACCACCAACCTTCTACAGGTAGCTTTAGCTGAACACTGTGCAGAGCTCACAAAAAGCTAACTTGTAGCTTATTTAGCTGCCTGCAGTAGTGATAGGATCAGGAAAACACCACCAACCTTCTACAGGTAGCTTTAGCATAACACTGTGCAGAGGTCGCACTACACTAACTTGGAGTTTTAGCTGAACACTGTGAGGAGGACGCACTACACTAACTTGTAGCTTATTTAGCTGCCTGCGGTAGTGATAGGATCAGGAAAACACCACCAACCTTCTACAGGTAGCTTTAGCTGAATACTGTGCAGAGGTTGCACTACACTAACTTGTAGTTTTAGCTGAACACTGTGAGAAGGATGCACTACACTAACTTGTAGCTTTAGCTGAACACTGTGCAGAGGTCGCACTACACTAACTTGTAGCTTTTGCTGAACACTGTGAGGAGGACGCACTACGCTAACTTGTAGCTTATTTAGCTGCCTGCGGTATTGATAGGATCAGGAAAACACCACCGACCTTCTACAGGAAGCTTTAGCTGAACACCGTGCAGAGCTCGCAAAAAACTAACTTGTAGCTTTTTTAGCTGCCTGCGGTAGTGATAGGATCAGGAAAACACCACCAACCTTCTACAGGTAACTTTAGCTGAACACTGTGCAGAGCTCACAAAAAACTAACTTGTAGCTTATTTAGCTGCCTGCGGTAGTGATAGGGTCAGGAAAACACCACCAACCTTCTACAGGTAGCTTTAGCTGAACACTGTACAGAGCTTGCAAAAAACTAACTTGTAGCTTATTTAGCTGTCTGTGGTAGTGATAGGATCAGGAAAACACCACCAACCTTCTACAGGTAGCTTTAGCTGAACACTGTGCAGAGCTCGCAAAAAAATAACTTGTAGCTTATTTAGCTGTCTGTGGTAGTGATAGGATCAGGAAAACACCACCAACCTTCTACAGGTAGCTTTAGCTGAATACTGTGCAGAGGTTGCACTACACTAACTTGTAGTTTTAGCTGAACACTGTGAGGAGGACGCACTACACTAACTTGTAGCTTTAGCTGAACATTTTTCAAAGGACGCACTACACTAACTTGTAGCTTTAGCTGAACACTGTGAGCAGGACGCACTACACTAACTTGTAGCTTTAGCTGAACAAAGTGCAGAGGTCGCACTACACTAACTTGTAGTTTTAGCTGAACACTGTGAGGAGGACGCACTACACTAACTTGTAGCTCATTTAGCTGCCTGCGGTAGTGATAGGATCAGGAAAACACCACCAACCTTCTGCAGGTAGCTTTAGCTGAACACTGTACAGAGCTTGCAAAAAACTAACTTGTAGCTTATTTAGCAACCTGAGGTAGTGATAGGATCAGGAAAACACCACCAACCTTCTACAGGTAGCTTTAGCTGAACACTGTGCAGAGCTCACAAAAAACTAACTTGTAGCTTATTTAGCTGCCTGCGGTAGTGATAGGATCAGGAAAACACCACCAACCTTCTACAGGTAGCTTTAGCTGAACACTGTGCAGAGCTCACAAAAAGCTAACTTGTAGCTTATTTAGCTGCCTGCGGTAGTGATAGGATCAGGAAAACATCACCAACCTTCTACAGGTAGCTTTACCTGAACACTGTGCAGAGGTCGCAAAAAACTAACTTGTAGCTTATTTAGCTGCCTGCGGTAGTGATAGGATCAGGAAAACACCACCAACCTTCTACAGGTAGCTTTAGCTTAACGCTGTGCAGAGCTCGGAAAAAACTAACTTGTAGCTTATTTAGCTGCCTGCGGTAGTGATAGGATCAGGAAAACATCACCAACCTTCTACAGGTAGCTTTAGCTTAACGCTGTGCAGAGCTCGGAAAAAACTAACTTTTAGCTTATTTAGCTGCCTGCGGTAGTGATAAGATCAGGAAAACATCACCAACCTTCTACAGGTAGCTTTAGCTGAACACTGTGCAGAGGTCGCAAAAAACCAACTTGTAGCTTATTTAGCTGCCTGCGGTAGTGATAGGATCAGGAAAACACCACCAACCTTCTACAGGTAGCTTTAGCGTAACACTGTGCAGAGCTCGGAAAAAAACTAACTTGTAGCCTATTTAGCTGCCTGTGGTAGTGATAGGATCAGGAAAACATCACCAACCTTCTACAGATAGCTTTAGCTTAACGCTGTGCAGAGCTCGGAAAAAACTAACTTGTAGCTTATTTAGCTGCCTGCGGTACTGATAAGATCAGGAAAACATCACCAACCTTCTACAGGTAGCTTTAGCTGAACACTGTGCAGAGGTCGCAAAAAACGAACTTGTAGCTTGCTTAGCTGCCTGCGGTAGTGATAGGATCAGGAAAACACCACCAACCTTCTACAGGTAGCTTTAGCTGAGCAAAGTGCAGAGGTCACAAAAAACTAACTTGTAGCTTATTTAGCTGCCTGCGGTAGTGATAGGATCAGGAAAACACCACCAACCTTCTACAGGTAGCTTTAGCTGAACACTGTGCAGAGCTCACAAAAAGCTAACTTGTAGCTTATTTAGCTGCCTGCAGTAGTGATAGGATCAGGAAAACACCACCAACCTTCTACAGGTAGCTTTAGCTGAACACTGTACAGAGCTTGCAAAAAACTAACTTGTAGCTTATTTAGCTGTCTGTGGTAGTGATAGGATCAGGAAAACACCACCAACCTTCTACAGGTAGCTTTAGCTGAACACTGTGCAGAGCTCGCAAAAAAATAACTTGTAGCTTATTTAGCTGTCTGTGGTAGTGATAGGATCAGGAAAACACCACCAACCTTCTACAGGTAGCTTTAGCTGAATACTGTGCAGAGGTTGCACTACACTAACTTGTAGTTTTAGCTGAACACTGTGAGGAGGACGCACTACACTAACTTGTAGCTTTAGCTGAACATTTTTCAAAGGACGCACTACACTAACTTGTAGCTTTAGCTGAACACTGTGAGCAGGACGCACTACACTAACTTGTAGCTTTAGCTGAACAAAGTGCAGAGGTCGCACTACACTAACTTGTAGTTTTAGCTGAACACTGTGAGGAGGACGCACTACACTAACTTGTAGCTCATTTAGCTGCCTGCGGTAGTGATAGGATCAGGAAAACACCACCAACCTTCTGCAGGTAGCTTTAGCTGAACACTGTACAGAGCTTGCAAAAAACTAACTTGTAGCTTATTTAGCAACCTGAGGTAGTGATAGGATCAGGAAAACACCACCAACCTTCTACAGGTAGCTTTAGCTGAACACTGTGCAGAGCTCACAAAAAACTAACTTGTAGCTTATTTAGCTGCCTGCGGTAGTGATAGGATCAGGAAAACACCACCAACCTTCTACAGGTAGCTTTAGCTGAACACTGTGCAGAGCTCACAAAAAGCTAACTTGTAGCTTATTTAGCTGCCTGCGGTAGTGATAGGATCAGGAAAACATCACCAACCTTCTACAGGTAGCTTTACCTGAACACTGTGCAGAGGTCGCAAAAAACTAACTTGTAGCTTATTTAGCTGCCTGCGGTAGTGATAGGATCAGGAAAACACCACCAACCTTCTACAGGTAGCTTTAGCTTAACGCTGTGCAGAGCTCGGAAAAAACTAACTTGTAGCTTATTTAGCTGCCTGCGGTAGTGATAGGATCAGGAAAACATCACCAACCTTCTACAGGTAGCTTTAGCTTAACGCTGTGCAGAGCTCGGAAAAAACTAACTTTTAGCTTATTTAGCTGCCTGCGGTAGTGATAAGATCAGGAAAACATCACCAACCTTCTACAGGTAGCTTTAGCTGAACACTGTGCAGAGGTCGCAAAAAAACAACTTGTAGCTTATTTAGCTGCCTGCGGTAGTGATAGGATCAGGAAAACACCACCAACCTTCTACAGGTAGCTTTAGCGTAACACTGTGCAGAGCTCGGAAAAAAACTAACTTGTAGCCTATTTAGCTGCCTGTGGTAGTGATAGGATCAGGAAAACATCACCAACCTTCTACAGATAGCTTTAGCTTAACGCTGTGCAGAGCTCGGAAAAAACTAACTTGTAGCTTATTTAGCTGCCTGCGGTACTGATAAGATCAGGAAAACATCACCAACCTTCTACAGGTAGCTTTAGCTGAACACTGTGCAGAGGTCGCAAAAAACGAACTTGTAGCTTGCTTAGCTGCCTGCGGTAGTGATAGGATCAGGAAAACACCACCAACCTTCTACAGGTAGCTTTAGCTGAGCAAAGTGCAGAGGTCACAAAAAACTAACTTGTAGCTTATTTAGCTGCCTGCGGTAGTGATAGGATCAGGAAAACACCACCAACCTTCTACAGGTAGCTTTAGCTGAACACTGTGCAGAGCTCACAAAAAGCTAACTTGTAGCTTATTTAGCTGCCTGCAGTAGTGATAGGATCAGGAAAACACCACCAACCTTTTACAGGTAGCTTTAGCTGAGCAAAGTGCAGAGGTCACAAAAAACTAACTTGTAGCTTATTTAGCTGCCTGCGGTAGTGATAGGATCAGGAAAACACCACCAACCTTCTACAGGTAGCTTTAGCTGAACACTGTGCAGAGCTCACAAAAAGCTAACTTGTAGCTTATTTAGCTGCCTGCGGTAGTGATAGGATCAGGAAAACATCACCAACCTTCTACAGGTAGCTTTAGCTGAACACTGTGCAGAGGTTGCAAAAAACTAACTTGTAGCTTATTTAGCTGCCTGCGGTAGTGATAAGATCAGGAAAACATCACCAACCTTCTACAGGTAGCTTTAGCTGAACACTGTGCAGAGGTCGCAAAAAACTAACTTGTAGCTTATTTAGCTGCCTGCGGTAGTGATAGGATCAGGAAAACATCACCAACCTTCTACAAGTAGCTTTAGCTGAACACTGTGCAGAGGTCGCAAAAAACTAACTTGTAGCTTATTTAGCTGCCTGCGGTAGTGATAAGATCAGGAAAACATCACCAACCTTCTACATGTAGCTTTAGCTGAACACTGTGCAGAGGTCGCAAAAAACTAACTTGTAGCTTATTTAGCTGCCTGCGGTAGTGATAGGATCAGGAAAACACCACCAACCTTCTACAGGTAGCTTTAGCGTAACACTGTGCAGAGCTCGGAAAAAACTAACTTGTAGCCTATTTAGCTGCCTGTGGTAGTGATAGGATCAGGAAAACATCACCAACCTTCTACAGATAGCTTTAGCTTAACGCTGTGCAGAGCTCGGAAAAAACTAACTTGTAGCTTATTTAGCTGCCTGCGGTAGTGATAAGATCAGGAAAACATCACCAACCTTCTACAGGTAGCTTTAGCTGAACACTGTGCAGAGGTCGCAAAAAACTAACTTGTAGCTTATTTAGCTGCCTGCGGTAGTGATAGGATCAGGAAAACACCACCAACCTTCTAAAGGTTGCTTTAGCTGAGCAAAGTGCAGAGGTCACAAAAAACTAACTTGTAGCTTATTTAGCTGCCTGCGGTAGTGATAGGATCAGGAAAACACCACCAACCTTCTACAGGTAGCTTTAGCTGAACACTGTGCAGAGCTCACAAAAAGCTAACTTGTAGCTTATTTAGCTGCCTGCGGTAGTGATAGGATCAGGAAAACATCACCAACCTTCTACAGGTAGCTTTAGCTGAACACTGTGCAGAGCTCACAAAAAACGAACTTGAAGCTTGTTTAGCTGCCTGCGGTAGTGATAGGATCAGGAAAACACCACCAACCTTCTACAGGTAGCTTTAGCAGAACACTGTGCAGAGGTCGCACTACACTAACTTGTAGTTTTAGCTGAACACTGTGAGGAGGACGCACTACACTAACTTGTAGCTTATTTAGCTGCCTGCGGTAGTGATAGGATCAGGAAAACACCACCAACCTTCTACAGGTAGCTTTAACTGAACACTGTGCAGAGCTTGCAAAAAACTAACTTGTAGCTTATTTAGCTGCCTGTGGTAGTGATAGGATCAGGAAAACATCACCAACCTTCTACAGATAGCTTTAGCTTAACGCTGTGCAGAGCTCGGAAAAAACTAACTTGTAGCTTATTTAGCTGCCTGCGGTACTGATAAGATCAGGAAAACATCAAAAAACCTTCTACAGGTAGCTTTAGCTGAACACTGTGCAGAGGTCGCAAAAAACGAACTTGTAGCTTGCTTAGCTGCCTGCGGTAGTGATAGGATCAGGAAAACACCACCAACCTTCTACAGGTAGCTTTAGCTGAGCAAAGTGCAGAGGTCACAAAAAACTAACTTGTAGCTTATTTAGCTGCCTGCGGTAGTGATAGGATCAGGAAAACACCACCAACCTTCTACAGATAGCTTTAGCTGAACACTGTGCAGAGCTCACAAAAAGCTAACTTGTAGCTTATTTAGCTGCCTGCAGTAGTGATAGGATCAGGAAAACACCACCAACCTTTTACAGGTAGCTTTAGCTGAGCAAAGTGCAGAGGTCACAAAAAACTAACTTGTAGCTTATTTAGTTGCCTGCGGTAGTGATAGAATCAGGAAAACACCACCAACCTTCTACAGGTAGCTTTAGCTGAACACTGTGCAGAGCTCACAAAAAGCTAACTTGTAGCTTATTTAGCTGCCTGCGGTAGTGATAGGATCAGGAAAACATCACCAACCTTCTACAGGTAGCTTTAGCTGAACACTGTGCAGAGGTTGCAAAAAACTAACTTGTAGCTTATTTAGCTGCCTGCGGTAGTGATAAGATCAGGAAAACATCACCAACCTTCTACAGGTAGCTTTAGCTGAACACTGTGCAGAGGTCGCAAAAAACTAACTTGTAGCTTATTTAGCTGCCTGCGGTAGTGATAGGATCAGGAAAACATCACCAACCTTCTACAGGTAGCTTTAGCTGAACACTGTGCAGAGGTCGCAAAAAACTAACTTGTAGCTTATTTAGCTGCCTGCGGTAGTGATAAGATCAGGAAAACATCACCAACCTTCTACAGGTAGCTTTAGCTGAACACTGTGCAGAGGTCGCAAAAAACTAACTTGTAGCTTATTTAGCTGCCTGCGGTAGTGATAGGATCAGGAAAACACCACCAACCTTCTACAGGTAGCTTTAGCGTAACACTGTGCAGAGCTCGGAAAAAATAACTTGTAGCCTATTTAGCTGCCTGTGGTAGTGATAGGATCAGGAAAACATCACCAACCTTCTACAGATAGCTTTAGCTTAACGCTGTGCAGAGCTCGGAAAAAACTAACTTGTAGCTTATTTAGCTGCCTGCGGTAGTGATAAGATCAGGAAATCATCACCAACCTTCTACAGGTAGCTTTAGCTGAACACTGTGCAGAGGTCGCAAAAAACTAACTTGTAGCTTATTTAGCTGCCTGCGGTAGTGATAGGATCAGGAAAACACCACCAACCTTCTAAAGGTTGCTTTAGCTGAGCAAAGTGCAGAGGTCACAAAAAACTAACTTGTAGCTTATTTAGCTGCCTGCGGTAGTGATAGGATCAGGAAAACACCACCAACCTTCTACAGGTAGCTTTAGCTGAACACTGTGCAGAGCTCACAAAAAGCTAACTTGTAGCTTATTTAGCTGCCTGCGGTAGTGATAGGATCAGGAAAACATCACCAACCTTCTACAGGTAGCTTTAGCTGAACACTGTGCAGAGCTCACAAAAAACGAACTTGAAGCTTGTTTAGCTGCCTGCGGTAGTGATAGGATCAGGAAAACACCACCAACCTTCTACAGGTAGCTTTAGCAGAACACTGTGCAGAGGTCGCACTACACTAACTTGTAGTTTTAGCTGAACACTGTGAGGAGGACGCACTACACTAACTTGTAGCTTATTTAGCTGCCTGCGGTAGTGATAGGATCAGGAAAACACCACCAACCTTCTACAGGTAGCTTTAACTGAACACTGTGCAGAGCTTGCAAAAAACTAACTTGTAGCTTATTTAGCTGTCTGTGGTAGTGATAGGATCAGGAAAACACCACCAACCTTCTACAGGTAACTTTAGCTGAACACTGTGCAGAGGTTGCACTACACTAACTTGTAGTTTTAGCTGAACACTGTGAGAAGGATGCACTACACTAACTTGTAGCTTTAGCTGAACATTTTTCAGAGGACGCACTACACTAACTTGTAGCTTTTGCTGAACACTGTGAGCAGGACGCACTACACTAATTTGTAGCTTTAGCTGAACAAAGTGCAGAGGTCGCACTACACTAACTTGTAGTTTTAGCTAAACACTGTGAGGAGGACGCACTACACTAACTTGTAGCTTTAGCTGAACACTGTGCAGAGGTCGCACTACACTAACTTGTAGTTTTAGCTGAACACTGTGAGGAGGACGCATTACGCTAACTTGTAGCTTATTTAGCTGCCTGCGGTATTGATAGGATCAGGAAAACACCACCAACCTTCTACAGGTAGCTTTAGCTGAACACCGTGCAGAGCTCGCAAAAAACTAACTTGTAGCTTTTTTAGCTGCCTGCGGTAGTGATAGGATCAGGAAAACACCACCAACCTTTTACAGGTAGCTTTAGCTGAACACTGTGCAGAGCTCACAAAAAACTAACTTGTAGCTTATTTAGCTGCCTGCGGTAGTGATAGGATCAGGAAAACACCACCAACCTTTTACAGGTAGCTTTAGCTGAACACCGTGCAGAGCTCGCAAAAAACTAACTTGTAGCTTATTTAGCTGCCTGCGGTAGTGATAGGATCAGGAAAACACCACCAACCTTCTACAGGTAGCTTTAGCTGAACACTGTACAGAGCTTGCAAAAAACTAACTTGTAGCTTATTTAGCTGTCTGTGGTAGTGATAGGATCAGGAAAACACCACCAACCTTCTACAGGTAGCTTTAGCTGAACACTGTGCAGAGCTCACAAAAAACTAACTTGTAGCTTATTTAGCTGCCTGCGGTAGTGATAGGATCAGGAAAACACCACCAACCTTCTACAGGTAGCTTTAGCTGAACACTGTACAGAGCTTGCAAAAAAGTAACTTGTAGCTTATTTAGCTGCCTGCGGTAGTGATAGGATCAGGAAAACACCACCAACCTTCTACAGGTAGCTTTAGCTGAACACTGTGCAGAGCTCACAAAAAACTAACTTGTAGCTTATTTAGCTGCCTGCGGTAGTGATAGGATCAGGAAAACACCACCAACCTTTTACAGGTAGCTTTAGCTGAACACCGTGCAGAGCTCGCAAAAAACTAACTTGTAGCTTATTTAGCTGCCTGCGGTAGTGATAGGATCAGGAAAACACCACCAACCTTCTACAGGTAGCTTTAGCTGAACACTGTACAGAGCTTGCAAAAAACTAACTTGTAGCTTATTTAGCTGTCTGTGGTAGTGATAGGATCAGGAAAACACCACCAACCTTCTACAGGTAGCTTTAGCTGAACACTGTGCAGAGCTCACAAAAAACTAACTTGTAGCTTATTTAGCTGCCTGCGGTAGTGATAGGATCAGGAAAACACCACCAACCTTCTACAGGTAGCTTTAGCTGAACACTGTGCAGAGGTCACACTACACTAACTTGTGGTTTTAGCTGAACACTGTGAGGAGGACGCACTACACTAACTTGTAGCTTATTTAGCTGCCTGAGGTAGTGATAGGATCAGGAAAACACCACCAACCTTCTACAGGTAGCTTTAGCTGAACACTGTGCAGAGCTCACAAAAAGCTAACTTGTAGCTTATTTAGCTGCCTGCAGTAGTGATAGGATCAGGAAAACACCACCAACCTTTTACAGGTAGCTTTAGCTGAGCAAAGTGCAGAGGTCACAAAAAACTAACTTGTAGCTTATTTAGCTGCCTGCGGTAGTGATAGGATCAGGAAAACACCACCAACCTTCTACAGGTAGCTTTAGCTGAACACTGTGCAGAGCTCACAAAAAGCTAACTTGTAGCTTATTTAGCTGCCTGCGGTAGTGATAGGATCAGGAAAACATCACCAACCTTCTACAGGTAGCTTTAGCTGAACACTGTGCAGAGGTTGCAAAAAACTAACTTGTAGCTTATTTAGCTGCCTGCGGTAGTGATAAGATCAGGAAAACATCACCAACCTTCTACAGGTAGCTTTAGCTGAACACTGTGCAGAGGTCGCAAAAAACTAACTTGTAGCTTATTTAGCTGCCTGCGGTAGTGATAGGATCAGGAAAACATCACCAACCTTCTACAGGTAGCTTTAGCTGAACACTGTGCAGAGGTCGCAAAAAACTAACTTGTAGCTTATTTAGCTGCCCGCGGTAGTGATAAGATCAGGAAAACATCACCAACCTTCTACATGTAGCTTTAGCTGAACACTGTGCAGAGGTCGCAAAAAACTAACTTGTAGCTTATTTAGCTGCCTGCGGTAGTGATAGGATCAGGAAAACACCACCAACCTTCTACAGGTAGCTTTAGCGTAACACTGTGCAGAGCTCGGAAAAAACTAACTTGTAGCCTATTTAGCTGCCTGTGGTAGTGATAGGATCAGGAAAACATCACCAACCTTCTACAGATAGCTTTAGCTTAACGCTGTGCAGAGCTCGGAAAAAACTAACTTGTAGCTTATTTAGCTGCCTGCGGTAGTGATAAGATCAGGAAAACATCACCAACCTTCTACAGGTAGCTTTAGCTGAACACTGTGCAGAGGTCGCAAAAAACTAACTTGTAGCTTATTTAGCTGCCTGCGGTAGTGATAGGATCAGGAAAACACCACCAACCTTCTAAAGGTTGCTTTAGCTGAGCAAAGTGCAGAGGTCACAAAAAACTAACTTGTAGCTTATTTAGCTGCCTGCGGTAGTGATAGGATCAGGAAAACACCACCAACCTTCTACAGGTAGCTTTAGCTGAACACTGTGCAGAGCTCACAAAAAGCTAACTTGTAGCTTATTTAGCTGCCTGCAGTAGTGATAGGATCAGGAAAACACCACCAACCTTCTACAGGTAGCTTTAGCATAACACTGTGCAGAGGTCGCACTACACTAACTTGGAGTTTTAGCTGAACACTGTGAGGAGGACGCACTACACTAACTTGTAGCTTATTTAGCTGCCTGCGGTAGTGATAGGATCAGGAAAACACCACCAACCTTCTACAGGTAGCTTTAGCTGAATACTGTGCAGAGGTTGACCTACACTAACTTGTAGTTTTAGCTGAACACTGTGAGAAGGATGCACTACACTAACTTGTAGCTTTAGCTGAACACTGTGCAGAGGTCGCACTACACTAACTTGTAGCTTTTGCTGAACACTGTGAGGAGGACGCACTACGCTAACTTGTAGCTTATTTAGCTGCCTGCGGTATTGATAGGATCAGGAAAACACCACCGACCTTCTACAGGAAGCTTTAGCTGAACACCGTGCAGAGCTCGCAAAAAACTAACTTGTAGCTTTTTTAGCTGCCTGCGGTAGTGATAGGATCAGGAAAACACCACCAACCTTCTACAGGTAACTTTAGCTGAACACTGTGCAGAGCTCACAAAAAACTAACTTGTAGCTTATTTAGCTGCCTGCGGTAGTGATAGGGTCAGGAAAACACCACCAACCTTCTACAGGTAGCTTTAGCTGAACACTGTACAGAGCTTGCAAAAAACTAACTTGTAGCTTATTTAGCTGTCTGTGGTAGTGATAGGATCAGGAAAACACCACCAACCTTCTACAGGTAGCTTTAGCTGAACACTGTGCAGAGCTCGCAAAAAAATAACTTGTAGCTTATTTAGCTGTCTGTGGTAGTGATAGGATCAGGAAAACACCACCAACCTTCTACAGGTAGCTTTAGCTGAATACTGTGCAGAGGTTGCACTACACTAACTTGTAGTTTTAGCTGAACACTGTGAGGAGGACGCACTACACTAACTTGTAGCTTTAGCTGAACATTTTTCAAAGGACGCACTACACTAACTTGTAGCTTTAGCTGAACACTGTGAGCAGGACGCACTACACTAACTTGTAGCTTTAGCTGAACAAAGTGCAGAGGTCGCACTACACTAACTTGTAGTTTTAGCTGAACACTGTGAGGAGGACGCACTACACTAACTTGTAGCTCATTTAGCTGCCTGCGGTAGTGATAGGATCAGGAAAACACCACCAACCTTCTGCAGGTAGCTTTAGCTGAACACTGTACAGAGCTTGCAAAAAACTAACTTGTAGCTTATTTAGCAACCTGAGGTAGTGATAGGATCAGGAAAACACCACCAACCTTCTACAGGTAGCTTTAGCTGAACACTGTGCAGAGCTCACAAAAAACTAACTTGTAGCTTATTTAGCTGCCTGCGGTAGTGATAGGATCAGGAAAACACCACCAACCTTCTACAGGTAGCTTTAGCTGAACACTGTGCAGAGCTCACAAAAAGCTAACTTGTAGCTTATTTAGCTGCCTGCGGTAGTGATAGGATCAGGAAAACATCACCAACCTTCTACAGGTAGCTTTACCTGAACACTGTGCAGAGGTCGCAAAAAACTAACTTGTAGCTTATTTAGCTGCCTGCGGTAGTGATAGGATCAGGAAAACACCACCAACCTTCTACAGGTAGCTTTAGCTTAACGCTGTGCAGAGCTCGGAAAAAACTAACTTTTAGCTTATTTAGCTGCCTGCGGTAGTGATAAGATCAGGAAAACATCACCAACCTTCTACAGGTAGCTTTAGCTGAACACTGTGCAGAGGTCGCAAAAAACCAACTTGTAGCTTATTTAGCTGCCTGCGGTAGTGATAGGATCAGGAAAACACCACCAACCTTCTACAGGTAGCTTTAGCGTAACACTGTGCAGAGCTCGGAAAAAAACTAACTTGTAGCCTATTTAGCTGCCTGTGGTAGTGATAGGATCAGGAAAACATCACCAACCTTCTACAGATAGCTTTAGCTTAACGCTGTGCAGAGCTCGGAAAAAACTAACTTGTAGCTTATTTAGCTGCCTGCGGTACTGATAAGATCAGGAAAACATCACCAACCTTCTACAGGTAGCTTTAGCT
Organism: Aquarana catesbeiana; assembly: GCF_042186555.1. NCBI lineage: Eukaryota > Metazoa > Chordata > Amphibia > Anura > Ranidae > Aquarana > Aquarana catesbeiana. The sequence goes on along the minus strand of NC_133331.1, from coordinate 181,710,379 downwards.
GAACACTGTGCAGAGGTCGCAAAAAACGAACTTGTAGCTTGCTTAGCTGCCTGCGGTAGTGATAGGATCAGGAAAACACCACCAACCTTCTACAGGTAGCTTTAGCTGAGCAAAGTGCAGAGGTCACAAAAAACTAACTTGTAGCTTATTTAGCTGCCTGCGGTAGTGATAGGATCAGGAAAACACCACCAACCTTCTACAGGTAGCTTTAGCTGAACACTGTGCAGAGCTCACAAAAAGCTAACTTGTAGCTTATTTAGCTGCCTGCAGTAGTGATAGGATCAGGAAAACACCACCAACCTTTTACAGGTAGCTTTAGCTGAGCAAAGTGCAGAGGTCACAAAAAACTAACTTGTAGCTTATTTAGCTGCCTGCGGTAGTGATAGGATCAGGAAAACACCACCAACCTTCTACAGGTAGCTTTAGCTGAACACTGTGCAGAGCTCACAAAAAGCTAACTTGTAGCTTATTTAGCTGCCTGCGGTAGTGATAGGATCAGGAAAACATCACCAACCTTCTACAGGTAGCTTTAGCTGAACACTGTGCAGAGGTTGCAAAAAACTAACTTGTAGCTTATTTAGCTGCCTGCGGTAGTGATAAGATCAGGAAAACATCACCAACCTTCTACAGGTAGCTTTAGCTGAACACTGTGCAGAGGTCGCAAAAAACTAACTTGTAGCTTATTTAGCTGCCTGCGGTAGTGATAGGATCAGGAAAACATCACCAACCTTCTACAGGTAGCTTTAGCTGAACACTGTGCAGAGGTCGCAAAAAACTAACTTGTAGCTTATTTAGCTGCCTGCGGTAGTGATAAGATCAGGAAAACATCACCAACCTTCTACATGTAGCTTTAGCTGAACACTGTGCAGAGGTCGCAAAAAACTAACTTGTAGCTTATTTAGCTGCCTGCGGTAGTGATAGGATCAGGAAAACACCACCAACCTTCTACAGGTAGCTTTAGCGTAACACTGTGCAGAGCTCAGAAAAAACTAACTTGTAGCCTATTTAGCTGCCTGTGGTAGTGATAGGATCAGGAAAACATCACCAACCTTCTACAGATAGCTTTAGCTTAACGCTGTGCAGAGCTCGGAAAAAACTAACTTGTAGCTTATTTAGCTGCCTGCGGTAGTGATAAGATCAGGAAAACATCACCAACCTTCTACAGGTAGCTTTAGCTGAACACTGTGCAGAGGTCGCAAAAAACTAACTTGTAGCTTATTTAGCTGCCTGCGGTAGTGATAGGATCAGGAAAACACCACCAACCTTCTAAAGGTTGCTTTAGCTGAGCAAAGTGCAGAGGTCACAAAAAACTAACTTGTAGCTTATTTAGCTGCCTGCGGTAGTGATAGGATCAGGAAAACACCACCAACCTTCTACAGGTAGCTTTAGCTGAACACTGTGCAGAGCTCACAAAAAGCTAACTTGTAGCTTATTTAGCTGCCTGCGGTAGTGATAGGATCAGGAAAACATCACCAACCTTCTACAGGTAGCTTTAGCTGAACACTGTGCAGAGCTCACAAAAAACGAACTTGAAGCTTGTTTAGCTGCCTGCGGTAGTGATAGGATCAGGAAAACACCACCAACCTTCTACAGGTAGCTTTAGCAGAACACTGTGCAGAGGTCGCACTACACTAACTTGTAGTTTTAGCTGAACACTGTGAGGAGGACGCACTACACTAACTTGTAGCTTATTTAGCTGCCTGCGGTAGTGATAGGATCAGGAAAACACCACCAACCTTCTACAGGTAGCTTTAACTGAACACTGTGCAGAGCTTGCAAAAAACTAACTTGTAGCTTATTTAGCTGCCTGTGGTAGTGATAGGATCAGGAAAACATCACCAACCTTCTACAGATAGCTTTAGCTTAACGCTGTGCAGAGCTCGGAAAAAACTAACTTGTAGCTTATTTAGCTGCCTGCGGTACTGATAAGATCAGGAAAACATCAAAAAACCTTCTACAGGTAGCTTTAGCTGAACACTGTGCAGAGGTCGCAAAAAACGAACTTGTAGCTTGCTTAGCTGCCTGCGGTAGTGATAGGATCAGGAAAACACCACCAACCTTCTACAGGTAGCTTTAGCTGAGCAAAGTGCAGAGGTCACAAAAAACTAACTTGTAGCTTATTTAGCTGCCTGCGGTAGTGATAGGATCAGGAAAACACCACCAACCTTCTACAGGTAGCTTTAGCTGAACACTGTGCAGAGCTCACAAAAAGCTAACTTGTAGCTTATTTAGCTGCCTGCAGTAGTGATAGGATCAGGAAAACACCACCAACCTTTTACAGGTAGCTTTAGCTGAGCAAAGTGCAGAGGTCACAAAAAACTAACTTGTAGCTTATTTAGTTGCCTGCGGTAGTGATAGAATCAGGAAAACACCACCAACCTTCTACAGGTAGCTTTAGCTGAACACTGTGCAGAGCTCACAAAAAGCTAACTTGTAGCTTATTTAGCTGCCTGCGGTAGTGATAGGATCAGGAAAACATCACCAACCTTCTACAGGTAGCTTTAGCTGAACACTGTGCAGAGGTTGCAAAAAACTAACTTGTAGCTTATTTAGCTGCCTGCGGTAGTGATAAGATCAGGAAAACATCACCAACCTTCTACAGGTAGCTTTAGCTGAACACTGTGCAGAGGTCGCAAAAAACTAACTTGTAGCTTATTTAGCTGCCTGCGGTAGTGATAGGATCAGGAAAACATCACCAACCTTCTACAGGTAGCTTTAGCTGAACACTGTGCAGAGGTCGCAAAAAACTAACTTGTAGCTTATTTAGCTGCCTGCGGTAGTGATAAGATCAGGAAAACATCACCAACCTTCTACAGGTAGCTTTAGCTGAACACTGTGCAGAGGTCGCAAAAAACTAACTTGTAGCTTATTTAGCTGCCTGCGGTAGTGATAGGATCAGGAAAACACCACCAACCTTCTACAGGTAGCTTTAGCGTAACACTGTGCAGAGCTCGGAAAAAATAACTTGTAGCCTATTTAGCTGCCTGTGGTAGTGATAGGATCAGGAAAACATCACCAACCTTCTACAGATAGCTTTAGCTTAACGCTGTGCAGAGCTCGGAAAAAACTAACTTGTAGCTTATTTAGCTGCCTGCGGTAGTGATAAGATCAGGAAATCATCACCAACCTTCTACAGGTAGCTTTAGCTGAACACTGTGCAGAGGTCGCAAAAAACTAACTTGTAGCTTATTTAGCTGCCTGCGGTAGTGATAGGATCAGGAAAACACCACCAACCTTCTAAAGGTTGCTTTAGCTGAGCAAAGTGCAGAGGTCACAAAAAACTAACTTGTAGCTTATTTAGCTGCCTGCGGTAGTGATAGGATCAGGAAAACACCACCAACCTTCTACAGGTAGCTTTAGCTGAACACTGTGCAGAGCTCACAAAAAGCTAACTTGTAGCTTATTTAGCTGCCTGCGGTAGTGATAGGATCAGGAAAACATCACCAACCTTCTACAGGTAGCTTTAGCTGAACACTGTGCAGAGCTCACAAAAAACGAACTTGAAGCTTGTTTAGCTGCCTGCGGTAGTGATAGGATCAGGAAAACACCACCAACCTTCTACAGGTAGCTTTAGCAGAACACTGTGCAGAGGTCGCACTACACTAACTTGTAGTTTTAGCTGAACACTGTGAGGAGGACGCACTACACTAACTTGTAGCTTATTTAGCTGCCTGCGGTAGTGATAGGATCAGGAAAACACCACCAACCTTCTACAGGTAGCTTTAACTGAACACTGTGCAGAGCTTGCAAAAAACTAACTTGTAGCTTATTTAGCTGTCTGTGGTAGTGATAGGATCAGGAAAACACCACCAACCTTCTACAGGTAACTTTAGCTGAACACTGTGCAGAGGTTGCACTACACTAACTTGTAGTTTTAGCTGAACACTGTGAGAAGGATGCACTACACTAACTTGTAGCTTTAGCTGAACATTTTTCAGAGGACGCACTACACTAACTTGTAGCTTTTGCTGAACACTGTGAGCAGGACGCACTACACTAATTTGTAGCTTTAGCTGAACAAAGTGCAGAGGTCGCACTACACTAACTTGTAGTTTTAGCTAAACACTGTGAGGAGGACGCACTACACTAACTTGTAGCTTTAGCTGAACACTGTGCAGAGGTCGCACTACACTAACTTGTAGTTTTAGCTGAACACTGTGAGGAGGACGCATTACGCTAACTTGTAGCTTATTTAGCTGCCTGCGGTATTGATAGGATCAGGAAAACACCACCAACCTTCTACAGGTAGCTTTAGCTGAACACCGTGCAGAGCTCGCAAAAAACTAACTTGTAGCTTTTTTAGCTGCCTGCGGTAGTGATAGGATCAGGAAAACACCACCAACCTTCTACAGGTAGCTTTAGCTGAACACTGTACAGAGCTTGCAAAAAAGTAACTTGTAGCTTATTTAGCTGCCTGCGGTAGTGATAGGATCAGGAAAACACCACCAACCTTCTACAGGTAGCTTTAGCTGAACACTGTGCAGAGCTCACAAAAAACTAACTTGTAGCTTATTTAGCTGCCTGCGGTAGTGATAGGATCAGGAAAACACCACCAACCTTTTACAGGTAGCTTTAGCTGAACACCGTGCAGAGCTCGCAAAAAACTAACTTGTAGCTTATTTAGCTGCCTGCGGTAGTGATAGGATCAGGAAAACACCACCAACCTTCTACAGGTAGCTTTAGCTGAACACTGTACAGAGCTTGCAAAAAACTAACTTGTAGCTTATTTAGCTGTCTGTGGTAGTGATAGGATCAGGAAAACACCACCAACCTTCTACAGGTAGCTTTAGCTGAACACTGTGCAGAGCTCACAAAAAACTAACTTGTAGCTTATTTAGCTGCCTGCGGTAGTGATAGGATCAGGAAAACACCACCAACCTTCTACAGGTAGCTTTAGCTGAACACTGTGCAGAGGTCACACTACACTAACTTGTGGTTTTAGCTGAACACTGTGAGGAGGACGCACTACACTAACTTGTAGCTTATTTAGCTGCCTGAGGTAGTGATAGGATCAGGAAAACACCACCAACCTTCTACAGGTAGCTTTAGCTGAACACTGTGCAGAGCTCGCAAAAAACTAACTTGTAGCTTATTTAGCTGTCTGTGGTAGTGATAGGATCAGGAAAACACCACCAACCTTCTACAGGTAGCTTTAGCTGAACACTGTGCATAGGTTGCACTACACTAACTTGTAGTTTTAGCTGAACACTGTGAGGAGGACGCACTACACTAACTTGTAGCTTTAGCTGAACATTTTTCAGAGGACGCACTACACTAACTTGTAGCTTTAGCTGAACACTGTGAGCAGGACGCACTACACTAACTTGTAGCTTTAGCTGAACAAAGTGCAGAGGTCGCACTACACTAACTTGTAGTTTTAGCTGAACACTGTGAGGAGGACGCACTACACTAACTTGTAGCTCATTTAGCTGCCTGCGGTAGTGATAGGATCAGGAAAACACCACCAACCTTCTACAGGTAGCTTTAGCTGAACACTGTGCAGAGCTCACAAAAAGCTAACTTGTAGCTTATTTAGCTGCCTGCGGTAGTGATAGGATCAGGAAAACATCACCAACCTTCTACAGGTAGCTTTAGCTGAACACTGTGCAGAGGTCGCAAAAAACTAACTTGTAGCTTATTTAGCTGCCTGCGGTAGTGATAGGATCAGGAAAACACCACCAACCTTCTACAGGTAGCTTTAGCTTAACGCTGTGCAGAGCTCGGAAAAAACTAACTTGTAGCTTATTTAGCTGCCTGTGGTAGTGATAGGATCAGGAAAACATCACCAACCTTCTACAGGTAGCTTTAGCTTAACACTGTGCAGAGCTCGGAAAAAACTAACTTGTAGCTTATTTAGCTGCCTGCGGTAGTGATAAGATCAGGAAAACATCACCAACCTTCTACAGGTAGCTTTAGTTGAACACTGTGCAGAGGTCGCAAAAAACTAACTTGTAGCTTATTTAGCTGCCTGCGGTAGTGATAGGATCAGGAAAACACCACCAACCTTCTACAGGTAGCTTTAGCGTAACACTGTGCAGAGCTCGGAAAAAAACTAACTTGTAGCCTATTTAGCTGCCTGTGGTAGTGATAGGATCAGGAAAACATCACCAACCTTCTACAGATAGCTTTAGCTTAACGCTGTGCAGAGCTCGGAAAAAACTAACTTGTAGCTTATTTACAGTAGCTGCCTGCGGTAGTGATAAGATCAGGAAAACATCACCAACCTTCTACAGGTAGCTTTAGCTGAACACTGTGCAGAGTTCGCAAAAAACGAACTTGTAGCTTGCTTAGCTGCCTGCGGTAGTGATAGGATCAGGAAAACACCACCAACCTTCTACAGGTAGCTTTAGCTGAGCAAAGTGCAGAGGTCACAAAAAACTAACTTGTACCTTATTTAGCTGCCTGCGTTAGTGATAGGATCAGGAAAACACCACCAACCTTCTACGGGTAGCTTTAGCTGAACACTGTGCAGAGCTCACAAAAAGCTAACTTGTAGCTTATTTAGCTGCCTGCAGTAGTGATAGGATCAGAGAAACAACACCAACCTTCTACAGGTAGCTTTAGCTGAACACTGTGCAGAGCTCACAAAAAACGAACTTGTAGCTTGTTTAGCTGCCTGCGGTAGTGATAGGATCAGGAAAACACCACCAACCTTCTACAGGTAGCTTTAGCAGAACACTGTGCAGAGGTCGCACTACACTAACTTGTAGTTTTAGCTGAACACTGTGAGGAGGACGCACTACACTAACTTGTAGCTTATTTAGCTGCCTGCGGTAGTGATAGGATCAGGAAAACACCACCAACCTTCTACAGGTAGCTTTAGCTGAACACTGCAGAGCTTGCAAAAAACTAACTTGTAGCTTATTTAGCTGTCTGCGGTAGTGATAGGATCAGGAAAATACCACCAACCTTCTACAGGTAGCTTTAGCTGAACACTGTGCAGAGGTTGCACTACACTAACTTGTAGTTTTAGCTGAACACTGTGAGAAGGATGCACTACACTAACTTGTAGCTTTAGCTGAACATTTTTCAGAGGACGCACTACACTAACTTGTAGCTTTTGCTGAACACTGTGAGCAGGACGCACTACACTAATTTGTAGCTTTAGCTGAACAAAGTGCAGAGGTCGCACTACACTAACTTGTAGTTTTAGCTGAACACTGTGCAGAGGTCGCACTACACTAACTTGTAGTTTTAGCTGAACACTGTGAGGAGGACGCACTACGCTAACTTGTAGCCTATTTAGCTGCCTGTGGTAGTGATAGGATCAGGAAAACATCACCAACCTTCTACAGATAGCTTTAGCTTAACGCTGTGCAGAGCTCGGAAAAAACTAACTTGTAGCTTATTTAGCTGCCTGCGGTAGTGATAAGATCAGGAAAACATCACCAACCTTCTACAGGTAGCTTTAGCTGAACACTGTGCAGAGTTCGCAAAAAACGAACTTGTAGCTTGCTTAGCTGCCTGCGGTAGTGATAGGATCAGGAAAACACCACCAACCTTCTACAGGTAGCTTTAGCTGAGCAAAGTGCAGAGGTCACAAAAAACTAACTTTTAGCTTATTTAGCTGCCTGCGGTAGTGATAGGATCAGGAAAACACCACCAACCTTCTACAGGTAGCTTTAGCTGAACACTGTGCAGAGCTCACAAAAAGCTAACTTGTAGCTTATTTAGCTGCCTGCAGTAGTGATAGGATCAGGAAAACACCACCAACCTTCTACAGGTAGCTTTAGCTGAACACTGTGCAGAGCTCACAAAAAACAAACTTGTAGCTTGTTTAGCTGCCTGCGGTAGTGATAGGATCAGGAAAACACCACCAACCTTCTACAGGTAGCTTTAGCAGAACACTGTGCAGAGGTCGCACTACACTAACTTGTAGTTTTAGCTGAACACTGTGAGGAGGATGCACTACACTAACTTGTAGCTTATTTAGCTGCCTGCAGTAGTGATAGGATCAGGAAAACACCACCAACCTTCTACAGGTAGCTTTAGCTGAACACTGTGCAGAGCTTGCAAAAAACTAACTTGTAGCTTATTTAGCTGTCTGCGGTAGTGATAGGATCAGGAAAACACCACCAACCTTCTACAGGTAGCTTTAGCTGAACACTGTGCAGAGGTTGCACTACACTAACTTGTAGTTTTAGCTGAACACTGTGAGAAGGATGCACTACACTAACTTGTAGCTTTAGCTGAACATTTTTCAGAGGACGCACTACACTAAATTGTAGCTTTTGCTGAACACTGTGAGGAGGACGCACTACACTAACTTGTAGCTTTAGCTGAACACTGTGCAGAGGTCGCACTACACTAACTTGTAGTTTTAGCTGAACACTGTGAGGAGGACGCACTACGCTAACTTGTAGCTTATTTAGCTGCCTGCGGTATTGATAGGATCAGGAAAACACCACCGACCTTCTACAGGTAGCTTTAGCTGAACACCGTGCAGAGCTCGCAAAAAACTAACTTGTAGCTTATTTAGCTGCCTGAGGTAGTGATAGGATCAGGAAAACACCACCAACCTTCTACAGATAGCTTTAGCTGAACACTGTGCAGAGCTCACAAAAAACTAACTTGTAGCTTATTTAGCTGCCTGCGGTAGTGATAGGATCAGGAAAACACCACCAACCTTCTACAGGTAGCTTTAGCTGAAAACTGTGCAGAGGTCGCACTACACTAACTTGTGGTTTTAGCTGAACACTGTGAGAAGGACGCACTACACTAACTTGTAGCTTATTTAGCTGCCTGAGGTAGTGATAGGATCAGGAAAACACCACCAACCTTCTACAGGTAGCTTTAGCTGAACACTGTGCAGAGCTTGCAAAAAACTAACTTGTAGCTTATTTAGCTGCCTGCGGTAGTGATAGTATCAGGAAAACACCACCAACCTTCTACAGGTAGCTTTAGCTGAACACTGTGCAGATCTTGCAAAAAACTAACTTGTAGCTTATTTAGCTGTCTGCGGTAGTGATAGGATCAGGAAAACACCACCAACCTTCTACAGGTAGCTTTAGCTGAACACTGTGCAGAGGTTGCACTACACTAACTTGTAGTTTTAGCTGAACACTGTGAGGAGGACGCACTACACTAACTTGTAGCTTTAGCTGAACATTTTTCAGAGGACGCACTACACTAACTTGTAGCTTTAGCTGAACACTGTGCAGAGGTCACACTACACTAACTTTTGGTTTTAGCTGAACACTGTGAGGAGGATGCACTACACTAACTTGTAGCTTATTTAGCTCCCTGAGGTAGTGATAGGATCAGGAAAACACCACCAACCTTCTACAGGTAGCTTTAGCTGAACACTGTGCAGAGCTCGCAAAAAACTAACTTGTAACTTATTTAGCTGTCTGTGGTAGTGATAGGGTCAGGAAAACACCACCAACCTTCTACAGGTATCTTTAGCTGAACACTGTGCAGAGGTTGCACTACACTAACTTGTAGTTTTAGCTGAACACTGTGAGGAGGACGCACTACACTAACTTGTAGCTTTAGCTGAACATTTTTCAGAGGACGCACTACACTAACTTGTAGCTTTAGCTGAACACTGTGCACTACACTAACTTGTAGCTTTAGCTGAACACTGTGAGCAGGACACACTACACTAACTTGTAGCTTTAGCTGAACAAAGTGCAGAGGTCGCACAACACTAATGCCGCGTACACACGGTCGGACTTTTCGTCTACAAAAGTCCAACGGACGCTGACGGACTAAAGCTGGCTGGTAATCCGATCGTGTGTGGGCTTCTCCGGACTTTCAACGGACTTTTTTAGCCTCAAATCCGACGGACTTTAGATTTGAAACATGCTTCAAATCTTTACGTCGTAAGTACGACGGACCCCGAAATCCGCTCGTCTGTGTGCTAGTCCGACGGACAAAAACCCATGCTAGGGCAGCTATTGGCTACTGGCTATGAACTTCCTTATTTTAGTACGGTGTACGTCATCACGTACGAATCCGTCGGACTTTTGTGTGGTCGTGTGTAGGCAAGTCCGTTCGTAAGAAAGTCTGCCGCAAGTCCGCCGAAGGTACGTCGGAAGTATGTCGGACAGGCTGTCGGACTTTTGTAGACGAAAAGTCCGACCGTGTGTACGCGGCATAACTTGTAGTTTTAGCTGAACACTGTGAGGAGGACGCACTACACTAACTTGTAGCTTTAGCTGAACACTGTGCAGAGGTCGCACTACACTAACTTGTAGTTTTAGCTGCACACTGTGAGGAGGACGCACTACGCTAACTTGTAGCTTATTTAGCTGCCTGCGGTAGTGATAGGATCAGGAAAACACCACCGACCTTCTACAGGTAGCTTTAGCTGAACACCGTCCAGAGCTTGCAAAAAACTAACTTGTAGCTTACTTAGCTGCCTGCGGTAGTGATAGGATCAGGAAAACACCACCAACCTTCTACAGGTAGCTTTAGCTGAACACTGTGCAGAGGTTGCACTACACTAACTTGTAGTTTTAGCTGAACACTGTGAGGAGGACGCACACTACACTAACTTGTAGCTTTAGCTGAACATTATTCAGAGGACGCACTACACTAACTTGTAGCTTTAGCTGAACACTGTGCACTACACTAACTTGTAGCTTTAGCTGAACACTGTGAGCAGGACACACTACACTAACTTGTAGCTTTAGCTGAACAAAGTGCAGAGGTCGCACAACACTAACTTGTAGTTTTAGCTGAACACTGTGAGGAGGACGCACTACACTAACTTGTAGCTTTAGCTGCACACTGTGAGGAGGACGCACTACGCTAACTTGTAGCTTATTTAGCTGCCTGCGGTAGTGATAGGATCAGGAAAACACCACCGACCTTCTACAGGTAGCTTTAGCTGAACACCGTGCAGAGCTCGCAAAAAACTAACTTGTAGCTTATTTAGCTGCCTGCGGTAGTGATAGGATCAGGAAAACACCACCAACCTTCTACAGGTAGCTTTAGCTGACCACTGTGCAGAGGTCGCACTACACTAACTTGTAGTTTTAGCTGAACACTGTGAGGAGGACGCACTACACTAACTTGTAGCTTTAGCTGAAGACTGTGCAGAGGTCACACTACACTAACTTGTAATTTTAGCTGAACACTGTAAGGAGAACGCACCACACTAACTTGTAGCTTTAGCTGAACACTGTGCAGAGGTCGCACTACACTAACTTGTAGTTTTAGCTGAACACTGTGAGGAGGAAGCACCACCAACCTTCTACAGGTAGCTTTTGCTGAACACTGTGCAGAGCTCACAAAAAACTAACTTTTAGCTTATTTAGCTGCCTGCGGTAGTGATAGTATCAGGAAAACACCACCAACTTTCTACAGGTAGCTTTAGCTGAACACTGTGCAGATCTTGCAAAAAACTAACTTGTAGCTTATTTAGCTGTCTGCAGTAGTGATAGGATCAGGAAAACACCACCAACCTTCTACAGGTAGCTTTAGCTGAACACTGTGCAGAGGTTGCACTACACTAACTTGTAGTTTTAGCTGAACACTGTGAGGAGGACGCACTACACTAACTTGTAGCTTTAGCTGAACATTTTTCAGAGGACGCACTACACTAACTTGTAGCTTTAGCTGAACACTGTGCAGAGGTCACACTACACTAACTTTTGGTTTTAGCTGAACACTGTGAGGAGGAGGCACTACACTAACTTGTAGCTTATTTAGCTGCCTGAGGTAGTGATAGGATCAGGAAAACACCACCAACCTTCTACAGGTAGCTTTAGCTGAACACTGTGCAGAGCTCGCAAAAAACTAACTTGTAGCTTATTTAGCTGTCTGCAGTAGTGATAGGATCAGGAAAACACCACCAACCTTCTACAGGTAGCTTTAGCTGAACACTGTGCAGAGGTTGCACTACACTAACTTGTAGTTTTAGCTGAACACTGTGAGGAGGACGCACTACACTAACTTGTAGCTTTAGCTGAACATTTTTCAGAGGACGCACTACACTAACTTGTAGCTTTAGCTGAACACTGTGCAGAGGTCACACTACACTAACTTTTGGTTTTAGCTGAACACTGTGAGGAGGAGGCACTACACTAACTTGTAGCTTATTTAGCTGCCTGAGGTAGTGATAGGATCAGGAAAACACCACCAACCTTCTACAGGTAGCTTTAGCTGAACACTGTGCAGAGCTCGCAAAAAACTAACTTGTAACTTATTTAGCTGTCTGTGGTAGTGATAGGGTCAGGAAAACACCACCAACCTTCTACAGGTATCTTTAGCTGAACACTGTGCAGAGGTTGCACTACACTAACTTGTAGTTTTAGCTGAACACTGTGAGGAGGACGCACTACACTAACTTGTAGCTTTAGCTGAACATTTTTCAGAGGACGCACTACACTAACTTGTAGCTTTAGCTGAACACTGTGCACTACACTAACTTGTAGCTTTAGCTGAACACTGTGAGCAGGACACACTACACTAACTTGTAGCTTTAGCTGAACAAAGTGCAGAGGTCGCACAACACTAACTTGTAGTTTTAGCTGAACACTGTGAGGAGGACGCACTACACTAACTTGTAGCTTTAGCTGAACACTGTGCAGAGGTCGCACTACACTAACTTGTAGTTTTAGCTGCACACTGTGAGGAGGACGCACTACGCTAACTTGTAGCTTATTTAGCTGCCTGCGGTAGTGATAGGATCAGGAAAACACCACCGACCTTCTACAGGTAGCTTTAGCTGAACACCGTCCAGAGCTCGCAAAAAACTAACTTGTAGCTTACTTAGCTGCCTGCGGTAGTGATAGGATCAGGAAAACACCACCAACCTTCTACAGGTAGCTTTAGCTGAACACTGTGCAGAGGTTGCACTACACTAACTTGTAGTTTTAGCTGAACACTGTGAGGAGGACGCACACTACACTAACTTGTAGCTTTAGCTGAACATTTTTCAGAGGACGCACTACACTAACTTGTAGCTTTAGCTGAACACTGTGCACTACACTAACTTGTAGCTTTAGCTGAACACTGTGAGCAGGACACACTACACTAACTTGTAGCTTTAGCTGAACAAAGTGCAGAGGTCGCACAACACTAACTTGTAGTTTTAGCTGAACACTGTGAGGAGGACGCACTACACTAACTTGTAGCTTTAGCTGCACACTGTGAGGAGGACGCACTACGCTAACTTGTAGCTTATTTAGCTGCCTGCGGTAGTGATAGGATCAGGAAAACACCACCGACCTTCTACAGGTAGCTTTAGCTGAACACCGTGCAGAGCTCGCAAAAAACTAACTTGTAGCTTATTTAGCTGCCTGCGGTAGTGATAGGATCAGGAAAACACCACCAACCTTCTACAGGTAGCTTTAGCTGACCACTGTGCAGAGGTCGCACTACACTAACTTGTAGTTTTAGCTGAACACTGTGAGGAGGACGCACTACACTAACTTGTAGCTTTAGCTGAAGACTGTGCAGAGGTCACACTACACTAACTTGTAATTTTAGCTGAACACTGTAAGGAGGACGCACCACACTAACTTGTAGCTTTAGCTGAACACTGTGCAGAGGTCGCACTACACTAACTTGTAGTTTTAGCTGAACACTGTGAGGAGGAAGCACCACCAACCTTCTACAGGTAGCTTTTGCTGAACACTGTGCAGAGCTCACAAAAAACTAACTTTTAGCTTATTTAGCTGCCTGCGGTAGTGATAGGATCAGGAAAACACCACCAACCTTCTACAGGTAGCTTTAGCTGAACACTGTGCAGAGGTCGCACTACACTAACTTGTGGTTTTAGCTGAACACTGTGAGGAGGACGCACTACACTAACTTGTAGCTTATTTAGCTTTCTGCGGTAGTGATAGGATCAGGAAAACACCACCAACCTTCTACAGGTAGCTTTAGCTGAACACTGTGCAGAGGTTGCACTACACTAACTTGTAGTTTTAGCTGAACACTGTGAGGAGGACGCACTACACTAACTTGTAGCACTACACTACACTAACTTGTAGCTTTAGCTGAACATTTTTTCAGAGGATGCACTACACTAACTTGTAGCTTTAGCTGAACACTGTGCACTACACTAACTTGTAGCTTTAGCTGAACACTGTGTAGAGGTCTCACTAAACTAACTTGTAGCTTTAACTGAACACTGTGAGAAGGACGCACTACACTAACTGTAAATAGTCTAGCTGCCTGACTGTGATACTAATAGGATCAAAAGAACACCAGCAATTTTCTTCAGGTAGCTGTAAATACTGTAACAACACAAGCCTGCCTGTCAGTAGCAAGATAACAGGAACGGATCTAGCTAAACTGAATACAGTGTATATATATATATATATATATATATATATATATATATATATATATACAACACCTGGGATGCATATATATACACAATACACTGTAAGTGCACCTAACTCACTGACTGTCCTGCCTAATCTATCTAACTTAAATCAAATGACACTGTCTCTCTGTCTATCTATCTCTCCCTCAATGCCAGAACACACACTACACAGGGCCACCATGCAGGTGGCCTTATATAGTGTGGGGCGTGTACTAAATCCCCTGAGCCATAATTGGCCAAAGCCTCCTTGGCTTTGGCCAATTTCGGCTCTCTGTTCAGACGGCGCTGTGATTGGCCAAGCATGAGGGTCATAGTGCATGCTTGGCCAATCATCATCCAGCAATGCACTGCGATGCCACAGTGAATTATGGGCCGTGAATTTGGCACGAACGGCCCATATTGTTCGCAATTCGGCGAACGGGCAAACAGACGATGTTCAAGTCGAACATGGGTTCGACTCGAACACGAAGATCATTCCTAATGGTGACTATAAATGAGTGTGAACTGGTTGTCTGTAGATAATCCATAACCATAAGGAAAGAGGCTTGCCAGACAGGTTGCACCCAACAAGGCGTATGCCTGATGAGTCAACCAAGCTTTTGGTGTAACACACCCAAGGAGATACAGCAACCACAACTTCCAATCCAGACCGAATCGAATGTGGATCCGTGACGATTATGACATCAGTGAGTATCCACCATATGAATAGCAACCGGAATTCCTGAGCAGTTCCTCTCAGTGTGACATATAGCAAAAGGAGAAAAAATTGGGCCACATAGTGTGATTCTGTTTA
Source organism: Aquarana catesbeiana (assembly GCF_042186555.1). NCBI lineage: Eukaryota > Metazoa > Chordata > Amphibia > Anura > Ranidae > Aquarana > Aquarana catesbeiana. Next base: position 181,695,302 of record NC_133331.1, on the reverse strand, counting down.
GATGTAAAACATTTATTAAAAATGCTAAAATGGTCACTCACATTTGAGAAGAAATTAAATGCATGGATAAAATCAAAGCAACGCAGTGGCACCAGCAGACCCCGTCCCGACGTTTCATCCTAATAAGGCATCCTCTGGGGTGCTGGTCCACTGCAGCCACTGCATATAATCCTAGACTCTGACTTGTGATTTCAGCCTCAAATCCAATCGTTGTCAAAAGTTTGTAGAATTCACCTCCATAACATCTCTAAAATTTGCCCCTTTTTAACAAATGAAACCACCAAGCTCCTCATTCACTCCCTTGTTATCTCTCGCCTTGACTATTGCAACTCCCTTCTCATTGGCCTGTCTCTCCATAGGCTATCCCCTCTTCAGTCTATCATGAATGCTGCTGCCAGGCTTATCCACCTTACCAACCGATCAGTGTCTGCCAACCCTCTCCTCCAATCCCTACACTGGCTCCCAATAACCCAGCGAATTAAATTCAAAATACTAACCACAACTTACAAAGCCATTCACAACTCTGTTCCGAGCTACATCACCAATCTTGTCTCCAAATATCACCCAAATTCTCCTCTCTGCTCTTCTGAAGACCTCCTACTCTCAAGCTCTCTCGTCTCCTCCTCTCATGCTCGCCTCCAGGATTTCTCCAGAGCCTCTCCTATCCTCTGGAACCCGCTACCTCCACCTATCTGGCTATCCCCTACTCTTGCTACCTTCAGGCGATCCCTGAAAACTCATCTCTTCAGGAAAGCCTATCACGTCTCCAACTAATCTTTTACCACTTCCATCAGCTCATTCTCCACAGTTACAACCTTTTGTACCACCTGACCCACCCTATTACATTGTAAGCTCTTCTGAGCAGGGCCCTCTTAATCCTCTTGTATCTTATTGTATTATAACTGTATTGTCTCCCTTTTATATTGTAAAGCGCTGCGTAAACTGTTGGTACTATATAAATCCTGTATAATAATAATTCCTGTATAATAATATATATAACCATCTTCTGAAATTCAAAATTCATATAGAATGAATTCAAATTCGAATAGAAAAGATTAGAATAGAAAAACAATAGAACAAAATAGAATAAAAAATATATATATTATATTTTATTCTATTCTGTTCTATTGTTTTTCCAGTCTATTTTCTGTTTCTATTCTATATATATATATCTATTCAATATAATATTTATATATATATAACCATCTTCTGAAATTCAAAATTTATATAGAATGAATTCAAATTCGAATAGAAAAGATTAGAATAGAAAAACAATAGAACAGAATAGAATAAAATATATATATTATATTTTATTCTATTCTGTTCTATTGTTTTTCTTGTCTATTTTCTATTTCTATTCCAATCTTTTCTATTCAAATTCACTTTCATTCTATATGAAATTTGAATTTCGGAAAATGGTTTTATATTTATATATATAACCATCTTCTGAAATTCGAAATTCATATAGAATCAATTCAAATTCGAATAGAAAAGATTAGAATAGAGTAGAAAAGAATAGAATTATATATCTGTATATATATATATATATATATATATCTGTATATATATATATATATATATATATATATATATATATATATATATATACAGATATATATATATATATATATATATATAAAACCATCTTCCGAAATTAGAATTTAGTATAGAATGATTTCATATTAGCATAGAATATAAAATAATAGAAAAAATAGACTAGAAAAACAACAGAACTGCATAGAATAAAATATAATATATTATTTTTGTTTCCATTGTTTTGATATTTGTTATTTTCCGATCTATTTTCGTATTCAAATTTATACTATTCGAAATTCGAATTTCAGAAGACGGTCATATTCTGTTGTATTTTGTTACATTCTATTAAATTCTATTCTATTCTTTTATTTTAATTCTATTGTTTTATTATTATATATTCTATTTTATTGTATTGTTTTTTTAGAAATCAATTTATATTTTTTCTAATTCGATTCAAATTTGTTTTTGAATTCGAGTCGAATAGATTTCAAATTTGTTTTCGAATTAGAGTCGAATAGATTTCGAATTTGTTTTCGAATTCGAGTTGAATAGATTTCGAATTTGTTTTCGAATTCGATTCGAATTTCGTATGTGGGTTTTTGATTTTAAACATTTCGGAATCGTTTAAATTCGTTAGTATTGTAATTCAGTAATTCGGATGCATCCGAATGTCCGAATAATAAAAATTTTCGATTCGGAACTAAACGTAATGCACATGTCTAGATAGTGGTTCAATGGCGATGTTGAAGAGGAGAGGGGAGAGAGGGCACCCTTGATGTATGCCTTTGGTGAGGGGGATGTTGGGGGACATAAAGTCAGGGGTGGCGAGTAGGGATGAGCCGAACACCCCCCTGCTCGGTTGGCACCAGAACATGCGAACAGGCAAAAAATTTGTTCGAACATGAAAACACTGTTAAAGTCTATGGGACTCGAACATGAATAATCAAAAGTGCTCATTTTAAAGGCTTATATGCATGTTATTGTCATAAAAAGTGTTTGGGGACCTGGGTCCTGCCCCAGGGGACATGGATCAATGTAATAAAAAGTTTTAAAAACGGCCGTTTTTTTGGGAGCAGTGAATTTAATAATGCTTAAAGTGAAACAATAAAAGTGTGATATTCCTTTTTTTGTACCTGGGGGGTGTCTATAGTTTGCCTGTGAAGGGGCGCATGTTTCCCGAGTTTAGAACAGTCTGACAGCAAAATGACATTTCAAAGGAAAAAAAGTAATTTAAAACTACTCGCGGCTATTAATGAATTGTCAGTCTGACAATACACATAAAAGTTCATTGAAAAAAACGGCATGGGATTACCCCACAGGGCAACCCCAAACCAAAATTTAAAAAAAAATGGTGTGGGGGTCCCCCTAAATTCCATACCAGGCCCTTCCAGGCCCTTCAGGTCTGGTATGGATATTAAGGGGAACCCTGCACCAAAATTATCGGAATCTAGAAGCCCCCTTTAACAAGGGGATCTCCAGATCCCAGCCCCCCCCGTGGGGAAATCCCATGCCGTTTTTATCAATGAACTTATATGTGTATTGTCGGACCGACAATACATATAGCCGCAAGTACTTTTAAATTACTTTTTTCCTTTGAAATGTCATTTTGCTGTCAGACTGTTCTAAACACGGGAAACATGCGCCCCTTTACAGGCATACTATAGACACCCCCCAGGTACGAAATTTAAAGGAATATTACACTTTTATTGTTTCACTTTAAGCATTATTAAAATCACTGCTCCCGAAAAAAACGGCCGTTTTTAAAACTTTTTTGCATTAATCCATGTCCCCTGGGGCAGGACCCAGGTCCCCAAACACTTTTTATGACAATACCATGCATATAAGCCTTTAAAATTAGCACTTTTGATTTCTCCCATAGACTTTTAAAGAGTGTTCCACAGCTTTCGAATTTGCCGTGAACACCCCAAATTGTTTGCTGTTTGGTGAACTTGCGAACAGCCAATGTTCGAGTCGAACATGAGTTCGACTCAAACTCGAAGCTCATCCCTAGTGGCTAGACGGGCAGTTGGAGAAGCGTACATCTTTTGAATAAAGTGTAAGATGGGGCCCAACATGTCAAACGCCCTCATGACCATGAAAAGCCAGGAGAAACTAATGTTGTCAAGGGCTTTTTTGGCATCAAGCGAAATAATGGCTGTTTCATGGTTAGAGTGCGTCCTGGTAAACTCGAGGGCCAGGAGGACTTTGCGGACATTAAGGGTGGCAGAGCACCCTGGCACAAATCCTGATGGGGCCTGGTGGAAGATTAATGGAAGGTGGCATGCCAAACGGGATGCAATGATTTTAAAGAGAATTTTAGCATTAACATTGATTGGGAAATAGGTCTATAGGAGCCAGGAAGAAGAGGATCCTTCCCCTTTTTGGCTATGAGTTTGATTTGTGCTTGTGAGCCGGAGCGTAGGTAGGGGCCCTCAGCCCACATGGATTTATAGACATGGTGTAAGGTATCAGGGATGAACTCTGAGGTCAGCTTGTAAAATTCTGTGGATAGTCCATCGAGGCCAGGGTCTTTTACCGCAGGAAGGGATTTAATAGTAAGGCAAATATCCTCTCTGGATATGGGGGCATTTAAAGTCTCCAGTTGTTCGGGAGTTAATACAGGTAGTTTGGTATTTGTAGTTTTCCTGCTGCATCCATGTCAATAGGATCTTCAGAGTAGAGGGATGTGTAGTAGTCAGTCAGGAGGGTGCTGATCCCAGAGGGCGCATTAACAAAAACACCAGTAGAGGAGCATAAAGCTCCAATATGGGTTGGTGGGAGGCAACCAGAACATAGTTTTGCCAACAACCTGCCAGCCTTGTTACCATATCTATGGAAATGCAGGGTAGAGTATGATTGCCTGGTGGCTTCCTGCTGAGCGGACCAATGGTCAAAGGTGCACTTAGCTGTTTGTCAGGCAAGTATATTAGCTAGTGTGCGGTTTGATGATAAGGCAAGATGGGTCATACGTAGAGAGTCGCTAGCTGTGTGATATTGGATGCAAATTTGTTTTTTTTAAATTGTGAGGTGTAGATGATAGTGCGCCCCCGGAGGAAAGCTTTACCTGCTTTCCAAAACAGGTTAGGGGTAGAAAGATGAGCCCCATTGGTTTCAGCAAATTCAGCCCACGCATTCCGTAGGGAGTGTTTAAAGTCTGTGTTGTCAGTCAAGTAGGAGGGGAAGTGCCAGGTGTTAGCGGCATGATGTAATGTAATGTAATCAGAGATAACCATGTCCTCAATGTTCGACGCTGTCACTAGAGGGAGTGCACCTGGGGATCAAAAGTAGTCATTACCGGAGAATGAGCCATGGGGAGCGGAGAAGAAGGTGTATTCCCGATCTATGGGGTGGGAGATGTGACAGATATCCAAACGATGAAGCGAGGAGACCGATTGGGCTAGCAAAGTAGGAGTGTCAGTTAACGGGGTTTTTCTCGTGGGTCCCTGTGTGCGTTCTTCAGACATGTGAATGATGGAGTTAAAATCTCCCCTATAAGATGGAAGTGTTCAGGGATCTGTAGAGCCCAAGAGTTGAAATTTTGGAAAAAGGTTTGCTCGGGAGAGTTAGGTGCATAGACATTGGAGATAGCGATGTCACGGGAAGCAACCGCTAGGTGAACAGTGAGTCTGCGACCGACCGAGTCCGTCTCTATGGAGCATAAAGTGTGATGGAGATTTTTGTGCAGTAAAATAGCAACTCCTGCCTTGCGTCCCACTGCTGGAGAGCCATAGACCTTTCCCACCCATAATTTAGAAAGACGAGAAAAGTCCTCTGTGGCTAGATGGGTCTCCTGTGGAAGCACAACATCTGCTTGCAGACGCTTAAGGTGCCTCAAAATTTGCATGCGTTTATTGGGGGAATGGAGCCCTTAATATGCCATGAGATTACCTTTAAGTGATCCCCAGCATCCGAAGGAGCCATGACTGACATAGTAGGTAAATGTAAGGTAGCCCGGACAGGGGTAGTACCACTGCAGACATCGCTTGTTGGATCCGGTATCAGAAAGACTTTGGTGGAGTACTAAAGAGAACTTGTGAAAACAGAGAACAGTTAACCAGACATGTAAAATAACAATAAAGGGAAGGGCAAGCCTCACAAAACCTGTGAGGAACTTCACTTTTTTCCCCATGGAGAACACTCCCAAAACACCCCTGAGAGCGCTCTCCCTGAGCATGAATATATGAACCAGCTCTGAGGAGGGGGGGTAGGGGAGGTGGGAAAGGGAGAGTGGGGGGGTGGTGAGGATAAATAGAGAACAAGGGGGGGGGGAGAGAATAGAGGGGGAACCAAAATTATAGAAGGGACAACAGGTCAGAGAGTTCAATGTAGTTCTTCAGGCCGCAGACGGCAGTCAGTAGGGTCCCTAGGAGGGATAGAGAGAGAAAAAAAAAAGAGCCATGGTCCCTCAATGGGAGGGGGCCTCACCTATCAGGGGAAGCAAGGGGCACTTGAAGCCCAAGGTGGGTGATAATAGAAATGGTGTGCTGCAAAATAGAAGAAACAAAGTCTACCAGTGATGGAGGGAGTAGGCAGTCAGCGCTGCGCAGATTTATCATCCGGAGGTCCAAAGCGCACCCTCTTGTAGGGAGGTTTCTGAAGATTTTGCTCACTTCTGGAAGATGAAGCAGATCTCCTGGGTGAGGAAGAATCGTGGGCGGTAGAAGGATCTTCCTGTTCCATAGTTGATGGTTGTGCATTGCTAAGGTAGTGCTCCGCTTCAGATGGAGAAGTGAAAGAAAGGCGCTCACCCGTTGGATGTGCAGGGTTGCTGGGTATTCTAGGGTAAATTTAACGTGGTGGTTGTAAAGTGAGGAGCAAATGACAGAGAAAGCTTTGCACTGGCACATAACTTCAATAGAGTAATCTGCAAAGAATAGTAATAGATGGTCGTCAACAGATAAGTAAATTAACTGATAAATTGATACATTTTTGAAGTATGGCGTGTTTGTCTGCGTAGTTGAGATATCTAATAATCACTGGTCGAGGCTTGGAATGAGTTTCTGATGGCTGGCTGATGCGGTGCGCACGTTCCACTAAGCATGGAGTGCGTAATCCAAGCTGCTCCAGGATGGTGGAGGAGCAGATGGTGGTCAGCCTGGAGGGGGAATATGATTCGGGAAGCCCAATGATGCGCAAGTTGTTGCGTCTTGAGTGATTTTTAAAATTGTCCACTTTTTCCTGTCGATCCTTCTGAGCTGTGGAGAGCCTGGCAATGGCAGCAGACATGGCAGCAGCATCATCCTCTATAGAGGATATTCACTCCTCCGTTTGATCAATTCGTAGGGCTAGTGACTGCAGTTCTTTATGGAGGTGTTCTAACCCTTTAAGGACTGCTTGGTCCACTGCTTGGGTGACCATAGGGGTCAAAAGTGCCACCACTTTGCAATACTTGCAGGAGAGGCTGGGTCCATCTGTGCTGGTATAGAGGGAGCATACTTGTAGGCGCTTCTGCAGTGTTCAGCACAGCAGAGGGAGAGGGCGCCATATTGGCTGCAGCGTGTGCCGTGTTTCTTATGTCTAGGGGGGAGCGGGGGCCGCTCCAGCCACAGATCGCTCAACAAAGCGATCCATGAGGGTTCCTCTGGCAGGAGAGAGGAGGCTGGGAAAATACCTCGAGCTTTGGCTGATCTGTATGCAGTATTCGAGAGAGTTAGGCGGGAGCTGTGTTCACCTAGCTCCACTCCATGCAGCGCCGGAACCGGAAGTCCTTAGCAGGACAGTTTTAATTAAGGATAATAATAATAATCAAGTTAAATAGTGACAGAACTGCGCTTTAGGGCTTGGCTATAAGGTCAGAAACCAAAGGTTGCTGCCTCCCTTACCACAAAGTCCCTATAAGGTACTTTGCATAATATATAAATGTAAAAAGTTAGGGTATATTGGCGCTACCTGTAAGTATAATACACTGGGATAGCCTAACAGTATATCCCCCCTTACTTATAGTGATGAATGTATAAAGTGTGTAGATTATCTAAATTCCCCTTATGGTATAAATAGTACCCCAGCAACCAATTATATGCCTACTAATCAAAAATTATGGTAGATATGTAACACACGTCAAGTGTCGCACACCATAGAGGGTCTTACAGCGTCTAGAAAAGAGACCAGAGGCTATATTCCATTGTGTGCATTTACTAAAAACCATATATCAATGCGGTGATGTGCATATAGGTTCCATACACTATATTCATACCATATGCGTTTTGGACATATTTTAAAATCGCATGAAAACAAAACAGCTAGTGCAACCACAGAGCATCCAGTAGTCAGATCTCCAATATATATTATAACAGTCCATATACTGATGTTGCTATGACAATAATCAGATTCCCAATGGTGACTCTGGTGATGAATCAATTTGTCAGGTGACTCTCGTGCTCCCCCTATTGGTTGCCTACTCACCAGCTCCCGGAACCCCACCGGGGGTATAACGCCTGTGGTGTAGTATGCTGGGTCACTCCACTTGCTGCTTCATCTGGTAGATATTACTGTAATCAGCTTCCCAGACCCCACACCGGGGGAATGCTCCTATGTTGGAAAATGGGCCGTCTAGCTGTTGTATATTGTGCTGGGTGACTCCTATATTTTTCAGTCCTTAGAGGCGTTGCTCCCCTCATACATCCAAAAAAGAAGAAAGAGCTTCCATGGCATAATAAAGTATAACCATTTTATTTAAAAAATATATATGCCCACAATACAAAGATACTGGGCTAAAAATGTTAAATTCAAACAAACAAGACTAGACCGCAAACAGTGATTTGCAATCAAAAATTAAAAATGGATAAAAAGGCAAAATCCAGGTACTGTTATGTGTCTCTGTCCAGATGGATTAGGACAGCAATAGACCTGAACAGTGTAATGTTTAAAAAGTCCCTCCAAAACAGCATAAACAGCGAGGTGGGGGTATGCATCCACCAGCCGCTACACAGCGTCCTCCTCTCTCGTATGCCTTGGAGCTGACTGACAGAGCGTGATGCCGTTGTGCGCGCTTCGTCACATGACGTCCTCAGCAACGGTATCACACTCCTGCTTCTAGTGGGTTTTATAAGGAGAGAGCTTTCATACACAGCCCGCACTTCAGATTCACGGGGCTATGGATATACTTATATCCACTCTAAAATCAATATGTGTATAATGCAGATTAGTCCCCTATATATTATGTATTAGAACCTTATAAACAATTTGTATATCTAAATTATTATATGTACAAATCATGAAGGCGCTCTCCATTAAACCAAAGAAGATTCATTTACATCTATTATAATATCCAAAACTCCCCCTGCTGGTTCAAAAAGGAATAATAACCAAATTAATTCAATATACCACTAATCCAAGGAAAGTTCCTGAGTATAAAATTAATACATCGTGCTTACATCCAGACATAAAGTGCAGTTTTACACCCAACATGTGTATTATATATATATTTATATGCTAACCCCTACTTATCTTATCATGAAAAATTATGTATTATAAACTAATAAAATTGTGTTTCATATCAGGAGGTCTAACCTCTCACAAATTGGGAGATATAGTATTAGTCTAAACTCTATATAAAAAATATATCATAACGTATCTAGAAAAATAATTTTTCATACAAATAATAATCGGTGTCGCATGGTAATATCACCCATGTGCTAGTGATTGAAAGTGTTGATGAGTGTCAGTGTGACGCCATACCATGCATGATCTGTATGGGAGTCCTGCATGGTAGGAGTCACTTTATACATTCATCACTATAAGTAAGGGGGGATATACTGTTTGGCTATCCCAGTGTATTATACTTACAGGTAGCGCCAATATACCCTAACTTTTTACCTTTATATATTATGCAAAGTACCTTATAGGGACTTTGTGGTAAGGGAGGCAGCAACCTTTGGTTTCTGACCTTATAGCCAAGCCCTAAAGCGCAGTTCTGTCACTATTTAATTTGTTTAATCGCACCTAGGTGCGTTTTCCAACTGCTGCTATGGACATTTTTGGCTATATGGGGAATAGAAATGTTGACCTTGCAGGTCTATTTAATCAGGAGGTAGTGGTGAATACCCATGACATGCAAGGCCTAATGAAACAATTAAGACACACCATGGAAAAACAATTAAGGGTGTGCTGGGACATAGCCACTTTAGAAACATATATCAAAGCTAAAATGACCCCAAGGAGACTCCGATGGGATATTAACCCTAACGATGGCATTGGGGACCCAGATCTCATGGAGGAATGGTATTCCTTTTTCAATGGATGTGAAAATGAACTATTACACAAAATTGTTAAAAGAAGAACATTTAAATTAAAAGGAATAGAGGCCCATATAACAGAGATCAAGGACCAACTAATACCCTATGCCAATCAGAAGGAATATAAAGATAAGGAGAAGGAGCTTCAGGATATTATTAAAAAATATGACACTAACATACAAGCAAAGAAATTGAAGAAATACAAACGTGATGTGGTAGACTATAATAATACACAAGTATATAAATGGCAGCTGGCCAATGTAGAGGTAGAAGATATGATGGTGGAAGAACTACCTGATGAGGGGGATACCTCCATTGATACATCTATTAATATATCTACCTACAATACCCCACAGAGGACAACTGGGAGCAACCCTCTACCTATGCACTATCTACCACATAGGACACCTAATAGTTTTCCAGATAGACCAGAAAACAGAAGATTAAACTACCAACAACACACTCAATATGGAACTCCACGTACACCAAGATTCAATATACCTACGCATAATCAATACTCTGTATTGAGGGAGCGAAATTATCCCCACTATGAGAGAAGGAATGAAGATCGTGCAGGTGTTCAATACAGACAGAATTATGAAGATGAAAGGGTTTTTCCCAGGGGAGGTCCAAGAGACAGACCACCAGGGAAATGGAAGGCCCAAGTTCCTTACAGGAATCAGATGTGGAGAGGGAGGAACACGAACAGAGAAGGCTATGGAGGACCATGGATCGATCGACCTCAAGGAGCATATCAAGACCAGAGAACATATGGATACCCCAGGAAAGAGCGGGACAACCAACACGGGGGGAACACAGAACCTACCCAAAGACCCACCGGAAGAAGAAGCAGACCAGAGGAACAAGAGGGGGGAGAAAGAAAAAGGAGAAGGGAATATTAGGTAAGGGTATCTATAACTTAAGCAAAGTCCAATTTACCCAAGAGGAGATGAAGATTTTGGACCTAGGATTGAAGTATGCACCAGAAAAACTCCTGGATGAGTTTCAAACATATATAGATCTCAAGAAATTTATGAGGAAACTCAATCTAAAGAAACACTTTGCCGAAAATAAAGACACACGAATAAACACCGAATCGGTTTACCTACATACCCAACTTAAGAATAAATCGATTTTCAATCCGAATACCCCAGGGAACCAATGCATGGCAGCATTTGAAAAAATGGTGGAAGAAGATGTAAGAAAATTGGAAAAGAATAACAACCATAAAACCAAAAAGATTTGGAAAACAATTAGAGGACTGAGCAAAAAGAATGAGGTGGTTATACGACCGGCAGACAAGGGGGGAGGACTGGTGATCCTGAATAAGGAAGATTATGAAGAGGAAATGAACAATTTACTACAGGTGGAGAATACATATAAGAAATTAAAAAACAATCCTAAGAAGATGTACATGAAAAAGCTTAAGGCCTTTGTACAAAAAGGGAAAGATAGTGGAATACTCAACATCCAGGAAGCTGAATATCTCATACCAAATTCTACTAAGTCCCCGGTCATCTACTATACCTCCAAAATTCATAAAAGGTTGGAGAAGCCCCCTGGAAGACCCATAGTTAGTGGGATAAATTCAATTTTTTCAAGGTTGGGTGAATATTTAGACAAATTTTTAAAACCAATGGTATGTAAGGGCAAATCCTATTTACGGGACAGCTCACAACTCCTGCAAGACCTACAAGAAATTAGTGGAGCCCAGAATTACATACTTGCTACAATTGACGTTAATTCTCTCTACACCAGTATTGTGCAAAAAGATGGCCTACATGGTGTGGAAAAAACCTTACATGAACACACAGAGATGAGACAATCACAAATTAAGTATATACTGGAAGGCCTAGAATTGGCAATGAGTTGTAACTATTTTTGGCACAATAACAACTATTATGTCCAACAAAAAGGAGTCGCAATGGGGGCACGCTACGCACCGAGCGTTGCAAACCTCCTGATGAATATGTGGGAGGAGGAGTATTTATATACAGGAAACAACCCCCACCTCAAGTTCTATCGGAGGTATATTGATGACCTGTTCATAATTTGGGAAGGAACACCAGAAGAGTTTGAACAGTTTCTAAATAACCTCAATAACAACAGATATGGTCTTACCTTTACCGGAAAATGGAACCATCAACATATTGAATATCTAGATTTAGTGATCTTCAAGAATGAAGACAGACTGCATACTAAAACGTATTTTAAGGCCACTGATAAAAATGGGTATATACCCACTACGAGCTGTCATCACCCACAATGGAAAAGAAATATTCCTAAAGGACAGCTACTGAGATTACGTAGAAACTGCGACAACATCGAGGATTTCTTGGCCCAAGCAGATGGGCTGATCGAGCAATTCTGTGAAAAAGGCTATAAAAAAGATGAACTGGTAAAATTGAAAGTGGTTGTAGCAGGTATGAATAGAAGACAACTATTCACGAAAAATATAAGAAAAAATAAAGTAATGGACATAGCGTTCATAACGGGATTTAATAGCCAATATAAAAGCCTAGAACAAATTATTAGGAAGTATTGGCCTATCCTCAAGGAGGATAGAGTGCTGGCCAAGATATTACCGAAAAAACCTAACTTTGTCTACAGAAGAGCCCCCAACCTACGTGATCACCTGGTCCATAATGTCATCGACCCCCCTAAACAAATGGAGATTTTCCCTAATCTAAAAGGATTCTATAAATGCCAGAGATGCTTACCCTGTAGGGTTAGTAAGAAGGTACCCAGGAGGAGAGAAACCTTTAAATCTAAGGTTGACCATAAAGAATATAAAATCAGAAACTTGATCACGTGCCATAGCACTCACGTGACATATGTCATCGAATGTCCTTGCCACCTCCAATATGTGGGTAGAACCACTCGGCCCTTATGTGTGCGTATCCGAGAGCATATTCAGAATATAAGGAAAGGTTTCCCTAAACACAACCTGTCACGTCATTTTGATCAAGTGCACAAAAGGGACCCATCAGGGCTAATTTTCTATGGCATCGATTCCATAAAAAATCACTGGAGAGGAGGGAATAAGACTACCCTCATCTCACAGAATGAAACGGCTTGGATATACAGGTTGAGGTCCCTGGCGCCTAGGGGCCTCAACCTGGATATAGATTTGAACTGTTTTATAGCCGATTCTTGATACACATACACTTTTATCATACATGGACATGGGGTACAGCTAGTCTCCATCTTAGATGACATGTAGGAATCATAACTAGTTCCCTATGCGCCTGGTTCTCTCTCTCTATCAGGAGCTAACTTAGCCCATACATAGACACAATTTTGAATAGGTCTTTACGTTACCTATATAGATAGTATTATATATATATATATATATATATATTAATTACCAATTTTGGGATCTAGTTTCTAAAAACTACCCATAGGAGCACACTTTCACATAGACTTAGGGTTCTGTACACGCCTATAACCATGGGTGGTTTAGTTTAAATAAGGTACCCACATCTTTAGGGTATCAAATATTTATAACATCAGGACTTGACTCCTACCATGCAGGACTCCCATACAGATCATGCATGGTATGGCGTCACACTGACACTCATCAACACTTTCAATCACTAGCACATGGGTGATATTACCATGCGACACCAATTATTATTTTTATATAAAATTATTTTTCTAGATTCGTTATGATATATTTTTTATATAGAGTTTAGACTAATACTATATCTCCCAATTTGTGAGAGGTTAGACCTCCTGATATGATACACAATTTTATTAGTTTATAATACATAATTTTTCATGATAAGATAAGTAGGGGTTAGCATATAAATATATATATAATACACATGTTGGGAGTAAAACTGCACTTTGTGTCTGGATGTAAGCACGATGTATTAATTTTATACTCAGGAACTTTCCTTGGATTAGTGGTATATTGAATTAATTTGGTTATTATTCCTTTTTGAACCAGCAGGGGGAGTTTTGGATATTATAATAGATGTGAATGAATCTTCTTTGGTTTAATGGAGAGCGCCTTCATGATTTGTACATATAATAATTTAGTTATACAAATTGTTTATAAGGTTCTAATACATAATATATAGGGGACTAATCTGCATTATACACATATTGATTTTAGAGTGGATATAAGTATATCCATAGCCCCGTGAATCTGAAGTGCGGGCTGTGTATGAAAGCTCTCTCCTTATAAAACCCACTAGAAGCAGGAGTGTGATACCGTTGCTGAGGACGTCATGTGACGAAGCGCGCACAACGGCATCACGCTCTGTCAGTCAGCTCCAAGGCATACGAGAGAGGAGGACGCTGTGTAGCGGCTGGTGGATGCATACCCCCACCTCGCTGTTTATGCTGTTTTGGAGGGACTTTTTAAACATTACATTGTTCAGGTCTATTGCTGTCCTAATCCATCTGGACAGAGACACATAACAGTACCTGGATTTTGCCTTTTTATCCATTTTTAATTTTTGATTGCAAATCACTGTTTGCGGTCTAGTCTTGTTTGTTTGAATTTAACATTTTTAGCCCAGTATCTTTGTATTGTGGGCATATATATTTTTTAAATAAAATGGTTATACTTTATTACGCCATGGAAGCTCTTTCTTCTTTTTTGGATGTATGAGGGGAGCAACGCCTCTAAGGACTGAAAAATATAGGAGTCACCCAGCACAATATACAACAGCTAGACGGCCCATTTTCCAACATAGGAGCATTCCCCCGGTGTGGGGTCTGGGAAGCTGATTACAGTAATATCTACCAGATGAAGCAGCAAGTGGAGTGACCCAGCATACTACACCACAGGCGTTATACCCCCGGTGGGGTTCCGGGAGCTGGTGAGTAGGCAACCAATAGGGGGAGCACGAGAGTCACCTGACAAATTGATTCATCACCAAAGTCACCATTGGGAATCTGATTATTGTCATAGCAACATCAGTATATGGACTGTTATAATATATATTGGAGATCTGACTACTGGATGCTCTGTGGTTGCACTAGCTGTTTTGTTTTCATGCGATTTTAAAATATGTCCAAAACGCATATGGTATGAATATAGTATATGGAACCTATATGTACATCACCGCATTGATATATGGTTTTTAGTAAATGCACACAATGGAATATAGCCTCTGGTCTCTTTTCTAGACGCTGTAAGACCCTCTATGGTGTGCGACACTTGACGTGTGTTACATATCTACCATAATTTTTGATTAGTAGGCATATAATTGGTTGCTGGGGTACTATTTATACCATAAGGGGAATTTAGATAATCTACACACTTTATACATTCATCACTATAAGTAAGGGGGGGATATACTGTTAGGCTATCCCAGTGTGTTATACTTACAGGTAGCGCCAATATACCCTAACTTTTTACTTTTAAATAATAATCAAGTGCCTGCCTAAATTTTTATTTAGGATTGGGTAGGGAGCTGTGGTGTATGTGTGTGATATAATGCAAGGTGGTTTAGGCACACACTGTTTTCATTCGTAAAACAATGCATTGGCATACTGTAAACAGAAGGGAGCTCCAAGAACAGATTGTCAGGAAGTAAATGCTCCACTCTAAATATACCATACTTAGAAAGTGAACACCCCCAAAACACCCCCAAAATACCATCCTAAAACAAAAGCACGTGCACTTTTTCTATATATATTTTTGGACATTGCATGAAGATATTATCTATCATTATGTTTTTTGCTTATGCTTTTATGGACTTTTCATATTATTAAAGATTTGTGTGCATCACACGGAGCACATGTACTTTGATTCTATTATATGTTTGACTTTTTCACATTACAGGATATATGCATTTAGTTATTAGTTTATTAATTATTATTAGTTTATTAGTTTATTAGTTATTTAATTTATATTTTGTTTGTTTCATTTATCTTTAGCGCCACATATTTGGTATATCATCCTAAAACACATTTTTAGGGGGTGCCTTGCAGCATAAACAAAGTCTAACCTAAAATAATATAGAAATAAAATAAAAAATATACTGCCAAATAAATAAAACCCCCAAATAACCACCCTTAAATTTTAAATCCATCTTTTAAAATGCAGCCCTTTAATGGAGAAGACCGCAGATAAAAATGGCCACTGATTTCAAATCAACCATAAAAATATAATTAAATGCAAAATAGCCTCCATTGATAAGAACAAAAAAGGCAGCAAAGGAGTTCATTGACAAAGAGTTAGCAATCAGAATTCAAGTTTTTTGGAGAAGGTGCTAGGCCTAACAGGAAACTTGTTAGAATCAAACCTGTCTCTGCTGACTATTTTAATAAATGAAACATATTATTTTGCATCTTTTGCATCTCATGGTGACATATTCCTGTTGTTGTGGTAGCACCCTTTCAGGATGTTAGGCTGGTTAGGTAATTTTTTTGGCTCTGTAATCAGCAGAGCAGCTTGTGTTTGCTTTGGGCTGATCTGGGCTCCACTGGTTGCAGGTTTGATTGTTTCCCCCTGCCTTCTGAAGGGTTCAAGAATGTAGTGGGCTGGAAAGGCAAATCTGAAGCAAGCAAGCTGAATATGTATGCTGTTGCAGCAAATCAGATAATGTATGTTCCATGAAAAGTTGCCATCTGCCAAAAAGGCATTTGGTAGGCCTATAATTCTGTACTATGCTGTCTAATTTTTCAATATGCATCAGAGATTTCAGCTCTTTTTTTTACAACTGTGACAGATGGGGCTGTGGGTGAAGTCCACAATTTGAGGATTGCTCTGTAAGCAGTCAGTATACAGAGATGGATCCACTGAGCAAACTGCTTAATATGCTGAATACCCAATTCTGTGGCCCCAAAAAATGAAGATCACCACTTGAACCCAGAAAGCAGAGATCGTACATCAGTTTCACAAGTGGTATACTAGGGTAAGACAATGCGAACCACACCAGGAGCAGACTGATACATTAAGGTTGTTTTAATCTATCAAGAAGGGAATGAGGGCTCTGTGTAGAAGTTTGAATTGAGTCACCCTCAGACCTCACTAATGATTATCTTGCAAGTTTTATGATAGCCTACAATAGACTTGTCTGCTATTGTATTATCTGAAAAGATTTTATGCCAAGCTTTCAAAAGTGTTTTTTATCTTTTTAGTTTACTTTGGTTAGTTTAAGATTGAGTGGTGTATAAAATCTGAGATGGGAGAGGTGCATGCGCAGAGGCTCCCATCATGGATGCATAACTTGGGAGCTTTGTTCCGCCCTGACCGTCTGAGGCTCCCCGTGGTGCAAGAGCCCAGTGAACACAGCACCAATGACCGCATGAACTAGGGGGATCCCCCCAGTCACCCCAGGCTCCGTGGAAACATCACGCTTAGACAATCCGGTCCTCTCTCTCTCCCGAGATGGCACCGAACTCTGCAACCAGTAGTAAGTGAGATATCCCCTACCATCTGACTAAGGCTCACAGCAGGCACACGGACACAGCGATCACACCGCTCCTGTTATTCGGAGCATGGGTAGCATCCTCTGATAACCCCTATGATAGTGGGTACGGCACGCAGAGAGCTCTCCTTTACAAGCGAGTGCCAGGCAGCAGGGCCCAAGATGGCAGACGGCGCTCTCTCAGAGCCTCAGAATCTCCCTCAGTCCCCACAGCTGATGTCCCCATTGATAAGCCCTGCTTCTGGTCAGTATGCACCCTTCTTGGATTCTGCATCCCCTGACTCCACCGAGTCACTGGAGGATTCTCGCTCCCCCATGATCCTGGGCCCTGTCCAGCCCCAATTCCTAGCCCAAACCATTGGACCTCTGCCTGACAACTCAGACCAGGTATCTGCAATGTTTGCTAAATTTGCTGACCTATTAGACTGTGGACTCTCAAACACAGCCTCCAAGATTACAACTGATATTAAAATGGACCTCCAAAATTTAGGGTCAAGAATGGAAGCCATCAAACTCAAACTCCTTCACACTGTGACCAGAACATATCAAAATTCTGACCGCATACAAGAAATTCAAAGTCAACTGGAATCTGCCCTTCTGAAAATCGAAGACCTCGAAAATAGAAGATATAACTTCAGAATCAGAGGTCTACCCCAGTCGATCAAAGATGTTCCTGAGGCAGTCCGTTTGGTCATCAAGAACCTTATACTGGACATACAACCGCACAGACTGGGGCTCGACCGTGCCCACAGAGACCTAAAACCCCTATGCACGGATGGCCTCCCAAGGGATGGGATTGTAAAACCTAATTTTTATGCAACAAAAGAGGAGATAATGAGGAGAGCCCGCTCCACCCCTCATTTATCCTTTCAAGGCAAACCTATCCAGATCTTCAGCGACCTATCTCCAGCCACAATCCAAAGACGGAGGTCCTTCAAACCTTTATTGACTGCTCTCACACAAAAAGAAATAAAATACTGGTGGCTTTTTTCTTTCAGCTTGAAATTGTAATTCACACAGAATTTCTACACTTTTGCAACGTTCAAAGAAGGCGAGAACCTGTTGCTGAAACTGAAATTGATCTCTCAGGATCCATCTTCTCCGCCTCCCAGCTCAGCATGAGGATCCGCCAAATGGCAGCTACCCACTAGGCCACTCTCCCCCTTATGGCAACTCTCTAAGATTAAGAAATCCAAGGAAGGCAGACCCCCCATGAAGCAACTCCTACTGAACTGTGCCTGAACACCTAACCCTTCCCTGACGGAAGCCGATTTACCACTGCTGTCACCTGTTGGAACTGAAAATGTTTTTTTTTTCTTTTTTTTATTTCCTGCTACCACTAATTACAGGGTCTCCACTTTTTAATGGGCACTGCTTTTTGACATGGCCATCCCACCCTTTACTGTGCTAGATGTATCCCGGTACCGCTCTCCTCAGGTCATTGCCCCTCCCTACTTACGAGGGGGCTACTTTTCTGGTTTACATTCTGGCTATTTATTATCCGAGATCTCATATTACTAGATAAAGCTGGACTTTTTCTGGACTTCTGCGAGATAAGTCTAGTCAGTTGTTGTTATTGCATAGTTCATAATTCTGATGTTCTTTACATTTTCACTGGTGTTTTTCAAAATATTTTAAGGCTGTTTGCCTTACTGGAATCTCCATTTGCATAGGGGGACCCAATGGTTGGGGCGGTACTCATGGCCTTTCTCCTGTTTTGGAAATTTAGATTCACCACCTTTCCACTACAGGAATTCTCCCTCTCTACTAGAGAAAGTTTCTACTATTCATTATGAAGGTTGGAGAGGATTTTCACCTCCCCTCCCTCAGTGTCGACATTTTGCAGAATGTACTTCTTCTATATTCTTACCTTATCTACTCTTTTTCTGCTTTTCTAACTCTGCTTTTTTTCTAGAGACCAGTCTAGAGGAATACATCTATGGTTGCCCGGTACCCCCCCCCCCCACTTCTCCGGTTCCCTACCAAGCCCGGCATGGATTGGAAGTTGGTGAGTCACTGTTTTATCCTGACTTCTTCTTCCCTTAGGCTCCATGGCTAATGCTACTCACCCCATGCGCACGCTGCAGGTAGTGTCCCAAAACACTCAAGGCTTAAATTCCCCATCTAAACACAAGAAAATCTTACAATCTTTTCATACACAAAAAACAGATATTGTACTACTCCAGGAGACCCATTTCCCTAAACAATATGCTCCATCATTTCTCCACGCCAAATTCCTCACCTTTTTTTAACAAACACAGACAATAAAACCAAGGGTGTAGCTATCTTAATTTTGTGTAATTGTAAATTATCGCTCTTAACTGAGCTTAAAGACCCAGAGGGCTGATTCATTTTAGCTAAAGGGGTCATTCATGACCAGATTGTCTCATTCGCGGGCAGGAACAATTCTTCCAAAACCTGTGCAAAACGCTAAACCCCCTCCTAGAAGGTATAATAATTTATGGTGGAGACTCCAACACAGCATTTGACCAGGGGCTAGACAAAAAAGACAGTTTGGAAACCGTCTAACCCGCCCCCCCAAACAAAGCTCTCACATTGCCAAACTATTCCACCAACAGAACCTAGTAGATATTTGGAGAGAAATCAACCCCACGCTATGCAATTACACTCACTTTTCTCACCCTCATCAATCATTTTCAAGGATCGACCATATCCTTATTTCTACCACGCATGTACCTTTATCCTCTAAATCTTATCTTAGAGACTTGGTTTGGTCTGACCATTCCTCAGTCTCTCTGGATATCTGTCATCCCTCCAGCCCAAGAGGAGAGTTTAGATGGCAACTTAATGAGTCTATCCTTAGTGATCCCATCAGAGTGCTTGAGATCGAAAAAGCTATACAAGAGTACTTTTTATTGAACGACACCCACGAGGTCTCACCTGAAATGTTGTGGGCAGCCCACAAGGCTGCTATAAGAGGTAAACTTATTCAAATATCCTCCCAAATACACCAAAATAATCACTCTGAAATCAATAGACTGGAGAGGGAATTCCTACGCATATGTAAGGAACACAAACAGAACCCCAAATTGCTCCCCATTGGAAAGCTAGATGAGGCACGGACGGCTTTTAAATTAGGCACTCACCACCAGGGCAGAGAAAAGTCTGTACTGGAGTGGGGCACACTTTTATTTACATAGAGATAGGTTGAGTTCTATGTTGGCATGTAGGCTCCTACCTAAAACTCGCTCTCACACCTTACCTAAAATCAAGATGGCAGGAGGCACATTATCACAAAATCCGCAACGCATTCTAAATACATTTATGGATTTTTATCAGAAGCTTTATGATCCAGGGATGGACCCATCTCAACGTGATTTAGACTCTTTATTTGATTCAATTCAGGTCCAAAAATTAGAAGACCACCATCATCAGAGGCTGGAACAGGCAATCTCTGCTTACGAAGTTTCCCAAGTAATTAAAAATCTAAAAAGTCATTCCACACCTGGCCCGGATGGGTTCTCTGTCCCTATTATAAAACTTTTGCTTCCATACTTTCTCCCTATCTGGCCCGGTTCTTCAATGCCTTACGGCAAGGTGCTCCTTTAGACAGATCTCTTAATACTGCCTACATCTTGGTAATACTGAAACCAGGGAAAGACATGAGCTTGTTGAGCAACTACCGCCCAATCTCTCTTATAAATAATGACCTTATGATCCTGACTAAAATCCTTGCAGACCAAATGGTGTCTTTTATAGGAGTCTATATCCATAAGGATCAAGTAGGGTTTATACCAGGGCGTCAGGGCCCTGACCAGATCTGCAGGGCTATAGACGTCATCTCCCTCCTACATTCCCGCTGGGATAGTTTACAATCTAAAAGGGATGATAGTGATACAAAAGCGTTCCTTCTATACTCCCCACATGTACTTAACCCTCGAGCTATCATACGCCCACTGGAACGTACCTGACATTGTATCTGGTTGAGAGAAGGGTCTCCTAGGATTTCCATCTGGTCCAGAGGGAGAGGAATGTTTTGGGATTATATGAGCAGAGGATCGATTCTAATTCTAGGAAGATCGTTTTCATCACTTGGTTACTATTTAAGTATATAACCCATACACTGATGGTAAGGGTCAGTTAATTTTGGTGATGGTGATGGTATTCTAATTCCCTTCTGAAGTTCCCTCCATGGTGGATTCTTTCCAATAGAAGCTTCTGTATTTCCTTGATGGTGATGGCTCTGATTGGCTCCACTTTTGCTTATGCTTGGAACTTTTTCCTTTATGAACCTTACATTTGATTTTAAGTGCTACACCACCTTTTTTACATTACCTTAAATTGTATCCAGTAATTTAGTGTTAGCAGCTTTTTCCATATATATTTATATATTTAGCGCAACAGATTTGTGTTTTTATCTATGCTGTACTCTGTTGAAAACCTCAATAAAAATCTTTGAAAGTAAAATGAAGTTAGAGCTCCTCTGAATCACTTGATCTACTATTTAAAGCTGGAAAGGATCTTTTTTGGAGTTGTAGCATGTTTTAAACATAGTCCACAAGTTGGTGGTAGAAGATATGAAGATATGTTGCAGTGGTAGGTGGAACACACTAGATAGCTCTGAATAAGGTTTCAGCTGATGGGTATCCGAACTAAAGAGAGATGTCACCAGAGTCAGGTGATTAGGCTTCCAGCTAGTAAAGGATTTGTATTCCATACTTTGTGAGAACATGGGATTGACATTGATTGGGAGATAGCTAGTGATGGAAGAGGAAAGGTTCATTCATTTCCATAGCTCCCTCCAGGCAAAAAGTGTATTGTGAATGAGAAAGTTATGTTGCAGTTGTAATACAAAATGTTATATTGCAATTCTTTTGGCAGCACACCCAATTTTTTATTATTTTTTATAATCTTTATTTAAGGAATGCGGAATATACAATCAAACAAGGAATACAACATGACAGTTAATTATTTCTGTTAATAGTTATTCACAAATAATTCAAGTGTACATTGGCGTGATAGCAGGCAAGGTTCCATTGGAATTTGCTAATGTGGCAGGAAGTTGTAGGTTAACGATTCCAGCCTGTCTTATCCAGCAGTACAGAAGAGGGAACCCTCTGTCCGGAGTTAAAAATAGACATAAACAAAACATAAATCCAATGAGGGTGTATCAACAATGCGGTAAGGCTAACTGGGAGATAAGTGACTCCCCAAGGGGTAATACAAGCTTTTCCCTATTGGCCAAATATCACGCTGTTATCTTATGGTGAATTAATTCTAAGCCTTGTATTCTATATAAAATATGGTTCTCAATCCTATGTACATAGGAGTGGTACCAAAACGGGGTACTGCAATCCGGGGTTTTTTCTTAATAATGGGGAAAAAAAAGGTGAATGACACTAGTGGTGTCATTAGAGGGAGAAAGGGATAGAAATAAGGAGGATCAAATGTGGGGAAGTAAGAAGGAAGGGGGGGTGGGTATGGGGTTCTGGCGAGGCCGACGACCCTGGCCCTTAATCATTCAGGGACAGGATGCCTATATATAGGACTTGTACTCATCTGAAAAGCAAAACAGATCCCAATGTGTCCATCGGGTGCTATGTTCCTCCTCCTTTTCCCTGAGGGCAGCTGTAAGGCTGAATATCACAAACCTTACCAAACCATTGTATCACTGTCGGAGGGGACTGCTGCCTCCACATGCTGGGGACACACTCCCTGGCTGCATTCAAGAGGTGTTTCAGCAAAGATTTGTGGTAACGCTTACTGGACATTGGAGAAAAATTCAGGAGTATTGCTGCTGGATTGTCCTGAAGAGCCACATCAGTAAGTTTGTGAATGATTCACAAAACCTGTCTCCAGAAAGGAGACAAGGCCGGGCACTCCCAGAAAATGTGAAGTAATGTGCCTTTTTGTGTGTCACATCTCCAGCACAGGGGGCTGTGCCCCGGAAATATGGACGCCAGCACAGAGGGGGTCCTGTACCATCGCGTCAGGATTTTGAAGGTGACTTCTTGGTATTTGCTACATAAGGAAGTGTGACAGCAGGCAGGTAAAATTACCTGGTTGCATCCAGGATGGAAAATATGTATGCCCTAGATTCAGGCTTTATGCCGACTTATACCACTAGGGGGGAGTGCTGGGAGTCCTGCAGGGGAAGAGTTAATGAGCCCAGCTGAAGTAAGTGGGCTCATTAAGACCTATAGAAAACACCCCAGCATGCTTAGGGAGATGCTCCATCCTGGAACCAGTTCTGTGTGTGTAGACTGGGGAGTGTGGTATCTGTCCTGTGCAGTGAGTTAACGCCTGTGTGGCAAACTTCTAAAAGAGAGATAGGGACTGGGGCAGCACAAGGTTGCACCCAGTTGTTAGATAGGGAATCTACTTGTGTAGTAAGCGGTCAAACTGACCAGGATTTCTTTTCATGTTTCTTTTGTTTTGCTGTTATATTTTCACTGCATATAGCATAAATAAACCGCACCTTTGTTTTTTTTCACCTGCAACGCTGTCTGCTGTGCCTGATTTTGTGTGGTGAACCCATCCAGGGGGTCACACACACCTGCTGCCAAGCTAACCCCCTCACAGAAGATTTATGTGCAAAAAAGAGGATTCGGGTCTTTTGATCTTCTGTAAACGTAGTGTTAAGATCTCTCTCCCACTTCCTCAAGTACAGGGGATCCTGTTGGGATGTATGGGTCAGTAAGATATTGTAAGAGTGAGAAAGGGATTTCCGTATTGGCTCCTTTCCCAGACATAACTCTTCAAAGGGAGTTGGTTGTCTGCAGAAACCGCTGATTTCTGGAAGGGATCTGAGAAAGTGTGACAATTGTAAGATCTTCCATCTGCCCAGTATGGAGGAATTTAAGCTAGGATATATGCTAGAAGGATCGCTCCATTCCGATGGCCCACAAAAAGAGGAGGCTCTAACTAGACTCCGATCTAAGTGGAGGCGGAAGGACCTATCAGAGAGGCCTGGTAGGAAGTCTGTATGCCCGATTATGAGTGTCAGTGGAGAAGGATAACTGGATGTCTCCGCTATCTTGAAGTATCTGCCAAACTCCTGTGGGGTGGGTTCAATCAATGGGTGGGAAGGGGAGGATCTGGAAGAATGAGTTCCACTCCAGGGTAGACCCTCATGGGAACAGGACTGTTTCCTGTTCTAACCCAATCCACAGCTTATGTGAGGAATGCCTGCACCAGTCCACAACTCTGTTCATGTGGACTGCTGTGTAGAATAGAGCCGGGTCAGGGAGACCAACGCCTCCTCTGGATTTTGGCCGTTGTAATAGAGATCTCTTGAGCCTCGGGGTTTGCCCTGCCAGACATATCTAATATAGACTGAACGTAACTTACGAAAGAAGTCCTGTGGTATCCTAACAGGCAGTGCTTGGAAGAGGTAGAGCAGTCTCGGCATGATATTCATCTTTAAGACATTGCATCTACCAAACCAGGAGACTGCCAGGCCCCTCCATCTTTCTAGGTCTGAGGCAAAAATGCTCAGGAGTGGTTGAAAGTTGAGTTGATAAATGAGGTGTAAGTCAGAGGGGATTTTAGTGCCTAAATATTAGATGGCCTAGGGAGTCCACTGGAAGGGAAATTGCCGCAAAGGGAAGCCCGGGATCCCGGGGTAAGGGTGATGTTTAACGCCTCTGACTTTTGGAGGTTGATTTTAAAATCCGATAACTTCCCGTATTGGTTTATTCCTGATAATAAGATTGGGATGTAAGTGGATCCGAGATGTAAAATAACAGGTCGTCCGCATAGACAGCAATTTTATGATGATAAGTGCTCATTTCGAGTCCTCTGATGTCCGGGTTAAGCCTAATATGTTGTAATAAGGGCTCTAGGGAAATTATGAAAAGGTGCGGGGGAAAGTGGGCACCCCTGTCTCGTACCATTACTTATATTAAAGGGGCTAGAGGTCGTCCCATTTACTCTAACTGTTGTGGTGGGGGAAGATTATATGGCAGATATCCAGGATAGGATGGGGGCCGGCATGCCAAGGCGTCGCAGGGTGGCCAAGAGGAAAGTCCAGTTTACCCTGTCAAACGCCTTTTCTGCATCTGTAGACAACAAGATAAATGGGATGTTAAGGCGTTTGGCCCTTGCCACCACATTTATTGTCCTAATGGTGTTGTCTCATGCCTCACTGTTGCGGATAAAGCCCACCTGGTCTAGTGGGATTATGCGTTGGAGAACAGAGCCTATGCGTTCGGCCAGAATTTTCGTGAATAATTTCAAATCACAGTTAAGAAGGGAGATAGGCCTGTAACTTGCGCAAAAAAGCGGGTCCTTCTCAGGCTTAGGAATGACAGGTTTGCTGGCTTGCAGGATGTCTGGTGGTATGGCGTGATTATCTAATATTGCATTGAAGGCAGTAACAAAGTGGGTTGCCAGTTGAGTTTGGAAGTTTTTATAATAAGAGATTGTGAAGCCATTGGGGCCAGGTGTTTTCCCTGTCGGAGTGTCAGCCAGAGCATTCGTAAGCTTGTCCGTAGTAATAGGCTGTGATAGCAAATCTACCTCCCCCTTGTTGAGGGAAGGCAGGTCTGCAGCCACAAGGTAGGTTTCTATGGCTTCTAAACTATTCTGTTCCTGTTCCCCCGAGGGGTGAGAATGCAGGTTGTAAAGAGCTTCATAGAATACCCTGAAGGAGGAGCTCCTGTGGTGGAAGATAAGGCGGGGATGTAGGATCTGTTGCATTGGGTCCGTAGGGCATTTGCTAGTGTTCTGCTGCATTTATGCCCAAACTCATAAAAGGTTCTGCGTGCCCTCAAGAGGCTATTTTTAGCATGGAATAGAGAATGCTCTATGATTTGCTCCTGAAGGTTGGTTACCTCTGTCTCTGTGGCCCTATCTGGGTGATTTTTATGACGTATTTCACAGTCATGGAGTTTTGCGAGTAACTCGGATAGCGTTTTTTCTCTGGCTACTTTGAGTCTGTGTCCATGTTTAATGAATATTCCTCTTATGTAGCATCTATGTGCTGACCAAATAGTTAGAGGATTGGGGACCGATTGCTTGTTACTCTCGAAGAAGAGACCTAATTCTTGTAAAATGTCTGCTCTAACTTCAGGATCTTGGATAAGAGATTTGTTTAGTAGCCATGTGGCTGATTTGGGTGCCAGGCGTTGCGAATTTAAGGTCAGAGAGATCGGAGCATGGTCTGAGAGGGCAATTTGCCCAATCTGTGCTCCCGAGACAAGTGAGATTGTAGCGTGGGAGACCAGGAAGAGATCAATCCTGGATTATGAGTTATGAGCTGCCGAGAAAAAGGTGAAGTCCCTCTCCTGTGGATGGAGAATCCGCCATATGTCAACTAATCAATGGGAATGCAACAGTTCCCTGATTCGGTTCCAGGACCTCGAAGACAGGGCCGAAGAGCCCGTCGGGTAAAGGGGGGACCATTTGTAGCATGACATCATTTCCAAGTAGATACCTGTCACGGGCAAGGCCAGAGCGGAGGCTGTTGGAGAGGACTGTGTGCAAGCCTGTTGCCCACCGATTATGGGCCCTAGCATTTGGGGCAATGGTGCTCTCTGTGAGCTGTATGCCTGGGGACCCTGGGGTTGGTGTTACTTTGGATTCAGCTCCATGTTCCCCCAAAACACACAGACTCTGGAACCCGTTGTATGCCATATTAGAATGATAAGACTGAGTTATACTGTTGGGACACATCCTGTGAGGAGATGCTAATGTCATCATCTCCACTCACCTGTCTGATGTCAGCTATAATGGGTTTAATGTAAATAAGTTTAGTCTAGGTTCTAAAGGTATTCAACTCATTGTTGTTTGTTCTAATTAATCCTGTGTTGATGTTTATGGTAATGTGTGTTAATTGAATGAGCTGATCACATTGTCCTCTATACAATGTAGGAGACGGGACGACTCCTATTGGAGCTCATGTTAATTAGGTTAATTAGGTTATGTTTGTATTGTTAATTGTAATCAGCTCCAGCTATTGTGTTTATATTCCTGTGTGAAGCTCGGTGACCACAAGTCTGGGCAAAAGGTCATGTCTCAGCCACCTAGGCTGTATAAAGGATGAGATAATTAGCTCATGTTAATTAGGTTACATTTGTATTGTTAGAGTAATCTTCGCCTGTGTATATAAGACTGTATTCTGGTTCTGAATAAAGTGAGTCCATGTTAGCAGTGAAGCAAGTGTCGCCTTGTTTTCTGCTCAGAAAGAGGTTGGAATATCTGATATCTGTATACAGACTGGGAGGAAGTGGTATATGACGGAAGCACTCAAGCGGAGTGTGGGGCTTTCCGTGACATTGGTGGCAAGCAGCGGGAAAGCTTCTTGAAGTCTGAAGTCTGGGACATCCAAACTTCCATCTGGATCCAAGGTCCAGATAGCAGAAGAGGAGAGGTACAGATACCAGCCGCCATGGATGAGGAATTCAGAAGGAGGTTGCGAGAGATGCAGATACAGCACAGAGGACCAGTATCGGAGCAGGTCCTGCTGGGATGGTGTGATTCTATTCGCTGCAAACTCTGGAAGGAAGCGCTAGCCCGTGAGCAGCGACACCAGGGAAAAGTTCTCCCCTCCATCGAGGAAAGGTACTGGTCGCAGTACGGACTGCGGGTGCGGTTTTTGGGAGAAAAACCACACAAGAAGCAGACAGCTGAATTAAGCAGGCTGGTCTGGGCAGAGATGAAGTTGGATGAGAGCTACAGAGCCCTCCGGTGGCATGTATCCCAAGCATGTCCCTGGATAGCGGATGACAGCCCAATGGAAGGCTTAAGCTACGGCGGCTTGGGACTGTTGTTTGTGAAGCTGACAGGGGACCCTAACTTTGGGAGTGATTTGGAGCGGCGGGTGGACGAAATCATGGATTTCAGAGAAGGGCTACTGAACATTTCGGAAGTGCACTGGGCACAGGAAGATTTGGAGTTTCTGGCCGTTCAGGAATGGGAGCTAGAGATCGCCTACAGACGGCTGCTAGACATTGCTCAGTGCCAGGGCTGGGCTCCCTTTGCCTGGGACTATCAGGAAATACCAGCTGACAACCCTGAAATCCTGGCTGAAGAGTCGGCAATGTGGCAGAGCGATAGTGTGCTTTGCCAACCTGCCCCCACAGCTATGGAGGCGGAGGTCTTATGGCGGATGCAGCAAGTGCTGACTGACCTTGATGATCCTGTTTCTGCATGGGATGATCTTGGATGGAGGAATGTGCCTGTCCAGCAGCATGCCAGAGAATCTGCAGTGGAAAATCTGGAGATTGCCGTCCCCAAACCTGAAGTGCTGACAACAGGGCAGAGCTCTGCTAACCTCTGTCCAGAAATGATAACATCTTCTGGGTTCCATGGACAGGAGATGGTGAACCCCTATTCCCCGACATCAGTTGCAGAGACATGGGATTTGATAGACTTTTCTGCTGAGGAAGAACCGTCGGGTGAGCCCCCAGCAGAAGAGTTGGGATTAGGGCCAAACTTCATTGCGCTCTGCTCAGCACTGATGGCATCTTCTGAGTTCCACGGACAGGAGATGGTGAACCTCTATCCACAGACACCAGTTATAGAGGTAGAGGATTTAATAGACTTTTCTGCTGAGGAAGAACAACCTGATGAGCCTCCAGCAGAAGAGCTGCTATCAGGGCCAAAGTTCACTGTGTTCTGCCCAGCACCAACAGTGGCTTCAGCCTTCCTGAGAGAAGAGGTAGTCAGCCTTTCTCCCACAACACTGACAGGGACATGTGATTTTC
This sequence comes from Aquarana catesbeiana, assembly GCF_042186555.1. Lineage (NCBI taxonomy): Eukaryota > Metazoa > Chordata > Amphibia > Anura > Ranidae > Aquarana > Aquarana catesbeiana. Next base: position 181,666,472 of record NC_133331.1, on the reverse strand, counting down.
TGCCAGCAGCATCTACGGAGTTAAAACAAACTTCTCCAGCTGAAGATCTGGTAACTGAACAGAGGGTCCAAGACCTCTGTCCCACACTTTTACCAATTCCAGAGACTGGGGATTTAATAGACGTTTCTGTAGAGGAGGAACCACCTGGCAAAACCCCCAGCAGAAGTGCTGGCAACCGGACAGAGGGTCCAAGACTTCTGCCCCACACCTGCAGCAATTGTGGAGGTCCAAGGAGAGAATGCGGTCATCACCTCACAACTGCAGCTTGATCTGGTGTCAGTTGATGGGGCTTCAGTCCCCACCTGTATACCCCAGGGATGCTGGGCAGTCGGCCCAGATCCCCAACAGCAGGATGGAGTGAGCCCAGTCCCCTTGTCTTCTCTCCAGCGGCAGAAAGGATTCCAGGGAGAAGAGCCAGTCCGGGCCTCTCCCCAGCGGCAGATATGTTCTCTGAGAGAGGCAGAGGATGGCTGGGTGAGTAATGCACTGTTTGGGATGATTTGTTTGGGGTACTGTGTGGGTACAGGCAGTAGAGGACTGGAGCTGTGGACTAACTTCGGAGTCAACCCGTCTGGGGTCTCCTCCTGTGTTAGTCTCCTGCCGAAAGGGGAGAAATGTCACGGGCAAGGCCAGAGCGGAGGCTGTTGGAGAGGACTGTGTGCAAGCCTGTTGCCCACCGATTATGGGCCCTAGCATTTGGGGCAATGGTGCTCTCTGTGAGCTGTATGCCTGGGGACCCTGGGGTTGGTGTTACTTTGGATTCAGCTCCATGTTCCCCCAAAACACACAGACTCTGGAACCCGTTGTATGCCATATTAGAATGATAAGACTGAGTTATACTGTTGGGACACATCCTGTGAGGAGATGCTAATGTCATCATCTCCACTCACCTGTCTGATGTCAGCTATAATGGGTTTAATGTAAATAAGTTTAGTCTAGGTTCTAAAGGTATTCAACTCATTGTTGTTTGTTCTAATTAATCCTGTGTTGATGTTTATGGTAATGTGTGTTAATTGAATGAGCTGATCACATTGTCCTCTATACAATGTAGGAGACGGGACGACTCCTATTGGAGCTCATGTTAATTAGGTTAATTAGGTTATGTTTGTATTGTTAATTGTAATCAGCTCCAGCTATTGTGTTTATATTCCTGTGTGAAGCTCGGTGACCACAAGTCTGGGCAAAAGGTCATGTCTCAGCCACCTAGGCTGTATAAAGGATGAGATAATTAGCTCATGTTAATTAGGTTACGTTTGTATTGTTAGAGTAATCTTCGCCTGTGTATATAAGACTGTATTCTGGTTCTGAATAAAGTGAGTCCATGTTAGCAGTGAAGCAAGTGTCGCCTTGTTTTCTGCTCAGAAAGAGGTTGGAATATCTGATATCTGTATACAGACTGGGAGGAAGTGGTATATGACGGAAGCACTCAAGCGGAGTGTGGGGCTTTCCGTGACAATACCCATGTCTAGATGTTATTAGAATTGAACATTCAAGAACCAGGCATTGCACCAGAACTCTAAACCGGGAAAAAAAGAGGAGGGTATCAGGAAAGCCAGGGCCGAGCCATAAACAGGGGAGGCTACTGTCTGTACCCCTTTTGCTATTAACCAACCCCTCCGAGTTCCATCTTAGGGATTTCTCTCACACCAGCTGTGGGAATTAAAGCAAAAATGTATTATGACCTAGGTATACCCATGTTTGTTTTTTTTATTGAGGTACTAGACGGAGTAGAGGGACCTAACGAATGGGATGTTCATACAGCCTGCTTTCTCTATTCTATGGCGATAGGGCCAAATGGGTCTGACCCTTCTCAAACATACACCTTCAGGTGAGTCCAACCTATAAGACTGTATACCTTCCCCCTGGCTCTGACTGTATAACATCAGTCCAGGAGAATGGGAACGTGATGTGTTTCCATGAGGCCAACGGACCAGGGGGGAACTAGAAAGTCAAACTAAGTGGGCCAGAGGCTATTTTCAAAAAAAAAAGAAAGTATTCCAGTTGGCCGGTCCACAGGAGATGGCGGAGAGCCACCAAGGCAAGGATAGATAACACTTACATGTGCCGAGGGGACAACAAGAGAGATGCAAGACCGGTTTCCGGCTTGAGAGCAGTTCAACTCCATGGGTTCATAGTTCGTTGTCCTGAGGAGCCTGAGGTCTTCTGCGTTGAGATCGGCGGTTGCGTCAAGGCCTTTGAGGCCTGCCAGAAGAATTCACCCCTGGGGTATTGATGTTGGGAGTCAGGACAAACACCAGCCAGTTAGGTAGTGACATCGAAGGCAGCCCAAGGGAATTGAGGAAGGTGGGAATCTCCCTGGGGTGTCGGAGGGTGTATGTGCGACCTCCCTTCCCCGCAATCAAATGGAAAGGATGGCCCCACTAATATGTGATTCCCTGCTCGCCAAATTTCTCCAGCAGGGGTTTCATGCAGCGGTGCATCTGCAGGGTCCTCCTTGACAAGAGAGATACCTGAGCTCCATCAAAGTCAATATGTCCTCTATGCCAAGCCTGTTGGAGAATGTCTTCTTTGATAGAGTAGTTATGCAAGCAACAAAGGACATCTCTAAGTCTGTCCTCCGCTGTGTTTCTGGGGCCGAGGGTTCTGTGGACTCTGTCTATGGCAATAGGTGTTTCAGTCGGGTGCTCTAGGCAGACATTGAATATAGCAGTCACTTCATCTTTAGCTCTGCTTGCTGGGTGGCCTCTGGCAAACCGCGGATTCTGATGTTGCGCCTGAGGTTGCGATTTTCCAGATCATCTATCAACAAATGTAGCTGTGCGATTTGGTCCGTCACTTCCTCTTGCACGTCATGTAAGGAGGTGACATCTTGGTAAAGGGTTGCAGTGTCCGTCTCCACAGTGGTGACTCGTGTGGAAACTTCTGTTACTGTTTGCTTAATTCTTGCAATTTCCCCATGGAGCGCTGCCTCCATTCTAATTGCCACAGAGTCCAGGTCATCTCTGGTGGGCAGTTTTTGTAAAAGTGTCCACATTTCCTGCTCTCCAGTAAGCATGGATGAGGGCTCATGTGAGGGCAGAGTAAGTGGAGCGGTGCTCATGGAGGCTTGCAGTGAGATGGGCAGAGGCACACCGAGTGCCAGGCTCCGTTGCTGGGAGCACTGAATGCCCTGTGATACCCACTGAAGTGAGCCACTGGGTTCCCCTCCTGGGCTGTCAAGGGATGCGAGGGACAAAGAGTGGGGGAGGCAGGGGGAGAGGTCGCTAGTCAGTGAGAACGGCCTAGCCTAGCCTATTCAGTGCCAGAACCCTCCCTCGATGTAAGCCCTCCCTCTAGAGTGTACCCGGAAGCTGCTAGATGACCCGTGACGTCACGCACATCCTAAGTGCGCTCCACGCCGGTCCCAGCTTCTCCCTGATGGCCACAGGAAGAACTACCAGCTGAACAGCTTCCACCTGCAGCCCTACACCTCTGATACACCTTCCGGACTGGAGCTCGAGGAATCCACAAGGACTGCCTACTCACAGATGAGCCTTTTTATCATGTCTTTCTTTTAAGTGTAACTTTATTATGTGTTATTAAACATTCATACTAATACTGCACTCAGGTGGTGCTTCCTTTCTTCACCCCCACTAATACTGCCCAGCTCTGCCCTATTGTTGTGTACAGATTACTCAACTGCAGACCCTGTGTTTACATGTAAATGACTGTTATTCATATGTAAATAGCGGCAGCATTTTTATGTAAATAACTGAGGCCTGCGGCATTGATATGTAAATAAAGACAGCATTCATATGTATATCATGCCCCTCTGCAGTGAGGAGATGATGTGCTGTAACCTCTAGCAACCAATCAGTTAGCAGTATTACTTTACAGTAATCTCTAGCAACCAATCAACAAGCAGAAATCATGTGCTGTAACCTCTAATGTGTGCTGTAACCTCTAGCAACCAGTCAGTAAGTGGTAATGATATGCTGTAACCTCTGGCAACCCATCACAATCACTGCCTGATCTGATACAGTAAACTGATTTTAAGTCTAGATGATATTTATGGTATGTCTCAGAGCAGGTGGAGAGTGAAATTGCATTTGGGGGGGCCCCAAGAAAATTTTTGCCCAGGGTCCAATCAATATTAAAGATGGCCCTGTGCCAAGTGGATCATGGAGGGCAGCAAAGCGGCTAGACAGCAGACTACTATCATAGGATCAGATCTTGACATCAACATTTATCAATGATATGGGTCTGTAGGACCTGGGAAAAGTTACGTTTTTCCCGTTTTTAGCTATCAATTTGATATAAGCCTGAAAGCCTGTGGGGAGGTAGGGGCCCCCATCTCACTTCATACTGTGTACTCATAATAATGTATCTGTAGTCTTGTGTTAGTTTAAAGAATTCAGATATATACCCATCTGTTCTCAGGGCCTTATTATTAGCTAAGTTATTTATTGTGGTGGAAATATTATCCAAAGTTATGGGAGCATTTAGGGTATCTAGTTGAGCAGGAGTCAGTTGTGCTAGGAAGAGCTTATCTAAGAGTGAGACTGCCTAATGCCACGTACACACGAGCGGACATTACGGCGGACTTTGCCCGGCGGACTGGATTTCGTCGGACAATTCGATGTGTGTGGGCTCCAGCGGACTTTGTTTTCTCAAAAGTTGGACGGACTTAGATTTGAAACTTGTTTAAAATTTATCCGTTGAAATCGAGTCCGGTCGAAAAGTCCGCCGTCTGTATGCTAGTTCGACGGACAAAAAGCCATGCTAGGGCAGCTATTGGTTACTGGCTATGAACTTCCTTGTTTTAGTCCGGTCGTACGTCATCACGTACGAATTCGACGGACTTTGGTGGATTGTGTGTAGGCAAGTCCGTTCATTCAGAAAGTACATCGAAAAGTCCGCCGGGCAAAGTCCGCCGTAATGTCCGCTCGTGTGTACGCGGCATTAGACTGATTTATCGGCTCCTCAATATAGAGGTTGCTATAATAAATAGCTAAAATTCTGTTATTTAGGGCGAGAGGGGTCTCCTAAAGACAAGACTTGAGTAGGTTGATAAGGACCCCTATGTAGTATGGCTATCAAATTAACAACATTTATTCCCAAATATACGAAACAAGAGCAAAGCAAAAGAACATTTCATATGTTCCTGTGGATCAGCCCATATATCAAATTGCCTTTTAGCTTGATGCCAGGCCTTCTTTTTTTTCATAAAAGATTTTATTAAAAATTTCAAAGATTGAGAACATGCAAGACAGGTATACATCAAATACAAAAAGTGCAACTATGGCCCTTTTGTACAGAAGAGAATGTGGGTGAGTCAGTGCCGCATGGGTCATGGTGAATAGAACAGTGTTATACAAATTTAGTCATATCTTGCCAACCAGTGCATAACCAACATAGTAATTAGGAGAGAGGCACTCGAGCTGGGTCAGGTAATGATGTAAATGGGTGCTGAACCCGTGAGACCAATATCATCAGGCCTAACCTGGGTCACGAAAGAGACATAAGTCCTGACTACAATGATGTTGTGATCATTTAAATGTTTTCATTGGTGTGACTCTAGAGAGTTTTGGTTGGTCAAATACTCTGGGGGAGGGTCAAGACTGTGTTGGAGAGACAGTATGGGATAAGGAAGTAAGGGGTGAGGGGGTGAGGATAGGAAAGGCAGAAATAGAAAGGGGGAGAAAGACATGTGGTGGGCACCGTCCTCAGCGTCCCCCCACCAACACTGCATCCTCTAGTTTTTGATCTAAGTATCCCTAGTCAGGGAAGGAAAGAAGGCTTTATATTTTTCTGTGGTCTGGAAGTGTTTCCAACAGGCCCAGATGGTTGAAAATTTCTGTATACGTTCTTGGGAGGTATAGACCAGTTCTTCCATCTTCTCTATCTGAACAACCCTAGTCAGCCAGTCCCGAATGGAGGGGCTATCTGTGGATTGCCAGTGTATAGGAATGCATAATCTGGGCGCATTGACCATATGCATTGCTAGTGATTTGTAATAAGCCTGTTTAGGGAGAGCTGTATGATAGAGGAGATATTGTGCGGGATTATAGTTTAAGGTATAAGTGGTGACCTGTGAGATAATGGAGTGGACTTCCTGCCAAAAGGGTTGCATTAAGGGGCACTCCCACCAGATATGGATCATAGAGCCTACCTCTGTTTTGCATCTCCAGCAGATATTTGGAATTGTGGGTGAAAATTTGTGTAGTCTGGCAGGGGTTCTGTACCATTTAGTTGTAATTTTATACCTATTTTCTTGGATTGCTACATTCATCGAGCCCTTGTGTGCGTAGGTTGATATATCTTCCCAATGTTCTTTTGTAAGGTTTATATGTAAACCTTTTTCCCATGAGCTATGTGAGGGTGTAGTTTTTGTCTGGTCAGGTTCGTCTTGGAGTAGAGTGTAGATATAAAAAATTAAATGCCTCAGGGGCGTGTTATTTGCACAGAGGGCTTCAAATGGGGAAAGTTGTCTGTACCACTTTGTGTTTGGGTCTTCAGAGGAGAGGAAATGCCTCAGTTGCCTATATGTCCAGAAAGGGAATTCATTGGTCGGGGAGAGTGTAACTAAATCTTCATACGAACGTATTCTGGAAAAAATGGTGTGCTAGCACCTCTTCACGTGGCCTTTCCCTTTTTAAGAATGAGGTGGATTCACCTGGGGGAAAGTCTGGATTGTTGCATAAGGGGGCCAGGGGGCCTGGTTGAGAGGATATTTTGGAAAGGCGTATGGCTCAGTTAAAGGCCATTAGTGAAGGGAGGATGAGGGGATGTGTTTTAAGGGTCTGGCTCCAGTGGCTGGGTGTAAGTCAGGGAAGGGTATGTATCAGACCATTTGTGAAATGATTCTCTAGTGTATCCCATGCTTTCCAAGTCTTTTGGAGTATTTGATGCGGGGGCAGTGTTTTTCCAAATAAAGAAAATGCATGCCTTTTTGTATATTGCGAAGAAGGAAGGAGGGAGGTAAATTGGAATTATCTGCATCAAATATAAAAGACCGGGGAGAACAATCATTTCTGTTATTTTCCTAGTAATTTGGATGCCAAGATAGGTAATGCATCTTTTTTTCCATCGGAAGGGGAAGGATTCCTGACAGTGAGTAACTTCCATTGGTGGTAGTGAAACATTTAGGGCGTGCGATTTGTAATAATTGACCTTTAGATTTGATAATTTCCCAAAATGTTTTATATCACTTAGTAAGTTAGGTAGGGACAATGGTGGGGATTGTAAAGATAATAAGATATCGTCGGTAAAGGCCGCTACCTTAAATTCCCTATTCTCTATAAAGCATCCTTTTATGTCGGGGTTGGCTCTTAGTCTGTTTAATAAGGGTTCTAATGTTAGAACAAAAATCAGGGGCGATAAGGGGCAGCCCTGTCGTGTCCCATTGCTGATGGAGAAGGTGTCCGACAGGAGGCCATTTACTTTTACCTTAGCCGAAGGGTTTGTATACAAGGGGTCAATATGCGAGCACATGCGCGGAAGGAGTCCCAGTCCTTTTAAAACAGCCTGCATATAATCCCAAGCCACCCTGTCGAATGCCTTCTCAGCATCAAGGGATAGAAAGAATCCAGGAGACTGTGATGAGGTGATTCAGTGGTGCAGATTCAATGTGCGAATAGTGTTACCCCTGGCTTCTCTACCTGGGATGAAACCCACTTGATCAGATGAGGCCAGGGATAAGAGGCAGCAGCCTGTTGGCTAACACTTGTATCTTTGTGTAAAGTTTAATATCTACATTGAGCAGGGAAATAGGCCTATAATTGAATAATTGGATCTTTACCGTCTTTTGGAATGACCGTTATGTGAGCTTCTAGTAATCTGCCTGGAGAAGTGTCGGGATTTGCTAGGGCATTGAATACCTGTAATAGCGATGGTGCCAGTTCTTCTGTAAAGCTTTTGTAGTACAATAGTGGAAGACCATCAGGCCCTGGACTTTTACCCACTTTCATTTGTTTAATTGCCAAGATAAATTCCTGGGGCAGTACTGGGGTAAAAAGTCTTTTATTTTGTCAGGGTGACTGTCTTTGGTGTTCCTATGCTGTCCCGTGTCAGGTTATAAAGTTTAGAGTAAAAGTTTTCGAATTGTTTGGCAATGTCCGAATTTTTGGAAAAGAGGTTACCTTTGCTGTCACGTATCTGATGGATCGTGGACTGGGACTTGGCTGTCTAGATTGTGCTAGCTAGGAATCTCCCACTTTTGTTACCGTGTTCATAGAACACCTTCTGTCCCAGGATATATCATCGTCTGGTGCTAGGGAAGTGGAATGTTTATGTGTTCTTTCGAGTCTATGGATTGTTTTGATAAGGGATTTAATCTGTTCTTGGATCTTCTTTTTGTTGGCCGGTGCTAAGGAGATTAGTTTCCCTCTAATGACGCACTTGTGAGCGTCCTAAAGTGTAATGGGTGAGACGTTAGGGGATAGGTTTTCTTTAAAGTATAGTTGGATTCGAGAGCATATTTGTTGCAGTGTTTCTGGGTCTTTTAAAAGGGAGGGGTTCAACCTCCATGTTTTTGTTTTTTTGATTGATTCGACAAAAGTGAAAGTCATCATGATGGGATGGTGATCAGACAAAAACATTGGCTCAATTGATGCTTGGGAGAGGGAGGCCAGGTCTGTTTGGGACAGGAAGAAGTAATCTAGTCTGGAGTACTTTTGGTGTGGTGGAGTGAAGAAATTGTCATTGTTGACTAAATAAGAGGGGAGTCTACTATTATGGAAATTGGACTATAGTCTGGGATAGCATCTCACAAATCTTACAGTCCCGTACCAGAGGTAACAGACAATGCACAGAAAAAATAATTCAGTCTAGAAAAAGAATTGTGGGGTGAGGAGTAAAATGAACTCTCTGTCAGTGGGATGGGTCAACCATCATATGTCCATGTTATTTAGAATTGAGGTAATTTGAATCAATTTGGCCCCCACCAGAAACCCTGCACCCAGAGGTTCAAATCATAGATTTATCTTCTGCCAAGTCCATTACTGTAGTAAAGTCACCACCAACAATATTTAAAGCTTCAGGAGCCTGCAGTACCAAAGTAGAAACCTGGCAAAAACATTTGTAATAACAATATCACTGTAAGCAACTAATATAATTTGTAAACTTGTGACCTGACTAATCAGCATCTACAGAAGTTAGGCTATATGGTAAATTCCCATACTTAAAAAGCTCTCACTGGACCCTACAAACCTGAACAACTTAAGACCCATCTCATTGCTCCAATTCACTTCTAAACTTCCTAGAACTAGTCTACAAACATCTTAGCTACTACCTCAGTGAAAATAACCTTCTTGACCCTTTACAGTCTGGCTTTTGCTCACAGCACTCCACAGAAACTGCCTTACTAAAACTCACTAACGATTTACTAACTGCTAAAACCAACAGCCAGTACTCTATACTCCTACTACTTGACCACTCTGCGGCCTTTGATACTGTTGACCACCGTGCCTTCTCAATAAACTACATTCCCTTGGCCTCCAAGATTCTGCTCTATCCTGGTTCTCTGCCTATTTATCACAGCGCTCCTTCAGTGTCACCTACAACTCTGTCTCCTCCTCTGCATTGCCCCTTTCTGTGGGGGTCCCCCAAGGCTCTGTTCTTGGACCCTTTCTCTTCTCTATCTACACCTCCTCCCTTGGTCACTTGATAACTGCCCATGGCTTCCAATACCACTTATACGCTGATGACACCCAAATCTATCTGTCTACTCCTCACCTCACTCCTTTAGTCTTCTCTTGCATTACTAACTAACTTACTAACTGACATATCAGCATGGATGTCACACCACTTCCTTAAACTAAATCTCTCTAAAACTGAGCTATTAATATTCCCCCCGCCCGTGCCCCCCTCCATGACTTTTCCATCAAAATCAACAATGCAACCATCAGTCCCCCCCCTCACCCCAGGGTAGGTGTAATCCTTGACTCTGACTTGTCATTTCAGCCTCAAATCCAATTGTCAAAAGTTTGTAGAATTCACCTCCGTAACATCTCTAAAATTCGTCCCTTTTTAACAAATGAAACCACCAAGCTCCTCATTCACTCCCTCGTTATCTCTCCCCTTGACTATTGCAACTCCCTTCTCATTGGCCTGCCTCTCCATAGGCTATCCCCTCTTCAGTCTATCATGAATGCTGCTACCAGACTTATCCACCTTACCACTGCTCAGTGTCTGCCAACCCTCTCCTCCAATCCCTACACTGGCTCCCAATAACCCAGCGACTTAAATTCAAAATACCAACCACAACATACAAAGCCATTCACAACTCTGCTCCGAGCTACATCACCAATCTTGTCTCCAAATATCACCCAGATCGTCCTCTCCGCTCTTCTCAAGACCTCCTACTCTCAAGCTCTCTCGTCTCCTCCTCTCATGCTCATCTCCAGGATTTCTCCAGAGCCTCTCCCATCCTCTGGAACTTGCTACCTCCACGTGTCCAGCTATCCCCTACTCTTGCTACCTTCAGGCGATCCCTGAAAACTCATCTCTTCAGGAAAGACTATAACGTCTCTAACTAATCTTTTACCACTTCCATAAGCTCATTCCCCACAGTTACAACCTTTTGTACCACCTGTGCCACTTTATTACATTGTAAGCTCTTCTGAGCAGGGCCCTCTTAATCCTCCTGTATCTTATTGTATTATAGCTGTATTGTCTCCCTTTTATATTGTAAAGCGCTGCGTAAACTGTTGGCGCTATATAAATCCTGTGTAATAATAATAATAATAATAAATTCTTATGTAGGTGTATTGCTACTCCAGCTTTGCAACCTATCATCTCCAGGCAGATGGGTCTCCAAAACTTTCATCCTCTTTGAAGGGGACCACAGCCCTTTGACATTCCAAGATGCAGTTCACATATGTAGGCCTTGCAGGTTAATGCCCTTATGTACTGGTTTTAATTGCTGGGATGTGATGATGTCACTCCTTCACATGGGAGTCACGATCAAGACACAGGGCCTGGATTTGAGGCCACACCTTGTGTGCCCTCAATGCAGAGTACAGTGCTCATGTGCTGATGATGTCACTGTGCCGATGATGTCACTGGCCAAAATTGTGAATATCTCCTAAATGGTGCATGTTTTAGAGATAGTCATCGCACCTACAGGTAAGACACAAAGCACTTCTGGTATAAGCTGGAGCACACAGGGGCAAACAATTTGCGCTGGTGGGTAACTTCTGCAGAGTAGTCTGCAAAAAGCAGCAATTTGTGACCATCTAGTCAAAGTGTACATGCTTTTCTTTAGCTCTGTAAAATAGTCAACCTGTCTCCATAATTCAGAAACTGCACAATCATAGGTCTAGGTGGTGCTCTGTCATCAGACTGTGTCCCAATTTGGTGCGCCACACGCAGTGTGTCTACACCCAGAGCCCCTGGAATGCATTTGTTGTAGATATCAAAGAGGGAGCTAACCCTTTCAGATTCAGGGAGACCAATCACTCTAATAGTATTTCTCCTGGAGAGACTTTAAAGATCCTTCACCTTTTCCAACAGTGTTTTCTACAATCTGATGTATTGTAGAATAGTAGTATAAGTCTGTTGTATCTCATCCTTTGAAGGAGAGATCCACTGCTCAGCCTGTGTTGTGTGGAGTGACTGTTCGTTCACATCCTTACGCAGCTGTTCTATGCCATGTTAGACTGCTTCATTCACGTTCTCTGTTATTTTGGGTATGAGCAATGCAGCCACAACCTATGTGATCTTGGCATGTGAGGAATTATCCCTTATTCGACAGAGCTGGAGAAGGAGATTGTCTTCCCTGGTGTCCAGCATGTCTTCCCTTGTGTTCAGCATGGCGGCCATCTTAGGGCACATGTCAGCTTATATGCCCTGGAGTCGGTGCAGAAGTGAATGTGGGCAGGTGCGAGACCTAGCTGCACTGATTGTCATGCGGGCAGGGGTCAGGTATGAACCAGGTCACCTATTTGGCTTTATATGTAGGTAGAGCCTGGGCTCAGTGGGAGCTGGAGGGAGTCATCGCTTCTCCATGCAGTGCCAGAACCAGAAGTCTTACCTTTTTTTAAGGATAGTATCTTATCACAGAAAAAGGAGATTGGGCCCCTTCATAGACCAAAATGGGCTTGATGTAATCAACATCTCTTCATACCACTCTCGGAGGAGGAAAAACAAGTTCATAGTTTGGGGCTCAACTTCTGTCCATTCCAAGAGCTGTGTACATTTGATGTGATAAAAGGCTTAAATATGTTTTTACAATTTTTTTTTGATAAGGAAAGACAAATTGTCACAACTACAGTAAAATGGGGAGTATATGAAATACTTTTTAATCCTAGATTTCATAGTCTTCAAAAACAGAGGAGAGATGTGAAAAAAGGATCATATTAAGAGCATCAAAGTTTATAGCAAAAATGCAATAAACTCCCAGCTTTTCAAAGAAATCCAAATACATGTACAGTGAAATCCACAAAAGAAATAGCACAGCTTCCATCTACTGGCCCATCTATTTCTAATCTGACCCTATTACAAAAAATGGCCCTTTGCAATTTACAAAAAAAAAAATTAATAGTGTAATAAAACCATCGGATAACGGTGACAATGTGGTGGTAATGGACAACATTCAATATGAAGAAATGTGTAATAAAATAATAAGGAATGGTACAGAACAATGTCTGATTTAAAAAATGAATTCCAGGAGAAAATTGTAGATATCTCACAACAAGCCCATGCAGAGGCTGTTATTGATAAAGACACCCATGAATATATTAATGTAGGATTTCTATCTACTCCAACATTGCACTGCCCAAAATACATAAAAACTGTAAAAAATAATAAAAAAACCTGGAAGAATGATTATATCAGGAACTGGGTCACAAATTGTATTATGCCCCGTACACACGGTCGGATTTTCCGATGGAAAATGTCCGATCGGAGCGTGTTGTCGGAAATTCCGACCATGTGTGGGCTCCATCGGACATTTTCCATCGGATTTTCCGACACACAAAGTTTGAGAGCAGGAGATAAAATTTTCCGACAACAAAATCTGATCGCGTAAATTCCGACCGTGTGTGGCCTGTTCCAACGCACAAAGTGCCACGCATGCTCAGAAGAAATTCCGACACGGAACAGCTCGGTCTGGTAAACTTAGCGTTCGCAATGGATACAGCACTTTGGTCACGCTGCAATGTTAAAAATGGTTTAATACAGAGCACTCTCTTCTTCTTTATAATGTGACAAGAACTAAGTCGTTTTGCTGCTCATATTCACACACACTTCTCACAAACTTATTTTTGTGTTTTTTTCTTGGGATTCCCGGAATATATTGTTATTTGTCACATCTGACAGAATTTCTTTTTTTTTTTTTTTTTTTTGTAATTTAAAGCCATTTTTGGTTTAGATTTTATGTTTGTATTTTTTCCAAGGCTGATCTTTGTTTAATGTAATTTTTATTTTTACTACAGACTATTTTTGTGCGTGTTTTGTGTGTCAAGTTACCACAACACCATTGATATCTTTTATTATTTAATCTCAAGGAGATTGTTTGGTGTTGGTGTCAATTGTTAATTTCACATTGTATTTTTGAAATGTACCTGAATCCTCACAAACCAACTGTGCTTTTTGAAGTCAAACACACATAGGCAAGTATAATTCAAAACAAAATTCCTTTATTAAGGGCTCAGAACCAAACAAAGAGGGAGGCAACACTGGATAAACATGAGAAATTAGCGAAGCCTGGGACCCCCAGGGCAGACATCAATTCTTGAACATCAAAATTGGTGGCCTGAGGAGTCCATATGTAAGGGAGGGCAGTCTGGTCCAGAATTTGCAGAGATACGGAAAGCAGCAGATGACATCTGTGTCCCCAGGCTGTGGTACCACAAGAGGCTGCATCTTTGGCCGACCAGACTGGATCCAGGGTCCTCACTTTCTGGTCTTCCTTCCACGCTTCATTCCGGGCTGTGGCTGTGCTGTTGGAGACGTGGCAGGAGGAGGAGTATGACCTGGAGGAGGAGGAGGACTGGGAGGACCTGGAGGAGGAGGAGGAGAAGGAGGAGGAGGACCTGCAGGAGGAGGAGGAGGACCATCTGTGAGTTCGCAAAGGTGTGTCTGAGATGTAATTTGGCCCCTCATACCTTTATTAAGAGCCTCCAATATGAGCGACTCACACATGAGTTGTTGTCCCTCCTCCACCCTCTGCATTTTAGAGGCAATGATGGCAGCAATGTCCTCCTCCACGGTGTGTGGTGCTCCCAGGGCCTCTGTAGCCCTCCAAAAGAGGCCTATGGCAGCCTCCTCTAGGGCACTCCTCCTCCTGCCACTTTCTCTTTCCAGGTGTTGGGGAGGGACCGGCATATCAGGCAGGTGGCTCAGCCCAGCCACCTCCTGGCTGAGACTTCCCTGTGTATGAAAAAGGGACATGGTTTTAGTTTTTGCATCATCAATCACAATCCTAAATTAGTACTCCAAACTAACATCTAGTTAACATCATTGATTGGACAACCAGCAATATTTAGAGGAATGCTATACCTGGCTCAATCTGGGCTCCTCCACATGTTTTTGCCTGGAAGGCCCAGGTTGGGCGTCAGAAGCCTCAGCTGGAGGGGAAGGAAGCATGGAAGAAAGACTGGAGAGTGATGACCTGGGTTCAGTCTGGCCTGCCAGAAAATACAGTCTGTCATAGTACCACATCCTGGGGACATAGATGTCATCTGCTGCTCCGGATCTCTGCGAATCCTGGACTTTCTGGCGCTCCCTTACATAAGTGCTCCTCAGGCCACCAATTAAGATCTTCAAAAATGTGATGTCTGCCGTGGGGATCACCTGCTTCACAATTTCCAACAATTTATCCAGTGCTGCCTTCCTCTTTGTTTGATTCTTGTAATGTGGGTGGTTGAACTCCCACAGACATGGCAGCTCCCTTAACATATCAATGAATAGTGACATGAAGTCATTATCTTTTAATAACATATCCATGTTCACTGCAAGACACAACACAAGACAAAGCCTAATGTCAGACAAAACTCTCCTAATCTTGTTACAATATAGGCCTCAATCTAGAAGCAGTATAGGCACAAATTTGTCTCTTACCTTCGTTCTTACGATCGGCACGTCCAATGCTCGTTCGTCCGCTCACAGATCGTACGTACTACGCACGCGTGTTACGCTTTATACACACTGCGCATGCATGTAACTCCGCCCCTGACGTTCTTTCTAGTCTATTCCCCCCCCTTTTCGTTCGGCGCAGTGGGTGAAGAGCACATGGCGGAGTCAGAGCAGGTGCGTGCTAATTATAGCAACGAGGAGGAGGAGGAGGAAAGCCCGGATCCGGACACGTCCCGATCCAGAAGGAGACGATTTAAGGCCACAAATATGTCCTTTGGGGAGATGTTGGAGATGGTGGACATCCTGAAGAAGGCCGACTATGATGGGAAGTATGGGCCTTACCCCAACCCCAGTATCAGAAAGGCCAAGATCATGGCGAAAGTAGTCAAAAGTCTGCACAGGAATTTTGGGGTACGACGATCGAAAGATCAGCTCAGGAAGCGGTGGTCGGACCTAAAATTAAGAGAGCCCGAGCAGTACCGAAAGATCCGGAGAGTGCTGCAAAAAAGTAAGTAGTTGTGCTGTGTTCATATTCTTTTTGTCTTTATTATGTTCGTGCTGCTCCATATGCTTTTCTTAATTGTACAGTTTCAAATGTCAATTTTAATGTTCACGGGCCCATTATTCGTTCGTATCAAACATTTTTTTTTTCGCCCTCTAAAACACCATTGTTTAGGTCATATGCATTTTCCTACATTTTTTAGGGCCTACTTGGATGCAAAATATTTGGTTGTGTAGATGGGTTTGTTACTAGAATGAAATGCAAACTAGATTCTGTGTAAGGAGAGGACACTGAGCAGCTGTTTTCACATCTGGACACTGGAGCACTAGTGTGGGACACAAGAACACCATTTTTATTAGGGGGGGCACACAGGTGCTCCAGTGTATACTATAGGGGGGTCTCCATCTGTGAAGCTTGTACTAAACAGGTAAAGTATTGCAGGTTGACAAAGGACAATAAACAAGCAACATCTTTGAACTCTGCTAAAGTTGACAATTGTACCCCACTTCCAAGCAATGTTTCCTATTTATAGTTCTGCCATCAAATCACTGTGTGCTAATTATACCCTTTTTGTTTTACATAGGGGAGAAAAGACTCGGAGGACACCCCTCATCTGAGGAGACCAGAGACCCCCCCACCTGTGGAAGAAGGTGAAATACCCCCAACCCAAGTGGAGCAGGAGGAGGAAGAAGATGTGGTTGAAATTGGCACCACAACAGGTGAGTGTCTGTGACCACAGACTCAGGTAAGAGATGGATGCTGGCAGATTTTTGATACCTGTTTTTGTTTGTTTTCTCTCTTTTTAGGTGATCGTGTTGTTAGGGATCGAGATCTGTTCACATCAGAAAGTGCCCAGATGCTGATCGGGGAGATCATGGGGTGTAATTTAGAATTGGAGAACCTCAAGTCAAAAATCAATGATGTGATTAAAAAAAATAATAACATCATTGATGTTTTGGGGCGAATTTAATACCCCACAAAATCACTTTTGTTTGGTACAATGTTTACAATATTTTTGAAATGTTTCGAAAAGCCAAATTTGGAGGATGCACACAGTGTGCCAACATGTGCTATCTGCCATCACGGGAGATCAATGGACGCGTTTTGGGGGTGCAACCCCTTCCTCAATAATAAAGTAGTGGTGAGGAAGGGCTTGCTCCCCCAAAACACGTCCCTTGATCCCCCGTGATGGCAGGTCGCACATGTTGACATTCGTAAATTGGTGTGCATCTTCCAAATTTGGCTTTTCAAGGGGTGATTTGACCCCATCTGAACGCAATATCAAACACAGTTCCTAAATACTCATGTCTGATATTGCCTTCAGGTTTTACCATATGTGAACTTTGTAAGTTTGTCTTTCTTGTTGGTTTTACACAGGCCTGTTTTATCGTAAATGGACATTTCTATTTTTGATAACGCCACCCCAAAAATTGTTATACAACAAACATGTTGGTTTGTTCTAAAAACCATTTCTAAATGCACATGTGATTGTGCAGGTATTAAAAAGTTTGTTAATCAAGAATGTGTGGATTATTGTCTCAACGCTACAACACTTTTGTGGTGATGTAATTGCTGTTTTCGTAGAAAATGGTGGTTATTTCCTAAGGACAAATCCTCTTTGCACTACAAGAGCATTTTCATTGCAGTTTCAAGAGCACTTGTAGTATAAAAAGTGTATACGCCTTTAGTATATAACAGCCAACGGTGCTTTGTATAAGGTTACACAATCACGCAATTTACAGGACTCCCCACATTGCTGTCAGGCTCAGCTAAAACAAACACAAGCAGAAAATGTCCACAAAGAATTTCTTTTTTTTGCTTTTTTATTTGAAAAAGGCTTCACAAATTTGCAGGCATATTGATGGAACCCCTACCCGCAAGGAACTCCAGGTATCGTAACCGGACATCACAGGCTCTCAGGGAGGGCAAGCCAGGACGGCCATTTTCAAGCGCCGTCAGTGTTGTTTCATGTATCATTCCGGCCTCAGGCCCAACTGAGCCCGCATAGTTGGCCGAATGTTGGCGTAAAAAGTTATGGAGAATACAGCACGCCAGGATTATATGATTAAGTTTATACTCCGCCATATGGATGGGTGTCAGAAATAGGCAGAACCGGCTGGCCAGGATTCCAAATGTGTTCTCCACCACTCTTCGGGCTCTGGCCAGCCGGTAATTAAAAACCCTCTGTTCCGGGGTGAGGGTCCTCATCGGGAATGGCCGCATAAGATGGTCCCCCAGCGCAAATGCTTCATCATCAATGAACACAAATGGGAGTCCTTCCACATTGTCCCCTGGAGCTGGCAAGTCAAAGCTGCCATTTTGGAGATGCCTGTAGAACTCCGTCTGGGCGATGACTCCACCATCGGACATCCGGCCATTCTTCCCCACGTCCACATACAAGAAGTCGTAATTAGCCGACACCACCACCAACATCACAATACTATTGAACCCCTTCTAGTTGAAATAGTATGACCCCGAGTTGGGTGGTGGGATGATGTGGACATGTTTCCCATCAATTGCCCCTCCGCAGATAGGAAAGTCCCACCGCTGGGCAAAGTGGGAGGCCACAGTCTGCCATTCCTCTGGCGTGGAAGGAAACTGTTGAGGAAAAAAAAAATTAATATTTTTGCTCAGAAACATGGCAAGCAGATTAGGCACAAACATTCTGGGACAACCTCCAGATAGCATTTATTAAGGGAAATTTAACAACACCAAAGTATAAGGTACACCTATCATATTCCCCCTCCCCCCCTCTCATGGGCCATTTCTAACATTATGGGGGGTGGGGAAATCTTGGACAGGTAACCCTCTTCACTTCATTGAGAGATGAATGCCTAAATACAGGGTATTACTTGGAACAGCTCCTCCTTAGTTACACTATTGGCAGCCCACTGGACAGGTAAGAAGTGTCATAATACAAAGATATAAATACACACTGTACACATTTGAGCACATTTGGACATTCTGCTATTACCTATCAAGATAATAATAGGATCTAAAAAGTTTAAACACTACCATTGGAAAGTATACAGGCAGGCCCTTGCACTACATGCTTTGGGGAATTCATCTATACATCTGACCACAAAAGAGATGGGTATAGTGTGTATGGGTTTGGCAAAGTCAGCAGATAGATGATTGAGGAGAGATAGAGAACTGGTATCAGCTGACTTAGCAGTTGGGGGAGGGAGGGTTACTAAAAATGATTTGGGGACACCACAAAAAAAAAGCCTCAGGCACTCTGCCTGAATTTAAAGCACAAATTACATTTCAAAACATTTTAGGGGGGTGTTTGGGGTAAAGCACTACTATGGAGCATTGTTACATTGTTAAGTGACTACATTAGGTGAATATAGGGCCCGTAGACCATGTTGGGGAGGTTAGTGAAGGACAATGTGTATGAAGGACCTAAAAAATTAATTACCTAAAAAACCAGCATGCATGAGGACATAGGGGACATTCACAGCATATTACAATCATGGTAATTAGGGAATGAGGAAAGAAATACAAGATATTAGCAAACATTAAATACAATAAAATGTGATATTAAAGGATAAAAATCTTACCTTCATATACTCCTTCTGCAGGACCTGGATGATGGCAGAACAGGTCTCTGGGATAATGATACTCAGAGCCTGGGGGGAGATGCCTGTCGAGAACGTCAAGTCCTGCAGACTTCTCCCTGTCGCCAAATACCACAGGGTAGCGACGAGCCTCTGCTCCGGAGTGATGGCTTGCCTCATGCAGGTATCCTGCCTGCTAATATAAGGGGTCAGCGAAGCCAACAAATGGTGAAACACGGGGTCCGTCATCCGGAGAAAGTTCCTGAAATCATCAGGATTATTCTCACGGATCTCACGGAGCAAAGGCATATGAGAGAACTGGTCACGCTGCAGCAACCAATTCTTGGTCCATGAACTCCTCCCCACCCTGTTCATGGACTGGACTTGTGTCAAGGTCAGGACCCCAACACCAAGCCCCCGCACAGCACGAACTCTACGAGGAGTACGCATACGCAACATGGCTAGAAAACAGTCGGCTGCTCAGAACGAAGTAACAGAACGCATGGAAGAACAGCAAGGCCTGTGAAGAGCGACCTGAAAAACAGTAACGAACGAACAAGAACACAATGACTAAGTCACGCGGAACTTGCTTGCACGCACTGAAGAGCAGATACAAACCCACAAGCACAAACTGAACGGCAGAAAATGATCTGAAAGCCACGAGTCTGAAAAAGCGCGAATTGTCTCTCACCAAACTTTTACTAACACGAGATTAGCAAAAGGAGCCCAAAGGGTGCTGCGCTTGGTTCTGAACTGGCCTTTTCTAGTCTCGTTGTACGTGGTTGACGTCACCGCGTTCTTGGCGATTGGAAATTCTGACAACTTTGTGCGACCGTGTGTACGCAAAACAAGTTTGAGCCAACATCCGTCTGAAAAACTCCTAGGATTTTGTTGTCGGAATGTCCGATCAATGTCCGACCGTGTGTACGGGGCATTAGTCAACTTATTGACACACATATAAGCCCCCATGTAATGAGCCTGCAATTTCAAACTAAACATTTGATTAAACTGCTAAAAACAATTGAAGGAATTCAAGTTTCTAGTGGTAGGGATTTAGATAAAAACCCTGTACTTGTGCATAGCACATGAACTGGGCATTGCAACTGTTGAGAGCTTTTTAAAGGAAAGGCACTGATCTGCCTGGCCTTATAACAATTTAATTTAAAAAATGCTACAATATAAATCTAACATAGTTTTTTTGGTTTTCATCTGGGGATTGCAATGGGCACGCTTTGTGCACTGTGTGCCAACTTGTGCCTGGGAGGGTGGGAACAATCACTTTTTGCATATGACCCCATGTTTATGCACCTACAGTATGCTACCTGTACCACAGGTGCATAGACAATGTCCTATTAATATGGACAAGGACCTCTCAGGAGTTGTTTTCTTTTATGGAGGTCAACAGTAGGAACTTAATTCTTGAGAACATCTCATTTTGGACGTGCAAATTAAGAATGAGCGAACAAGGTTTATATGCAAGTTATTGTCATAAAAAGTGTTTGGGGACCAGGGTCCTACCCCAGGGAACATGTATCAATGCAAAAAAAAGTTTTAAAAACTGCAGTGCAGTGATTTTAATAATGCTTGAAGTGAAACAATAAAAATAAAATATTACTTTAAATATTGTGCCTGGGGAGTGTCTATAGTATGCCTGTAAAGTGGCGCAGTTTTCCTGTATTTAGAACAGTATCACAGTAAAATGATATTTCTAAGGGAAAAAAGTAATTTAAAACTGATCGCAGCTGTAATGAATTGTCGGGTCTTAGCAATATAGATAAAACTCATTAAAAAAAAAACAGCATGGGTCCCCCCCCAGTCCATTACCAGGCCCTTTGGGTCTGGTATAAATATTAAGGGGAACCCTACGCCAAAAAAAATGGCGTAGGGGTCCCCCCAAAATCCATACCAGACCCTTATCCGAGCATGCAACCTGGCAGGCCGTAGGAAAAAAGGGGGGGAGAGAGACTGCCCCCCCTCCTGAACCGTACCAGGCCACATGCCCTCAACATGGGGAGGATGCTTTGGAGTAGCCCCCCCAAAGCACCTTGTCTCCATGGGGGACAAGGTGCTTTGGGCCTCATCTCCACAACCCTTGTCCGGTGGTTGTGGGTGTATGTGGGCGGGGGGCTTATCGGAATCTGGAAGCCCTCTTTAACAAGGGGACCCCCAGATCCTGGCCCCCTCATGTGAATTGGTAAGGGGTACAATATACCCCTACCATTTCACAAAAGAAGACAGGAGACACTTAGGTACAAGTCCTTTATTAAAAGATAAAAAAATAAAAATGTCCCGCAATGTCCATTCATTGTCTATTACGCCACCGACAAACCAAAAAAAGAGAAAAAAACTCAACAGCTCCGTCTCCATGGGAGGCTCCCGCGGAGTGACGCTTCTTCTTAGTGACAGCTCTTATATAGCTGAGGGCGGGGCCACTCTGTGACTTAAACGGGTGACCCTGCCTTCCTCTGATTTCATTTCGATCAGTTTTAAATGAGTTTTTTCCTTTAGAAATATCATTTCACTGTGGTACCGTTCTAAACACGGGAAAACTGTGCCACTTTACAGGCATACTATAGACACCCCCCAGGCACAATATTTAGTAGTAATATTTCATTTTTATTTTTTCACTTTAAGCATTAATAAAATCACTGCTCCCGAAAAAACAGCCGTTTTTAAAACTTTTTTTGCATTGATACATGTCCCTTGGGGTAGGACCCGGGTCTCCAAACACTTTTTATGACAATAACTTGCATATAAGCCTTTAAAATTAGTACTTTTGATTTTTCATGTTAGTGTCCCATAGACTTTAACGGTGTTCCGCGGCTTTCGAATTTGCCCTGAACACCGTATATTGTTCGGTGTTCGCAGAACGTCTGAACAACCAAAGTTCAGCCTGAACTTATGCTCAGGCTGAACCATTCACCCATCCTTAGTGCAAATTACAGTGAAAAAAAAATGGTTACCTTGTGAAATGCATGTTTAGGAAGCCCACAGCAGGCAATATTATTCTTCATGCCTAGAGTGCCCACCTTGCCCCTTTATTTAGAGCATACCATATAGTTAATACTTAAAA
Source organism: Aquarana catesbeiana (assembly GCF_042186555.1). NCBI lineage: Eukaryota > Metazoa > Chordata > Amphibia > Anura > Ranidae > Aquarana > Aquarana catesbeiana. Next base: position 181,644,319 of record NC_133331.1, on the reverse strand, counting down.
CTGAGAAGAATTTATTCTGAGGAAAAAACTTTGAGAAATAGGCTAAGACATTAATAAATAGACTATTTGATAGAGAATATGGTAAAAAGTTATAAAAGCAATAATATAAAATGGCAAATGTGAATATTGTGGAATCTGTACTATTTGTACTACTATTTGTACTAATCGGCACAAAACCCAAAGTTAAAAAAGACACTGTAGAATTGATTACGTATAATTCAAACAACTGGCATAAGATACAGTCGATAGTCTGAAAAGCATGTCCGTAATTTCAATTAGAGACAGAGTGGTACAGAGCTACTACTGTGGCAATGAGAGTAGGGACCAATGGAAACAAATAGATACCCATAAATGTGGAACTTATATTTAATGCACAAGGGTTAGAAATTAAGAAATTACCATCTTGCTTAATGGTGTACAATACAAACCCAGACACTATGTGAACTGCTTGACCATGGACGCGATATAACTAAAGAGTTGTAAGTGTGGGGTCTATTAATCAGGAAAAACGAAAAGACAGTTTAGACAGAATGTACAACCATGTCTACTTGGTGGAATGTGGAAAGATTCTACACCTTGGAGCGAAAACATCCCACTGGACACAGGCTTCTTCATTGACATGTTTCGTCCTAATGTTGGGCTTAGTCATAGAGGGGATGTTGTCACTCCAAGAAGCATAAAACTTTGTTTTTACAAAAGCTTAGACACAGGTTCCCCAACATAGGGCTCAGTCATAGAGGGGATATTATCACTCCAACAAAGAGCTTAGTCATAAAAGGGATATTGTCACACCAAGAGAAATAAAACTTGATATAAAAAAAGTGTACTTTGTGGTGGTATAACCTGCCCTTTTGAATAGGCCTACTCCTTTTGAAACACTAAGAGCTTTAAAACAAGCCCTTGCTAACCTCTTTAGCAGCTTGTTCTATGAAGTAATGAATTTTCAAAAATCACATCATAGACTCTAAAGTCAGGGTTCAGTCAGTTACTAATCTCTTAGAAACATCTGCTTTGTGTTCACATAACAGGGCTGAGAGGCTGTCTAGATCTGCTCCAATAGAAACAACTGACATTTCTCTGCCTCTGTTGTGAATTAAGCCAGCACAGAGAGTAATTGTACACACTCAGAAAAGGAGAGGGCTTTGACGTGCAAGTAGGGAGGAGGCTGAAGTACAAGTTTCTATATGCTGGGGCTTTGAATATAGATTCTGATGGTAAAAACTTGTAAATAAACTGACTTCTCCTTATTGGATCATGTCATATTTTTTTTACTATGTCTTTTAACTTCAGAAATACAGTGCATATTTTACTGGTTAGCGAGTCACATTTTTTAAATTTCAGATTTTTTTCAAAAATTTTTGTTATTCACATTTGGTGGTTCCCCTTATACAACCAGAGACATAACTGCAACATTACTTGGATAGTCAACGTACACAGCAAGCAATCATTTTACAGTTAGCTGTAGATTAGGGATGAGCTTTGAGTTCGAGTCGAACTCATGTTCGACTCGAACATTGGCTGTTCGCAAGTTCGACGAACAGCGAACAATTTGGGGTGTTCGTGGCAAATTAGAATGCCGCGGAACACCCTTTAAAAGTCTATGGGAGAAATCAAACGTGCTAATTTTAAAGGCTTATATGCAAGTTATTGTCATAAAAAGTGTTTGGGGACCCGGGTCCTGCCCCAGGGGACATGGATCAATGCAAAAAAAAGTTTTAAAAACGGCCGTTTTTTCAGGAGCAGTGATTTTAATAATGCTTAAAGTCAAACAATAAAAGTGTAATATCCCTTTAAATTTCGTACCTGGGGGGTGTCTATAGTATGCCTGTAAAGGGGCGCATGTTTCCTGTGTTTAGAACAGTCTGACAGCAAAATGACATTTCGAAGGAAAAAACCCATTTAAAACTACTCGCGGCTATTGCATTGCTGACAATACACATAGAAGTTCATTGATAAAAACGGCATGGGAATTCCCCACAGGGGAACCCCGAACCAAAATTTAAAAAAAAAAATTACGTGGGAGTCCCCCTAAATTCCATACCAGGCCCTTCAGGTCTGGTATGAATATTAAGGAGAACCCCGGCCAAAATTTAAAAAAAAAATGACGTGGGGTTCCCCCTAAATTCCATACCAGACTCTTCAGGTCTGGTATGGATTTTAAGGGGAACCCTGCGCCAAAAAAAAAAATGGCGTGGGGTCCCCCCAAAAATCCATACCAGACCCTTATCTGAGCAGCCTGGCAGGCCACACTCTCGTCCCCCCCCTGAACCGTACCAGGCCACATGCCCTCAACATTGGGAGGGTGCTTTGGGGTAGCCCCCCAAAACACCTTGTTCCCATGTTGATGAGGACAAGGGCCTCATCCCCACAACCCTGACCCCCAGATCCCGGCCCCCCCCTGTGTGAAATGGTAAGGGGGTACTTACCCCTACCATTTCACTAAAAAACTGTCAAAAATGTTAAAAATGACAAGAGACTGTTTTTGACAATTCCTTTATTTAAATGCTTCTTCTTTCTTCTATCTTCCTTCATCTTCTTCTTCTGGTTCTTCTGGCTCTTCTGGTTCTTCCTCCGGCGTTCTCATCCAGCATCTCCTCCGCGGTGTCTTCTATCTTCTTCTCCTCAGGCCGCTCCGCACCCATGGCATGGGGGGAGGCTCCCGCTCTTCTCTTCATCCTCTTCTCTTCTTCTTTTCTTCTCTTCTTCTCTCCTTCTCTTCTTCATTTTCTTCTCTGGGCCGCTCCGCACCCATGCTGGCTTGGAGGGAGACTCCCGCTGTGTGACGGCATCTCCTCGTCTGACGGTTCTTAAATAATGGGGGGCGGGGCCACCCGGTGACGCACGGGACATGACGGGACTTCCCTGTGGCATTCCCCGTGATGTCACAGGGAAGTCCCGTCAAGTCACCGTGCGTCATAGGGGGGCGGGGTCACCGGGTGGCCCCGCCCCCCATTATTTAAGAACCGTCAGATGAGGAGACGCCGTCACACAGCTGGAGCCTCCCTCCATGCCAGCATGGGTGCGGAGCAGCCTGGAGAAGAAAATGAAGAAGAGAAGAAGAGAAGAAAAGAAGAAGAGAAGAGGATGAAGAGAAGAGCGGGAGCCTCCCCCCATGCCATGGGTGCGGAGCGGCCCGAGGAGAAGAAGATAGAAGACGCCGCGGAGGAGATGCTGGACAAGAACACCAGAGGAAGAACCAGAAGAGCCAGAAGAACCAGAAGAAGAAGATGAAGGAAGATAGAAAAAAGAAGAAGCATTTAAATAAAGGAATTGTCAAAAACTGTCTCTTGTCATTTTTAACATTTTTTACAGTTTTTTAGTGAAATGGTAGGGGTAAGTACCCCCTTACCATTTCACACGGGGGGGCGGGATCTGGGGGTCCCCTTGTTAAAGGGGGCTTCCAGATTCTGATAAGCCCCCCGCCCGCAGACCCCCACAACCACCGGCCAAGGTTGTGGGGATGAGGCCCTTGTCCTCATCAACATGGGGACAAGGTGTTTTGGGGGGCTACCCCAAAGCACCCTCCCAATGTTGAGGGCATGTGGCCTGGTACGGTTCAGGAGGGGGGGCCACACTCTCGTCCCCCCTCTTTTCCTGCGGCCTACCAGGTTGCGTGCTTGGATAAGGGTCTGGTATGGATTTTTGGGGGGACCCCACGCAATTTTTTTTTTTTTGGCGCGAAGTTCCCCTTAAAATCCATACCAGACCTGAAGGGTCTGGTATGGAATTTAGGGGCACTCCCACGTCATTTTTTTTTTTTAATTTTGGTTCGGGGTTCCCCTGTGGGGAATTCCCATGCCGTTTTTATCAATGAACTTCTATGTGTATTGTCGGCAATGCAATAGCCGCGAGTAGTTTTAAATAGGTTTTTTCCTTCGAAATGTCATTTTGCTGTCAGACTGTTCTAAATACGGGAAACATGCGCCCCTTTACAGGCATACTATAGACACCCCCCAGCTACAAAATTTAAAGGGATATTATACTTTTATTGTTTGACTTTAAGCATTATTAAAATCACTGCTCCTGAAAAAACGGCCGTTTTTAAAACTTTTTTTGCATTGATCCATGTCCCCTGGGGCAGGACCCAGGTCCCCAAACACTTTTTATGACAATAACTTGCATATAAGCCTTTAAAATTAGCACTTTTGATTATTCATGTTCGTGTCCCATAGACTTTAACGGTGTTCGCGTGTTCGAACGAACTTTTTTCCTGTTCGCATGTTCTGGTGCGAACCGAACAGGGGGGTGTTCGGCTCATCCCTAACTGTAGATTCATAAATGGTGATTGCAAATGTGAGCAGATACTCACACACCATTGCTTGTGTATGCAGGCACAGGATCCAATTATACCCTTAAAATTTACCTTTTTTTGTTTTGTTCTGTTTTTGTTTTTTTGTTCAATAATTCTGGCACTATCTTATATGTATGTAACTGAATACAGCCTTCCCAGATATTATGGCAATGACAATATTAATTTACTCATCATCAAGAGTTACATAAGCAATTAGTTTTTTGGAGTTATGTTTTGCTTAGACATTCTTGCTACCTGACAGTCTAGCTCAACCTTTCACAATATTTTTTCTTCCAGAGGAGCCCCTATAATAATCAGGTTTTGGGGAACCCCTGCTAAAATCATGATGTCTACAGCTATCTCATTAGTGTTAACAATAAATTGTAGAATGTTTTAAATAAAAGAAGAAAGAATATGACATACATAAAGTGTTGGATATCCAGAGTGGTTCATGTTTAACACCTCCCTGCTCTATATGGCAACATTAGTTTAGGTAATAACTGTGAAGTGAGTCCCTTTGGGCAGGGGGCTCATGGAACCCAGCTTACCTTAGAGAGATTGGGAAACTCCTGTTTCAGCCCCTCTTATTTGTAAGTTATGTGTAAGTAACACTGTGTCTATTAGGGGCACAGGGTGACCAAGAAATGGATGGACAACTACTTAAAGCAGTTGTAACCTGCTGCACTTTTTATCTTATTACCTGCAAAGCAAAGGCATATTGTGCTAGTATGTATCGCATACTAGCACATTATGTGAAACTTACCTCAAAACACAGCCTTCCAGTGATGTAATGTCATTGCTGGAGACAGCGTCCATCTTCACCCAGTCTTCCTTCTGGGTTTGCGGACTCTGGCTCTGTGACTGTCCTGAGCCACAATGACGTCACTCCCATGCATGCATGCGGGAGCTGCTGGTCACAGCACAGGCTCTGAAGATATGCCACGGATGGCCCTTCCTTCAGATCTCACTGGCTATCTGTACAGTAAAAATCTCCTAAATGGTGCATGTTTCAGAGATATTCACACTACAGTCCTATAATAAGGCTTACCTATAGGTAAAACTTAAAGAGGAGTTCCCATTTTTTAAAAAAATTAAAAGTCAGCCGCTACAAATACTGCAGCTGCTGACTTACCTGTCCCACGGTCCAGTAATGCAGGGGATAGAAGCCCCGCTCATCTCCCACTCCGTTCGGCGGTGCCGGCATTGCAACTGTGGGCGCCGGGCTGTGGCTTAACAGCCGGGCACCCACTGCGCATTCGCGAGCGGTGCCGCGCGCCATGATTGGCTGCTCAGTCATCTGGGAGGGAGCAGAGCTGAGCCTTACCTGCGCTGAGGGGAAGTGATGTCACCAGCCCAGGCACTGAAAGAGGCAGACTATGAAGGACCCCATAGCAACAGGCATTTAGAGGTAAGTTAAAAAAAAAAATTCCAATTTTTTTTTTTTTTTTGGGTGGAACACCACTTTAAAGATGGAAGTGTACTTCCTCTTTAATGGATGCTGAGAACGTGATTTGGATTACTTCAAATGGGACATGGTTTGTCTTCTAATGACTTGTCCGGTGGACAGAATACACAAATGTGTGTCTCTCCCATTGTATGCCTCCTAGGGTGCAGTCCCATTGTTCATTGTCTGGGTGAGCATTGAGTCACCTGGGCTGGTTTAAGTGACTAGTTCATTAGATCAAGTAAATTATATCACTGTCAGCTATTAAATGCTAGAGGTGAATTTGCATAGTTTATGTTTCCTTTGCATACGAAAATATATGCAACTTTTGACCTGATTGTATGGTATATAAATTTTGTTTGAGTATTCAATAAACAGTTCCAGTTCTCATACAAGCTATTGCCGGCTAGTCTTGTATGGTCCGCTATAATATCTGGTATCTATGTCAAGATTGGAGGAAGCAATATACTGATGGAAACACCAAAGCTGGGTGCTGGATGATTCAGTCACAATAAACATTACATTTCTAGCCAAAAAAGCAGACAGTAGTGCTTAACCTGCAAACCTGCAAACCTCCATTGGTAAGTTGTACCTATAGGTAAGCCCATAATAAGGCTTACCTATAGAAACCGTAAATATCTTTTAAACGTGCGCCATTTAGGAAATGTTTGCTATACATTGTCATTGGCGCATGCACTGTGAAGAAACGCCCCTCCGTGCTGTTTCTTCACTAGCGAGTGCCATGACTGCACGTATGTGTGGGAGTGACATCACACGACTCCGGCCAGTCACCAAGCCAGAGTCTCCAGCCCCGGGAGGAAGAGGGGCGAACATGGAGGCGGCCTGCAGTGGGGACAGTGCAGGCTTCGTTTGCAGGAAGTGTCACATAATGTGATAATATGCTATGCCTACTAGAGACGGGCCGAACACCCCCCCCCCCGTTCGGTTCCCACCAGAACATGCTAACATGCAAAAAATTTGTTTGAACACGCGAACACCGTTAAAGCCTATGGGACACGAACAGAAAAATCAAAAGTGCTAATTTTAAAGGCTTATATGCATGGTATTGTCTTAAAAAGTGTTTGAGGACCTGAGTCCTGCCCCAGGGGACATGTATCAATGCAAAAAAGTTTTAAAAATGGACATTTTTTCGGGAGCAGTGATTTTAACAATGCTTAAAGTGAAACAATAAAAGTGTAATATTCCTTTAAATTTCAACCTGGGGGGTGTCCATAGTATGTCTGTAAAGTGGCGCATGTGTTCTGGGTTTAGAACAGTCTGGCAGCAAAATTACATTTCTAAAGGAAAAAAAGTCATTTAAAACTACTTGCGGCTATAATGAATTGTGGGTCCGGCAATACACATAAAAGTTCATTGATAAAAACGGCATGGGATTTCCCCACAGGGGAACCCTGACCCAAAATTTAAAAAAAAAAAGCGTGGGGGTCTCCCCAAAATTCCATACCAGACCCTTCAGGTCTGGTATGGATATTAAGGGGAACACCGCACCAAAATTTAAAAAAAAAATGGCGTGGGGGCCCCCCTCAAAATCCATACCAGACCCTTCAGGTCTGGTATGGATTTTAAGGGGAACCCCTCGCCAAAATTTTAATAAAATGGTGTGGGGTCCCCCCAAAAATCCATGCAGACCCTTATCCAAGCACGCAGCCTGGCAGACCACAGGAAAAGAGGGGGGATGAGAGAGCGTCCCCCCTCCTGAACATACCAGGCCACATGCCCTCAACATTGGGAGGGTGCTTTGGGGTAGCCCCCCAAAGCACCTTGTCCCCATGTTGATGGGGAGAAGGGCCTCATCCCCACAACCCTTGCCCGGTGGTTGTGGGGGTCTGCGGGTGGGGGGCTTATCAGAATCTGGAAGCCCCCTTTAACAAGGGGACCCCCAGATCCCGCCCCCCATGTGAATTGGTAATCCATTTCACGAAAAAGTGTCAAAAATGTTAAAAAAAGACAATAGACGGTTTTTGACAATTCCTTTATTAATGTCTTCTTCTTTCCCCGCTTCTTCTTCCATCTTCTTCTGGTCTTCTTTTGGAGTTCTTCTTCCTCCATCTTGTTCTTCCCCCGCTTCTTCCTCTATCTTCCTCCGCTTCCTCCGCTTGTTTTAAAGGGTGTTCTGCGGCTTTTGAATTTGCCGCAAACACCCCAAATTGTTCGTTATTCGACGAACGGGCGAACAGCCAATGTTCGAGTCGGACTCATGTTCGAACCGAACATAAAGCCCATCCCTAATGCCTACTAGCACATTATGCTTTTATTTTGCAGGGAAAAAAAAGAAAGTAGAACCCATCAGGGTTTACTTCCTCTTTAACCACTTGCCATCCTGCCGCCGTCATTATACTGAGGCAGGTCGGCACGATCCCATGAAATGTCAGAGCTGTACATTGGCTCCTTTAAGTGGGATAGCAGGCACGCACGATTGTGGGCACGAGAGGCAGAACAGGGACGTGTGTGTGTAAACACACAAATCCCTGTTCTGTGAGGAGAGGAGATGCAGATTGTGAGTTTCTAATAACTAGGAACCATGATCTGTCATCTCCTATTGTCAGCCCCCTCTCCCTACAGTTAGAACACACACTAGAGAACACAGTTAACCCCTTAATTGGCCCCTAGTGTTAACCCCTTCCTTGCCAGTGACATTTATACAGTAATCAGCGCATTTTTATAGCACTGATCACTGTTTAATTGTCAATCGTCCAAAAAATGTGTCAAAAGTGTCCGATGTGTACTCCATAATGTCACAGTCCCGATAAAAAAACGCAGATCGCCGCCATTACTAGTAAAAAAAATAATAAAAATGCCATGCGGCACAGTGGTGTAGTGGGTAGCACTCTCACCTAGCAGTAAGAAGGGTCACTGGTTCGAATCCCAACCACAACACTACCTGCCTGGAGTTTGCATGTTCTCCCTGTGCCTGCGTGGGTTTTCTCCGGGTACTCCGGTTTCCTCCCACACTCCAAAGACATGCCGGTAGGTTAGTTGGATCCTGCCTAAATTGTCCCTAGTATGTATGAATGTGAGTTAGGGACCTTAGATTGTAAGCTCCTTGAGGTTGAGACTGATGTGAATGTACAATGTATATGTAAAAGTGCTGTGTAAATTGACGGCGCTATATAAGTACCTGAAATGAATAAATCTATCCCCTATTTTGTAGACACTATAACTTTTGCACAAACCAATCAATATATGATTATTGTGATTTTTATTACCAAAGATATGTAGAAGAATACATATCTGCCTAAACTGAGAAAATACTTTGCTTTTTTTAAAAAAAAATTGGGGATATTTATTATAGCAAAAAGTACAAAATATTGTGTTTTTTTTCAAAATTGACGCTCTTTTTTTGTTTATAGAGCAAAAAATAAAAAAACCGCAGAGATGATCAAAAGAGAGCTCTATTTGTTGGAGAAAAAGGATGTCAATTTTGTTTGGGTACAGCGTCACATGACCGTGCAATTGTCAGTTAAAGCAACACAGTGCCGTATCGAAAAAAATGGCCTGGTCATTGAGCAGCCAAATCTTCCGGGGCTGAAGTGGTTAACAGGGATAACAAAGATAGAGATAATTATACTTTGGTTGGATTCTCCTGGGAAAAAATTCTCACCATCTTAAAAAAGTTTTACAAGTGCAGCTATATAGTATACTGAATTATGATGTTCACCCTTCTTTAAACTGCTAAAATAGGATGTAACATTAAGAAACAATTTGTTCTGTGTGTCCTTTGGTACATACATTTCTCTAAGTACCTGAGCTCATTAACTAAACCATTTTCTGGTTATTTATGACTTTCTAGATTTTCCTAACCAGAACTGAACCCACTAGGTGTTCACTTGCCAATGATCAATAAATCCAGGTCCTTATCATGTGTCCTGCTGATAGCACTGAACACCATCATGAATAATTTAGCATCCGACAGCTATTTCCAGATGTTTGAATATGCAGATTGCCATCTTTTGTTTAATAAAATAATTTGTAGGTGCCTTAATATTATTGATTTTGTTACTTGGCTAGTTTGTTAAAGGAAATGGAAAAATAATGGATCCACTTCCAGGGAAGACAGAAAAAAACGCTGTGCTAATGTTATTAACAGATTGCATTATACAGTATATGTTCCTTTTTATTTTGCCCATAGTTATACTTTACTTTTTAGAATCCAATTATATTTTTTATGAATTACACTTCTATATATATATATATATATATATATATATATATATATATATATATATATATATAGTCAAAAGTACACCTGCTTTTTACATGCCCTTTTTTTTCCAATTCAAATGTATTTTCATATTTCCAATGAGCAGCAATTTCATATAAAAACAGTAAAATAGGGGGGGCGTGGCGTCCGAGCCCAAAGATGGCCGCTTAGCCTTTGAGCTCCGCCACATCGCCGGGGAAATCCGTCTCCATCTGAGCATTTAGAAGGGCCATCCTCCTCCATCTGCCACATCGGAGCACTAACCACCTCCAGAGATGCCGCGGAGAAGGAAGGAACCGCCGCCGCAGCTCCGCAAGCTGCCGGGGTACTTTACCTCAGCGCGGCCTAACCAAAATGGTGCCCAGCCGAATCGTGGATCAAAACAGGCCGCATCCACGGCCTATCCTCCCGGTCTGAGCGGCACCGATCCAGGACATCCACGCAGCGGATCGTCCTCAGCGGTGTCCACCCCAACCACCAGAAGCCCTGCCAAATCCAGACAGAGGACATCCTCTCCTCAGGACACTAGGCCGCTGCATGACATGGAGGTAAGCGCTCACAATACCTCACGGTCACAGGCCTCAGCAGCCCCTGATCCCATAGAGGGATTCTCTACATCAGGACAGCCAGTCTCAGATACTGTCCTCAAGGAGATGCTAATGTCCCTGAGATCATCTCTGCATCAGGACATGCTGCAAACAGTACAAAAGTGTCAGGCAGAAATGCAGTCACTAGGTGAAAGAGTAAATCAGATTGAGATTACTCTGGATTCACATGCATCCTCTTTCAATGCAATGGTGGATGCTCATACCATTCAATCAGATGAAGTTTCCTGGATCAAAGACAAATTATCTGACCTCGAAGACAGATCCAGAAGGAATAACATAAAAGTAAGAGGCATTCCTGAATCCATCCCCGCGCTACAACTACCACAATATGTCCAAGAATTATTCACAGCACTGCTCCCTGCAATGTCTGCGTTGGAGCTCACAGTAGATAGGGAGCACAGAATACCAAAACCATCCTTTTTACCTGATGATGTACCCAGAGATGTTCTATTAAGGCTCCATTTTTACAAAGAAAAAGAAGCCATATTGGCCTCCTTCCGCAACCCTGATCAGCGCCCACCTAAATATACCTCTCTTCAGCTACTCCCTGATTTGTCTAGGCATACCCTCCAAAAACGCCGCAATCTAGCTACCATTACTAAAGCGCTACGCAACCATCACATACTTCACAGGTGGAAGTACCCGGCTGCGCTCTCAATCACTCATAACGGCGTGACCACCACGGTCTCCACCATGAAAGAAGGTCTGAACATCCTCAGACAATGGGGAATACTGTCGGAGACATATCCGTCTCCTATACAAGTCGATCCTCCTCCACACATACAGGCAGACTGGCAGGTGGTGAAACGAAAGAAGAGTGACAAAAAACCTGCTCCAACACCAGATTGCTCCTAATCGACCCACTCCATCCTTATATCCACAATCCCCCAGTGAAGGCACACTTGGAAATACTTCCAATACCCCTCAAACCTATTGAACAGTGCTTATGGATCAAGAATCCCCCTGTGGATTCTCCTATCACCCTGTAACTTTTCTTTTTTCTCCTTTTCATTTGTTCTGTTACTTGTTTTGCATAGTTTTTATGGATCAACCACCATCTGCAGAGCTGTACCCATATATGCTCTTATGGAAAGGAACCTGCCACTCCTGCAACCCACTTGTCCGCCTTGAGGGACACTCCAGACGCAAAGCCACCCTGGAACAGAAATCATCCATCAAGCATGAGTACTATCCCTCCTCGTCATACAGCATACCTTCCTATATACACAATGCCAGTTAAAATACTATCCATCAATGCCCACGGTTTAAATCACCCAGCCAAGAGAGCATCTCTTTGGAAAGAAGCTGACTCTTCCCAATGCGATATTCTGTGCGCTCAAGAGACACACTTCCATCATGCAACACCACCAAAATGCTCTCACAGAAATTTTCAACACTACTTTTTCTCCAATATGAATGCGAAAAAAAGAGGGGTTATGGTAGCTATCAAAGACTCTATATCATTTCAACTTCATTCCGAAATATCCGATATAGCGGGCAGATGCCCACAAGGCATACATTAGAGGCATATTTATTCAATTAGCTACAAAGCTTAAAAAACAGAAGCAGCAGCGGCTTGATACTCTTTACGCAGATATCAAATCTCTAGAAGATATAGATAAAAAAAACCCTACAAGCCAGGTTAGCAAAAAACTGACAGATCTGCAACACGCTCTCAGATTAGAACTACTTCATTCCTTTGAGCAACAAAGCTGGCAAAGCATTGGCCCGTAAACTACGAGGCCAACGCTTCAAAACTAAAATACCTTTCCTCATTAGCCCTACTTCAAAACAAAAAGTATTTGACCCCCAAGGCATTGTTAATGCATTTAGCGAATACTACGGGTCCCTTTACAACCTTAATCATGACAGTCATATTGTCCAGCCATCACAAAAAGCTATAAATGAGTTCTTAGAAAATATTAATTTACCTAAACTCTCCGCTTCTCAACTTCAAGCCTTGAATTCCCCTTTCTCACTATCTGAATTACTGACAGTAATTGACACTCTTCCTATCAATAATTCTCCAGGACCGGATGGTTTGACAGGGGAATATTATAAGACTTTTAAACACTATTTAGGACCGCACCTTCTAAGAGTATTTGAGGCTGCTGCTGCTTCGTCTTCTTTTCCATCTGAGATGTTAGAAGCATTAATAGTAACGTTGCCTAAACCAGGGAAGACACCGGATGTTCCTCAAAACTTTAGACCGATATCCTTATTGAATACTGATCTAAAGCTTTATGCTAAAATGATAGCAATGAGGCTTATTGACATTCTCCCCACTATCATCGACCCAGATCAATCTGGATTTACCAAAGGCCGGCAAACATCTGATGCTACCAGAAGACTAATAGATGTGATTCATATAGCCAGGCAACATGGGACGCCTTCTCTGCTTCTTGCTTTGGATGCAGAGAAGGCGTTTGACAGAGTGCATTGGACTTATCTCGCAACCACATTGGAAAAATTTGGTTTTACAGGTCACATATTGTCTGCAATACTATCTTTATATACTTCACCATCAGCCCGGGTATATACCTCTGGTATGCTATCTAAGCCTTTCAAGATCACAAATAGCACCCGCCAGGGCTGTCCATTATCCCCCCTCATTTTCAACCTCTTAATGGAACCCCTCGCAGCCAGCATAAGACAAAACCCTAATATACAAGGTTTTTTCTTCAATAACTGCAAACACGTCATAAGTCTCTTCGCTGATGATGTGATCCTCATGTTGACTAATCCGGTGTCTTCCCTACAACACGTCTCTCAACTATTACATAACTATGGTAAGATATCATATTACAAGGTGAACGAAACCAAATCTTACATATTGGATCTTGGAGTAGTAGCATCTGATAGAACAATTTTGCAAAATAGATACCCATATGTATGGGATTCACAAGAAATAACTTACTTAGGGATTAAGCTAACTTCCTACCCTTCACAACTATTTCACGCTAATTACCTTCCGTTAATACGTACATTGCAAATAGGTCTCCAATCCCTAAGCAAACACACATTGTCATGGTCAGGTAGGCTGGCTGCCTTCAAAATGCAAATTCTGCCACAAATACTATATGTATTTCGTACAGTTCCCATCCCTGTCCCACGACAACACTTTCATACTTTACAATCCATACTTTCTAGATATTTATGGGATGGCAAAAAAGTCAGAAGCGCTCTAACCAAACTCCGTAAAACAAAAACAGCAGGAGGGGTTGGTCTCCCAATATTTGCTGACTACCATCTAGCTGCAATCCTAGCACAACTTAGAGGGTGGTTCCCCTATCACCAAAAGCCGCTTTGGTGTTCTATTGAACAATCTAACATACCAGGAGGGAACATCTATGATTACTTGTTAGCTTTTATGCATCTAAAATCCAAACCCTCTGACCTCTCTCTCCCGATTCTAGCAACACTAAACTCATGGAAGACACTGATAACAACCAAATCTAGATCATCTCCTACCATATCTTTGTCGATCCCTATATCAACATTGGCTTTATTGATCCCAGACATACCCTTGAATAGGTGGACAGCGAAGGGAATACAATGGGTCTCGGACTTATACTCCGGCACTAAAGTCAGTTTGTTTGACATTCTACAAACGACTTATAACCTGCCCACTTCAGAACGATTTCAACATTTTAGAATTGCTACTTACCTCAAAAAACATAACGTCAATTATAAGTTATTTTGGCAGATTCACGTATATCTCACTGCCAAAATTCCTCGTAAAGGAGGTATATCGTTATTCTACACTTATCTCCACGATAAAAACATATTCATCAAAACAAATTCCATGCTAGCATGGGAAAGAGATCTTAATGACACCTTTTCCCCACAACAATGGCACAAGGCTATGCAATATATCCACTCGGCTACCAACAGCACCAACCTCTGGGAACTCTCACATAAGATTATACAGCGTTGGTATTTAACACCATATCGTCTAGCTAAATTCGACTGTTCCACACCTTCCACCTGTTGGAGGAATTGTGGGCAACCTGGCACTATATATCACATCTTATGGGGATGTGCACACCTGACGTCATATTGGTCCCACATCCTCAAAATCCTACGTCAAATAACGAATCTAACTATACGGAACCCTTCATCATTAGCTATCCTAAACATAGGTATAGAAGATATCCCACCACTACATAGGCAATTTACTATTCACTTATTCCTAGCAGCCATATTAGTAATATTAAGAAAATGGAGATCGCTGCACCCTCCAGACATAGAAGAGACTGTAACTACATTATCTTTGCATTACACTTATGAGAAGATGCTAGCATCCATTAGTGGAAAGTATGACGCATTTCTTCCATGCTGGCAAAGTTGGATAAAGTGGTACGACAATTATCGTAAATGATTGACACCACATCTGATGTCACTAGGGTGATTTAACTCACGAATATCTGTGTGTTTTTTTTTTTTAAGACCCATGTCCTTCCCTTTCCATATGGCTTCTGAATTGATCCTGTATAATATACACATTAGTTTATTTTATTAGTTACAAACTATACGCTCTTGTTACAAGAACGCTAACAGATATTAACTGGTTAATACTGCGGTTGACACAGAGGCGTGTGGGGGCTGTGCTTCAGTCGAGCCACAGTTAGTTCCCAAATGGGGTGGCTGGTGGAGGCATACAGCCTCTTCTGCCTTGCTCTATTCCTCACATTTCAGGGAATTGTATTAAGACTGTAAAGCTATAAGAAACTGTTAGCATCTATGGTTTATATTTTGGTTTACGATATCTACTGTTATATGTAAGCATGGTGTATATCTTTGTAAACTGACAAAACTTGAATAAAAACTATTTAAAAAAAAAACAAAAAACAAAAAAAAAAAACAGTAAAATACATTTCATAATCACATGCTTTTAAGCGTCCCTCCCCCTCACCCCGAAATCTCATTTAGGATTAATGTATTTCCAATATAGACTTTTTAAATATTCACAATCTCGAGTACCAATCCTGGGGTTTCAACTCATGCTTTCCATATCTTTTTGAATCTACTTTTACCTCATATAGGCCAGTTTTTACCTTGTATTATGTTCTTGACCATTCTCAGCCAATCCATTATAGATGGTGGGCTAGAATCTATCAGGCCCACGTAATCGCCTTTCTAGCTTGATAAAGACATCTCAGGACTGCTGTTCGTATAGCCCCAGATCCAACACTTTGGCCCATATACCCCAGTACACACAGTACCAGGTAAAACCATAAATTTATTTCAAAAACTGAGTTTATTTTGTCCAAAACCTCTACCCAATAACTATGTAGTTTGGGACACCTCCAGAGCATATGGATCAAGTCTCCAACTGCACCCCAACATCTGGGACAAGATTTATCCGGACGTCCCCTAAATAGGGATGAGCCGAACACCCCCCTGTTCGGTTCGCACCAGAACATGCGAACAGGAAAAAAGTTTGTTCGAACACGCGAACACCGTTAAAGTCTATGGGACACGAACATGAATAATCAAAAGTGCTAATTTTAAAGGCTTGTATGCAAGTTGTTGTCATAAAAAGTGTTTGGGGACCTAGGTCCTGCCCCAGGGGACATGGATCAATGCAAAAAAAGTTTTAAAAACGTCCGTTTTTTCAGGAGCAGTGATTTTAATAATGCTTAAAGTCAAACAATAAAAGTGTAATATCCCTTTAAATTTTGTAGCTGGGGGGTGTCTATAGTATGCCTGTAAAGGGGCGCATGTTTCCTGTGTTTAGAACAGTCTGACAGCAAAATGACATTTCGAAGGAAAAAAGCAATTTAAAACTACTCGCGGCTATTGCATTGCCGGTCCGACAATACACATAGAAGTTCATTAATAAAAACGGCATGGGAATTCCCCACAGGGGAACCCTGAACCAAAATTTAAAAAAAAATGACGTAGGGGTCCCCCTAAATTCCATACCAGGCCCTTCAGGTCAGGTATGGATATTAAGGGGAACCCCACTCCAAAATGTAAAAAAAAAATGACATGGGGGTCCCCCTAAATTCCATACAAGACCCTTCAGGTCTGGTACAGATTTTAAGGGGAACCCCACGCCAAAAAAAAAAAAACAGCATGGGGTCCCCCCAAAAATCCATACCAGACCCTTATCCGAGCACGCAACCTGGCAGGCCACAGGAAAAGAGGGGGGGACGAGAGAGCGCCCCCCCTCCTGAACCGTACCAGGACACATGCCCTCAACATTGGGAGGGTGCTTTGGGGTAGCCCCCCAAAACACCTTGTCCCCATGTTGATGAGGACAAGGGCCTCATCCCCACAACCCTGGCCGGTGGTTGTGGGGGTCTGCGGGCGGGGGGCTTATCGGAATCTGGAAGCCCCCTTTAACAAGTGGACCCCCAGATCCCAGCCCCCCCTGTGTGAAATGATAAGGGGGTACCCCTACCATTTCACTAAAAAACTGTCAAAAATGTTAAAAATGACAAGAGACAGTTTTTGACAATTCCTTTATTTAAATGCTTCTTCTTTCTTCTATCCTCCTTCATCTTCTTCTTCTGGTTCTCCTCCGCGGTGTCTTCTATCTTCTTCTCCTCGGGCCGCTCCACACCCATGGCATGGGGGGAGGCTCCCGCTCTTCTCTTCATTTTCTTCTCTTCATCATCTTCTTCTTTTCTTCTCTTCTTCTCTTCTTCTCGTCTTCATTTTCTTCTCTGGGCCGCTCTGCATCCATGCTGGCATGGAGGGAGGCTCCCGCTGTGTGACGGCGTCTCCTTGTCTGACGGTTCTTAAATAATGGGGGGCGGGGCCATCCGGTGACCCCGCCCCCCCTCTGACGCACGGTGACTTGACGGGACTTCCCTGTGATGTCACGGGGAATGCCACAGGGAAGTCCCGTCATGTCCCGTGCGTCAGAGGGGGGCGGGGTCACCGGGTGGCCCCTCCCCCCATTATTTAAGAACCATCAGACGAGGAGACGCCATCACACAGCGGGAGCCTCCCTCCATGCCAGCATGGATGCCGAGCGGCCCGGAGAAGAAGATAAAGAAGAGAAGTAGAGAAGAAGAGAAGAAAAGAAGAAGATGAAGAAGAAGAGAAGAAGATGAAGAGAAGAGCGGGAGCCTCCTCCCCATGCCATGGGTGCGGAGCGGCCCGAGGAGAAGAAGATAGAAGACACTGCGGAGGAGATGCTGGACAAGAACGCCGGAGGAAGAACCAGAAGAGCCAGAAGAACCAGAAGAATAAGATGAAGGAAGATAGAAGAAAGAAGAAGCATTTAAATAAAGGAATTGTCAAAAACTGTCTCTTGTCATTTTTAACATTTTTGACAGTTTTTTAGTGAAATGGTAGGGGTACTTTTTGTACTTTTGTACCCCCTTACCATTTCACACAGGGGGGGCTGGGATCTGGGGGTCCCCTTGTTAAAGTGGGATTCCAGATTCTGATAAGCCCCCGCCGGCAGACCCCCACAACTACCGGCCAGGGTTGTGGAGATGAGGCCCTTGTCCTCATCAACATGGGGACAAGGTGTTTTTGGGGGGCTACCCCAAAGCACCCTCCCAATGTTGAGGGCATGTGGCACTGTGGGGAATTCCCATGTCGTTTTTATCAATGAACTTCTATGTGGCATACAGGCATACTATAGACACCCCCCAGCTACGAAATTTAAAGGGATATTACACTTTTATTGTTTGACTTTAAGCATTATTAAAATCACTGCTCCTGAAAAAACGGCCGTTTTAAAACTTTTTTTTGCATTGATCCATGTCCCCTGGGGCAGGACCCAGGTCCCCAAACACTTTTTATGACAATAACTTGCATATAAGCCTTTAAAATTAGCACTTTTGATTTCTCCCATAGACTTTTAAAGGGTGTTCCGCGGCATTCGAATTTGCCGCGAACACCCCAAATTGTTCGCTGTTCGGCGAACTTGCGAACAGCCAATGTTCGAGTCGAACATGAGTTCGACTCGAACTCGAAGCTCATCCCTACCCCCAAACAAAAACAATCTTTTTGGTGTATGGTATGTTCTGTGGATAATATAGAACTGTGTGGGTTTCTGGGCTGATAAGAGAGTTAATAGATCTATTGAGGACACTATACCGGTCCACTGAGCATCCGTTAATTTCCCCACGTCCTCCTCCCATTTTGCACTTTGAAAGCTAAGAGTATTTTTCCAGTACTTTTAAATGTATATTTTTATACAGCTTTAAGATTACCCCATTAGGGAGGTGGCGTCTACCAAGGTTTTCAATAAGGGAATTCTACTCCATTCTAACTTTCCCTCTTTCAATTGTGTTGCCAATGCGTGTCTTAACTGTAGGTACTGATAAAAATGTATGTTTGAGAATCCAAATTCTTCTTTCAACTCCTAAAATGTCTTCAGTACTCCTGCTGAATATAGTTGCAATAGTCTAACCACTCCTTCTGTTTCCAATTACTAAAGTTCTCCAACCTCACAGACTTCTAATGCTTCTGAAAGAGATGTATATGGGGTACAAGGCAGCAACGCTCGTGATCTGTAGCTAGTAGTAACATAATCCATCTCCATAACTAAACCCTCTGTAAATCTTACTTTCACATTTTTACTAAAATACAACAGCCATGACACGCATCTTGTTACTACATGCAAACTCTCATTACTACAAACATCTTGTTACTACATACAAACATTGAGACAAACATTTAGATACAAATGTGGGGGAGATATTTCATAGTTCCCAAAAACAAAATAAAAAAAATTAAAAATGATCAGATGGAATGCTGCCTTCACTCTTTTAGCGATAGAAAAAGAATACAATTTTAAAAGCATGAGAGCATTTCCAAATCTTTGTATGGACCAGCCACACAAAGTTCAAAAACAGGCCTGTGTATTTTTAATCACATAAACGTGTACTACGCATCCATCAACTCACTCAACATTACAGATTTCTGAAGCCGCAGTCGCGCTACATCAACTCCAGAGGGATACCCAAAATAGTATCCTTAGACCACCTATGTCAATCTTTCTGGGGTTTAATGGCCTTTTCCGCAGAACTAGACTCCATGCTCTTGTGCATCCGTCTGACTGTGGGAAGCCTCGCATTCCTTCCCTTGCATGGACTGCCAGTGCCCATGGAGATTCGAATCAGCTTATCATCTTATCCCTGTGTCCAGGGAAACCCTTGCACCAATTTCAGAGACCACCTCCCGGTGTCTTCTTACACGGTGGATTGACAGACTACAAATTAGTCACTCAACTAGAAACACAAAACGAGGCATCAACTCTATGGCTTCTTGTCCCAACACTTTTGGCACGGAACTACAGAGTACCACTCTTTTAACAACCAACTATTAACTATGCCAAATGATTCGCCAACAACCACAGATCACCCCCCGAATTATGTCTCAACCCCTCACAGTGTATGCATACACAAGCGCATTGTGCCGTGCGACCATACACTGCGTCGCCAGACGAATCTACACAGAGCACTTTTGCCTGCTTTTTTTTTTTTTACACAACACTACAGCTTCTCTCTGTACCTAGATATTACAACAATAACATGGATGCCTCCTGTTTGCTCTGTACCCAAAACTGTATTACAGTATAAACCTTAATATAATTTAAAAATAAAAATGATTTTGTCTTTCCAAACACAAGTCAAAAGACCCCAATCCCCTCCCACCAACTTCCTGTTGCACACCTGAGTAGGAAGAGGGAGGGGAAGCCTTGAATAGCTTCAAATTTTGTCTATCAAGACATTAGAAAAATCTATGGCTATTTTTTCCAGGAGTGGGTGGAGTAAGCCCTCATATTGCAAATGGGAGGGAATCCCCCTTGAGTCACATATCCCCTGGGAAGTCAAACCACAAATTTTGAGACAGAAATACCACACAACAGTGTAACAAAAGCCAAAAACTGAAACTCCTGCAAAAAGACTGCTGAAGGAGTTCAACCAAAGTCTTTCCCTTCCACTGCAGCCACAAACAAAATGGCGCCATTAACACATGAAATTTAGTTGTTGATCCCGCCAAAATCGAGTCTTCTTCACTAGAAACATAAACTTTTTTAAAACAATTGGAATTCAATTTAAAACACTTTCAAACACCAGTATTTTCTCATTGTCCTTCCAAGCACAAATCTCATTTGCTTGTGTGATACTCCAAGCTCCCCCCCACCAACTTCCTGTTGATACATAAAATGCTGCATGCCCAGCTCTAAAACCCCTCAAACTGGTTTATTTACATATCAATGTACATGAAAAGGGAGGGGAGGGATACTGCAGGACTTGCAGCGATACATGCCTCAAAACAATGAATTGCCCTCTGAGAAACTCCCAAACATTAAAAAAATTAAAATAACACACACCGCTGTGTACAAAAACTCAGTTAAAGCTAGTCTTGTTATCCACTGAAATTCAGTGCAAAGTAGAGTTTTCACTCAAAACCAATTTTCAATACAGAAAACGCAATAGTTTCCTTGAAAAGTATGTAAACAGTACAAAAATAGAATTCACAAAATGGTGCCTAGAAGCCAAATTGTAGCTTAAAGCACGTGGCTTTGCACACACAAAGGAATACACAATGGAGCAGCTTCCCCTATAGGAAAGACCAGGGGTCTTCAAAATGGCCGCCGATGCACATGGTGACCACAACAAAAGCCAGACCCCAACAAAATGGCGCATTTTCCTGCCAAAACTAAAAATTTCTCCCCAAAAAATTACACATTTGAGATACTAAATGAACACTTAGACAGACATTTAAAAGTGTTAAAGTTACGAAAAATCACAACTTAGGAACACATAGTAGATGAAATCTGGACCACAGCAAGATTCAAGACAGAGTTCACATCAGCTTTCACAGGAACAAGACATTGAGAGATACAAACAGTGATGCCTTCATGTTCTTTTCATAACCATCAAAGTCCACTGTGTCCATCTGTGTCTTGAGTCAATTAAACACTCTACAAAACTCATGTAATCTACTTGTCCCATACATAAGTAATAATTACAATTCATCCATTTCTCATATGCATTACAAACCTGTTACACAGCATCAGTCACACCCACATTGCAGGCTGCAAATAATCATACATTTCTATTTCTCATATACTTATTACAAAACTACACAACATACAGTTACTTACACATACACACACACACACAGGCACACACCAGACATACGATCAAACTTCCAGCATTATTTCAAAAGACGAAAAATTAGCTCTTTTGCAGAGCAGAGGCTCCCCAACACATTGGAAAGAGATGTCTTATGCCCCGTACACTCGGTCGGATTTTCCGATGGAAAATGTCCGATCGGAGCGTGTTGTCGGAAATTCCGACCATGTGTGGGCTCCATCGGACATTTTCCATCGGATTTTCCGACACACAAAGTTTGAGAGCAGGCTATAAAATTTTCCGACAACAAAATACGATCGCGTCAATTCCGACTGTGTGTGGCCTGTTCCGACGCACAAAGTGCCATGCATGCTCAGAAGAAATTCCAACACGGAACAGCTCGGTCTGGTAAAATTAGCATTCGCAATGGATACAGCACTTTCGTCACGTTGCAATGTCAAAAATGGTTTAATACAGCGCACTCTCTTCTTCTTTATAATGTGAGAAGAATGAAGTCGTTTTGCTGCTCATATTCACACAGACTTCTCACAAACGTATTTCTTTATTATTTATCGGGATTCCCTCAATATATTTTGATTAGTCACATCTGACAACATTATTTTGGTGTTGATTTTTTTTTTTTGGTTTTAAGGCAGATTAGTTATTTTTGGTTTGTATTTTTTTCAAGGCTGATTTTTGTTTTTTTGGATTTTTATTTTTACTCCCGAAAATTTTTGTGTGTGTTTTTTGTGTCAAGTTACCACAACACCATTGATATGTTGTTCTATTTAATCTGTGGGAGATTGTTTGGTGTTGTTGTCTCTTGTTAATTTCACATTGTGTTTTAGAAATGTACCTGAATCGTCACCAACAAACTGTCCTTTTTGGATGAAAACACACATAGGAGAGTATAATTTCCAACAAAAAAACATTTATTAAGGGCTCACAACTAAACAAAGAGGGAGGCAACGCTGGAGAAACTGCAGAAATGGGTGAAGCCTTGGACCCCCAGGGCACACATCAACTATTTTCAAGCAAAATTGGTGTCCTGAGGAGTCCTTATCTAAGGGAGTGCAGTCTAGTCCATCAGTCCCAGAGCTCCGGAAAGCATCAGATGACATCTGTGTCCCCAGGCTGTGGTCATACGAGAGACTGCAGCTTCTGTCAGACCAGACTGAACCCTGGGCCATCACTTCCTTGTCTTCCTTCTGCGCTTCCTTCCGCGCGGTGGCTCTGGTGGTGGAGTTGTGGCAGCAGGAGGAGGAAGAGGATGGTCCAACTCAATCACGTCGGTCTTGGGTGTTAGTTCCCCACTCACCCCCTTACTTAGGACTTTATAAAGCAGGTCCTCACATAGCTTGCGTTGACCCTCCTGCATGCCCTGCAGTTTTGTGGCAGCCATACAGGCAAAGGCCTCTTCAGGAGTGGGTAAGGCTCGGAGGGATGCAGAAGCCTCCTGAATGAGCCTGAGTGCTGAATCCTGCATTGGAGTCGTCTTCCTCGCTCTTTTGTATGGAAGGCGGAGGGGAGGAACCTGCGATTCAGTCAGGCTGCGACTGGTCCCAGGCTTCTCCTGGCTGACACTTAGCCCAGCCTCCTCCTGGCTGCCACTAATCCCCGCCTCCTCCTGGCTGCCACATTCCACAACCTCCTCCTGGCTGAGGTCTTCCTGTGTATGAAAAAGGGACATAGATTTAGTTTTTTCTTCATCAATCACACACAATTTTCACCTCCTGACTGTTGCAAATTGAATGTTAACAAATATAACAGACTATCCTTCTGAGCCCAGGATTTTTCATTCTTGTTCCAATTTTGGGTGCCTACTACTGTCTATTGATATGTCAAACACTTTTTTCAATCAGCAATTAGTGATCAATAATAACATCTAATAAACATCATTTATTTATTATCCAGAAATCAGTAGAACAATGCTATACCTGGCTCCAGCTGGGCTCCTCCACTTCTTCCTGGCTGGAAGGCCCAGGTTGGACATCGGAAGCCTCAGCTGGTGTGGAAGGAAGAGTGGAAGGAAGAGTGGAGAGGGATTCCCTGACTTCAGTGTGGTCTGACAGAAATCGCAGTCTCTCATAGTACCACAGCCTGGGGACATAAACGTCATCTGCTGCAGCTCCGGACCTCTGGGAATCTGTGACCTTCTTGCGCTCCCTAAGATAAGTGCTCCTCAGGCCACCAATTTTGGTTTTTAAATAGGGGATGGTTGCTGTGGGGACCACCGGCTTGACCAACTCCAGCAGTTTCTCCAGCGCTGTCTGCCTCTTTTGTTTATTATTATAATGGGGATGTCTCACCTGCCACAGACAGGGCAGCTCCCTGTATTTGTCTATGTACAGGGGGAGGAAGTTGTGGTCATTGAAGCCATCCATTTTCTCTGCAAGACACAACACAAGACAAACCCTAAGGTCAGTCAAAACTCCCCTAATCTTGTTACAATATAGGCTTCCATTTCGAAGCAGTATAGGCCCAAGTTTAGATCTTACCTTCGTTATCACGATCGGCGCCTCCGATGCTCCTTCCTCCGCTCACAGATCGTACATAATATGCACGCGTGTTACGCTTTATACACACTGCACATGCGTGTAACTCTGCCCACCCCTGACGTTCTTTCTAGTCTATTCCCCGCCCCTTTTTGTTTGGCGCAGTGGGGGAAGAGCACATGGCGGATAGACAGCAGGTGCGTGCTAATTACAGCAACGAGGAGGAGGGGGAGGAAAGCCCAGAGCCTGAAACGTCCCGATCCAGAAGGAGATTTAAGGCCTCAAATATGTCCTTTGGGGAGATGTTGGAGATGGTGGACATCCTGAAGAAGGCCGACTATGAGGGGAAGTATGGACCTTACCCCAACCCCAATGTCAGAAAGGCCAAGATCATGGCGAAAGTGGTCAGGAGTCTGCACCGGAATTTCGGGGTACGAGGATCGAAAGATCAGCTCAGGAAGCGGTGGTCGGACCTCAAATTACGAGAACATGAGCAGTACAGAAAGATCAGGAGAGTGCTGCAAAAAAGTAAGTAGTTGTCCTGTGTTACTATTCTTTCTGTTTATTACGTTCGTGCTGCTCCATGTGCTTTTCTTACAACTCTACATTTTTAAATGGCAACTTTCATGTTCATGGCCACATTATTCGTTCGTATCAAACATTTTTCTTTCGGCCTATAAAACACCATTGTTTAGGCCATATGCATTTGGCCACAATTTTTACGCCCTACTTTTCTGAAACTAATTTGGTTGTGTAGATGGCTTTGTTACTAGAATGAAATGCAAACTAGATTCTGTGTAAGGAGAGGACACTCAGCAGCTGTTTACACATCTGGACACTGGAGCACTAGTGTGGGACACAAGAACACCATTTTTATTAGGGGGGCCACACAGGTGCTCCAGTCTATACTATAGGGGGTCTCCATCTGTGAAGCTTGTACAAGACAGGTAAAGTATTGCAGCTTGACAAAGGACACTGAAAATGCTACATCTTGGAACTCTGCCAAAATAGACAATTGTACCCCACTTCCAAGCAATGTTTCATATTTATAGTTCTGCAATCAAATATCTGTGTGCTAAGTATGCCATTTTTTATTTACATAGGGGAGAAAAGACTCGGAGGACACCCCTCATCTGAGGAGACCAGAGACCCCCCACCACTAGAAGAAGGGGAAATTCACCCATCACAAGAAGAGCAGGAGGAAGAAGATGTGGTGGAAATTGTCACCACAACAGGTGAGTGTCTGTGACCACAGGCTCAGGTAATTGATGGATGCCGGCATATTTATAATACATGTTTTTTTTGGTTTCTCTCTTTTTAGGTGATCGTGATGTTGTGGATCCAGATCCTTTCACATCAGAAAGTGCCCAGATCCTGATCGGGGAGATCATGGGGTGTAATTTACAATTGGAAAACCTCAAGAAAAACATCAATGATGTTATTCAAAAAAATACAAACATCATTGATGTTTTGGGGCGAGTTTAAAACCCCTCCAAATCCCTTTGTTTTTTGGTGTGCTACAATGTTCTAAATTTTTTAGCGATTTTTCAAAAAGCCAAATTTGGAGGATGCACACAGTGTGCCAACATGTGCTATCTGCCATCACGGAAGATCAATGGACGCGTTTTGGGGGTGCAACCCCTTCCTCAATAATAAAGTAGCTGAGAGGAATGGGTTGCTCCCCCAAAACACGTCCCTTGATCCCCCATGATGGCAGCTAGCACATGTTGACATTGGGAAATTTGTGTGCATCTTCCAAATTTGGCTTTTCCTGGGGTGACTTCACCCCATCTGAACGCAATATCAAACACAGTTCCTAAATACTCATGTCTGATATTGCCTTCAAGTTCTAGCAAATGTGAACTTTGTAATTTCAAGATTTGTGTCTTTCTTGTTGGTTTTACACATGCCTGTTTTAGCTTAAATGGACATTTCTATGTATATTTGATAATGCCACCCCATAAATTGTGATACAACAAACATGTTGGTTTGTTTTAAAAACCTTTTCTAAATGCGCATGTGTTTGTGCAGGTATTAAAAAGATTGTTAATCAAGAATGTGTGGATTATTGTCTCAACGCTACAACACTTTTGTGGTGATGTAATTGCTGCTTTCTGTGAAAATGGGGGTTATTTCCTAAGGGCAAATCCTCTTTGCACTACAAGTGCAGTTTCAGTGCAGTTTCAAGTGCACTTGTAGTACAAAGTGTCTTTGCCTTTAGTAAATAACACCCAACAATGCTTTGTATAAGGTTACACAATCACGTCATTTTCGTGACTCACCACATTTCTGTCAGAGTCATCAAAAACAAACACAAGCAGTAAATGTCAACAAACAGTTTCTTTTTTTTTGTTTTTTTATTTCATAAAGGCTTCACAAATTTGCTGGCATATTGATGGCCCCCCTACCCGCAAAGAACTCCAGGTATCGTAACCGGACATCACGGGCACTCAGGGAGGGCAAGCCAGGACGGCCATTTTCAAGCACCGTCAGTGTTGTTTCATGTATCATTCCGGCCTCAGGCCCAACTGAGCCCGCATAGTTGGCCGAATGTTGGCGTAAAAAGTTATGGAGAATACAGCACGCCAGGATTATATGATTAAGTTTATACTCCGCCATATGGATGGGTGTCAGAAATAGGCGGAACCGGCTGGCCAGGATTCCAAATGTGTTCTCCACCACTCTTCTGGCTCTGGCCAGCCGGTAATTAAAAACCCTCTGTTCTGGGGTGAGGGTCCTCATAGCGAATGGCCGCATAAGATGGTCCCCCAGCGCAAACGCTTCATTAGCAACGAAGACGAATGGGAGTCCTTCCAGATTGTCCTCTGGAGGTGGCAAGTCCAAGCTGCCATTCTGGAGATGCCTGTAAAACTCCGTCTGGGCGATGACTCCACCATCGGACATCCGGCCATTCTTCCCCACGTCAACATACAAGAAGTCATAATTAGCCGACACCACCGCCAACATCACAATACTATTGAACCCCTTATAGTTGAAATAGTACGACCCCAAGTTGGGTGGTGGGACGATGTGGACGTGTTTCCCATCAATTGCCCCTCCGCAGTTAGGAAAGTCCCACCGCTGGGCAAAGTGGGAGGTCACAGTCTGCCATTCCTGTGGCGTGGAAGGAAACTGTTGAGGAAAACAAAAATAAATTAGTATTTTTGCACATAAACATGGCAAGCAGATTAGACACAAACATTCTTGGCCAACATCCAGATAGCATTTATTAAGGGGAATTTAAGAACACCAAAGTATAAGGTACACCTATCATATTCCCCCTCCCCCCCTCTCATGGGCCATTTCTAACATTATGGGGGGGGGGGGGATCTTGGACAGGTAACCCTCTCCACTTCATTGAGAAATGAGTGCCTAAATAATGGGTATTACTTGGAACAGCCCCTCCTTAGTTACACTATTGGCAGCCCACTGGACAGGTAAGAAGTGTCATAATACAAAGATATAAATACACACTGTACACATTTGAGCACATTTGGACATTCTGCTATTACCTATCAAGATAATAATAGAATACAAAAACTTTAAACATTACCATTTGAAAGTATACAGGCAGGCCCTTGCACTACATGCTTTGGGTAATTCATCCATACATCTGAGCATTAAAGAGATGGGTATAGTGTGTATGGGTTTGGCAAAGTCAGCAGATAGATGATTGAGGATATATAGAGAATTGGTATCAGCTGACTTAGCAGTTGGGGGGAGGGAGGGTTAATAAAAATGATTTAGGGACACTAAAAAACAAAGCCTCTGCCACTCTGCCTGAATTTAAAGCCAAAATCACATTTGGAAAAATTTTAGGGGGTGTTTGGGGTAAAGCACTACTATGGAGCTGATAAAATACATTGTTAAGTGACTACATGAGGTGAATATAGGGCAGGAGAACATGCTGGGGAGGTTATTGAAGGCAAATATGTATGAAGGACTAAAAAAAAATGACATAAAAATCCAGCATGCATGAGGACAAAGGGGACATTCACAGCATATTACAATCATGGTAATTAGGGAATGAGGAAAGAAATACAATATATTATCAAACATTCAATACAATAAAATGTGATATTAAAGGATAAAAATCTTACCTTCATATACTCCTTCTGCAGGACCTGGATGATGGCTGAACAGGTCTCTGGGATAATGATACCCAGAGCCTGGGGGGAGATGCCTGTCGAGAACTTGAGGTCCTGCAGGCTTCTCCCTGTCGCCAAGTACCGCAGGGTAGCGACCAACCTCTACTCCGCAGTGATGGCTTGCCTCATGCAGGTATCCTGCCTGCTGATATAGGGGGTCAGCAAAGCCAGCAGACGGTGAAATACGGGGTCCGTCATCCTGAGAAAGTTCCTGAAATCATCAGGATTATTCTCACGGATCTCACGGAGCAAAGGCATATGAGAGAACTGGTCACGCTGAAGCAACCAATTCTTGGTCCATGAACTCCTCCCCACCCTGTTCATGGACTGGACTTGTGTCAAGGTCAGGACCCCAACACCAAGCCCCCGCACAGCACGAACTCTACGAGGAGTACGTATGCACAACATGGCTAGAAAACGGTCGGCTGCTCAGAACGAAGTAACCTGAACGCACTGAAGAACAGCAAGGCCTGTGAAGAGCGACCTGAAAAACAGTAACGAACGAACAAGAACACAATGACTAATTAAAGTCACGCAGAACTTGCTTGCACGCACTGAAGAGCAGATACAAACCCACAAGCACAAACTGAACGGCAGAAAATGATCTGAAAGCCACGAGTCTGAAAAAGCGCAAATCATCTCTCACCAAACTTTTACTAACACGAGATTAGCAAAAGGAGCCCAAAGGGTGCCGCGCTTGGTTCTGAACTGGCCTTTTCTAGTCTCGTCGTACGTGGTTGACGTCACCGCGTTGTTGGCGATCGGAAATTCCGAAAACTTTGTGCGACCGTGTGTGCGCAAAACAAGTTTGAGCCAACATCCGTCTGAAAAAATCCTAGGATTTTGTTGTCGGAATGTCCGAACAAAGTCCGACCGTGTGTACGGGCATTAGACTGGGATCCGTTCTCCCCCCTTTTCTTACCGATGTGGAGGGGGGTTCTGTCTGCTCCATAAAGTACCTGGCTCGCCATTTTTATATGGAAATTTGGCTGTAAGCTATGCACACAGCCATATCTCCTGTGCTAATAAGCACCCCTTTCCATCTTATGATATAATACCAATTTCGGCTAATGAAATAAATGCATCTTACCTAAAAACCCACGCATTCCAAGTAAGCAGCCATCTGCTCCTTCTTACATTATCAGCTCAGCATGACTGCCTTTCTCCAGCTCGCATGCCCTTTTATTACCTCAAAAGCTTTCACAAACAGGAAGTGATGGTTCCAACAGCCAATCACTTCTTACATTGCAAGTGACCTCACAGGAACTAAAAACAGGATGTGAATGACTATATAAGGATGTAACAGGATGTGAGAACACAGAAACCGTTCCAACAGGGTCAAAAACAGAACCAAAGACATGTATACATTCAAAATATGAATACAGTAGTGACTCGTGCAGACGGTGGTGTGCAAAACCATGTGGCAAGCACATGGCTTTGAACACAACCGTGTGCACACTCCCACTGTTACCAGTGATGTGAACCATACAAAAATTATCGTTCAGTGATCCATAGTTTTCATATAGTTATGCTATAGTTCCCATGTACGCAGACATGTATGCTCGGAGTCATTAATGCAGTCGCCATGAGGTGGCCAAGCTCCTGACGAATGCATAATCTAACATCCCCAAAAGAGCAACAGATCTGCCATGTCCACAGGAAGGTTTTCGCATCCAATGGTCTTCCTCCAGCGTCTGTATGTGCGAATACCCTCACGTGAGAGTATTGCAGCAAAGCTGACACTGGGAGGGGTCTGACAATATACATTAATAAAATTTTCCACAACAGGATTTACTGTTATATTTATTCCCAGATATTTAAAACTCTCTACTACTTGTAAGTGTCTAGTGTTCTCCAGTAGGTCCTGTTTTACTCAATCAATCAGGAGAAGAACAGATTTCTCCCAGTTGATAGAGAGTCCAGAGAAAGACCCACATTTTTCATGGTATCTATTGCTGCTGTTAGCGAGTGGTTCACATAGCCCAGAAACAGGGGGATATCATCTGCGTATAGCGAAATCTTTTCCTCATCCATCACCTTTTCTGAAACCTCTTATACCACCCGCTGTTCTAATGGCCATGGCAAGCACAGGGTCAACGATGGACACCCCTGTCTTGTCCCCCAAGCCAGTGAAAAATATTCAGAATATCTTTCATTGATCTTTACTTTCGTCCTTGGGCCAGTATACAGTAACTTCACCCATTTTATAAACACAGGGTCGCTATTAAATGCCGACAGGGCCAACCACAAGTACTAGTCTGCCACTCAACGCTGTAAAATGCTTTGACAGCATCGAGGGACATCACAATTCTTGATCCAGATTCTTCCTGTGGAGTTTGTAAGTTTAAAAATAATCTCCTAATATTTAACAATGTTCATTTACCGGGGATAAAATCACATTGATCAGAATGGATTATGGTATGGATTATTTTACTTAGTCTAGTGGCTAACACTTTTGCCAGTAATGCACATGAACTTTAATGGCATCCCAGTCTTAGTCCGTAGGGGTCATACGTTTTTGCATATGAAGGTTTTCTATTTGTTTGTTTTTTTGTTTTTTTTGTTTGTCTATTGTTTAACTAGATGAACTTGTCTCTTTTTTGGAGAAACACACTTTTAACTTTCTTGGTGGGATAAAGTATTGGGAGGCCTGCCTTTACACGCACATGAACTTTAATAGCATCCCAGTCTTAGTCCGTAGGGGTCAATATTGAGTTGGTCCACCCTTTGCAGCTATATCAGCTTCAACTCTTCTGGAAAGGCTATCCACAAGGTTTAAGAGTGTGTCTATGGGAATGTTTGACCATTCTTCCAGAAGCGTTTTTGTGAGGTCAGGCACTGATGTTGGACGAGAAAGCCTGGCTCGCAATCTCCACTTCAATTCATCCCAAAGATGTTCTATCAGGTTGAGGGCAGGCCAGTCAATTTCCTCCACCCCAAACTCGTTCATCCACACTATATTGCCAAAAGTATTGGGCCACCCCTCATTTGTGAGAACAGTTTGGGGAAGGCCCCTTCCTGACCTCAACCTGATAGAACACCTTTGGAGACTGCGAGCAAGGCTTTCTTGTGCAACATCAGAGCCTGACCCCACAAATGCGCTTCTGGAAGAATGGTCACACTTTCCCATAGACACATTCCTAAACCTTGTGGATAGCCTTTCCAGAAGAGTTGAAGCTCAGCTGTTATAGCTGCAAAGGGTGGGCCAACTCAATATTGAACCTTACAGACTAAGACTGAGATGCTATTAAAGTTCATGTGCGTGTAAAGGCAGGCCTCCCAATACTTTGTCCCACCGAGAAAGTTAAAAGTGTGTTTCTCCAAAAAAGAGACAAGTTCATCTAGTTAAACCAATAGAAAAAAAAAAAACAAAAAACAAACAAATAGAAAACCTTCATATGCAAAAACTTATACCAACCACTGATCAGAAGGAAGGAAAAAATAAAAAATAAAGCATGATCCAATTTTCTCTAGCAGGGCAAAAAAAATCCTTTTTGATCCCCTAAGAGGCAATTGGATATTCCCTGGATCAACTCCCCCTGGTGTTATTTTCTATAAATGTTAGTGTCCAGTTATATTTTGTGCGTTTAGGAATGCATCCAACTCTTTTGTAAAACAATCTATGGAGCTGGCCAAAACTAGTTCTTGAGGTAGTCTATTCCACATTTTCACAGCTTTTACTGTGAAAAAGCCTTTCTGTATATGGAGGTTAAATCTCCCCTTGTCTTCTGTAATGACCTGCAAGTGTATAACTCTACACCAGCCTTTCTCAAGCGTGGTGCCACAGTAGAGAGCTTCTGACCCCAAGATGAACTGTACCTCGACAGTGAGGGAGCTTGGTCAGACTGAATACACTCAGCAAACTGAAAGCAAAGGGAGGGGGATTGTGTGCTGTGCTCTCCTCCTACAGTGCAGTACCCAACTGTGTGAAGGGAGGTACCATACTGCAACTTTTTAAAGGGCTTTATACAAGTGGGTTTGTGTAGATGTGTGTGTGTGTGTGTGTGTGTGTATGTGTGTGTGTGTGTATATTTGTCTGTATGAGTGTGTGTATACATGTGTCTGTATGTGTGTGTGTGTACATGTGAGTGTGTGTGTACATGTGTCTGTATATGTGTGCGTGTACATGTGTCTTTATGTGTGTGTTTGTGTACATGTATCTGAATGTGTGTGTGTGTGCATTTGTGTGTACATGTGTCTGGAGTGTGTGTGTGTGTTTACATGTGTCTGTATGTATGTGTGTGTGTGTGTACAGGTGTCTGTGTGTGTATGTTTGTGTGTCTATGTGTGTGTGTATGCATGTGTTTGTATGTGTGTGTGTGTTTATGTGTGTGTGTGTGTACACATTGGTTTTTTATGTGTGTTTTATTGTGCATTTTGTTCTTTTTATGTGTGTGTTTATATATGTGTGTGTATGTACATTACTTTTAATCCCAATCCCTCTATTCCTGTACTAGCAGAACTGCTTTTTTAAGGCTAGTTCATAATATCAGTAAGGACTGCCTCTCCTCTAAAAAGCAATCCATGCTCAGATCGCTTTCCAGAGGCATTTGACAGGTGGTAAAGTGGAAATATGTTGCCTCCTCCGTTTTAACCCTGTAAATGCAGCATCACCACACCGCAACCGCTTGCAATGCACACAGTTGCGGGGTGGTTGAAGTGCAGGCCCATTCACTTGGAGATATACTTCCAGCCATGGCCACATCATGTGTACACCCCAGATGCTGCCTCTGCAGCTAAAGGAGGACCAGTTGGGGATAGTAAAAACAGCTAAACTACGTCAACGGCGCTGTGGGACGTTTTCTTTTCACTGCCCCAACATTACATGTGAACAAGCTCTTTGTTCACATCTGTGTGTCTGTGTGCTGCATATAGGGCAGCCCATTCATTTTAATGGGCTGCCCTATCTGCAGAAATGCAAGGAAAAAGTCTCAACCCTTTTTTTTTTAAATATGCTGCACCAAAAACACCCAATGTTTGCCAAAGTGTGGGCTACCATTAACAATGAATGACACCCCTAAAGAGCAGAGCATCTGTCTACATGTCAGGAATGAGCACAGTTTGCATTACCAATGTGTGGGTTATCATTAACAATGAATGACACCCCTAAAAAAATAGCATTTGTCTACATGTCAAGAGAGAATAAAATCAGTTCAGGTAATCTTTCCTCATAGCTGAGGTCACCCATCCATTTGGTTGCCCTGCTCTAAACTTTCTCCAGTTCTCTGATATCCTTTTGTGAACTGATTCCCAAAAGTTAACTGCATATTCCAGATGAGGAGGAGGTCTTACACATTATTTTTGCAGGGGCAAAATTATGTCTCTCTCTTGAATCTATACCTTTTTTAATACAAAAAAAGCATTTTGCCAGCCTCAGAATCTGCAGCTTGGCTTTGCCTGTTATTATTATATATATATTATATTATGTCCACCAGAACACCCAGATCCTTCTCAATCATTGACTAGCTGTTCTCCTCCTAGAATGTATGATGCATGCTTGTTTTTTAGCCCCTAAGTGCATAACTTTACATTTATCTTTCAAATAGTTATTCTTTCAATAGAAAATAGTAATGGTTATGCAATTATTTCAATTACAAAAAAAAAGTATCCAACAATGTACATATCAGTAGTAAGTCATGGATACCCCTCTACAAAAGTCAGTTTCCAAAAATTTTAAAATTGGGTTGCATATATTGAATACAATGTTTAGAATATTTTGAATATAACAACATCCAAAATTCAAAAGTCTTTTGTATAACATACAGATAAAACAATAACAATAACTATAACTATAATAACGTGCACCAAAACCCTTATATTCTTATATGAAAAAAGTAATCTATAAGCATTTTCAAAGTTCAGTAATTTAGAATATTTGATCCCAACAATCCCATTTGCCAAGAAATGCTTTAAGGCCTTGGGTACTAAATGTTAGATATTTCTCATACACATAGTGAGCAGTTACCCTGCATATAACATCCAAAATATTAGGTGCAGTGGTGGATTTCCAAGCAGATTGGCATGTTACCAATCTAGATGCTATTAAAATATGTGAGATTATCATCTGTAACTGGACTGGAAAAGTATCTATTGTGAGACTTAACAATGCCAGATGTGACGATGGAGTGGTAAGAATCCCTGTTACCCACCATGCAGGGGAAAACACGGAACCCCAAAAACTACGAAGAGACTTATGTCATGTAGACACGAGCGGACCTTTCGATGGACTGAACTCCGAAGGACTTTTCGACAGAGTTCAGACGGAGTTCCAATGAAACGGACTTGCCTACACACGATCACACCAAAGTCCGACTGATTTGAACGTGATGACGTACGACCGGACTAGAATAAGGAAGTTCATAGCCAGTAGCCAATAGCTTCCTCTTGCATTGTTTTTGGTCCATCGGACTAGCATACAGACAAACTGATTTTTCGATAGGACTCGAGTCCGTCGGAAAGATTTGAAACATGTTCTATTTCTAAAGTCCGTCAGATTTTTTGACAGAAAAGGTCTGATGAAGCCCACACACAATCGAATTGTCCAACGGATTTGTTCCGTCTGACTTTTGCTGACGAAAAGTCTGATCGTGTGTACACGGCATTACAGTACATTCTCAAAGAATGTAAAGTACTGACATGACCACATCGTCTCCTACAAAGGGGTGATGTACAGTATCAGGATATAACAAATTATATGGTGTTATATATCCTCTTCCAAGATTTTAAGGGCATTATCCCAAAGATTAACACAGTGTGTGACATGAATATTATTAGAGAGAGCATGCTACCACTCTTTTTTTTTTTAAATCAAAAAGGTTTTATTGAACATTCACATATTTTCCAACAATAAGCACTGTTCAGGCTACATTTACAGTTACAACCTTAAAACCAATCAGGTTCACTTACATGTATACAGTAATTTGTCCAATTAGTTTGTCAATCCATTGCAATTCTCCAGACATCTACAATACAACTCTCCCTGTTTTGACCATCACCACCCGCATTGTTATTATTATATATATAATCTGTTTCGCCCCCCCTCAACTTGTTTTAAAGAGACTGCAGGAGTCTAGACATCACCAACTCTCTCGGGCTCAATCCCGGTGTGTCTAGCCATTTTGACCAGATACGCTCAAACCTACTTGGACA
This sequence comes from Aquarana catesbeiana, assembly GCF_042186555.1. NCBI lineage: Eukaryota > Metazoa > Chordata > Amphibia > Anura > Ranidae > Aquarana > Aquarana catesbeiana. The sequence continues at coordinate 181,608,905 of NC_133331.1, read as the reverse complement.
TCCCCTATGTTGGTATATATATTTTTCCCTGATAAGGGTTTGTCCCATGTGTTCCACCCAGGAGCCCCTGGTGGGTGGCAGTGTGGATTTCCACCCCATTAGGATAAGTTTTCTGGCCTGAAATAGAACCCTATCCATTTCCTCCGAAATCTCCTCCTCCAGGATTCCCAGCAAGCAACACTTAGGATCAATGGGAACCTTTGTCTGGAATACTCCATTGAGCGTGCCCATCACCTCATTCCAGTACCGATGGAGCTTTGGGCAACGCCATAGAAGGTGAATAAGGTCCCCGTCATGCTGTTGACAGCGGGAACACAGAGGGTCTGCCGCCCTGCCCATCTTGTGCAACTTTTTTGGGGTGTAATGCACTCTCAATACTATAAATAGTTGGGAAACCTTTTGTGCAACATTAAGGGAGCAGGTAGGTATAGACTGAAGAGCCTCCTCCCACTGTTCATCTGTAATCTGGCCAAGGTCCCTCTCCCAGGCAGAGGCCGCCTTGCATGGATAAGCCCGCAAGTGTCTCACCAGCAGCATCTGGTAGCATTGGGATATAATTCCTTTGGTTTCATTACTAGACTGCAGCACATGAAATACCGGAGTGGATGACAATATCCACTCCACGGCATTCCCCTGCGCAGCGACAGCATGTCGCAGTTGAAGGTATGAGTAAAACATACCATTCGGTAGGTTAAAATTGGCTTGCAGATCTGTGAAAGAAAGCAGTTTACCGTCCCTAAATATATGTGAAAGTAGTTTTACCCCGTGCTTACACCATCTAGACCTTTGCTGTAGTTTTCCCAGTTCACTATAGGAGCGGTTGTCCCATATTGGACTGAAATCAGTGAACCCTTGCACCCCCTGTATTTGTCTAGCCTTATTCCATATTTTCTGTACCAGTGACAGGGTTGGGGCCTTTTTATTGGATTTCGCAAACAGCTGGGCCTCAAGACCCATAGGGATGGTCTCCGCTCCAGAAGCAATCAGCATCATCCTTGCTGCTGAGCCCTGTGGTTCTGGAGTCATAGAGCCGACCAACTGCTGCAATTGGGACGCTATGTAGTACAACCAGGGGTTGGGAACCGCCAGCCCCCCGTTGTCCTTGGACAGCTGCAACTGTTCTAGCTTAATTCTGGGATGTTTGGTATTCCATAATAATTTACGAAAAAGGGTATTTACTATTCTGAAAATTTTTAGGGGAATTACTACCGGTGTATTGTGCAGGAAGTATAATAGTTGGGGCATTAAGATCATTTTAATTAAGTTGGCTTTACCTGCCAGGGACATTTTTAAGTTATTCCATGTGTTTATTTTATCTCTAAAACGTGAAAGCAAGGGGTATATGTTTAGGGAGCAGTAGTCTCCAATCCTGGGCGCTATTTGTATGCCCAGGTATTTGAAACTAGTAACCAGAGGGATGGGGCAGTGGTCAGGTAGCGCAACCTCTTGATCTCCATCCAGCATCATCAGAGCTGACTTGGACCAGTTTATGGTTAGTCCGGAGTAATGACCAAACAGTTTTATTATAGACATCGCCTCTGACAGCGAATTGCACGGGTCCCCCAGAAAGAGCAACATGTCGTCTGCATACAACATTATTTTTTCATGCAGAGTTCCATATTGAAACCCTTGAATCTGGGCGCTATCCCTTATGAGGGCTGCTAGTGGCTCTATCGCGATCGCAAAGAGCAGCGGGGACAGAGGACATCCTTGCCTCGTCCCCCTGCCCAGAGCAAAGGCATGCGAGACTCTATCTGTCATTCGAATGTTGGCCTGAGGGGATACATACAGAAGCCTAACCCATGCTATAAAACGTTCCCCAAATCTAAATTTGTCTAATACTGCCCAGAGATATTTCCAGCTAACGCTGTCAAAGGCCTTGTTGGCATCAAGTGACAACAGTGCTCTCTGACCCATATTATCTGCCTGCAGTTGCATATTAAGGAACAGTCTCCTCAAATTTGTGGCTGTGGACTTTTGGGGCATAAAGCCCGCCTGGTCTTGGTGTATAATGGAGGAGATGACCCCGTTGACCCGGAGCGCCAGGACCTTTGCAAGGATCTTTACATCACTCTGGAGCAATGAAATAGGTCTATAGGAGCCGGGGTCAACCGGATCCTTCCCCTGTTTAAGAAGTAAAATCACATTTGCCCTTGCCATAGATTCAGGAAGTCTGCCCGCATCCAGGCAGGCGTTAAATACTTTTAATAGTTAAGGGAGTATTTGTTCGCCATATTGAGTAAATACCTCCATAGGGAGGCCATCCCCACCCGGTGCCTTACACGTGGGAAAAGAGCCGGCCGCCACCCGAAGCTCCTCTAAAGTTATTGGGGCATCCAATTGTTTTTGTGCTGCTGCCGATAATGAAGGCAAATCAATCTTGGATATATATTCAGCTAGTTCTGCATCCGAGTAGGCATCCCCCGGCCTATATAGGTCTTCATAGAAGGATGCCAGCTCGGATATGACAAGTTCCGGGGAATTAACCACGTTCCCATTGGCAGCTCGAATGGCTCCAATGGCTGGTGATTGCTGTTGTGATCGTGCAATTTTTGCGAGTAGGCGGCCCGTCTTCTCCCCCTCCTCATAAAATGCTAACTTCGTGAAGAACCTTTTACGTTCTGCAGTGGAGGATCTCAGCCGGTCCAGGGAATCCTGGGCCGACATCCATGCCTCCCTGGTGGAGTCATTAGGGTCAGTTATGTAGGTAATTTCTAGTCTCTTCACCAAGTCCCCCGCCTGTTCCAACAGGACCGAGGAGTTGTGTTTAACCTGTTGTACTTCCTGAATGAAAATCCCTCTCAGATGTGCCTTAAAAGTCTCCCATTTCAAATGGGCGTCATGTAAATGTCTGTGTGTTTTGAAAAAAACCTCGATCTGAGTTGCTATTCCCTCCTGTGAAACAAAGAGTTTTAACCAGAAAGCATTCAGCTTCCATGGGGCTTTAGGTAGGTTACTGGGGGGTCTAGTAATTAACCATAAAGTTAGAGGGGAGTGGTCCGACACTCCTCTTGGAAAGTATTCCACTTTGGATATGTTGCCTACCAGATTTGGGGTACCTATGCATAAGTCAATACGTGATAGTGACCCATGGGTCTTGGAAAAACAGGAGAATTGCTTGCATACCGGATTACGATTGCGCCAAATATCTATCCATCCCACTTCTGCAAGTAGACGGCTGAGAGCAGTGCCCCGTCCACCCCCAGGGGGCTGTACAGGTGGATGTCTGTCTAGTTTAGGGTCTAAGTAGCAATTGAAATCACCCATTATTAATACTGGAATATCCGGTTTGCTAGCTAAATAGGAGATTAACAACTGTAGTACCTCTCTGGAGAATGGAGGGGGCACATATACAAAAGCTAATATCAAGGTAATCGTATACAATTTGCAGTGCAAAAACACAAATCTACCAGATATGTCTATTAAGGAGTCTAGCTCCTGGTACACTAGGGCTTTGTGTATCAGTACACTAACTCCGCGTGAAAAAGCGGAGTAGGTGGAGTGATAGGCTTTGCCGACCCAGGCATATTGCAAGAAACCAACTGTATCATTCCGCAAGTGGGTTTCCTGCAGGCCAACTACAGCCGGATGGAACTTCCGCAATCCGGCTGAGATCATGGATCTTTTCAATGGATCGTTAACTCCCCGAACGTTCCAGGTCACTATGGGTGTATCAGACATTGCAGAAATTCAGTCCAGTTCCTATCCGTGCAGCAAGGTCCCGTGTTGTCCTGCAGCACTTCCTGGAATCTCCAGTCAGCAATCCATACATAAACTGAAGTGGCCAGCCGGCCATCTGGGTCACAGGGTATGATGGTGATGCAGTTCAAACAGTGGAGAAGCAACAAAATGTCACAGAAATACTGTATGATCATTTGTAGAGTGCGGTGAACCAGGTAGTAGGTCCAGGAAAAAAAGGAAAAAAAGAGAGCCTGTGAAACAGTCCCCGCTGATTTTGCCACGCGGAGGGGTGTCAGATTTTGTGGGGCCCGATAGGCCCTAACCGTGCCAACAGGGCACAACTCTTCATGCCATAACAACAGTGGCAACGTGGAAAGTTCAGGTGCGGAGCACATCCGCCATCCATCCAAGTGGTTATTCCACACTTGTAGTGAGCTCATAAAATTGAAAATGAAATTCCTTCCGCTGGTACTAGGTGATAAGGAAAAGTCCTCTGTAAAAGGAGTAATAGCGACGGTACAATGTGGGTGCCCATTATTCCTGCAGCGAGCAGGTTAAGTGAAGTCATCCATCTTCGTTTTCGCGTCTGCGACGACGCAGGTCTTGCTCGTTTCGGTCCAGCCATCCTGCAGCATCTTGCGCGTTTTCAAAGAAGTGATTTTGATCTCCAGCTGTAATTCGCAACTTAGCAGGGAATAGCATTGCGTATTTAAGCTGTAAGCGTTGCAGCCGTTTCTTAACATCTGCAAATTTGGATCTTCTACGTTGCACTTCGGCTGAGAAGTCGGGGTAAAAGGAGATTTTGGTTCCATTAAACTGCACAGCCCCTTTTTCTCTGGCTAGTCGTAGCACTACTTCACGGTCACGATAATTAAGGAGCCTGGCCAGCATCGCTCTAGGGGGATTCCCAGGTGGAAGAGGCCTTGGCGGCACTCGATGTGCCCGCTCTACTGCATACAGGGGAGAGAAGGCCTCCTTACCAAATATTTCTTGCAACCACTCTTCGACGAACACCGTGGGGTCCCTGCCCTCCACCTTCTCCGGGAGCCCCACTATGCGAACGTTATTACGTCTCAGGCGGTTCTCGATGTCGTCAGTCTTTTCAAAAGCCTGGTGTGCGTGTTGTGCAGCCCCCCTCACATCTCTGTTTAAATGAGGCATCTGATCTTCTATATCACTTACTCTCCCCTCCACTGCCGTGGTTCTCTCCCTGATTTTTTGAATGTCTTGACGGAGGAGAGACACAGTCTCCTTCAGTCCTCCAAATTTTTCCTTAAGATCATCCACTGAAGCAGTGCATCTATGGACTGCATGTAAAATTTCACTGAGCGTAGGCTGGGGACTGTCTTCCACTTGTAAATCAAACAGGCCTGGCATAGGATCTGGAACTGAGTCCATAATGTCTGTGTCCTCTGGCCTGTCTGTGTCTCCCCTGCCTGTCTGCTCCATGGACACTGCTGGGATCTGTGTGCTGGTCTGTGTGGAGTCAGCAGAGCCTGCCAGTTTCTGTGCATAGTATAGCATATCCCTGGGTTGGTCTTTGGTTTTAGGGGGTTTCTGTGACTTACCCCCCTGGTCTGCTTTCTTGTCCTGGCCTCGTGGCGTTCTCTGCGGCTGAGATGTCCAGGCGCCATCTTGGAAGTCCGGAGCGGCCGAGGCCGCGGCTTCACCGCGGTTCCCACGGGTCATCATACCCCCTCTCTGCAGCTGTATCTGTGTCTTGGGGTGACAGGGAGGCTGTAGCTACCGAGCAGTTCGGTTTTTGGGCGCCGGGAACAGCGAGGAGAGGATCGTTAGGCGGATCAACAGCGGGAGCTCCGGTGAACAGGTCTGTTCACATGCCGCGCTAGGCCACGCCCCCATGCTACCACTCTAGATTGGAAAATGTCCTGCTAAGGTCTCTTTCCCATGTTAACATATCATTTTTTTTGTAAAATTAGCATTATGTTGCAAGTAGTTGTAAAACCAGGAAATTCCACCTTTATTAGGAATGTGCCAAATAGTATGATCCACTTCAATATACTTAACCACTTGCTGACCGGGCCTTTTTCTGACATGACAATGACTTAGAACCCCCAAATATTATATATATACAAGAGATCCTAGAGAATAAAATGTCAGGCATTGAAATTTTTTATGTCACATGGTTTTAAAAAAACATAATAAATACCCCATTTTTTTTGTATAATATGAAAGATGATGTTACACTGAGTAAATAGATATCTAACATGTCATGCTTTAAAATTGCACGCGCTTGTGAAATGGCGACAAACTATGGTACTTAAAAATCTCTATAGGCAACACAAATTTCTACAGGTTACCAGTTTAGAGTTACAGAGGAGGTCTAGTACTAGAACAATTGCTCTTACACAGACGTTTGTGGCGATACCTCACATGTGTGGTGCAAACACCATTTACATTTGTGGGCATAACCTACGTATGTGTTCACTACTGCGCACAAGCATTTTTTATGTATTTTATTATATTTTTTAAATTTTTACACTGTCCCTTTAAAAAATGTTTTTTGATAATTTTTATTGCTATCGTAAGGGATGTAAACATCCCTTGCGATAACAATACAGCATGATGGGTCAGTCCTCTTTATGGAGAGTTCTGGGGTCTAAAGGATTCCAAATCTCTCCTCTACCCTTAAAAGCAAAAGATATTTTATTTAAGATAAAAAAAAGTATTTATATGGTCCAAGAACCGGAAGTGACGTCAACGTCTCGCCAGTCCTCCAAGGGCAGAGAGATGAGTGGTGGCTATCTAGCCATGCTTATCTCTATGAAAAAACCCTGCCAATGCCGGATGGTTGTTGGAGCTACCAATCGGTAGGGATGATCCTGTTGTTCGAGTCAAACGTAAGTTCAACTCAAACATTGGGTGTTCGTTTGTTCATAGATATTGGCGCTCGCGGGATGTTCACGCACCGATGAGCGCCCCATAATGCACTGCTAAATCGCAGTGCATTGACGGCTGCTGATTGGCCAAAGCATGCACCTGACCTGCATCCTTTGGCCAATCACAGCACTATGTTCTGTGATGGCTATGATTGGCCAAAGTCCGTGAAATCATGGACAGGGCACTTGAGGCAGAACAGTGGGTACAAGAAGAGGACTTCCTTTCCTCTCAAGGTCCCTTTATGTAGATACCATTCCTGTGGGGCCGCCAAACACACAGGCAGAAGAGAAGGAGGAGGAGGATTGTGTCAGCATGGATGTAGAGGATAACATACAGCAGTCTTCAAGGGATGGTGTTCAGTCCCCAGAAACCCAAGGAGTTGTACGTGGCTGGGAGGAGGTAGTTCCTGACAATATCATTCTTAGTGACCCAAAGGACTCAGAATCTCATGTCTCTTCAAACTTACTCTGCATGGGCTCCCTGATTCTGCAAAGCCTGGGAAAGGACCTGAGGATTCGTAGTATCAAGAAGAGGGATCATTACTGGCTGGCAACCCTTCTTGATGCATATTACAAGGGTAAAGTTGCAGAGCTCATCCTGCCTTTGCAGAGGGAGCAGAGGATGAAACATCTTCAGGACACCTTGAACAAAATTTTGTGTAATGCCTTTCCAGACCCTGGGAGGTTACCACTTCCTGGTCCTGTACAACATGTTTCTGAGGCTTCGTTTGGTCAGAGGAAGAGCGGTGGAGAAGGTAGCCGGCTGACTGATGCCTTTAAACAATTCTTTAGTCCTCAGCACCTAGGGCTGTTAGGTTTAGGCAACCATTGGCAGCTTCTGTATTATATGTGCAGGAATATCTAGGGGCAATAGCAGACATGGAGACCTTTCCCACTGAGCATCCACTGGGTTACTGGGTCTTGAGGCTGGACCACTGAATTTGCTAGGGATCTGGGGTCCCCTGAAGACTGCCTATGCTGCTTATCCCATTCCTGAATCTTGATTATGCTAGCTTCCAACAATTTTTTTGGTTTAGGGCACTACCAATACCTAAAGCCTAATTTTTCTGCACCTGTTTAACAGGGGCATGTAATCACAATTATTTTACAAATTTTTAACAGCAGGGCCCATTCCTGCACCCAATAAGAGTAACTGTAAGGGGTTACATTGTTCGGGCACCACTTGGGATGGGCGAACAGTTTGGGCCAAGCATATCGCCCATTTCAGTACTCGTTAACACCAAACTTTTTTTCTTCTTTGCTTTTTTCAGATTCTCAGAGTTCTTTGCCCTGAGGTGCCATGTTGAACTTCCAGTGACCAGTATGAGAGAGTGAGAGCAATAACACCAAATTTAACACACCTGCTCCCCATTCGCACCTGAGACCTTGTAACACTAATGAGTCACATAACACCATGGAGGGAAAATGCCTTATGCAGCGTACACACGATCGATTGGAAATTCGGCCAGCAAAAGACCGATGAGAGCTTTTGGTCGGAAAATGCGACCGTGTGTATGCTCCATCGGACTTTTGCTGGATGAATTCCAGCCAGCAAAAGATTGGGAGCATGTTCTCAATTTTTCGGTTGGAAAAAGTTCCTATCCAAAAATACGATCGTCTGTAGCAATTTCGTTGTGCAAAATTCCTATGCATGCTCGGAAACAATTCAACGCATGCTTGGAAGCATTGAACTTCATTTTCTCGGCTCATCATAGTGTTGTACGTCACCGCGTTCTTGACGGTCGAAAGTTCAGCAAACTTTTGTGTGACCGTGTGTATGCAAGGCAAGCTTGAGTGGAATCCCATCGGAAAAGCCATCATATCTTTTTCCAACCAAAATCCCGATCGCGTGTACGTGGCAAAAGGCTACTTTCACACTAAGGCACTAAAAATAGCACCTGCATAGCGCCTGCAAAGAGCCCCTCCTGTCTCTACAGTGTGAAAGCCCGAGTGCTTTCACACTGGAGCGGTGCTCTTGCAGGACGTTAAAAAAAGTCCTGCAAGCAGCATCTTTGCAGCTCTGTAGTTGAAATCAATGGGGCAGTGCTGCCAAACTGGCTGCAGCGGTGCTTTGCGGGCAGTTTTAACCCTTTTTTGTCCACTAGCGGAGGTTAAAAGCACCCCGCTAGTAGCCCGAATAGCACCGCTAAAATGATGGTAAAGCGCAAGCTTTACTGCTGATGCCCCCCATGCCCCAGTGTGAAAGTAGCCTTATTGGGAGCAATTTGAACATTTTCACTTAGAGGTGTACTCACTTTTGTTGCTAGCTGTTTAGACATTAATGGCTGTGTGTTGAGCTATTTTAAGAGGACAGCAAATTTACACTGTTATACAAGCTGCACACTCACTACTTTACATTGTAGCAATGTGTAATTTCTTCAGTGTTGTCACATAAAAAGATATAATAAAAAATGTACAAAAATTTGAGGAGTGTACTCACTTTTGTGAGATACTGTATGTTGGGGTTTTTCTTTTCAAAATGGGGACACTTTGTTGGTAATTCCACTGTTCTGGTGCTCCAGTATTTATGTGAAAAAAATGATAAAAATGTTGTTTGGGTACAGTGTTGCATGACTAAGTAATTGTCATTCAAAGTGTGAGAGCACTGAAAGATGAAAATTGGTCTGGGCAGGAAGGGGTGAACGTGCCCTGTATTGAAATGGTTAAGGGGAACCCTATGACAGAATTAAGAAAAAACAGCATGGGGTCCCCCCAAAATCCATACCAGGCCCTTTGGGTCTGGCATAGATTTTAAGGGCAACTCCATGCCAAAATGTAAAAAAAAAATTGCCATGGGGTCTCCCCAAAATCCATACAATACCCTTATCCGAACAAGCACCCTGGAAGGGCAGGAAAGGGGGGGACAAGCGAGCGCCCCCCTCCTGAACCATACCAGGCCGCTTCCCTTCAACATGGGGATGGTGCTTTGGAGTGCACCCCAAAGCACCTTGTTGATTGGGACAAGGGCCTCTTCCCAAAAACCCTGACCAGTGGTTGTTGGGGTCTGTGGGCGGAATCTGGAAGCCCCCTTTAACAAGCCCCCAGATCCTGGCTCCCATCTATGTGAATGGGTATCGGGTACATTGCACCCGATAAAGCCACAACAAAAACCACAACAGACAGTTTTTGACAATTAAAAGTGTCCCGTGATGTCCATCCATCTTCAGTCACCACCCCAAAGCACCCACCTCCCCATGTTGAGGGCATGTGGCCTGGTATGGTTCGGGGGAGCGCTCCCTCATCCCCCCCATCCTGACCTCCAGACTGCATGCTCTGATAAGGGTGTGGTATAAATTTTGGGGGGTCCCCACGCCAATTTTTTTTTTTTTAATTTTGGCGTGGAGTTTCCCTTAATATCCATATCCATCCAGATTAGCCGTGTGCAAGTTTAAATGTTGAAAACACAAAAAAAAAAAAATACTGCGCTACCTATAGAAAATATCCCCCCAAAAAGCAGCAGTTAAACAGTGAGATGTGCACTAAAATAACTAATAAAAAAGAAATAACCGCGCTAAATATAAGTGAAACACGTGAAGCAAACTCAAAGACTTCCGTGAGGAAGTACATATATAAATACAAAAATGTTGAAAAATATTAAAAATTAAATTATGAAAAGTACATGGGTCAACACATGTATGTATGAATCAAACATAAGTGTCCATATGTAATATTTTGCGAATAAAAATAAGTGTCCATATATAGTAACAGAAAATAAAAATGTGAAGTAATGATCTGAAAACAGTCCAAGAAAGACCCCTTGGGTGAATCCAACCAGAGTCAATGGTGTAAAAAATATGAGTGACAACCCATACAGTATCCGCAAATACCCAATAATTGCGCTTCAAGCGTACACCAGCCTGTATCACATCTTGGTGTGGAGAATCCAGATGGTGCTCTTAGACTGTATACATCATAGCTGAAAGGATGTAATGAGGACACCAAACTTCCATCTCATGGACATGTAAATAAAAGGAAACTGGCCATAGTGTAATACTGCCAAACTAATTAAAGTTTAAAAAAGGTAGAAAACTTACACTAGTGCATAAAGATACAGCAGAAAAAAAGGGAACTTAGAGTGAACACTAGCAAACTCAGTAGTGAAGATGAGACCCCACACAAATATTGCGCTTACCACAAGGCAAGCCAACAACAGCTTGTGTTAAGTATTGGTTAACCACACCACACTATGTGATCCACCACCAGGCAAATAATGCGCTTACCTTACCCTTGGGATTCACCCAAGGGGTCTTTCTTGTTTTCAGATCATTACTTCACATTTTTATTTTCTGTTACTATATATGGACACTTATTTTTATTCGCAAAATATTACATATGAACACTCATGCTTGATTCATACATACATGTGTTGACCCATGTACTTTTCATAATTTAATTTTTTATATTTTTCAACATTTTTGTATTTATATATGTACTTCCTCACGGAAGTCTTTGAGATTGCTTCACGTGTTTCACTTATATTTAGCGCGGTTATTTCTTTTTTATAAGTTTAAATGTTATTTTTTTCCTTTAGAAATATCATTATTGCTGTGACGTGTTCTACACTTTACAGGCAGACTAAAGGGACCCCTAGGCACAATATATAAAGGAATATTTAATTTTTATTGTTTCACTTTAAGCAATATTAAAATCACTGCTCCTGAAAAAAACAATAGTTTTAAAAAAATGTTTTTTGCATTGATGCATGCCCCCTGGGGCAGTACCCGGGTCCCCGTACACTTTTTTTGGCAATAACTTGGATATAAGCCTTTAAAATTAGCACTTTTGATTTTTCATGTTCGTGTCCCATAGACTTTAATAGGGTTTGCATGTTCGTTAGAACTTTTTGCCTGTTTGCAGTGTTCTGGTGCGAACCAAACTGGGGGGTGTTCAGCCCATCCCTAGTGTCTACGTGTACTGGTGTTAGTGTAGTTCTTGTGTACTCACAGTAGATGCTCTCTCATCACTTGCTGGAACCAAAAGGGCTCCAGGAGGGGAGATTGCATAATTTCCTGTGCCTGTGTTTACATTACACAGGCACAGGAGGTTCTTCCATTGGTCAGAACCGATCAGCAGATCCAGGCCATAAATCATTGGCCTGGACCTGATGACTGATCGGTTCTAAATCAAATTTGATCGCCACAGGGATGGCAGGCACATGCGCCCCTTAGCCACAGACTCGAATCACGTACCTGTATGTGATTTTGCACAACCGGGCCACCCTACTGCAATATATGTACGTGGGGCGGTCCGAAAATGGTTAATTAATGAATTAGAAAGGACTTCTAATATCTCTTCTCAGACATGGGAGTGAGATGGAGAAGGATGGCAGCAGGATCATTAGCCATGAAGAATCCTGTGGTTTATGCTCTCTGTAACTTGTTGCCAAAAGGATCATAATACAAGACATCATCACCATATTTTATGTCTTTTTACCATTTTAGAGATAACTTATTTCTCCTAGGAGTTTGCAGCTGTTTTTGACTTATTTACTTTGAAGTATATTTATCAGTTTTAACAGTTTCAGCAAGCTAGTATGCACTTTTTCAAAGTTTTCTCCTTTCCTACAAGCATGTAACTTTTACTTGTTATGATATCAACATGTCATGTGTCATTATGCCATTTGCTGTGGTGCTACTCCAAGCCCGATCCCAGATTTCTAATTAGCTCAAAGGTCTGGTCAGCCTCTCTTGCTTATTAATGAAAAAGCTGAAAGCATTGTAGTTATGGGGAAGGTTGTACAAAGTGTTACTTATATAATGGCACTGTGTGTGACAATGCGCTCCAAATAAGACTGCTAAAAATATGTTTATCTATTTTTTATCTTGTTATATTTCAGTAATTTCTTTAATTTCCATCTCAAATGCTACCATTGGCCTATGTGTTTGATAGGTCTTTATTTTCCAACTTTCCCTTGAACCATTCTTCTTTGGATATACTGCCTTAATATGCCTAAAAACTTCCTAGTGAAAGGCATTTTTGCCTCTTCTTGGATCTCTTCTTCAAAAGTATTTGCCAGTCACCTTCTGTATATGGAATTGAAACACGCTTTTATCTAGGATCTGTCCTCTGGATGTCATGCTCTTCTGAAAGAATACTTAACAAACTTGGGGAATTAGGATTCATGAAACAACTATGGTTAAGATTTGTATTAAATATATTTATACATTTATATTTTAACTCTGAAAGTGGAAGTACTAATTTCCACTGTATATATTTAAAATTTAGGATATGCTTTAGTTTGTTAAAACCTGGACGTGGGTCAGAAAAAGTATAGACATTTCTTAAATAGTGTGGAACCATACTGGAAAGCCAATCTCCATACAGTCTTATGTGTTTTTGGGGTCTGTCTGTGTCAGTTAGGCCAGTCTTTTGAGTGGGGTATTGTAACTATGTACTACCACCTCTGTCCCACACACCATAAAATAGGCATGTATTTAGATTTGTCTTTTTTTTTTTCTTTCTTCTTAAGGGGGGGGGGGCAGCTTTGAGAAATGACAAAGTGCTGGCCTTGAGGTGGAAGAATAAGAGGGATGTATAGTATACATGCTGTCCACCATCCATAATGACACCACAGTCAAGAATCCTGGAAGACAGGGTCCCATTCAAAAAGGCACATCCCTGCCTGCTGCCTGGACAAATGCTCTCCTCTGTGAACAACTGCACTACTAAAACCACAGGTAATATTTTTTTTTACCCTTTCATCAATAGAAGTTAGTTTGTCTTGTAATTCTTGGTTTGTACATGCTATTATTAGCTATATTAGAAATATTCAAAAATGATAGGTTTTCAGGAAATTAGATGTGAATGTATGTCCCTAGAACCTCTGACAATGCTCTTTGCATGTTGGGCCTCAGTATGTGGCCAGGCTGTGAAAAAGTCTCACATATGTGGTATCGCCATACTCAAGAGGAGTAGCAGAATGTGTTTTAGGGTGTAGTTGAAAGTATGCATATGCCATGTGAGAGAAATAACCTGTTAATATGACAATTTTGTAAAAGAAAAAAAAAAACAACAAAACTTCATTTTGCAAAGAATTGTGGGAAAAAATTACAACTTCATACATCTTACTAAATACCTTGGGATGTCTACTTTCCAAAAAGGGGTCATTTGGGGGGGGGGGGGGGGGTATTTGTACTTTCCTGGCTTGTTAATGTCAAGAAATGAGATAGGCCATCAGTACATCAGGTGTGATCAGGTGTGATCAATTTTCAATGATTGGCACCATAGCTTGTAGACTCTATAACTTTCACAAAGACCAAAAAATATATACACTGATTTGAGGTTATTTTTTACCAAAGATATGTAGCAGTATAAATTATGGCCAAAACTTTTGAAGAAAAATTACTAATTTGCAAAATTTTATAACAGAGATGAGGAAAAAAACTTTTTTTTTACCAAATGTTTGGTCTTTTTATTTATAGCACAAAAAATAAAAAAAAAGTTGTGATTAAATACCACCAAAAGAAAGCTCTATTTGCGTGAAAAAAAACAACAAACATATGGGTACAGTGTTTCATGACTGAGTAATTGTCATTCAAATGTAAGAGCACTGAAAGCTGAAAATTTGCCTGGGCAGGAGGGGGGTGAATGTGCCCAGTATGCAAGTGGTTAAAAAAGGCCTGGATTTTTTCCTAAATGTACATAATATAACTGAATACTAACATTTATAGGTAAAGTTGATCCAGGGAATTTCTGATTTGCCTCTTGGGGGATCAGGGAGGAATTTTTCCCCTGCTGGAGCAAATGGGATCATGCTTTGCAGGGGTGTTTTACCTTCCTCTGGATCAACTGTGTTGAAGTTTTGAAAGGATAGGAGCACCACACCAGCATTTATTTTTACCAGATTTTTATTTTGTAACAGCCAACACGTCTCGAGGCTCAACACTCCCCCTTTATCAGGGCTAAAAACTAGACAATAAAGAAAATATGAAGAATCCTTAAAATGTATTAAAATGTATTAAAAGCTATAGATTTATACACAAGTATAAAAGTACAAATACATTAATGCAGTAATTATCAGAGCCAAAAACGACATACATTACTTGACTAAGAAGTATAAAAACAAAGAAGGAAAAAGAAAACACGTTGTTATCAGGGCTACAGTACAATACAAAAACAAAAGCAAAGAAAGGAAAAAAGAATGAATGTGAATGAAAGTGTTTTCATTATTGTTAAAGCAACAATACATAATAATAATAAAATTAAAAAAAAATAACTGTTAGCCCTTCCTTAAGAGACTGTCCCCCTATCCGGAATGAACTTCTCCTGATCACACTTGCTGCTGAAGCTGTACTTGCCTTTCACTATCTGGCTTGGACTACTAGCCAAGCTATCTGCCCTACCTCACGGATATGATCTTCCCGGTTATATATATTGCAACTTAGGTGACCTGGAAGCCTTCCTCACACAAGACTATTAAGATCTCTGTCCGATGGTGGGCCATCCTCTGAGCCGAGTCAAGAAATATAATTCCTGCAATTACATAGACTTTGCATTGACCATCACCTAGCAGGTATATCCTTAGATGCCCTTTGTCTAGGAATTGCTGTCTCATTAACACAGGCTTACCCTTCTTTACCAACACACATTCAGAGAGGGATAGACTACCAGAACCCTAGACTAGTGAACAATCTGAGTAACGCATTCCAGCCCAAAGTTAACTATAGAGAGTATAGGGACCCTTAGCCACTATCTGGGGCCCACAAACACTGTGGGGGGCTTGCACGAGTCTCTATCCAGTAAAACTCTTTAGACCAACTACCACACAAATCCTGGGTATAACATCATTAAGCACAACATGAATTTATATTAGATTGTAAATCCAGACACATGGGCCAGGAACTTACATGGGAAATACGATGTGCACCCTCCCCTATCATTGCCTTAGGCAAATGGGTAACATCACCTCTTTGTCTCACCCCAGCAAATTCCCTAGAGGGAATACTTGGCAGATTGACACTCCATAAGTGGCATAGACAGAGTAACACATAGATTTTAACGCAGACAAAACCCAAGCGACAAATAAGACTCACACATGATGGCCAGTGATGGCCAGTGAAGATCCCGACCTTTATTTTACAGGGTTTCTCCCCCTATAGAGCCTGGCTAATGAGCCCAACCTAATCCTCAATAGGTACCAAGGAATCACCTCATCCCCTATTATCACAATTCAATATTTTCAGGCCCAGGAAAGGGTATCTGGGAGTTACCCATACACAGACTACTCTATAAATCCATCTTTAGGCAATAGGTTGACTTTTTTTTAACCGCTCCAATGGACAATTGGTTTGCTCACTTAATTAACTCTGGTCATGTTTAATACATTATCTTTCTCCTGGTTAAAGTGTTTAAATGTTGCTACAGTATGTTAATTAGCTCTTCTTTGTGATGTTTATAAGTCTTAAACTCGAATTATGCTTCTTAAGCACTATAGCTTACTACATGGGCTTGTTCATCACCATTCACACTTCACCTACTTGCCTCCCATGCCTACACACACTCTCTCCGAGAACCCCGTACATCATTCCTCCCCCGGGAATGTGACTTGGCACTCATGCTGCCACCTTGCCTGGCCACATACCCCTGGTTTTACATACACTACCTCCTCATTCACAAACCACTAACTCCTCTGTATGGCGGGTTGCACCCCATTGATTGAGTGAACTTCTCTCCACCATCTCTAGTCTCGTCTACCCACAGTGGTAACCAATACTGCCCCCGCAACTTATCGCTTGCTAAATTGCACTGTACCACTGAACACTTCCGGCTACACCACAGATCAGGTGTCTACAGCTTTTGGACTAGCAAGCAGGCTCTTGCTAGACACTGGATATCCCCCCAAACTCCACCACATCCGCATCCTAACTCTCTGTACCCACTATGTACAAGGTACATCCTCAGCCTCCTCGCCCCATTGACAAACTTCCTGCATCTCCTACCCTAACCTATCTTAACCCCTTGCACCTATCAACTACTGACCCTTTATTCCCTACTCCCTCTCCTCCACCTCCGTCACTACCTGACCCCACTACAGTCAAAAATGCCCACATAAGTAAGTGACAGGAGCAATACCCACACACTCAATGGCAACAATGTATCCCAAGAATGCCTTACCCTCTATCATCTCCTTAAACTCCCGAGGCCTCAACATAATGGAAAAATGCTCCCAACTACTTCTCTCAATGCACAAAAACAAGGCTGTCATTTTCTTCTTACAAGAAACACATTTTAAAGCAGACTTCACTCCGAAACACTCTAATGTCCGCTATACAACTTCCCTACATGGAACCAACCAAGCTTCTAAATCCATAGGGGTCTCCATCCTTTTTTCAAAACACTGCCCTTTTCAAATTTCAGATACATGTATAGATAAGGAGGGCCGCTACATCTTTGTGAAGGGTTCCCATCACGGAAAACTGGTCACCCTGGCGAATATCTATGCACCAAATTCCAAACAAGTCTGTTCTTTAGATCGACACTACAAATACTTTCAACTTTTCAGGAAGGCATCCTAAACCTAGGTGGAGACTTTAATGTCCCCCTTAACCCCTTGCATGACACATCCACCGGCACCTCGACAATGCCGTACAAAGCATTACGCACAATCAAAACTCAACTTAAGGACCTGATGCTACACGACTCTTGGTGTATGCTATGCTAGACTTGACTACCTATTCATCTTGCAAAGAAATCTGATGATGCTCACTGCAGCTACCATAGACCCCCATGTACCCGTCAGACCATCACCCTATATCCATGTCCATAACATTTCCAAATATCCCAACACGATCCTCAATATGGCGCCTAGACCCCACCCTGCTTACAGACAGTATGATCACTTCCAAAATTAACAAAAGACTACTTCAACACTGCTGAGAAAATAATTCTTCAGATATATCACCAATGCTGACATGGGAAGTGCACAAATGCACCATACGAGGTGAATTGATCACAATCTACGTGAAACGCAAAGAGAAAGACAGTCTTAAATTAAAAAGCTAATGACATGTATTCACATGTTAGCACGTAAATCTAGCATCCTCACTACATGCACTTGTCCAAGCCAGGGCAGAGCTACTGGAGGAACAAAATTTTATACTAACCCAAACAATATTCTGCGAATACGGAAATAAATCCAGAAAGCTCCTAGCTAAACTCCTTCAAGCCAAGAAAGCATCAACAACAATTCACTCTCTAAACAATTCAACAGGACGTAAAATAGTAACCAATGGCGAGATAACAAATGAATTTGTTACATACAAAACCTACCTATACAACCTAGCACCCACAATCACACAACCAGAAGACTCCACACTCACACAAATGATCAAAGAATTTCTTGAGAAACATAGCCCCAAACGACTGTCTGAACAGGAAGCAGTTGACCTAGAGCACCCTATCTCTTCTGAGGAGTTTGACACAGCTCTTAAACAGTTGAAAACGGGAAAGAGTCCTGGTCCAGGTGGCTTAACGACAGGCTACTACTACAAGACCTTTAGCGATACACTCCAACCACATTTTCTAAAAGTATTCAATTCCATTACGTCTGATCACCCCCCACCCCATGACCTCCTTACAGAACACATAACAGTAATTCCAAAACGTAATAAGGATCCTTCACTAGTCACCAATTATTGACCAATTTCTTTATAAAACGAGGACCTCAAAATCTATGCCAAAATCCTAGCCAATCGTCTTTTGCCCTTACTACCCAAACTCATTTTGTTAGACCAGGTGGGCTTCATACTGGCCAGAGAAGCAAGAGACAACACCATAAAAGCAATTAACATATACAGACGGGTAACCCCTACACAACACCGTGTTTTTTCTCTATTCCTAGATGCGGAGAAGGCGTGAGTGGCCTGGGACTACATGTCGGAAGCCCTCAAAACGTTTGGCATATAGGACCGTATGTTGCAATTTATTTTGGCTTTATACTCCTCCCCAACGGCAAAGGTCTGAGTCAATGGCCACCTATTGCATGCCTTCCCTATATCGAACAGTGCTTGCCAGGGGTGCCCTCTCTCTCCATTAATTTTTGTACTTACCCTAGAACCTCTACTAAAATGCCTCAGATCTAACCCCGACATTAAAGGAGTCACAATCGTTAAGAAAACCTACAAACTAGCAGCTTTTGCCGACAACATTCTTTTATCCCCCATGGAACCACACATTACACTACCTAACGTACTCAAAGACTTTGCCACGTTCAAAACTGTAACTAACCTCCAAATAAATTTCACGAAATCAGAAACACTGAATATATCCCTAGATAAAGACATGATCACACAATGTCAATCGAACTTCCCCTTTAAATGGAGTCAGGCCTCGATCACATACCTAGGGATCCAGTTACCCTCGCAACTGTCCAACCTGTATACTAAAAACTACATCCGATCCTCCAACACATTCAAAAAGATTTGAAAACATGGTCCACCGGTTTCTTCTCATGGTTTGGCAGAGCGTCAACAGTCAAAATGAACATCCTCCCAAGGATATTGTATGTCCTTTTAGCAATCAAGATTAAGTTTTGAAAGACTAACATTACCCAAGTTAAAAAGAGGCATAGGCTTTACAGACATAGCCAAATACCACTAGGCCTGCCAATTAGCAAGCATTGTAGATTGGAATGTTCATTCTACCACCAAAGTTTGGGTAGACATTGAACATACATTCCCTATCTTACCATTACGCCAACTACCATGGACCGCCTCCACACATATAACACCAGATTGCAAACAACACCCTCTAATTGGCAACTCTCTACAAATATTCCAAAAGGCATGTCACAAATCCTCCATTCTGGGCCCACTAACACCCATCTGTAACAACCCAGACTTCCCACTAGGTCTCCCAGACACCTTTCTCTCAGGGGTCTGGCTCCAATCCACCATGCGAGCTGAACACTTCTTTTAGAGAAATTCCTTCCTAACTTTAGCAAATCTGACCACCCGATCATCAGCTCACTCAGCTCACCCCTTTCCCTTCTGGTCATATGTTCAACTTAGACACTTCCTGAACAATCCTCATACACGCGATGCGCACGCTAGACAAAACACACCCTTCGAAGTATTATGCACAAGAACAGAACCACAGAGACACATAATCTCAGACATGTACTCCCTTCTGTTCTCGGACCACAATCCCAAGTCCAACATAGCGAGTCAATGTTGGGAGAGGCATCTTTCTATAAACCTTTCAAAAGAAGACTGAGAAAATATCTATTCTTACATCCATAAGGATTTGACCAATGTTTCTGCACAAGAAAACGGATTTAAGGTTTTCTCCAGATAGTACAAAGGACTTCTCAGACTACATAAAATTTCCCCCACCGTTCCCCCAAACTGCTGGAGATGTGCAGACAAAGATGGTTCACTTCTACAAATATGGTGGTCCTGCCCCTGAATCCAGCCCCTTTGGACTGAAGTCCACCGTCTCACTAATCTAATAACCACATACCCAATAGATTTTTCCCTGGCTCAAATGCTTCCCAAAAAGCAATACCACAGATCCCTCCCTATCTCTACACCTAATAAACGCAGCAAAAATGTGTATCCCAGCTCAATGGAAAGCAAAAATCCCCCAACCATTGTGGATTGGTACAAACATATAAATAAAGTTGCTGACATGGAAGAATTGATTCATCATGCCAGAGACACACCTACCAAGTTCCAGAAAACTTGGACATGTTGGCGCCACATTCAGACATCTACTGAATTTTCCCAATTAGTATCCCGGTAAAACTTTACTGTAACACATGGTCAGGTCAGAGGAGGAGGAAGAAATCACCCCTGCATATCACTTTCCACACATATCCCTGGATATTCAGGCCTCAACCCACATACCCACCAGAGATGATAGTGACACACATATGTTAAACGTGAAATACTAATGCGCCGCTAAACGTGTAAACGATATATATGTGGTAAAGTGCTAAAGTGCAAAAAGATAAATATAAGTAGCTGGCTTCTGAAGTGTTGATGGCACCAAAATTATGAGTGATATGTAATGAAGCAGCGCTAAATATCTCTTCAGAAATACTCAATAAGGATAGCTGATAATAAAGTGCTAATAACGTTCCCAGGTAACTCTGAACCAATCTTATGGTATAAAGTGCTAATAGTATAACAATATAAAGTAATAATGATAAAGTGCTTAAAACAATAGCAAATTCACAATGTGCAAAATGATGCAATAATAATGACATCAAAACAAAAATTCACAGTGATGACTGATGTAACTTCGGATGCTAGGCAAATAGTCTCTATAAGGGTAAATGCATCAAAGAAAGGAAAAATTTCTAATGCAGATAATATAATGACTAGTAGAAATCCTCCAATTTACACCCTCTGTGTGCTAACCTCTCACTGGTAGGGATGAGCCGAACACCCCCCAGTTCGGTTCGCACCAGAACCTGCGAACGGACTGAAAGTTTGTGCAAACTTTAGAACCCCATTAAAGTCTATGGGACTCGAATGTTCAAAATCAAAAGTGCTAAATTTAAAGGCTAATATGCAAGTTATTGTCCTAAAAAAGGTTTGGGGACCCGGGTCCTGCCCCAGGGGACATGTATCAATGCAAAAAAAAGTTTTAAAAACTGCCTTTTTTTCAGGAGCAGTGATTTTAATGATGCTTAAAGTGAAAAAATAAAAGTAAAATATTCCTTTAAATATCGTTCCTGGGAGGTGTCTATAGTAGGGATGAGCTTCGTGTTTGAATCGAATGCATGTTCGACTCAAACATTGCCTGTTTGGTCGTTCGCCAAATTCCAATGATATGGGCCTTTCGCGCCAAATTCGAGTGGCGCATCATGGCCCATAATTCATTGCGTCATCGCAGTGCATTGCTGGCTGATGATTGGCCAAGCATGCACTATGACCTGCATGCTTGGCCAATCACAGTGCCATCTGTACAGAGAGCCGTAATTGGCCAAGCCAGGGTGGCTTTGGCCAATTATGGCTCAGGGGGATTAGTACACGCCCCACACTATATAAGGTCGCTTGCACGGCGGCCCTGTGTACTGTGTTCCGGCGTTGAGAGAGAGATAGATAGACAGAGAGACAGTGTCATTTGATTTAAGTTAGATAGAGTAGGCAGGCGAGTCAGTTAGCTGCACTTACAGTGTATTGTGTATATATATATATATATATATATATATACATCCTAGGTGTTTTATATATACTGTATATATATATATATATATATATATATATATATATATATATATATATATACTGTATTCAGTTTAGCTAGATCCGTTCCTGTTATTCTCTTCCTACTACTGACAGGCAGGCAGATATTTTTACAGTATTTACAGCTACCTGAAGAAAATTGCTGGTGTTCTTCTGATCCTATTAGTCCTATTAGTTACAGTATTTACAGTTAGTGTAGTGCATCCTCTGCACAGTGTGCACCTAAAGCTACCCGAAGAAAATTAGTATTCTTCTGATCCTATTAGTACAGTACAGCAGGCAGCTGCAGTATATACAAGTTAGTGTAGGGTGCCCTCTGCACAGTGTGCACCTAAAGCTACTTGAAGAAAATTAGTGGTGTTCCTCTGATCCTATTAGTACAGTACCGCAGACAGCTGCAGTATTTACAAGTTAGTTTAGGGCGTCCTCTGCACAGTGTGCATCTAAAGCTACCTAAGCAAAATTAGTGGTGTTCTTCTGATCCTATTAGTACAGCACCGCAGGCAGCTGCAGTATTTACACGTTAGTGTAGTGCGTTCTCTGCACAGTGTGCACCTAAAGCTACCTGAAGAAAATTAGTGGTGTTTTTCTGATCCTATTTGTACAGTACCGCAGGCAGCTGTAGTATTTACAAGTTAGTGTAGTGCGTCCCCTGCACAGTGTGCACTTAAAGCTACCTGAAGAAAATTAGTGGTGTTCTTCTGATCCTATTAATACCACAGGCAGACAGCTACAGCATTTACAGTTAGTGTAGTGCGTCTTCTGCACAGTGTGCACCTAAAGCTACCTGGAGACAATTGCTGTTGTTCTGCTCCTATTAAAACCACAGGCAGGCAGCTACAGTATTTACAATTAGTATACTGTGTCCTCTGCACAGTGTGCACCTAAAGCTACCTGAAGAAAATTAGTGGTGTTCTTCTGATCCTATTAATACCACAGGCAGGCAGCTACAGTATTTACAGTTAGTGTAGTGCATCCTCTGCACAGCGTGCACCTAAAGCTACTTGGAGACAATTGCTGTTGTTCTGCTCCTATTAATACTACAGGCAGGCAGCTACAGTATTTACAGTTAGTGTGCTGTGTCCTCTGCACAGTGTGCACCTAAAGCTACCTGAAGAAAATTAGTGGTGTTCTTCTGATCCTATTAGTACAGTACCGCAGGCAGCTGCAGTATTTACAATTTAGTGTAGTGCATCCCCTGCACAGTGTGCACCTAAAGCTACCTGAAGAAAATTAGTGGTGTTCTTGTGATCCTAATAATACCACAGGCAGGCAGCTACAGCATTTACAGTTAGTGTAGTGCGTCTTCTGCACAGTGTGCACCTAAAGCTACCTGGAGACAATTGCTGTTGTTCTGCTGCTATTAAAACCACAGGCAGGCAGCTACAGTATTTACAGTTAGTACACTGTGTCCTCTGCACAGTGTGCACCTAAAGCTACCTGAAGAAAATTAGTGGTGTTCTTCTGATCCTATTAATACCACAGGCAGGCAGCTACAGTATTTACAGTTAGTGTAGTGCATCCTCTACACAGCGTGCACCTAAAGCTACCTGGAGACAATTGCTGTTGTTCTGATCCTATTAATACAACAGACAGGCAGCTACAGTATTTACAGTTAGTGTACTGTGTCCTCTGCACAGTGTGCACCTAAACCTACCTGAAGAAAATTGCTGTTGTTCTGCTCCTATTAATACCACAGGCAGGCAGCTACGGTATTTACAGTTAGTGTACTGTGTCCTCTGCACAGTGTGCACCTAAAGCTACCTGAATAATATTGGTGGTGTTCTTCTGATCATATTAATACCACAGGCAGGCAGCTACAGTATTTTCAGTTAGTGTACTGCGTCCTCTGCACAGTGTGCACCTAAAGCTACCTGAAGAAAATTGCTGTTGTTCTGCTTCTATTAATACTACAGGTAGGCAGTTACAGTATTTACAGTTAGTATACTGCGTCCTCTGCACAGTGTGCACCTAAAGCTGCCTGAAGACAATTGCTGGTGTTCTCATACTAATAATACTACAGACAGTCAGTTGATTCTGCTAGCTGCAGTATCAGTATATATATACATCCCAGCTTTGTGCAGCTACATCTCACTGCAGGCCATTAGTATGTCTGGAAGACCAACAAGGAGAGGCAGACAGTCACAAGCTAATAAAAGAGGGCAAGCAGGTTCTGTGTCTAGAGGCAACAGTGCTGGTCGTGGAGAGGGTGCATCCTCATCAGCACGTGGCCGTGGGACACGCTTGGCCTTTTTTATGGCAGCTGGCCATGTTGAGCTGCAACATGCGGAAGACTTGGTCGAGTGGATGACCAAGCCGTCCTCATCCTCCTCATCCTCTCTTACCCAGGCTCAGGGTACCTTGTCTGGCAAAGCAGCTGCCAATGCGGCATCTTCCCTCAGCTCAGTGGCATCAGTCACTCCTTACCTAGCACCACCATGTCCTCCTGAGGAGTCCCCCGAACTGTTTGACCACAGTGTTGGGTACATGATCCAGGAGGATGTCCAGCATTTTGAAGGCTCCGATGATGGTACCCAGCTAGAGGAAGGCAGTAACGTGTGCCCAGAGAGAGGGGGTGCCCAAGAAGGACGGCAATCTGGCAGTCATGTTCCCCCAGCTGCAACATACTGTCAGCTTTGCTCCAGTGATGAGGAGGGAGGGGATGAAGAGGAAGTCACTAACTCCACGTGGGTGCCTGATAGGAGAAAGGAGGAGGAGGCACATCTCCAATGAGGCAGGATGCCCTCCAGGGGCCATCTTAAGGGCAGCACACCGACTGCATCACATAATCCCTTGAAGACTGCTGCTGATGCTGAGTGCTAGGCTCCACCTCCATGCTGACACAGTCCTCCTCCTCCTCTTCCTGTGTGATCATCGGGCACGCAGGAACACTGTCTGGATAAAGGGGGCCTTTAGAGTTAAGGAAGTCCTCCTCTTCCTCCCTCTGTTTTGCCTCAAGTGCCCTGTCCATTATTCCACGCAGCGTGTGCTCCAACAGGTGGACAAAAGTGACAGTGTCACTGATGCATGCACTATCACTGCTCACCATCCTCGTGGCCTCCTCAAATGGTGACAGGACAGTGCATGCATCCCTGATCATAGCCCACTGGCGTGGGGAAAAAAAACAAGGTCCCCTGACCCTGTCCTGGTGCCATAGTCCCATAGGTACTCATTAATGGACCTCTTCTGCGTGTGCAGCCGCTGCAGCATGACCAACGTTGAGTTCCACCTGGTGGGCATGTCACAGATTAGGCGGTTCTTGGGCAGGTTAAATTCCTTTTGGAGGTCAGCCAGCCAAGCACTGGCATTATATGACCTGCGGAAATGCACACAGACTTTCCTAGCCTGCCTCAGGACATCCTGTAAGCCCAGGTACCTGCCCAAGAACTGCTGCACCACCAAGTTAAGGCCGTGAGCCAAACAGGGCACATGGGTCAGTTGTTCCTGTCGGAGGGCATAGAGGAGGTTGGTGCCATTGTCGCAAACCACCATACCTGGCTTAAGCTGGCGAGGCATCAACCACCCCTGAACCTGCCCCTGCAGAGCTGACAGAATCCCTGCCCCAGTGTGGCTCCTGTCCCCCAAGCACACCAGCTCAAGCACCGCATGGCTTCTTTTTGCCTGCATGCTTGCGTAGCCCCTTGAATGCCTAGAGAGGACACCAAGGACAAATCAGCACAGGAAGAGGCCATGGAGGAAGAAGAAGAGGAGGGGGTGGAGGAGAGAGGTGTGTCAGAATCACCACTAGTAGAATTTTGGAGGCGTGGTGGTGGAACAACCTCCAACACTACTGCACCCTGTCCTGCATCCTTCCCAGCTGCCAGAAGAGTCACCCAGTGCGCGGTGAAAGATAGGTAACGTCCCTGTCCATGCCTGCTGGACCATGAGTCAGCAGTAAATATGCACCTTACCGCTGACTGCCCTGTCCAGCAAGGCCAAGACATTGCCTTCTACATGCCGGTAGAGAGCCGCAAACGCCTTCCGTGAGAAAAAGTGGCGTTTGGGAACCTGCCACTGAGGAACCGCACATTCCACAAACTCATGGAAGGGGGCAGAGTCTACCAACTGGAAAGGCAGTAGTTGAAGTGCTAGCAATTTAGTCAAGCTAGCATTGAACCTCTGGGCATGTGGATGGCTGGGAGTGAACTTCTTTCGGTTGTGCAGCAGCTGGGGCAGGGAAATTTGCCTGGTACAATCTGACATCGGTGTACCGATAGCAGATTGCCCGCAAGTACTTGGCTGTGACACACCTAATTCTAGACCTTCATTCCTCTCAGTGCAGGTTTCAGAGAGGACTGAAGGTATAGTGGGGTTGGATATCCCAGCTAATGAGGAGCAAGGAGAGGTCCGCTTTGTTCTTTGGTGTGGGTCTTTTAGGTATGCTTGCCAACGAACTGCATGGCAGGTCGACATATGTCTGGTCAAGCATGTGGTGCCCAAGCGGGTGATGTTTTGGCCACGCGAGATACGCTTGAGACATATGTTGCAAATAGCAGCGGTGGGGTCTGATGCACTCATCTCAAAAAAGGCCCACACCTAAGAACTTTTGGAATAACACACAGAGACAGCAGCGTCCTGCACATGCGGAGCTATGCGGTGTGATGCGGTCGGTGTGCTGCCCTTAAGCTGGCCCCTGGAGGGCATCCTGCCTTGTTGGAGATGTGCCTCCTCCTCCTCTCTCCTATCAGGCACCCATGTGGAGTCAGTGACCTCATCATCCCCTCCCTCCTCATCACTGGAGCAAAGCTGGCAGTATGCTGCAGCTGGGGGAACATGACTGCTAGATTGCTGTCCTTCTTGGGCACCCCCTCTCTCTGGGCTCACGTTAATGCCTTCCTCTAGCTGGGTACCATCATCAGAGCCTTCAAAACGCTGGGCATCCTCCTGGAGCATGTACCCAACACTGTGGTCAAACAGTTCGGGGGTTTCCTCAGGAGGACATGGTGGGGCTAAGGAAGGAGTGACTGATGCCATTGAGCCGAGTGAAGAGTCCACATTGGCAGCTGCTTTGTGAGACAAAGTACCCTGAGCCTGGGTGAGAGAGGATGAGGAGGATGAGGACACCTTGGTCATCCACTCTACCAAGTCTTCCGCATGTTGCGGCTCAACATGGCCAGCTGCCAAAAAAAGGACAAGCGTGTCCCACGGCCACGTGCTGATGAGGATGCACCGTCTCCACAACCAGCACTGTTGCCTCTAGACACAGAGCCTGCTTGCCCTCTTTTATTGGCTTGTGACTGTCTGCCTCTCCTTGTTGGTCTTCCAGACATACTAATGGCCTGCAGTGAGATGTAGCTGCACAAAGCTGCGATGTATATATATACTGATACTGTAGCTAACAGAATCAACTGCCTCCCTGTAGTATTATTAGTATGAGAACACCAGCAATTGTCTTCAGGTAGCTTTAGGTGCACACTGTGCAGAAGACACAGTACTTTAACTGTAAATACTGCAGCTTCCTGCCTGTGGTATTAATAGGATCAGAACAACAGCAATTGTCTTCAGGTAGCTTTAGGTGCATACTATGCAGAGGACGCAGTACACTAATGCCCCGTACACACGGTCGGATTTTCCAACGGAAAATGTGCGATCGGAGCATGTTGTCGGAAATTCCGACCAAGTGTGGGCTCCATCAGACTTTTTCCATCGGATTTTCCGACACACAAAGTTTGAGAGCAGGCTATAAAATTTTCCGACAATAAAATCCGATCGTGTCAATTCCAACCGTGTGTGGACAATTCTGACGCACAAAGAGCCACGCATGCTCAGAAGAAATTCCGAGATGGAACAGCTCGGTCTGGTAAAATTTGCGTCCGGAATGGATAGAGCACTTTCGTCACGCTGCAATATTTAAAATTGTTTTATACAGCGCACTCTCTTCTTCTTTATTATGCAGGAAGAACAAAGTAGTTTTGCTGCTGATATTCACACGGACTTCTCACAAACTTCCTTCTTTCTTATTTATCGTGATTCCCTCAATATATTATGATTTGTCACATCTGACCAAAAATCAATATAATTTTTTTTGTGTTTTTTTTTTTTTTTAAAGCCTGATGTGATTTTTTTAATTTTTTTTTTTAGTTTTTATTTTTTTCAAAGCTGATCTTGTTTTTTTTTTTTTTTTAGTTATTTAACATCCAGAGTATTTTTGTGTGTGTTTTGTGTGTCAAGTTACCACAACACCATTATTATCTTGTATTATTTAATCTCAAGGGGGTTTCTTGGTGTCGGTGTCTCTTGTTAATTTCACATTGTATTTTTGAAATGTACCTGCCTCCTCACAAACAAACTGTCCTTTTTGAAGGAAAACACACATAGGCAAGTCTAACTGAAACCAAAAAACCTTTATTAAGGGCTCACAACCAAACAAAGAGGGGGGCAACGCTGGAGAAA
The DNA here is from genome assembly GCF_042186555.1 of Aquarana catesbeiana. Lineage (NCBI taxonomy): Eukaryota > Metazoa > Chordata > Amphibia > Anura > Ranidae > Aquarana > Aquarana catesbeiana. The sequence goes on along the minus strand of NC_133331.1, from coordinate 181,580,740 downwards.
CAGCAGAAATTGGTGAAGCCTTTGACCCCCAGGGCACACATCAATTATTTCACTGCAAAATTGGTGGCCTGATGAGTCCATATCTAAGGGAGTGCAGTCTGATCCAGAAGTCCCAGAGATCATGAAAGCAGCAGATGACATATGTGTCCCCAGGCTGTGGTCATACAAGAGACTGCATCTTTTGCCAGACCAGACTGAACCCAGGGTCATCACTCTCCGGTCTTCCTTCCACGCTTCCTTCCAAACTGTGGCTGTGGTGGTGGAGTTGTGGCAGGAGGAGGAGGAGGATGTTCCAACTCAATCACGTGGGTATTGGGTGTGATTTCGCCCCTTACCCCCTTAGTTAAGACTTTATAAAGAAGGTCCTCACACAGTTGGTGTTGGCCCTCCTGCATGCCCTGCAGTTTGGTGGTAGCCATGCAGGCAAAGGCCTCTTCAGGAGTGAGGGTGGCTCTGAGGGACGCAGAAGCCTCCTGAATGAGCCTGAGTGCTGAATCCTGCACGTGACTCCCCTTCCTGAGTCTTTTGGTTGGAAGGCGGAGGGGAGGGACCTGCAATTCTGTCAGGCTCCTACTGGTCCCTGGCTTCTCCTGGCTGCCACATAGCCCCGCCTCCTCCTGGCTGCCACTTACCCCCACCTCTTTCTGGCTGCCACATTCCACAGCCTCCTCCTGGCTGCCACATTCCAGAGCCTCGTCCTGGCTGAGGTCTTCCTGTGTATGAAAAAGGGACATAGTTTTAGTTTTTACTTCATCAATCACACAGAATTTACATCTCATGACTGTTTCAAATTGAATGTTAACAAATATAAAAGACTATCATTCTAAGCCCAGCATTTTTCATTCTTGTCCCAATTATTTTTGCCCACTACTGTCTATTGATATGTAAAACACTTTATTAAATCAGCAATTAGTGATCAATAATAGCATCTAGTAAACATAATTTCTTTATTGACCAGAAATCTGTATAATAATGCTATACCTGGCTCAAGCTGGGCTCCTCCACTTCTTCCTGGTTGGAAGTCCCAGGTTTGACATCGGAAGCCTCAGCTGGGGTGGAAGATAGGGTGGAAGGAAGAGTGGAAGGAAGAGTGGAGAGGGATTCCCTGACTCCAGTCTGGTCTGACAGAAATCGCAGTCTCTCATAGTACCACAGCCTGGGGACATAAATGTCATCTGCTCCAGCTCCGGATCTCTGGGAATCTGTGACCTTCTTGCGCTCCCTAAGATAAGTGCTCCTCAGGCCACCAAATTCGGCTTTTAAATAGGGGATCGTTGCCATGGGGACCACCGGCTTCACCAACTCCAGCAGTTTCTCCAGCGCTGCCTGCCTCTTTTGTTTATGATTATAATGTGGATGTTTCACCTGCCACAGACAGGGCAGCTCTCTGTACTTGTCTATGAACAGGGGGAGGAAGTTGTGGTCATTGAAGCCATCCATTTTATCTGCAAGACACAACACAAGACAAACCCTAATGTCAGGCAAAACTCTCGTAATCTTGTTACAATATAGGCCTCAATGTAGAAGCAGTATAGGCCCAAGTTTAGATCTTACCTTCGTTATCACGATCGGCGCCTCTGATACTCCTTCCTCCGCTCACAGATCGACATACTATGCACGCGTGTTACGCTTTATACACACTGCGCATGCGTGAAACTCCGCCCGCCCCTGACGTTCTTTCTATTCTATTCCCCACCCCTTCTCGTTCAGCGCAGTGGGGGAAGAGCACATGGCGGAGACACAGCAGGTGCGTGCTAATTTCAGCAACGAGGAGGAGGAGGAAAGCCCGGAGCCAGAAACGTCCCGATCCAGAACGAGACGATTTAAGGCATCAAATATGTCCTTTGGGGAGATGTTGGAGATGGTGGACATCCTGAAGAGGGCCGACTATGACGGGAAGTATGGACCTTACCCCAACCCCAATGTCCGAAAGGCCAAGATCATGGCCAAAGTGGTCAAGAGTCTGCACTGGAATTTCGGGGTGCGACGATCGAAAGATCAGCTCAGGAAGCGGTGGTCGGACCTCAAATTAAGAGAGCACAAGCAGTACAGAAAGATCCGGAGAGTGCTGCAAAAAAGTAAGTAGTTGTGCTGTGTTCCTATTCTTTATGTTTATTACGTTCGTGCTGCTCCATGTGCTTTTCTTAACTGTTATCCAATTTAAAATGGCAACTTTCATGTTCATGGGCACATTATTTGTTCGTATAAAACATTGTTCGTTCGGCCTAGAAAACACCATTGTTTTGGCCATATGCATTTGCCCTAATTATTTATGGCCTACATGTCTGCAAATAATTTGATTGGGTAGATGGGTTTGTAACTAGAATGAAATGCAAACTAGATTCTGTGTAAGGAGAGGACACTCAGCAGCAGTTTTCACATCTGGACGCTGGAGCACTAGTGTGGGACACATGAACACCCTTTTTATTAGGGGGCCCACACAGGTGTTCCAGTGTATACTATAGGGGTGTCTCTATCTGTGAAGCTTGTACAAAACAGGTAAAGTATTGAAGCTTGACAAGGGACAGTAAAAATTCTACATCTTGGAACTCTGCCAAAATAGTCAATCGTACCCCATTTCCAAGCAATGTTTCATATTCCTATTTCTGCCATCAAATATCTGTGTGCTAAGTATACTTTTTTTTTTTGTACATAGGGGATAAAAGACTTGGAGGACACCCCTCATCTGAGGATACCACAGACCCCCCACCTCTGGAAGAAGGGGAAATCCACCCAAGCCAAGCAGAGCAGGAGGAGGAAGACGTGGTGGAAATTGGCACCACAACAGGTGAGTGTCTGCGACCACAGGCTCAGGTAAGAGATGGATGCCGGCATATTTATAATACATGGTGTGTTTTTGTTTCTATCTTTTTAGGTGATTGTGATGTTGTGGATTCAAGGCATTTCAAGGCAGTGAGAGTGCCCAGATCCTGATCGGGGAGATCATGGGATGTAATAGGGACTTGGAAAACATCCTTAAAAACATCAATGATGTTCAACAAAAAATGAAGAACATCATTGATGTTTTAGGGAGAGTTTAAAACCCCTCAAAATCCCTTTTTTTTGGCACTTTTTGTGAGCTAAAAATTTTTTGCATTTTTTGACATATTTGCAAAAAACCAAATTTTGAAGATGCACACAGTGTGTCAACATGTGCTATCTGCCATCACGGGAGATCAATGGACGCGTTTTGGGGGTGCAACCCCTTCCTCAATAATAAAGTAGCGCTGAGGAAGGGGTTGCACCCCAAAAACACGTCCCTTGATCCCCCATGATGGCAACTAGCACATGTTGACATTTGGCAATTGGTGTGCATCTTCAAAATTTGGCTTTTCTAGGGGTGACTTCACCCCATCTGAACGCAATATCAAACACAGTTTGTAAATACTCATGTCTGATATTGCCTTCAAGTTCTACCAAATGTGAACTTTGTAAGTTCAAGATTTGTGCCTTTCTTGTTGGTTTTAAAAATGCCTGTTTTATCTTAAATGGACATTTCTACTTTTTCTAATGTGACCCCAAAAATTGTTACACAACAAAAATGTTGGTTTGTTTTAAAAACCTTTTCTAAATGCACATGTGATTGTGCTGGTATTAAAAAGATTGTTAATCAAGAATGTGTGGATTATTGTCTCAACGCTCCAACACTTTTGTGGTGCTCTAATTGGTGGTTTCAGTGACAATGGGGGTTATTTCCTAAGGGAAAATCCACTTTGCACTACAAGTGCAGTTTCAAGTGTACTTGTAGTGCAAAGTGTCTTTGCCTTTAGTAAATAACACCCAACAATGCTTTGTAATGTTACACAATCACGCCATTTTCAGGACTCACCACATTTCTGTCAGGGTCAGCTAAAAGAAACACAAGTAGTAAATGTCACCAAAGATTTTAGTAGTTAAATTTTTTTTTATTTGAAAAAGGTTTCAGACATTGTCTGGCATATTGATAGCCCCCCTACCCGCAAAGTATTCAAGGTATCTTAGATGGACATCATGGGCACTCAGGGGGGGCAAGCCAGGACCACTTACAAGCGCCGTCAGGATTGGTTCATTTTGAATTCCAGCCTCAGGCCCAACTGAGCCAGCATAGTTGGTAGAATGTTGCCGTAAAAAGTTGTGTAGAACACAGCACGCCAGGATGATATGATTCAGTTTGTACCCATGTGTATGGGTGTAAAAAATAGGCGGAACCGGCTGGCCATGATTCCAAACGTGTTCTCCACCACACTTCTGGCTCTGTCCAGCCGGTAATTAAAAACCCTCTGGTCCGGGGTGAGGGTCCTCATCGGGAATGGCCGCATAAGATGGTCCCCCAGCGCAAACGCTTCATCTGCAACGAAGACGAATGGGAGTCCTTCCACATTGTCTTCTGGAGGTGGCAAGTCCAAGCTGCCATTCTGGAGACGCCTGTAGAACTCCATCTGGGTGATGACTCCACCATCGGACATCCGGCCATTCTTCCCCACATCCACATACAAGAACTCGTAAGTAGCCAACACCACCGCCAACATCACAATACTATTGAACCCCTTATAGTTGAAATAGTATGACCCTGAGTTGGGTGGTGGGACGATGTGGACATGTTTCCCATCAATTGCCCCTCTGCAGTTAGGAAAGTCCCACCGCTGGGCAAAGTGGGAGGCCACAGTCTGCCATTCCTGTGGCGTGGAAGGAAACTGTGGAGTCAAACAAGTAAAAAAAATTAGTCATTTTGCACATAAACAGGGAAAGTAGATAAGACACAAACATTCTTGGCCAACATCAAGATAACATTTATTTGAGGGAGTTTTTAAAGACCAAAGTATAAGGTACACCTATCATATTCCCCCTCCCCCACCCCCTCTCATGGGCCATTTCTAACATTATAGGGGGGGAACTCTTGGACAGGTAACCCTCTCCACTTCATTGAGAGATGAATGCCTAAATAATGGGTATTACTTTGGCCAGACCCTCCTTAGTTACACTATTGGCAGCCACTGGACAGGTAAGAAGTGTCATAATACAAAGATATAAATACACACTGTACACATTTGAGCACATTTGGACATTCTGCTATTACCTATCAAGATAATAATAGTATACCAAAACTTTAAACAGTACCATTTCAAAGTATACAGGAAGGCCCTTGCACTACATGCTTTGGGGAATTCATCCATACATCTGAGCACAAAAGAGATGGGTATAGTGTGTATGGGTTTGGCAAAGTCAGCAGATAGATGATTGAGGATAGATAGAGAATTGGTATCAGCTGACTTAGCAGTTGGGGGGAGGGAGGGTTCCAAATGATTTGAGGACCCCCCAAAAAAGCCTCTGGCACTCTGCCTGAATTTATTCAATACATTTTTATTAGAAGTTTAGTAGATACAGATATAGCATACATTACAATAACAAGGAAAGAGGGGAACATTTGGTACATGAAGTTCGAATATAAAACATAGCAAAAAGGTCCACAAGGACCAATATACAGGATAGCAAAAGGAGACATGTCTTAGAATACTTCAAGAGATAACCAATCATATTAAAAAGGTAGAGTTTAATTAATAAACCATGAATATCCTATCACGTTTATAGGACGGTGTGATAAGCTAAATGATAAAGCTAGGTGCATCTGGGAAAGTTGTCAATAAGCACTTAACTAAGCGGGGAGAGGTGGGTGAGAAGAAGCACCCCAGCCACCCCTATAGGGATCATGCTGTGGCTGAGGGGCATCTCCCCCCCAGCTCCCCAGTCACCAGACCAAGTCTCCACCAAGGAGCGCAACGTGGAAGCAAACATTGAATGGATAAACTAAAATCTTAAAAGGTAGAAAGTACAGGATAGGCTAAGTCTTAGATAACCTGCTATGGATCAGTGAGAAGAGAAGTATAGAAACAGGGATTAGAAGAGAGGGAGAGAAAAAGAGAGAAAGGAATAATAGTGAGATGGGGAGGTACAATAGGGTCATTCAGAGCTCAAGTCAAACAGGGGAGTGAGCGCCTGGTTATAAGGGGATGTGACAATATTTGGCCCAGGGCTCCCAGGTAAGTTCAAAAATCCAGGCTTTGTCTTGTATAATGCTGACTATCTTCTCCTGTGCCATGATGCAGGATATTTTATACTTCACCGCTGTGAATGGGACCGTAGTTTTTTTCCAACGGGCCGCTATTGTAATTTTGGTGCCCAATAGGATAAAGAAGATCAGTTTTTGCGTATATTTATCAACCTTACTAATTTTAAGGTTAAAGGGGTTGTAAAGGTAATTTTTTTTTTTTTTTAAAAATAACAAACATGTTATACTTACCTTCACTGTGCAGCTCGTTCTGCACAGAGTGGCCCCGAACCTGCTCTTCTGGGGTCCCTCGGCGGCTGTCTCAGCTCCTCCCCGCAATAACTAACCACCTTAATGCAAGCTCTCTCGCATGGTGGTTAGTTATTGCGGGCGTGCTCCCGTGATACAGCCGGCGGCTATAGCCGCTCGCTGTATCACTCGGCCCCGCCCCCAGCGCGCCGCGTCATTGGCTGTGATTGACAGCAGCGCGAGCCAATGGCTGCGCTGCTTTCAATCCATCCACTATAGCCAATCAGCGACCAGGCTGATTGGCTGAATGGAGGTCGGGAGCGAGCGGCCGAGTTTCGAGGTGTCAGGTAAGTAAAACGGGGGGCTGGGGGCGGCGGTATTTTCAAAAGTTTTTTCACCTTAATGCATAGAATGCATTAAGGTGAAAAAATTTATACCTTTACAACCCCTTTAAGAAGAGCTATCTCTGGTGTTTGGGGAATCTGAAAGGTTGTTACTTTGCGAATCACAGAGAAAACTTTATTCCATAGGCTCCTTATTCATGGGTAGGACCACCAAATGTGGTACATTGTTCCTATATGATTGCAATTTCGGAAACACAGCGGGGAAGCATCTGGGTAAATCTTAGCAAGAAGGGAGGGGACCCTGTACCAACGGGTTAAAATCTTAAGGCTGGCTTCAATCAGAGAGATATTTAATATGCCCTTAATGGAGCATTGAAAGCAGGAAAACCATTTGTCCTGATCCCAGGAAATATCAAGGTCTTTTCCCAAGATAGGGCGTAGGGAGGTTTAGACATGTCTGAGGCTAGCGAGGCATATATGATGGAGATCCCCCCTCTCTGATCCTTGACATCCGAGCATTATGATTCATAATTCGTGACCCGAAGAGGTTCCGGTTTATTTGGCCAAATGGAATGGAGGAAGTGTAGTATCTGTATATATCTGAAACGTTCAGTGGGAGGCATCTCAAGTTTACTGGTGCAAAACACAATAGATAAAGGGCCTGTGGAAGTGAAGTAGTTTCCAATTCTGAGTAAGCCTTTATTAAGCCACCAGCTAAATGCTAAAATGTTCATTCCCGACGGAAAGTCGGGGTTGTGAAATATATGTGTTAGGGGTCTAAGTGCTGAGATCAGGGAGGGGTTTTTATGTAATCTATCGCACAGAGCCAATGAGTGGGAAAGAGTAGGGGCTAAAATGGGTGGTCTAAGCTTAGCCGGGGACCATATTAAGAAGTCAATAGTGTGGAGAGGGACTGCTTGACGTTCTATGGAGACCCAATCAGGTTTGGGGCCCTGTGAATAAACAGTGGAGATCTGGGCCAGCTGAGCGGCTTGGTAATACCACCAGATGTTAGGTAGGGCCAAGCCCCCTTGCAATTTAAGCCTAAATAGAATGTTCTTAGAGCATCTTCTGCCCTTTGGACCCCATATAAATTGTAGAATTTTGGATTGCAATGTTTGTATTTGTGACTTCCGGATAGGGATAGGTAAAGACCTGACAAAAGTAAAGTATGCGAGGGAGGAGGGTCATTTTGATTGCATTAATACGGCCTAGCCAGGAAAGGTTATGCTTAGCCCAATTAGAAAGGTCTGAGGACAGTTTACAGAAGATGGCTGGGTAATTAGAAGAATATAAGGAAGCTATACTAGTGGAGAGATTGACCCCTAAATAAGGAATGGACGTCGAGCTCCAGGAAAATGGGAAATGGTTTTGTAGGCTGCTTAGTACATTGGGGGGAACAGTGACGTTTAGTGCTAATGATCTGGAGACATTAACGCGGAGGCCGGAGATTTCCCCGAAATTGTCAAGCAGGGAGAAAATGTTATGGGTAGAGATCAGTGGAGAGGTTACAAATAATAGCAAGTCATCGGCAAAAAGCGCGCATTTGTGTTCTTGATTACCACAGACCACCCCCTTAATATCAGGATGGGTTCTGATTGCAATAGCCAAGGTCTCTATTGCTATAGCGAAAAGGAGGGGGGAAAGTGGGCAGCCTTGTCTGGTGCCCTTTTATATAACTAGGGGTTCAGAGTAGTAGCCCTGGAGTCTGACCTGTGCACATGGGTCAGAATACAGGGCTCGTAATGTACTCAGGAAGTGGGGACCAAAGCCCCATCTCTCCAAGACACTAAATAGATATGGCCAGGTTACTGTATCAAAAGCTTTTTGTAGGTCGATTGATAACAGGAAACCTTTTTGCTGGGGTCCTCTGCCTGAATTTAAAGCACAAATCATATTTAAAAACATTTTAGGGGGTGTTTGGGGTAAAGCACTACTATGGAGCTGATAAAATACATTGTTAAGTGAATACATGAGGTGAATATAGGGCCAGGAGACCATGCTGGGGAGGTTAGTGAAGGTGAGCAACCTCCAATACTACTGCACCTTGTCCTGCATCCTTCCCAGCTGCCAGCAGAGTCACCCAATGCGCGGTGAAACTTAGGTAACGTTCCTGTCCATGCCTGCTGGACCAAGAGTCATGGTAATATGCACCTAACCACTGACCGCCCTGTCCAGCAAGGCATGGACATTGCCTTCCACATGCCGGTAGAGAGCCGGAATCGCCTTCCGTGAGAAAAAGTGGCGTTTGGGTACCTGCCACTGAGGAACCGCACATTCCACAAACTCACTGAAGGGGGAAGAGTCTACCAACTGAAAAGGCAGCAGTTGAAGTGCTAGCAATTTTGCCAAGCTAGCATTCAACCGCTGGGCATGTGGATGGCTGGGAGCGAACTTCTTTCGGCGGTGCAGCAGCTGGGGCAGGGAAATTTGCCTGGTACAATCTGACGTCGGTGTACCGAAAGCAGATTGCCCACAAGTACTTGGCTGTGACACACCTAATTCTACACCTTCATTCCTCTCATTGCAGGTCTCAGAGAGGACTGAAGGTAAAGTGGGGTTGGAGATCTCAGCTGATGAGGAGCAAGGAGAGGTCCTCTTTGTTCTTTGGTGTGGGTCTTTTAGAAACGCTTGCCAACGAACTGCATGGCAGGTCAACATATGTCTGGTCAAGCATGTGGTGCCCAAGCGGGAGATGTTTTGGCCACGCGAGATACGCTTGAGACATATGTTGCAAATAGCAGTGGTGCGATCTGATGCACTCGTCTCAAAAAAGGCCCACACCCAAGAACTTTTGGAATAACGTGAAGAGACAGCAGCGCCCTGCACATGCGGCGCTTTGGGGTGTGATGCAGTCAGTGTGCTGCCCTTAGGCTGGCCCCTGGAGGGCATCCTGCCTCGTTGGTGATGTGCCTCCTCCTCCTCCTCTCTCCTATCAGGCACCCACATTGAGTCAGTGACCTCAGCATCCCCTCCGTCCTCATCACTGGAGCAAACCTGGAAGTATGCTGCAGCAGGGGGAGCATGACTGCCAGATTGCTGTCCTTCTTGGGCACCCCCTCTGTCCGTGCTCACGTTACTGCCTTCATCTAGCTCAGTATCATCATCAGAGCCTTCTAAACACTGGGCATCCTCCTGGAGCATGTACCCAACACTGTGGTCAAACAGTTCGAGGGACTCCTCAGGAGGACATGGTGGGGCTAGGGAAGGAGTGACTGATGCCAAGGGCCGAGGGAAGAGGCCGCGTTGGCAGCTGCTTTGCCAGACAAAGTACCCTGAGCATGGGTGAGAGAGGATGAGGAGGATGAGGACGGCTTGGTCATCCACTCGAACAAGTCTTCCACATGTTGTGGCTCAACACGGCCAGCTGCCGAAAAAAAGGCCAAGCGTGTCCCACGGCCACATGCTGAAGAGGATGCACCGTCTCCATGACCAGCACTGTTGCCTCTAGACACAGAGCCTGCTTGCCCTCTTTTATTGGCTTGTGACTGTCTGCCTCTCCTTGTTGGCCTTCCAGACATACTTATGGCCTGTAGCTGCACTAAGCTGGGATATGTAGGAAGGCCAGTATGGTGGCCTGAATTTATGGGAGGAGCCCGGGGGGTATTTAAGCAGCCCGCTCACCTGTGGTGCTTGTCGGTTTCCTGTGCGCGATATACGTCACTAGGCCGACTATTCCGATTTCAGCGTTCGCAAATACTTGGCTCCCGCATTTCGTGATCTCCGTGCCCGAGAGTTTTTGAAGTCCGCGTTTATCGATTCGCTCGCACCACGCGTCTGGCTGGGCTGTCGCAGGTAGGGTCCCCTCGGATTTTTGTTTTTTCGTACGTTATGTCATGTCACTAAACCGTGGTATCACAATTATGAATCACTTGCAAATTTCACGAACGTAACCGCATGTGTATTACTCGCACTGACGTCATGTTACCATTTCGCGTTATCTGAGGAAACCATAGCGACGCAAGCGTCGCTTCATTTCAGACAGGTCTTAATTGTTAAACATGTGTCAGCAGACAGCCATAGCGATTCGTAAATGCATAAATCTTTTCGAACCACGTCAGTTCGATACCAATCATTTCTCATTTCTGAAACATTTCTAAACTCATTTCTAACATTTCAAATCATTTCAATCATTTCTCATTTCAGTCACCTACCGCGCTCCGATTCGAAACCAGTCGCACCTAAAAGATGCACCGATTCGCTCCGGTGTGCCCCAGTAGTCACGGCCTCATTTCAGTACATGCTCCAGAGTCACGTTATTATCAGTCATTCGTACCTCTGTCATGGTTATCATTTCATTACCACGTATCACGTTCCGACATGAATTCAGTCGCATGGGAATGCACCGATTCATCTCAGGGTGCCCCAGGATTGGCCACATTTCAGTACATGCTCCGGAGTCCGAGTCGTAGTCAGTCGCTACAACAGCACGACCGATTCGCGCCTCCGTCATGGCAAACGATATGTTACACCTGCACTTACCGCGCTCCGCTTCGAATCCAGTCGCATCCTCCATGCACCGATTCGTTACGGCGTGCCCCAGGGCTCGGCCTCATTTCTGAAACATGCTCCAGAGTCCGGATCATAGCTAGTCGCAGATATCGGGCGACTGATCCGCATCTCTGTCATGCCTTTACTACCATTTCACTCCCACAGCGCATCACCGTTTCGAAACCAGTCGCATCTGAGATGCACCGATTCGTCACGGAATGCCTCACTTGTTTCGGCCGTATCCATACCTATACCAGAGCTCGGTTCGTTGCCAGTCGCAAAATACGGCACAACCAATTCGAGCCTCGGTCAAGGTAAACATTTCTCTCATTTCATTTCATACTGTGCTCCGATTCGAATCCAGATGCATCAATCAGGCACCGATTCGTCCCGGTGTGCACCAATGTTTTTCAGTTGCCTCATTTCAGTACATGCTCCAGAGCCCGGTTCACGGTCGGATCAGTCACGACACGACCGGGCCGGGCCTCTGTCATGGAGTTCACTCATTTCATAATCAAGGCAAACATTTCAAATCATTTCATTGTCACAAAGATTGCATGCACCATGCAAATTGTCGCTTCAAGTTAGTTAGCAATCCCTTCATGAATTATCACCTTTCATTTTCCTCTAGGTCAGTCAAAGTTCAGTAGGTCCACCCTGCACCAGGTTGGACGATATCCCCCCAGGTAAAAAAAAAAAAAAAAAAAATGGGAGAATAAGTTGGGTAAGTATGACTCAGGGGATCAAAGAAAAACTTGAAATTCATGTCACCCCCAATAGGTTACAGTCAACTGGAAAATAAGAGCTCAAGACAGGAGATTCTCACCAGATCAACTATGTCTCAGGCCGGCAGCGAAGACTTCACGGCCCCCCTGTCACCTTCCCCGGTCTCAGAGAGCGGCAGCGTGCAGTCCCTCAGGGGATGGACTATCCCCAAACTGACGGCAGAGCTCAGACGCAGAGGTGTCCCCTTCCCCGCCACAGCGAGGAAAGGCGAGCTCTTCAAACTCCTCTTCCCCCCACCAGCAGCAGGACCCAGTACCCAACAGGCATCCCTCCAGTCAATATCATCAGCTATCTCACAATTACACACGATGGTGTCATCCTTGTCTACCTCGGTTACAGACGTCCAAACCAGGGTGGCACTCCTGGAGGCTCGACCGGCCACGGCTGTCCCTGACCCAATCGCAACTCAAACCTTGACACCCCTTCCTGCAGGTACCTCAGGCTGGAGCCCCATTGTCTACCCCTCACATTTGGTCCCAACCAGTATCAGGAAGGACATTTTGGATGGCAGGGACATCAACCTGGCCTCTCTCCTTATTTCCGTGCACGATCTGGCAGAAAATAAGGCCTACTCCTGGGGTGACATATCGGTGGTCCTTAAAGCCAAAGACCCCAGATTGAACCGCAAGTTATCGGTCCCAGAATTTACCCTGGCCTTTGGCATGCTCAGAGACGTCTTATGCTCAGCCAACCCCAGCAGACGGGAAGAGCTGGACTTGTATCTCCATACGGTGGTAGACTTGGGCTACAAGTATGGAGGATTTGCGTTTTATGATTACCACCGTTCCTTTTCCGCTAAGGCCGCCGCCAGACTCACACAGTTCCAGACTACGACAAATTGGAGTCTCATGGACACAGAGCTCTTCTGCCGCCACTTTGCCGGCTTACGCTCACCTCTGTGTGCGATTTGTCAGTCCTCCACCCACACTGCCACCTGGTGCGCCAATGCAGCGATCAGACGGCCCTTCGAGTTTCCCTCTACCTCGGGTACAATTCAGGGTCAGTCGCCCCCTGAACCAACTCCTCAGGTGGACAAATTCGGACGTCCAGTCCGAACCGTGGGAGGGGCAGCCATCTGTAATAACTACAACTACGGGTCCTGCAACTTCAGCCAGTGCCGCCTACTCCACATCTGCACCTTATGCCAAAGAGCACACCCAAGGAATTTGTGTGAAGTCAAACAACACAAGAGGGCATGACTAAGCCGGATCAACCTCTTATGGTTAGGACTGTACCTCACCTCACATCCCACCCCTTCCCTGGCCACCTACCTTATCCAAGGCTTCACAGCAGGCTTTCACACCGGCCTCATTTCACTACCCCACAGTACTCACGAATGTGCCAATCTTCGTTCAGCAGCCATTGACGAACAAGCCATAGATCAGCTTTTACAAGCAGAGGTAGATCGAGAGTATGTTATAGGCCCTTTCACTTGCCCGCCTTTCAGCACATGGAGAGTCAGCCCTATTGGGCTTGTCAAGGGCAAGTTCACGAATAAATTGCGTTTGGTGTACGACCTGTCTGCGCCTCATTCTTCCCACATCCCCAGTCTCAATTCCCTGATCCCCTCCGAAGAGTTTTCCCTAAAATATTCCTCCGTCGACATGGCAATACAAGCAATCATCAAAGCAGGTACAGGTGCCTGGCTTTCCAAAGCCGACATCTCAGATGCCTTCAAGCTCCTGCCCATCCACCCATCCCTTTGGTGCTGGCATGGCATCAAGTGGAAGGAGGCATATTATTTTGCCACAAAACTGACCTTCGGTTCGAAGAGTAGTCCGTGGCTCTTCGACACGTTTGCTCAGTCCCTGGTTTGGATACTGTTACACAAGGGTCAATGCCAAGAAGTCATCCATTACCTGGATGACTTCCTACTAATAGAACCTCCCAGCAAGCCACCAGGAGACCTCGACAAACTCAGAGTGATATTTGGAAACCTCAATGTTCCCATCGCCGAGCACAAAGTCGACGGCCCAGCACACATCATCACCTTTCTCGGGGTCAGCTTGGATACCTGCGCTATGCAAGCCAGTCTCCCCCTCGACAAACTAACACGCATTAGGGCGGTCCTTCACGAATTCACACACACCAAGGGCTGTACCAAAAAGCAGTTGCAATCTCTCCTGGGAATGCTTAATTTCGCCATGCGAATTATTCCACAAGGCCGCACCTTTGTATCACGCCTGCTTAGATTCCTGTCAGAAACTCAAGACCCCGATCAGATCTTAAATCTAGACTCCGCAGCTATAGCGGACCTATCTATGTGGGAGGAATTCTTGTCCGCCTGGAATGGCATATCCCTATTTATACCCATGGTTTCGCCCCTGTCACCCCAGGTAGTGACAGACGCTGCAGCCTCCACAGGTTTCGCGGCAATTTTTGGCCACCATTGGTTTTCAGGACCCTGGCCTCAACAGATACTGTTGATACCCGGTTTTACTCAAACATCTGCCCTCTTTGAACTTTATCCCATAGTGGCAGCTGCACAGCTCTGGGGCCACCACTGGACAGGACAAACCGTAGTCTTCACCACCGACAACCAGGCCACAGCAGACATCATCAACAGAGGCAGGTCCAAGTCCCTAGCAGTCATGTCCTTCCTGCGCAGATTGGTACAACTGTCTTTACAGCATCAGTTTAATATACACTGTGCATTTATTCCCGGCAGATACAACTTAGCTGCTGACGCACTGTCATGTTTTAATTATACCTCCTTTTTTGAACAGGTTCCCGAAGCCGAACCAATGTCGGCCCCTATCCCTGTCTGGTCACAACTGACCCTGGACTAGTTCAACATTTACACGGAGCAACGCAACTCATTAATCATTCACTCTCGCACAACACACTCAAAGCCTACCAGACAGCTTGGAAGGCGTTCAATAAGTTTCTCACATCCTGCCGTAAAGGACCAACAGATGTCAAACAGGTACTGGCCTTCACTGCGCACTGTCACATGCAGCTGGCCTTATCTACAATACCATTCGGCTATATCTAGCCGGCATCCAACATTTCTTGACGCTTGAAGACCCCACGAAATCTTCACTGTTCTCATCACACGCTATACGAGCCATCCTAAGGGGCATTCAGAAACAACAACCAGTCATCAGCACCAAGCGCTTACCCATTACGGGGCCTATCTTTAGGGACATGTCAACTATTCTGGCTACTTCGCCATTCGGTCTGCTCCCCAGCACGGTCTTACAAGCAGCCATATATTTAGCTTACTATGGGTTCTTGCGACCTGGCGAATTCACCTCTAACAAACCCACAGACCAAGTACTATGCAGACGGCACTTGCTTCCATACCAAGACCATTTCATCCTGCACCTCGAGGTCTCTAAAACCCAGCAAACGGGCTCAGGAGTGAACATTCACCTCTACAAAACCAACAACAGCTGGTGTCCAGTCGCGGTACTCAACCGACTCCGGTCACTCCTGCCTGAGCAACCAGACACCAGTCCCCTTCTACCATTCCCAGTTAAACCCTTAAGCGCCTCTCAGTTTGTGAAACACATAAGGATACTTCTCCGCAATCTTCACCTTGACCCTAGTCAGTATTCCGGACACTCCTTTCGCATCGGAGCAGCCTCCGCAGCATCCCGCCACGGGGTTCCAGACCACATCATCAAAAGACTAGGCAGATGGAAATCAGCCTGCTTCGCCCGGTATATCCCCAATCCGCAAATAGAGATGGCACAGGCATTCTCCAAATTGGCTCAATAAATAACTGAAAACCAATAAATATTATAACCCTACCTGAATGTTTTTGCCCCCTTATTTTGGCATACCGGCCATTAGACCAAGGCACACTTTCAGGTCCATTTCATATGGTAAGTCCACACTTTTAGGTCTATTTCCAATGGTAAGTCTCATCTTTACTATAAGTGTTATCTATGTCCATATCGGACATAGGGCTCCAACCATAAGTAGGAAGGCCAGTATGGTGGCCTGAATTTATGGGAGGAGCCCGGGGGGTATTTAAGCAGCCCGCTCACCTGTGGTGCTTGTCGGTTTCCTGTGCGCGATACCCACCCTCCCATCCCCATTTCACAACATTTCTCAACTATTCATTTCATTCATTTCTCTTTACAGAAAATCATTTCTTAAACCAGGGTATGCCCCCTTATTTTGGCATACCGGCCATTAGACCAAGGCACACTTTCAGGTCCATTTCATATGGTAAGTCCACACTTTTAGGTCTATTTCCAATGGTAAGTCTCATCTTTACTATAAGTGTTATCTATGTCCATATCGGACATAGGGCTCCAACCATAAATATATATATATATATATATATATATATATATATATATATATATATATACTGATACTGCAGCTAGCAAAATCAACTGCCTGCCTGTAGTATGAGAACACCACCAACCTTCTACAGGTAGCTTTAGCTGAACACTGTGCAGAGCTCGCAAAAAAAATAACTTGTAGCTTATTTAGCTGCCTGCGGTAGTGATAGGATCAGGAAACCACCACCAACCTTCTACAGGTAGCTTTAGGTGAACACTGTGCAGAGCTCGCAAAAAAAATAACTTGTAGCTTATTTAGCTGCGTGCTGTAGTGATAGGATCAGGAAAACGCCACCAACCTTCTACAGGTAGCTTTAGGTGAACACTGTGCAGAGCTCGCAAAAAACTAACTTGTAGCTCATTTAGCTGCCTGCGGTAGTGATAGGATCAGGAAAACACCACCAACCTTCTACAGGTAGCTTTAGGTGAACATTGTGCAGAGCTCACAAAAAACTAACTTGTAGCTTATTTAGCTGCCTGCGGTAGTGATAGAATCAGGAAAACACCACCAACCTTCTACAGGTAGCTTTAGCTGAACACTGTGCAGAGCTCGCAAAAAACTAACTTGTAGCTTATTTAGCTGCCTGCGGTAGGGATAGGATCAGGAAAACACCACCAACCTTCTACAGGTAGCTTTAGCTGAACACTGTGCAGAGCTCGCACTACACTAACTTGTAGTTTAAGCTGCACACTGTGCAGAGCTCGCAAAAAATGAACTTGTAGCTTATTTAGCTGCCTGCGGTAGTGATAGGATCAGGAAAACACCACCAACCTTCTAAAGGTAGCTTTAGCTGAACACTGTGCAGAGCTCGCACTACACTAACTTGTAGTTTAAGCTGAACACTGTGCAGAGCTTGCAAAAAATGAACTTGTAGCTTATTTAGCTGCCTGCGGTAGTGATAGGATCAGGAAAACACCACCAACCTTCTACAGGTAGCTTTAGGTGAACACTGTGCAGAGCTCGCAAAAAAATAACTTGTATCTTATTTAGCTGCGTGCGGTAGTGATAGGATCAGGAAAATGCCACCAACCTTCTACAGGTAGCTTTAGGTGAACACTGTGCAGAGCTCTCAAAAAACTAACTTGTAGCTTATATAGCTGCCTGTGGTAGTGATAGGATCAGGAAAACACCACCAACCTTCTACAGGTAGCTTTAGGTGAACACTGTGCAGAGCTCGCAAAAAAATAACTTGTAGCTTATTTAGCTGCCTGCGGTAGTGATAGGATCAGGAAAACACCACCAACCTTCTACAGGTAGCTTTAGCTGAACACTGTGCAGAGCTCGCACTACACTAACTTGTAGTTTTAGCTGAACACTGTGAGGAGGACACACTGCACTAATTTGTAGCTCTAGCAGAAAACTGTGAGGAGGATGCACTACCCTAACTTGTAGCTTTAGCTGAACACTGTGCACTACACTAACTTGTAGTTTTAGCTGAACACTGTGAGGAGGACGCACTACACTAACTTGTAGCTTTAGCTGAACACTGTGCAGAGGTCGCACTACACTAACTTGTAGTTTTAGCTGAACACTGTTCAGAGGACGCACTACACTAACTTGTAGCTTTAGCTGAACACTGTGCAGAGGTCACACTACACTAACTTGTAGATTTAGCTGAACACTGTGAGGAGGACGCACTACACTAACTTGTAGCTTTAGCTGAATACTGTGAGGAGGACGCATTACCCTAACTTGTAGCTTTAGCTGAACACTGTGCACTACACTAACTTGTAGTTTTAGCTGAACACTGTGAGGAGGATGCACTGCACTAACTTGTAGTTTATTTAGCTGCCTGCTGTAGTGATAGGATCAGGAAAACACCACTGTCACAGAACGTCCTACACTCCGCTTGAGTGCTTCCGTCATATACCACTTCCTCCCAGTCTGTATACAGATATCAGATATTCCAACCTCTCTGAGCACAAAACAAGGCGACACTTGCTTGTTGCTACCATGAACTCACTTTATTTAGAATCAAAATTACAAGACTTTATATGCCGTTGGAACCTCCTCTAACAATACAACTGTAACCTAATTAACATGAGCTAATTAACTAATCCTTTATACAGCCTAGGTGATTGAGACATGACCTTTTGCCCAGACTGAGTTAATTATCACAGGACACCTTCTCACAATAGCAGCAGCTCCAATAGGAGTCGTCCCGTCTCCTACATTGTATAGAGGACAATGTGATCAGCTCATTCAATTAACATAAACACAGGTAGTTGGAGTGGATGACACCAGCATCTCCTCACAGGATGTGTCCCAACAGTATAATTCAGTCTTATCATTCTAATATGGCATATAAAGGGTTCCCAGAGTCTGTGTGTTTTGGGGGGACATGGAGCTGAATCCAAAGTAACACCAACCCCAGGGTCCCCAGGCATACAGCTCACAGAGAGCACCATTCCCCCAAATGCTAGGGCCCATAATCAAAAGGCAACAGGCTTGCATTCAGTCCTCTCCAACAGCCTCTGTCCTGGCTAGGTCTGTCACATTTCTCCCCTTTCGGCAGGAGACTAACACAGGAGGAGACCCCAGACGGGTTGACTCCGAAGTTAGTCCATAGTTCCAGTCCTCTACTGCCTGTACCCACACAGTACCCCAAATAAATTATTCCAAACAGAGTATTACTCACCCAGCCAACCTCTGCCTCTCTCAGAGAACATATCTGCCGCTGGGGAGAGGCCTGTACTGGCCCTTCTCCCTGGAGTCCTTTTTTGCCACTGGAGAGAAGACAGGGGGACTGAGCTCACTCCATCCTGCTGTTGGGGATCTGGGCCAACTGCCCAGCATCCCTGGGGTATACAGGTGGGAACTGAAGCCCCATCCCCCGACACCAGATCAAGCTGCAGTTGTGAGGTGATGACTGCATTCTCTCCTTGGATCCTGATCTGCAGATCACGATAGACTGCCACCTCCTCAACTTAGGCCTCCACAATTGCTGCAGGTGTGGGGCAGAGGTCTTGGACCCTCTGTCCAGTTACCAGATCTTCAGCTGGAGAAGTTTGTTGTAACTCCATAGATGCTGCTGGCAGAAAATCACATGTCCCTGTCAGTGTTGTGGGAGAAAGGCCGACTACCTCTTCTCTCAAGAAGGCCGAAGCCACTGTTGGTGCTGGGCAGAGCACAGTGAACTTTGGCCCTGATAGCAGCTCTTCTGCTGGAGGCTCATCAGGTTGTTCTTCCTCAGCAGAAAAGTCTATCAAATCCCATGTCTCTGCAACTGATGTCTGGGGATAGAGGTTCACCATCTCCTGTCCGTGGAACTCAGAAGATGCCATCAGTGCTGAGCAGAGCGCAATGAAGTTTGGCCCTAATCCCAACTCTTCTGCTGGGGGCTCACCTGATGGTTCTTCCTCAGCAGAAAAGTCTATCAAATCCCCTGTCTCTTTAACTGGTGTCTGGGGATGGAGGTTCACCATCTCCTGTCCATGGAATCCAGAAGATGCTAACAGTGCTGGGCAGAGGTTAGCAGAGCTCTGCCCTGTTGTCAGCACTTCAGGTTTGGGGACAGCAATCTCCAGATTTTCCACTGCAGATTCACTGGCATGCTGCTGGACAGGCACATTCCTCCATCCAAGATCATCCCATGCAGAAACAGGATCATCAAGGTCAGTCAGAACTTGCTGCATCCGCCATAAGACCTCCGCCTCCATAGCTGCGGGGGCAGGTTGGCAAAGCACACTATTGCTCTACCACATTGCCGACTCTTCAGCCAGGATTTCAGGGTTGTCAGCTGGTATTTCCTGATAGTCCCAGGCAAAGGGAGCCCAGCCCTGGCACTGAGCAATGTCTAGCAGCCGTCTGTAGGCAATCTCTAGCTCCCATTCCTGAACGGCCAGAAACTCCAAATCTTCCTGTGCCCAGTGCACTTCCGAAATGTTCAGTAGCCCTTCTCTGAAATCCATGATTTCATCCACCCGCCACTCCAAATCACTCCCAAAGTTAGAGTCCCCTGTCAGCTTCACATACAACAGTTCCAAGCTGCCGTAGCTTAAGCCTTCCATTGGGCTGTCATCCACTATCCAGGGACATGCTTGGGATACATGCCACCGGAGGGCTCTGTAGCTCTCATCCAGCTTTATCTCTGCCCAAACCAGCCTGCTTAATTCAGCTGTCTGCTTCTTGTGTGGTTTTTCTCCCAAAAACCGCACCCGCAGTCCGTACTGCGACCAGTACCTTTCCTCGATGGAGGGGAGAACTTTTCTCTGGTGTCACTGCTCACGGGCTAGCGCTTCCTTCCAGAGTTTGCAGCGAATAGAATCACACCATCCCAGCAGGACCTGCTCCGATACTGGTCCTCTGTGCTGCATCTGCATCTCTCGCAACCTCCTTCTGAATTCCTCATCCATGGCGGCTGGTACCTCTCCTCTCCTGCTATCTGGACCTTGGATCCAGATGGAAGTTTGGATGTCCCAGACTGCAGGAAGCTATCCCACTGCTGCCACCAATGTCACGGAACGTCCCACGTTCCGTGACAACCACCAACCTTCTACAGGTAGCTTTAGGTGAACACTGTGCAGAGCTCGCAAAAAACTAACTTGTAGCTTATTTAGCTGCCTGCGGTAGTGATAGGCTCAGGAAAACACCACCAACCTTCTACAGGTAGCTTTAGCTGAACACTGTGCAAAGGTCGCACTACACTAATTTGTTAGCTTTAGCGGAACACTGTTCAGAGGACGCACTACACTAACTTGTAGCTTTAGCTGAACACTGTTCAGAGGACGCACTACACTAACTTGTAGCTTTAGCTGAACACTGTGAGGAGGACACACTACACTAACTTGCAGCTTTAGCTAAACACTGTGCACTACACTAACTTTTAGCTTTAGCTAAACACTGTTCAGAGGACGCACTACACTAACTTGTAGCTTTAGCTGAACACTGTGCAGAGGTTGCACTGCACTAACTTGTAGCTTTAGCTGAACACTGTGCAGAGGTCGCACTACATTAACTTGTAGCTTTAACTGAACACTGTGAGGAGGACGCACTACACTAACTGTAAATAGTCTAGCTGCCTGACTGTGGTACTAATAGGATCAAAAGAACACCAGCAATTTTCTTCAGGTAGCTGTAAATACTGTAACAAGACAAGCCTGCCTGTCAGTCGGAAGATAACAGGAACGGATCTAGCTAAACTGAATACAGTGTATATATATATATATATATATATATATATATATATATATATATACAACACCTGGGATGCATATATATACACAATACACTGTAAGTGCAGCTAACTGACTGACTGTCCTGCCTAATCTATCTAACTTAAATCAAATGACACTGTCTCTCTGTCTATCTCTTTCAACGCCGGAACACACACTACACAGGGTCACGGTGCAGGTGGCCTTATATAGTGTGGGGCGTGTACTAAATCCCCTGAGCCATAATTGGCCAAAGCCTCATTGGCTTTGGCCAATTAAGGCTCTCTGTCCAGACGGTGCTGGGATTGGCCAAGCATGCGGATCATAGTGCATGCTTGGCCAATCAACAGCCAGCAATGCACTGCGATGCTGTAGTGAATTATGGGCCGTGACGCGCCACACGAATTTGGCACGAACGGTCCATATCGTTCGCAATTTAGCGAACGGGCAAACAGACGATCTTCGAGTCGAACATGGGTTCGACTCGAACACGGAGCTCATCCCTACTCTGCAGCAATGCTGGCAGCACTCATATGTCTATTTCCCAAAGACAATCTCTGGATATGACGCTGAGCACGTGTACTCAACCTCGTTGGTCAACCATGGCGAGGCCTGTTCTGAGTGGAAACTGTCCTGTTAAACCGCTGTATGATCTTGGCCACCGTGTTGCAGCTCAGTTTCAGGGTCTTGGCAATCTTCTTACTTTCAATAGATTTTTATTAAATGTATCAAAGACAACATGTCGACACAGATACAGAAAACTTGTGGAGACATAAAAGAATGTTAATAAAAAATAACAGCTGCCAAAGACTCTGTATTATATCTCAAAATCCCACATGTTCCTGATAGAGTGTCTATCTTAACCTCATAAAAGGGAGGAAGAGATGACACCCCCCTCCCAGCACCCCTCAAGGGATCTAGCTGTGCCAGGAGAGGGGGTCAGCCCCCTTAAATATGGTAGATTAAGAAATAGGATTGATATAGGTTTTACTATAAGACAGTTTCAAAATAGACCAGTATCGATTGCAGAGTGTATGTGGGGTGGTCGTCCAAGAGTCAGGTCAGGAGACCCAACCAGCTTAAAATAACTCGTATTAATTGTGACGTAAACTACAGGTGTGATGATGACTGTGTCCATATTAAAAGGACGCAGGTACACGCCATGTGATGGCAAAGCCCATGTGCCCCCGCTGCCTGTCGCGAACCAGAGGGGGTCATTTATGTAGGTGCCCGGTGGCTAGAAGGTATTAAGCCTAAAGTTAGGGCACCAGTCAAATCGTGGTCTCAGAGGACACCCATTCATGGTGCCTCTCTGACTCAAGACAGACGGGGGCACAGTCGTGTCCTTAAAAAGAGTCCTGTGTTTCGGCCGTGTAAGCCAATTTAACAAAAAACAATCTATCAGTAAGTAAAGGTCAGAAGAGAGACCTAAGGAGGTGAGGAAATGAGGAGAAGAAAAAAAAGGAGAAATGACAAGAAGAGGTGATACTATAATCTTCAGGCAACCTTTATATAGAGAAACAATTCTTTTTTTAAGATCCTCAGAGAGTTCTTTGCCTTGAAGTGTGATGTTGAACTTACAGTGACCAGTATGAGAGAGTGAGAGCGATGGCACCAAATTTAACACACCCGCTCCCCATTCACACCTGAGACCTTGTAACACTAAGTGCCGGTTCACACAGGGGAGACTTGTCAGGCGACCTAGTCGCCTGACAAGTCGCCTCCCGTTCTGTACAATGGAACCGTTCTAATAGGAGCGATGCAAGTCGCTCCGACTTAGAAAAAGGTTCCTGTACTTCTTTTGGGGTGACTTGAGGCTACTTGCATAGACTTCTATACAGAAGTCGTTTTGCAAGTCGCCGTGGATGTCGTGTGCTGGTCGCCTCGGTGAGACGACCTGCAAGTCGTGCCGCCCCTAGTGTGAACCGAGCCTAACAAGTCACAAGACACCAGGGAGGGAAAATGGCTAATTGGACCCAATTTAGATATTTTCACTTAGGTGTGTACTCACTTTTGTTGCCAGCGGTTTAGACATTAATGGCTGTGTGTTGAGTTATTTTTAGAGGACAGCAAATTTACACTGTAATACAAGCTTTACACACACTACTTTATATTGTAGCAAAGTGTAATTTCTTCAGTGTTGTCACATGAAAAGATTTGATAAAATATTTACAAAAATGGGAGGGGTGTACTCACTTTTGTGAGATACTGTAGATAACATAGTCAAAGGAGAAGTCCAACTATACTTTGATGGGTCATGACATTCCATTGCTGTTGAATAGGGATGAGCTTCGTGTTCGAGTCGAACCCATGTTCGAGTCGAATATTGTCTGTTCGCCGAATTGTGAATGATACGGGTCGTTCGCGTCAAATTCGTGTGGCGCGTCACGGCCCATAATTCACTCCAGCATCGCAGCGCATTGCTGATTGATGATTGGCCAAGCATTCACTATGACCCGCATGCTTGGCCAATCAAAGTGCCGCCTGTAGAGAGAGCTGTAATTGGCCAAAGCCAGCCAATTATAGCTCAGGGGGTTTAGTACACGCCCCACACTATATAATGCCACCTGCACGGCGGTCCTGTGTAGTGTGTTCCGGCGTTGAGAAACAGAGACAAAGAGACAGTGTCATTTGATAGTGTAGTGTGACCTCTGCACAATGTTCAGCTAAAAGCTACCTGTAGAAGGTTGGTGGCGTTTTCCTGAACCTATCACTAGCGCAGGCAGCTACATTATTTTAACGTTAGTATAGTGTGACCTCTGCACAGTTTTCAGCTAAAGCTACCTGTAGAAGGTTGGTGGTGTTTTCCTGATCCTATCACTACCGCAGGCAGCTACATTATTTACACGTTAGTGTAGTGCGACCTCTGCACATTGTTCAGCTAAAGCTACCTGCAGAAGGTTGGTGTTGTTTTCCTGATCCTATCACTACCGCAGGCAGCTACATTATTTAAATGTTAGTGTAGTGTGACCTCTGCACAGTGTTCAGCTTAAAGCTACCTGGACAAGGTTGGTGGTGTTTTACGGATCCTATCACTACCACAGGCAGCTACATTATTTACACGTTAGTGTACTGCGACCTCTGCACATTGTTCAGCTAAAGCTACCTGTAGAAGGTTGGTGTTGTTTTCCTGATCCTATCACTACCGCAGGCATTTACATTATTTACACGTTAGTGTAGTGTGACCTCTGCACAGCGTTCAGCTAAAGCTACCTGTAGAAGGTTGGTGTTGTTTTCCTGATCCTATCACTACCGCAGGCAGCTACATTATTTACACGTTAGCGTAGTGTGTCCCCTTCACAGTGTTCAGCTAAAGCTATCTGTAGAATGTTGGTGGTGTTTTCCCGATCCTATCACTACCGCATGCATCTGCATTATTTACACGTTAGTGTAGTGCGACCACTGCACAGTGTTCAGCTAAAGCTACCTGTAGAAGGTTAGTGGTGTTTTCCTGATCCTATCACTACCGCAGGCATCTACATTATTTACACGTTAGTGTAGTGCGACCTCTGCACAGTGTTCAGCTAAAGCTACCTGTAAAAGGTTAGTGGTGTTTTCCTTATCCTATCACTACCACAGGCATCTACATTATTTACACGTTAGTGTAGTGCGACCTCTGCACAGTGTTCAGCTAAAGCTACCTGTAGAAGGTTGGTGGTGTTTTCCTGATCCTATCACTAGCGCAGGCAGCTACATTATTTTAACGTTAGTGTAGTGCATCCTCTTCACAGTGTTCAGCTAAAGCTATCTGTAGAATGTTGGTGGTGTTTTCCTGATCCTATCACTACCACAGGCATCTACATTATTTACACGTTAGTGTAGTGTGACCTCTGCACAGTGTTCAGCTAAAGCTACCTGTAGAAGGATGGTGATGTTTTCCTGATCCTATTACTACCGCAGGCAGCTACATTATTTTAACGTTAGCGTAGTGCGTCCTCTTCACAGTGTTCAGCTAAAGCTATCTGTAGAATGTTGGTGGTGTTTTCCTGATCCTATCACTACTACAGGCATCTACATTTTTTACACATTAGTGTAGTGCGACCTCTGCACAGTGTTCAGCTAAAAGCTACCTGTAGAAGGTTGGTGGTTTTTTCCTGATACTATCACTACCGCAGGCAGCTACATTATTTACATGTTAGTGAAGTGTGACCTCTGCACAGTGTTCAGCTAAAGCTACCTGTAGAAAGTTGGTGGTGTTTTCCTGATTCTATCACTCCCGCAGGCAGCTACATTATTTTAACTTTAGTGTAGTGCGTCCTCTTCACAGTGTTCAGCTAAAGCTATCTGTAGAAGCTTGGTGGTGTTTTCCTGATCCTATCACTCCCGCAGGCAGCTACATTATTTTAACTTTAGTGTAGTGCGTCCTCTTCACAGTGTTCAGCCAAAGGTATCTGTAGAAGGTTGGTGGTGTTTTCCTGATCCTATCACTACCGCAGGCAGCTACATTATTTACACGTTAGTGTAGTGCGACCTCTGCACATTGTTCAGCTAAAGCTACCTGTAGAAGGTTGGTGTTGTTTTCCTGATCCTATCACTACCGCAGGCAGCTACATTATTTAAACGTTAGTGTAGTGCGACCTCTGCACAGTGTTCAGCTAAAGATACCTGTAGAAGGTTGGTGTCGTTTTCCTGATCCTATCACTACCGCAGGCATTTACATTATTTACATGTTAGTGTAGTGCGACCTCTGCACAGTGTTCAGCTTAAAGCTACCTGGAGAAGGTTGGTGGTGTTTTCCTGATCCGATCACTACCACAGGCAGCTACATTATTTACACGTTAGTGTAGTGCGACCTCTGCACATTGTTCAGCTAAAGCTACATGTAGAATGTTGGTGTTGTTTTCCTGATCCTATCACTACCGTAGGCAGCTACATTATTTAAACGTTAGTGTAGTGCGACCTCTGCACAGTGTTCAGCTAAAGATACCTGTAGAAGGTTGGTGTCGTTTTCCTGATCCTATAACTACCGCAGGCATTTACATTATTTACATGTTAGTGTAGTGCGACCTCTGCACAGTGTTCAGCTAAAGCTACCAGTAAAAGGTTAGTGGTGTTTTCCTTATCCTATCACTACCGCAGGCATCTACATTATTTACACGTTAGTGTAGTGCGACCTCTGCACAGTGTTCAGCTTAAAGCTACCTGGAGAAGGTTGGTGGTGTTTTCCTGATCCTATCACTAACACAGGCAGCTACATTATTTACACGTTAGTGTAGTGCGACCTCTGCACATTGTTCAGCTAAACCTACATGTAGAATGTTGGTGTTGTTTTCCTGATCCTATCACTGCCGCAGGCAGCTACATTATTTAAACGTTAGTGTAGTGCGACCTCTGCACAGTGTTCAGCTAAAGATACCTGTAGAAGGTTGGTGTTGTTTTCCTGATCCTATCACTACCGCAGGCATTTACATTATTTACACGTTAGAGTAGTGCGACCTCTGCATAGCGTTCAGCTAAAGCTACCTGTAGAAGGTTGGTGGTGTTTTCCTGATCCTATCACTACCGCAGGCAGCTACATTATTTTAACGTTAGTGTAGTGTGTCCTCTTCACAGTGTTCAGCTAAAGCTATCTGTAGAATGTTGGTGGTGTTTTCCTGATCCTATCACTACCGCAGTCAGCTACATTATTTACACATTAGTGTAGTGCGACCTCTGCACAGTGTTCAGCTAAAGCTACCTGTAGAAGGTTGGTGGTGTTTTCCTGATCCTATCACTACTTTACAAGTTAGTGTAGTGCGACCTCTGCACAATGTTCAGCTAAAGCTAACTGTAGAAGGTTGGTGGTGTTTTCCTGATCCCATCACTACCGCAGGCAGCTACATTATTTACACATTAGTGTAGTGCGACCTCTTCACAGTGTTCAGCTAAAGCTACAAGTTAGTGTAGTGCGTCCTCTGAACAGTGTTCAGCTAAAGCTAAAAGTTAGTGTTGTGCACAGTGTTCAGCTAAAGCTATAAGTTAGTGTAGTGTGTCCCCTGAACAGTGTTAAGCTAAAGATACAAGTTAGTGTAGTGTGACCTCTGCACAGTGTTAAGCTAAAGCTACAAGTTAGTGTAGTGCGTCCTTTGAACGTTGTTCAGCTAAAACTATAAGTTAGTGTAGTGCGACCTTTGCACAGTGTTCAGCTAAAGCTACCTGTAGAAGGTTGGTGGTGTTTTCCTGAGCCTATCACTACCACAGGCAGCTATATTATTTACACATTAGCATAGTGCGACCTCTGAACAGTGTTCAGCTAAAGCTATCTGTAGAAGGTTGGTGGTGTTTTCCTGATCCTATCACTACCGCAGGCAGCTACATTATTTTAAATTTAGTGTAGTGTGTCCTCTTCACAGTGTTCAGCTAATGCTATCTGTAGAAGGTTGGTGGTGTTTTCCTGATCCTATCACTACCTGTTGGCAGCAAAATTATTTACACGTTAGTGTAGTGCGACCTCTGCACAATGTTCAGCTAAAAGCTACCTGTAGAAGGTTGGTGGCGTTTTCCTGATCCTATCACTAGCGCAGGCAGCTACATTATTTTAACGTTAGTATAGTGTGACCTCTGCACAGTTTTCAGCTAAAGCTACCTGTAGAAGGTTGGTGGTGTTTTCCTGATCCTATCACTACCGCAGGCAGCTACATTATTTACACGTTAGTGTAGTGCGACCTCTGCACATTGTTCAGCTAAAGCTACCTGCAGAAGGTTGGTGTTGTTTTCCTGATCCTATCACTACCGCAGGCAGCTACATTATTTAAACGTTAGTGTAGTGCGACCTCTGCACAATGTTCAGCTTAAAGCTACCTGGACAAGGTTGGTGGTGTTTTCCGGATCCTATCACTACCACAGGCAGCTACATTAATTACACGTTAGTGTACTGCGACCTCTGCACATTGTTCAGCTAAAGCTACCTGTAGAAGGTTGGTGTTGTTTTCCTGATCCTATCACTACCGCAGGCATTTACATTATTTACACGTTAGTGTAGTGTGACCTCTGCACAGCGTTCAGCTAAAGCTACCTGTAGAAGATTGGTGTTGTTTTCCTGATCCTATCACTACCGCAGGCAGCTACATTATTTACACGTTAGCGTAGTGTGTCCCCTTCACAGTGTTCAGCTAAAGCTATCTGTAGAATGTTGGTGGTGTTTTCCCGATTCTATCACTACCGCATGCATCTGCATTATTTACACGTTAGTGTAGTGCAACCACTGCACAGTGTTCAGCTAAAGCTACCTGTAGAAGGTTAGTGGTGTTTTCCTGATCCTATCACTACCAAATGGCATCTACATTATTTACACGTTAGTGTAGTGCGACCTCTGCACAGTGTTCAGCTAAAGCTACCTGTAAAAGGTTAGTGGTGTTTTCCTTATCCTATCACTACCACAGGCATCTACATTATTTACACGTTAGTGTAGTGCGACCTCTGCACAGTGTTCAGCTAAAGCTACCTGTAGAAGGTTGGTGGTGTTTTCCTGATCCTATCACTAGCTCAGGCAGCTACATTATTTTAACGTTAGCGTAGTGCGTCCTCTTCACAGTGTTCAGCTAAAGCTATCTGTAGAATGTTGGTGGTGTTTTCCTGATCCTATCACTTCCACAGGCATCTACATTATTTACACGTTAGTGTAGTGTTACCTCTGCACAGTGTTCAGCTAAAGCTACCCGTAGAAGGTTGGTGAAGTTTTCCTGATCCTATCACTACCGCAGGCAGCTACATTATTTTAACGTTAGCGTAGTGCGTCCTCTTCACAGTGTTCAGCTAAAGCTATCTGTAGAATGTTGGTGGTGTTTTCCTGATCCTATCACTACCACAGGCATCTACATTTTTTAATCATTAGTGTAGTGCGACCTCTGCACAGTGTTCAGCTAAAAGCTACCTGTAGAAGGTTGGTGTTTTTTTCCTGATACTATCACTACCGCAGGCAGCTACATTATTTACATGTTAGTGAAGTGTGACCTCTGCACAGTGTTCAGCTAAAGCTACCTGTAGAAAGTTGGTGGTGTTTTCCTGATTCTATCACTCCCGCAGGCAGCTACATTATTTTAACTTTAGTGTAATGGGTCCTCTTCACAGTGTTCAGCTAAAGCTATCTGTAGAAGCTTGGCGGTGTTTTCCTGATCCTATCACTCCCGCAGGCAGCTACATTATTTTAACTTTAGTGTAGTGCGTCCTCTTCACAGTGTTCAGCCAAAGGTATCTGTAGAAGGTTGGTGGTGTTTTCCTGATCCTATCACCACCGCAGGCAGCTACATTATTTACACGTTAGTGTAGTGCGACCTCTGCACATTGTTCAGCTAAAGCTACCTGTAAAAGGTTGGTGTTGTTTTCCTGATCCTATCACTACTGCAGGCAGCTACATTATTTACACGTTAGTGTAGTGCAACCTCTGCACAGTGTTCAGCTTAAAGCTACCTGGAGAAGGTTGGTGGTGTTTTCCTGATCCTATCACTACCACAGGCAGCTACATTATTTACACGTTAGTGTAGTGCGACCTCTGCACATTGTTCAGCTAAAGCTACATGTAGAATGTTGGTGTTGTTTTCCTGATCCTATCACTACCACAGGCTGCTACATTATTTTAACGTTAGCGTAGTGCGACTTCTTCACAGTGTTCAGCTAAAGCTATCTGTAGAATGTTGGTGGTGTTTTCCTGATCCTATCACTACCACAGGCATCTACATTATTTACACGTTAGCGTAGTGTGTCCTCTTCACATTGTTCAGCTAAAGCTATCTGTAGAATGTTGGTGGTGTTTTCCTGATCCTATCACTAACGCAGGCATCTACATTATTTACACGTTAGTGTAGTGCGACCTCTGCAAAGTGTTCAGCTAAAGCTAACTGTAGAAGGTTAGTGGTGTTTTCCTGATCCTATCACTACCGCAGGCATCTACATTATTTACACATTAGTGTAGTGCGACCTCTGCACAGTGTTCAGCTAAATCTACCTGTAGAAGGTTAGTGGTGTTTTCCTTATCCTATCACTACCGCAGGCATCTACATTATTTACACATTAGTGTAGTGCGACCTCTGCACAGTGTTCAGCTAAAGCTACCTGTAGAATGTTGGTGGTGTTTTCCTGATCCTATCACTACCACAGACATCTACATTATTTACACGTTAGTGTAGTGCGACCTCTGCACAGTGTTCAGCTAAAGCTACCTGTAGAAGGTTGGTGGTGTTTTCCTGATCCTATCACTACTGCAGGCAGCTACATTATTTTAACGTTAACGTAGTGTGTCCTCTTCACAGTGTTCAGCTAAAGCTATCTGTAGAATGTTGTTGGTGTTTTCCTGATCCTATCACTACCACAGGCATCTACATTTTTTACAGATTAGTGTATTGCGACCTCTGCACAGTGTTCAGCTAAAATCTACCTGTACAAGATTGGGGGTTTTTTCCTGATCCTATCACTACCGCAGGCAGCTACATTATTTACATGTTAGTGAAGTGTGACCTCTGCACAGTGTTCAGCTAAAGCTACCTGTAGAAAGTTGGTGCTGTTTTCCTGATCCTATCACTCCCGCAGGCAGCTACATTATTTTAACTTTAGTGTAGTGCGTCCTCTTTACAGTGTTCAGCTAAAGCTATCTTTAGAAAGTTGGTGGTGTTTTCCTGATCCTATCACTCCCGCAAGCAGCTACATTATTTTAACTTTAGTGTAGTGCGTCCTCTTCACAGTGTTCAGCTAAAGCTATCTGTAGAAGGTTGGTGGTGTTTTCCTGACCCTATCACTACCGCAGGCATCTATATTATTTACACGTTAGTGTAGTGCGACCTCTGCACAGTCTTCAGCTAAAGCTACCTGTAGAAGGTTAGTGGTGTTTTCCTTATCCTATCACTACCGCAGGCAGCTACATTATATACATGTTAGTGAAGTGTGACCTCTGCACAGTGTTCAGCTAAAGATACCTGTAGAAGGTTGGTGTCGTTTTCCTGATCCTATCACTACCGCAGGCATTTACATTATTTACACGTTAGTGTAGTGCGACCTCTGCACAGTGTTCAGCTAAAGCTACCAGTAAAAGGTTAGTGGTGTTTTCCTTATCCTATCACTACCGCAGGCATCTACATTATTTACACGTTAGTGTAGTGCGAACTCTGCACAGTGTTCAGCTTAAAGCTACCTGGAGAAGGTTGGTGGTGTTTTCCTGATCCTATCACTAACACAGGCAGCTACATTATTTACACGTTAGTGTAGTGCGACCTCTGCACATTGTTCAGCTAAAGCTACATGTAGAATGTTGGTGTTGTTTTCCTGATCCTATCACTACCGTAGGCAGCTACATTATTTAAACGTTAGTGTAGTGCGACCTCTGCACAGTGTTCAGCTAAAGATACCTGTAGAAGGTTGGTGTCGTTTTCCTGATCCTATAACTACCGCAGGCATTTACATTATTTACATGTTAGTGTAGTGCGACCTCTGCACAGTGTTCAGCTAAAGCTACCAGTAAAAGGTTAGTGGTGTTTTCCTTATCCTATCACTACCGCAGGCATCTACATTATTTACACGTTAGTGTAGTGCGACCTCTGCACAGTGTTCAGCTTAAAGCTACCTGGAGAAGGTTGGTGGTGTTTTCCTGATCCTATCACTAACACAGGCAGCTACATTATTTACACGTTAGTGTAGTGCGACCTCTGCACATTGTTCAGCTAAACCTACATGTAGAATGTTGGTGTTGTTTTCCTGATCCTATCACTGCCGCAGGCAGCTACATTATTTAAACGTTAGTGTAGTGCGACCTCTGCACAGTGTTCAGCTAAAGATACCTGTAGAAGGTTGGTGTTGTTTTCCTGATCCTATCACTACCGCAGGCATTTACATTATTTACACGTTAGAGTAGTGCGACCTCTGCATAGCGTTCAGCTAAAGCTACCTGTAGAAGGTTGGTGGTGTTTTCCTGATCCTATCACTACCGCAGGCAGCTACATTATTTTAACGTTAGTGTAGTGTGTCCTCTTCACAGTGTTCAGCTAAAGCTATCTGTAGAATGTTGGTGGTGTTTTCCTGATCCTATCACTACCGCAGTCAGCTACATTATTTACACATTAGTGTAGTGCGACCTCTGCACAGTGTTCAGCTAAAGCTACCTGTAGAAGGTTGGTGGTGTTTTCCTGATCCTATCACTACTTTACAAGTTAGTGTAGTGCGACCTCTGCACAATGTTCAGCTAAAGCTAACTGTAGAAGGTTGGTGGTGTTTTCCTGATCCCATCACTACCGCAGGCAGCTACATTATTTACACATTAGTGTAGTGCGACCTCTTCACAGTGTTCAGCTAAAGCTACAAGTTAGTGTAGTGCGTCCTCTGAACAGTGTTCAGCTAAAGCTAAAAGTTAGTGTTGTGCACAGTGTTCAGCTAAAGCTATAAGTTAGTGTAGTGTGTCCCCTGAACAGTGTTAAGCTAAAGATACAAGTTAGTGTAGTGTGACCTCTGCACAGTGTTAAGCTAAAGCTACAAGTTAGTGTAGTGCGTCCTTTGAACGTTGTTCAGCTAAAACTATAAGTTAGTGTAGTGCGACCTTTGCACAGTGTTCAGCTAAAGCTACCTGTAGAAGGTTGGTGGTGTTTTCCTGAGCCTATCACTACCACAGGCAGCTACATTATTTACACGTTAGTGTAGTGCGACCTCTGCACATTGTTCAGCTAAACCTACATGTAGAATGTTGGTGTTGTTTTCCTGATCCTATCACTACCGCAGGCAGCTACATTATTTAAACGTTAGTGTAGTGCGACCTCTGCACAGTGTTCAGCTAAAGATACCTGTAGAAGGTTGGTGTTGTTTTCCTGATCCTATCACTACCGCAGGCATTTACATTATTTACACATTAGTGTAGTGCGACCTCTGCATAGCGTTCAGCTAAAGCTACCTGTAGAAGGTTGGTGGTGTTTTCCTGATCCTATCACTACTACAGGCAGCTACATTATTTTAACGTTAGTGTAGTGTGTCCTCTTCACAGTGTTCAGCTAAAGCTATCTGTAGAATGTTGGTGGTGTTTTCCTGATCCTATCACTACCGCAGTCAGCTACATTATTTACACATTAGTGTAGTGCGACCTCTGCACAGTGTTCAGCTAAAGCTACCTGTAGAAGGTTGGTGGTGTTTTCCTGATCCTATCACTACTTTACAAGTTAGTGTAGTGCGACCTCTGCACAATGTTCAGCTAAAGCTAACTGTAGAAGGTTGGTGGTGTTTTCCTGATCCCATCACTACCGCAGGCAGCTACATTATTTACAAATTAGTGTAGTGCGACCTCTGCACAGTGTTCAGCTAAAGCTACAAGTTAGTGTAGTGCGTCCTCTGAACAGTGTTCAGCTAAAGCTAAAAGTTAGTGTTGTGCGTCCCCTGAACAGTGTTAAGCTAAAGATACAAGTTAGTGTAGTGCGACCTCTGCACAGTGTTAAGCTAAAGCTACAAGTTAGTGTAGTGCGTCCTTTGAACGTTGTTCAGCTAAAACTATAAGTTAGTGTAGTGTTACCTTTGCACAGTGTTCAGCTAAAGCTACCTGTAGAAGGTTGGTGGTGTTTTCCTGAACCTATCACTACCACAGGCAGCTACATTATTTACACATTAGCATAGTGCGACCTCTGAACAGTGTTCAGCTAAAGCTATCTGTAGAAGGTTGGTGGTGTTTTCCTGATCCTATCACTACCGCAGGCAGCTACATTATTTTAAATTTAGTGTAGTGTGTCCTCTTCACAGTGTTCAGCTAATGCTATCTGTAGAAGGTTGGTGGTGTTTTCCTGATCCTATCACTACCTGTTGGCAGCTAAATTATTTACACGTTAGTGTAGTGTGACCTCTGCACAATGTTCAGCTAAAAGCTACCTGTAGAAGGTTGGTGGCGTTTTCCTGATCCTATCACTAGCGCAGGCAGCTACATTATTTTAACGTTAGTATAGTGTGACCTCTGCACAGTTTTCAGCTAAAGCTACCTGTTGAAGGTTGGTGGTGTTTTCCTGATCCTATCACTACCGCAGGCAGCTACAATATTTACACATTAGTGTAGTGCGACCTCTGCACATTGTTCAGCTAAAGCTACCTGCCGAAGGTTGGTGTTGTTTTCCTGATCCTATCACTACCGCAGGCAGCTACATTATTTAAATGTTAGTGTAGTGTGACCTCTGCACAGTGTTCAGCTTAAAGCTACCTGGACAAGGTTGGTGGTGTTTTACGGATCCTATCACTACCACAGGCAGCTACATTATTTACAGGTTAGTGTACTGCGACCTCTGCACATTGTTCAGCTAAAGCTACCTGTAGAATTTTGGTGTTGTTTTCCTGATCCTATCACTACCGCAGGCATTTACATTATTTACACGTTAGTGTAGTGTGACCTCTGCACAGCGTTCAGCTAAAGCTACCTGTAGAAGGTTAGTGGTGTTTTCCTTATCCTATCACTACCGCAGGCATTTACATTATTTACACGTTAGTGTAGTGCGACCTCTGCACAGTGTTCAGCTACAGCTACCTGTAGAAGGTTGGTGGTGTTTTCCTGATCTTATCACTACCGCAGGCAGCTACATTATTTACACGTTAGTGTAGTGCGACCGCTGCACATTTTTCAGCTAAATATACCTTTAGAAGGTTGGTGTTATGTTCCTGATCCTATCACTACCGCAGGCAGCTACATTATTTACACGTTAGTGTAGTGCGACCTCTGCACATTGTTCAGCTAAAGCTACATGTAGAATGTTGGTGTTGTTTTCCTGATCCTATCACTACCGCAGGCAGCTACATTATTTAAACATTAGTGTAGTGTGACCTCTGCACAGTGTTCAGCTAAAGCTACCTGTAGAAGGTTGGTGTTGTTTTCCTGATCCTATCACTACCGCAGGCATTTACATTATTTACACGTTAGTGTGGTGCGACCTCTGCATAGTGTTCAGCTAAAGCTACCTGTAGAAGGTTGGTGGTGTTTTCCTGATCCTATCACTACCGCAGACAGCTACATTATTTTAACATTAGCGTAGTGCGTCCTCTTCACGGTGTTCAGCTAAAGCTATCTGTAGAATGTTGGTGGTGTTTTCCTGATCCTATCACTACCGCAGGCATCTACATTATTTACACGTTAGTGTAGTGCGACCTCTGCACAGTGTTCAGCTAAAAGCTATCTGTAGAAAGTTGGTGGTGTTTTCCTGATCCTATCACTCCCGCAGGCAGCTACATTATTTTAACTTTAGTCTAGTGCGTCCTATTCTCAGTGTTCTGCTAAAGCTACCTGTAGGAGGTTAGTGGTGTTTTCCTTATCCTATCACTACCGCAGGCATCTACATTATTTACACGTTAGTGTAGTGCGACCTCTGCACAGTGTTCAGCTAAAAGCTATCTGTAGAAGGTTGGTGGTGTTTTCCTGATCCTATCATTACCGCAGGCAGCTACATTATATACATGTTAGTGAAGTGTGACCTCTGCACAGTGTTCAGCTAAAGCTACCTGTAGAAAGTTGGTGTTGTTTTCCTGATCCTATCACTCCCGCAGGCAGCTACATTATTTTAACTTTAGTCTAGTGCGTCCTATGCACAGTGTTCAGCTAAAGCTACCTGTAGAAGGTTAGTGGTGTTTTGCTTATCCTATCACTACTGCAGGCATCTACATTATTTACACGTTAGTATAGTGCGACCTCTGCACAGTGTTCAACTAAAAGTTACCTGTAGAAGGTTGGTGGTGTTTTCCTGATCCTATCACTCCCGCAGGCAGCTACATTATTTTAACTTTAGTCTAGTGCGTCCTATTCACAGTGTTCTGCTAAAGCTATCTGTAGAAGGTTGGTGGTGTTTTCCTGATCCTATCACTACCGCAGGCATCTACATTATTTACACGTTAGTGTAGTGCGACCTCTGCACAGTGTTCAGCTAAAGCTACCTGTAGAAGGTTAGTGGTGTTTTCCTTATCCTATCACTACCGCAGGCATCTACATTATTTACACGTTAGTGTAGTGCGACCTCTGCACAGTGTTCAGCTAAAAGCTATCTGTAGAAGGTTGGTGGTGTTTTCCTGATCCTATCACTCCCACAGGCAGCTACATTATTTTAACTTTAGTGTAGTGCGTCCTCTTCACAGTGTTCAGCTAAAGCTATCTTTAGAAGGTTAGTGGTGTTTTCCTGATCCTATCACTCCCGCAAGCAGCTACATTATTTTAACTTTAGTGTAGTGCGTCCTCTTCACAGTGTTTAGCTAAAGCTATCTGTAGAAGGTTGGTGGTGTTTTCCTGATCCTATCACTACCGCAGGCATCTTCATTATTTACACGTTAGTGTAGTGCGACCTCTGCACAGTGTTCAGCTCAAGCTACCTGTAGAAGGTTAGTGGTGTTTTCCTTATCCTATCACTACCGCAGGCATGTACATTATTTACACGTTAGTGTGGTGCGACCTCTGCACAGTGTTCAGATACAGCTACCTGTAGAAGGTTGGTGGTGTTTTCCTGATCCTATCACTACCGCAGGCAGCTACATTATTTACACGTTAGTGTAGTGCGACCTCTGCACATTGTTCAGCTAAATATACCTTTAGAAGGTTGGTGTTATTTTCCTGATCTTATCACTACCGCAGGCAGCTACATTATTTACACGTTAGTGTAGTGCGACCTCTGCACAGTGTTCAGCTTAAAGCTACCTGTAGAAGGTTGGTGGTGTTTTCCTGATCCTATCACTACCACAGGCAGCTACATTATTTACACGTTAGTGTAGTGCGACCTCTGCACATTGTTCAGCTAAAGCTACATGTAGAATGTTGGTGTTGTTTTCCTGATCCTATCACTACCGCAGGCAGCTACATTATTTAAACATTAGTGTAGTGTGACCTCTGCACAGTGTTCAGCTAAAGCTACCTGTAGAAGGTTGGTGTTGTTTTCCTGATCCTATCACTAACGCAGGCATTTACATTATTTACACGTTAGTGTAGTGCGACCTCTGCATAGTGTTCAGCTAAAGATACCTGTAGAAGGTTGGTGGTGTTTTCCTGATCCTATCACTACCGCAGACAGCTACATTATTTTAACGTTAGCGTAGTGCGTCCTATGCACAGTGTTCAGCTAAAGCTATCTGTAGAATGTTGGTGGTGTTTTCCTGATCCTATCACTACCGCAGGCATCTACATTATTTACACGTTAGTGTAGTGCGACCTCTGCACAGTGTTCAGCTAAAAGCTATCTGTAGAAGGTTGGTGGTGTTTTCCTGATCCCATAACTACCTCAGGCAGCTACATTATTTACATGTTAGTGAAGTGTGACCTCTGCACAGTGTTCAGCTAAAGCTACCTGTAGAAAGTTGGTGGTGTTTTCCTGATCCTATCACTCCCGCAGGCAGCTACATTATTTTAACTTTAGTCTAGTGCGTCCTATTCACAGTGTTCTGCTAAAGCTATCTGTAGAAGGTTGGTGGTGTTTTCCTGATCCTATCACTACCGCAGGCATCTACATTATTTACACGTTAGTGTAGTGTGACCTCTGCACAGTCTTCAGCTAAAGCTACCTGTAGAAGGTTAGTGGTGTTTTCCTTATCCTATCACTACCGCAGGCATCTACATTATTTACACGTTAGTGTAGTGCGACCTATGCACAGTGTTCAACTAAAAGTTACCTGTAGAAGGTTGGTGGTGTTTTCCTGATCTTATCACTACCGCAGGCAGCTACATTATTTACATGTTAGTGAAGTGTGACCTTTGCACTGTGTTCAGCTAAAGCTACCTGTAGAATGTTGGTGGTGTTTTCCTGATCCTATCACTACCGCAGGCAGCTACATTATTTTAACTTTAGTGTAGTGCATCCTCTTCACAGTGTTCAGCTAAAGCTATCTGTAGAAGGTTGGTGGTGTTTTCCTGATCCTATCACTACCTGCTGGCAGCTACATTATTTACACGTTAGTGTAGTGCGACCTCTGCACAGTGTTCAGCTAAAGCTACCTGTAGAAGGTTAGTGGTGTTTTCCTTATCCTATCACTACCGCAGGCATCTACATTATTTACACGTTAGTGTAGTGCGACCTCTGCGCAGTGTTCAACTAAAAGTTACCTGTAGAAGGTTGGTGGTGTTTTCCTGATCCTATCACTACCGCAGGCAGCTACATTATTTACATGTTAGTGAAGTGTAACCTTTGCACAGTGTTCAGCTAAAGCTACCTGTAGAAAGTTGGTGGTGTTTTCCTGATCCTATTACTACCGCAGGCAGCTACATTATTTTAACTTCAGTGTAGTGCATCCTCTTCACAGTGTTCAGCTAAAGCTATCTGTAGAAGGTTGGTGGTGTTTTCCTGATCCTATCACTACCTGCTGGCAGCTACATTATTTACACGTTAGTGTAGTGCAACCTCTGCACAGTGTTCAGCTAAAGCTCTCTGTAGAAGGTTGGTGGTGTTTTCCTGATCCTATCACTACCGCAGATAGCTACATTATTTACACCTTAGTGTAGTGCGTCCTCTTCACAGTGTTCAGCTAAAGTTATCTGTAGAAGGTTGGTGGTGTTTTCCTGAACCTATCACTACCGCAGGCAGCTACATTATTTACACGTTAGTATAGTGCGAACTCTGCACGGTGTTCAGCTAAAGCTACCTGTAGAAGGTTGGTGGTGTTTTTGTGGTCCTATCACTACCGCAGGCAGCTGCATTATTTACACGTTAGTGTAGCGTGACCTCTGCACATTGTTCAGCTAAATCTACCTGTAGAAGGTTGGTGTTGTTTTCCTGATCCTATCACTACCGCAGGCAGCTACATTATTTACATGTTAGTGTAGTGCGACCTCTGCATAATGTTCAGCTAAAGCTACCTGTAGAAGCTTGGTGGTGTTTTCCTGATCCTGTCACTACCGCAGGCAGCTACATTATTTTAACGTTAGTGTAGTGAGTCCTCTTCACAGTGTTCAGCTAAAGCTATCTTTAGAAGGTTAGTGGTGTTTTCCTGATCCTATCACTCCCGCAAGCAGCTACATTATTTTAACTTTAAGGTAGTGCGTCCTCTTCACAGTGTTCAGCTAAAGCTATCTGTAGAAAGTTGGTGGTGTTTTCCTGATCCTATCACTACCGCAGGCATCTATATTATTTACACGTTAGTGTAGTGCGACCTCTGCACAGTGTTCAGCTAAAGCTACCTGTAGAAGGTTAGTGGTGTTTTCCTTATCCTATCACTACCGCAGGCATCTACATTATTTACACGTTAGTGTAGTGCGACCTCTGCACAGTGTTCAGCTACAGCTACCTGTAGAAGGTTGGTGGATGTTTTCCTGATCCTATCACTACCGCAGGCAGCTACATTATTTACACGTTAGTGTAGTGCGACCTCTGCACATTGTTCAGCTAAATCTACCTTTAGAAGGTTGGTGGTGTTTTCCTGATCCTATCACTACAGCAGGCAGCTACATTATTTACACGTTAGTGTAGTGCGACCTCTGCACAGTGTTCAGCTTAAAGCTACCTGTAGAAGGTTGGTGATGTTTTCCTGATCCTATCACTACCACAGGCAGCTACATTATTTACACGTCAGTGTAGTGCGACCTCTGCACATTGTTCAGCTAAAGCTACATGTAGAATGTTGGTGTTGTTTTCCTGATCCTATCCCTACCGCAGGCAGCTACATTATTTAAACGTTAGTGTAGTGCGACCTCTGCACAGTGTTCAGCTAAAGCTACCTGTAGAAGGTTGGTGGACTTTTCCTGATCCTATCACTACCGCAGGCAGCTAAATAAGCTACAAGTTAGTTTTTTGTGGGCTCTGCACAGTGTTCAACTAATGCTACCTGTAGAAGGTTGCTGGTGTTTTCCTGATCCTATCACTACTGCAGGCAACTAAATAAGCTACAAGTTAGTTTTTTGCGAGCTCTGCACAGTGTTCACCTAAAGCTACCTGTAGAAGGTTGGTGGAGTTTTCCTGATCCTATCACTACCGCAGGCAGCTAAATAAGCTACAAGTTAGTGTAGTGCATCCTCCTCACATTGTTCAGCTAAAACTACAAATTAGTGTAGTGCACAGTGTTCAGCTAAAGCTACAAGTTAGGGTAGTGCATGCTCCTCACAGTGTTCAGCTAAAGCTACAAGTTAGTGTAGTGCGTCCTCCTCACAGTGTTCAGCTAAAACTACAAGTTAGTGTAGTGCGACCTCTGCACAGTGTTCAGCTAAAGCTACAAGTTAGTGTAGTACCACCTCTGCACAGTGTTCAGCTAAAGCTGCAAGTTAGTTTAGTGCGTCCTCCTCTCAGTGTTCAGCTAAAACTACAAATTAGTGTAGTGCGAGCTCTGCACAGTGTTCAGCTAAAGCTACCTGTAGACAGTTGGTGGTGTTTTTCTGATCTTATCACTACTGCAGGCAGCTAAATAAGCTACAAGTTCATTTTTTGCGAGCTCTGCACAGTGTTCACCTAAAGCTACCTGTGGAAGGTTGGTGGTGTTTTCCTGATCCTATCACCACCGCAGGCAGCTAAATAAGCTACAAGTTAGTTTTTTGCGAGCTATGCACAGTGTTCAGCTAAAACTACAAGTTAGTGTAGTGCGACCTCTGCACAGTGTTCAGCTAAAGCTACAAGTTAGTGTAGTGCGTCCTCTGAACAGTGTTCAGCTAACACTACAAGTTAGTGTAGTGCCACCTCTGCACAGTGTTCAGCTAAAGCTACAAGTTAGTTTAGTGCGTCCTCCTCACAGTGTTCAGCTAAAACTACAAATTAGTGTAGTGCGAGCTCTGCACAGTGTTCAGCTAAAGCTACCTGTAGATAGTTGGTGGTGTTTTTCAGATCTTATCACTACTGCAGGCAGCTAAATAAGCTACAAGTTAGTTTTTTGCGAGCTCTGCACAGTGTTCACCTAAAGCTACCTGTAGAAGGTTGGTTGTGTTTTCCTGATCCTATCACCACCGCAGGCAGCTAAATAAGCTACAAGTTAGTTTTTTGCGAGCTATGCACAGTGTTCAGCTAAAACTATAAGTTAGTGTAGTGCGAGCTCTGCACAGTGTTCAACTAAAACTACAAGTTAGTGTAGTGCGAGCTCTGCACAGTGTTCAGCTAAAGCTACCTGTAGAAGGTTGGTGGTGTTTTCCTGATCCTATCACTACCGCAGGCAGCTAAATAAGCTACAAGTTAGTTTTTTGCGAGCTCTGCACAGTGTTCAGCTAAAGCTACCTGTAGAAGGTTGGTGGTGCTCTCATACTACAGGCAGGCAGTTGATTTTGCTAACTGCAGTATCAGCATATATATATATATATATATATATATATATATATATATATATATATATATATATATATATACACATATATATATATATTCCAGCTTAGTGCAGCTACAGGCCATTAGTATGTCTTTAAGGCCAACAAGGAGAGGCAGACAGTCACAAGCCAATAAAAGAGGGAAAGCAGGCTATGTGTCTACAGGCAACAGTGCTGGTCGTGGAGACAGTGCATCCTCATCAGTACATGGCCGTGGGACACGCTTGTCCTTTTTTTAGGCAGCTGGCCATGTTGAGCCGCAACATGTTGAAGACTTGGTCGAGTGGATGACCAAGCCATCCTCATCCTCCTCATCCTCTCTCACCCATGCTCAGGGTACTTTTTCTGGCAAAGCAGCTGCCAATGCGGCCTCTTCCCTTGGCTCAACGGCATCAGTGACTCCTTCCCTAGCCCCACCATGTCCTCCTGAGGAGTCCCTCGAACTGTTTGACCACAGTGTTGGGTACATGCTCCAGGAGGATGCCCAGCGTTTAGAAGGCTCTGATGATGATACTGAGCTAGATGAAGGCAGTAACATGAGCACGGACAGAGGGGGTGCCCAAGAAGGACAGCAATCTGGCATTCATGCTCCCCCTGCTGCAGCATACTGCCAGGTTTGCTCCAGTGATTAGGAGTGAGGGGATGATGAGGTCACTGACTCAATGTGGGTGCCTGATAGGAGAGAGGTGGAGGAGGAGGAGGCGGCACATCACCAGTGAGGCAGGATGCCCTCCAGGGTCCAGCCTAAGGGCAGCACACTGACTGCATCACACCCCAAAGCTCCGCATGTGCAGGGCGCTGCTGTCTTTGTGCATTATTCCAAAAGTTCTTTGGTGTGGGCCTTTTTTTAGACGAGTGCATTGGATCGCACCGCTGCTATTTTCAACATATGTCTCAAGCGTATCTCGCGTGGCCAAAACATCTCCCACTTGGGCACCACATGCTTGACCAGACATATGTTGACCTGCCATGCAGTTCATTGGCAAGCGTATCTAAAAGACCCACACCAAAGAACAAAGAGGACCTCTCCTTGCTCCTCATCAGCTGAGATCTCCAACCTCACTATACCTTCAGTCCTCTCTGAGACCTGCACTGAGAGGAATGAAGGTGTAGAATTAGGTGTGTCACAGCCAAGTACTTGTGGGCAATCTGCTTTCGGTACACCGATGTCGGATTGTACCAGGCAAATTTCCCTGCCCCAGCTGCTGCACCGCCGAAAGAAGTTAGCTCCCAGCCATCCACATGCCCAGCGGTTGAATGCTACCTTGGCAAAATTGCTAGCACTTGAACTGCTGCCTTTTCAGTTGGTAGACTCTGCCCCCTTCTGTGAGTTTGTGGAATGTGTGGTTCCTCAGTGGCAGGTACCCTAACGCCAC
Organism: Aquarana catesbeiana; assembly: GCF_042186555.1. NCBI lineage: Eukaryota > Metazoa > Chordata > Amphibia > Anura > Ranidae > Aquarana > Aquarana catesbeiana. The sequence goes on along the minus strand of NC_133331.1, from coordinate 181,537,859 downwards.
TTTTTCTCAAGGAAGGTGATTCCAGCTCTCTACTGCCATGTGGAAAGCAATGTCCATGCCTCGCTGGACAGGGCGGTCAGCGGTAAGGTGCATATTACCGCTGACTCATGGTCCAGCAGGCATGGACAGGGACATTACCTAAGATTCACTGCGTATTGGGTGACTCTGCTGGCAGCTGGGAAGGATGCAGGACAAGGTGCAGTAGTGTTGGAGGTTGTTCCGCCACCACACCTCCAAAATGCCACTACTAATGATTGTGACACACCTAACTCCTCCACACCTCCTCCTCTTCTTCTTCCTCCATGGCCTCCTCCTGTGCTTTGTCCTCGGAACCAGCGATGCTCCGTAGCTGTTCAAGGGGCTACGCAAGTATGCAGGCCAAAAGATGCCATGCGGTGCTTGAGCTGGTGTGCTTGGGGGACAGGAGCCACACTGGGGCCGAGGTTCTGTCAGCTCTGCAGGGGCAGGTTCAGAGATGGTTGACGCCATGCCAACTTAAGGCAGGAATGGTGGTTTGCGACAATGGCACCAATCTCCGCTCTGCCCTCCGACAGGGACAAATGACCCATGTGCCTTGTTTGGCTCACGTCCTTAACTTGGTGGTGCAGCGGTTCTTGGGCAGGTACCCGGGCTTACAGGTTGTCCTGAGGCAGGCCAGGAAAGTCTGTGTGCATTTCCGCCGGTCATATAATGCCAGTGCTCGGCTGGCAGACCTCCAAAAGGAGTTTAACCTGCCCAAGAACCGCCTAATCTGTGACATGCCCACCAGGTGGAACTCAACGTTGGCCATGCTGCAGCGGCTGCACATGCAGCAGAGGGCCATCAATGAGTACCTGCGCGACTTTGGCACCAGGACAGGGTCAGGGGAGCTTGTTTTTTTTATCCCCATGCCAGTGGGCCATGATCAGGGATGCATGCACTGTCCTGTCACCATTTGAGGAGGTCACGAGGAGGGTGAGCAGTGACAGTGCATGCATCAGTGACACTGTCCCACTTGTTCACCTGTTGGAGCACACACTGCGTGGAATAATGGACAGGGCACTTGAGGCAGAACAGAGGCAAGAAGAGGAGTACTTCCTTAGCTCTCAAGGCCCCCTTTATCCAGACAGTGTTCCTGCGTGCCCCCGATCACACAGGAAGAGGACGAGGAGGAGGAGGAAGAGGATTGTGTCAGTATGGAGGTGGAGCCTGGCACTCAGCATCAGCAGCAGTCTCTAAGGGATCAGTCCCAAGAAACACATGGACTTGTACGTAGCTGGGAGGAGGTGGCTGCGGACCATGTCGTCCTTAGTGACCCAGAGGGCTCTGGACCGAATGCCTCAGCAAACCTACGCTGCATGGCCTCCCTGATCCTGCAAAGCCTGCGTAAGGATCCTCGTATTCGTGATATCAAGGAGAAGGAACAATACTGGCTGGCAACCCTCCTTGATCCACATTACAAGGGTAAGGTTGCAGACCTTATCTTGCCGTCGCAGAGGGAGCAGAGAATGAAACATCTTCGGGAGGCTTTGCAGAAAGGTCTGTGCAACGCGTTCCCAGAGACTGGGAGGTTACAAACTCCTGTTTCTGGACAACGTGTTGCTGAGGCTTCGGTCAGTCAAAGAAGGAGTGGTGGAGAAGGTGGCCGTCTGACTGATGCTTTCAGACAATTTTTTAGTCCGCAGCCCCAAGGTATGATCGGTTCCAGCAACCATCACCAGCGTCTGTTTTTACATGGTGCAGGAATACCTAGGGGCAAGATCAGACTTGGACACCTTTCCCAACAAAAATCCTCTGGGTTACTGGGTCTTGAGGATGGATCACTGGCCAGAGCTTGCACAGTATGCAATTGAGCTACTGGCCTGTCCTGCATCCAGCGTTCTTTCGGAACGCACATTCAGTGCTGCTGGAGGCTTTGTAACCAATCACAGGGTGCGTCTGTCCACCGACTCGGTCGATCGACTGACCTCATAAAAATGAATCAGTCTTGGATCACCAACAGCTACCAAGCACCTGATGCTGATGAAACCGAATAATTTTTTTTAAAATCTCAGATCCCTTCAAAGTCTGCCTATGCTGATGCTGAGTGACTTTCCTGAGTAATTATCCTCTTCCTCCTCAATGATCACGCTGATAGCTTGTAAGAACATTTTTGGTTCCGGGGCGCCGCCACCAGTGCCTAAGGCCCAATTTTTCAGCCCCTGTCTAACAGGGGCGTGTAATTACAATTTTTGATGCAATACTTTGCAGCATTGCTCATTTCTGCGTTCCAACTAGAGTATCTGTGAGGGGTTGCAGTGTTGTGGCACCAGCACCAGTGCCTAAGGCCCAATTTTTCTGCCCCTGTTCAACAGGGGCATGTAATTACAATTCTTGATCTAATATTTCACATCAGGGCCCTCTGAGGGCTTACAGTGTTGTGGCCACAACAACACCTAAGGCCCAAATTTCTGCTGAGTATATAGGGCAGGCCCCTACATTCAAACATCCAACTTACAAACGACTCCTACTTGCAGACGGAAGGAGACAACAGGAAGTGAGATGAAATCTACCCCTAGGAAGGAAATTCTCTCCTGTAAGAGTTAATATGGGAAAAACATTTCTCCTTTACACTGATACTTTATCACCAATCCTTGCTTCACAAAAAACCCCAAATTTTCAAAAAAACATTTGTCATTGGGATAAAAAGTGAGGTGAAATCTTCTGAAGAGGAGCACAGACAGCAAACAAATGTCACGAGGGTGATAACCCTTCCCTATGTTTTCCAAAAAGCTTAAAAAAGATATTTTGGCTGGAGCTAAACACGTTAAAAATGCACCAGTTCAAAATTACAAACAGATTCTACTTAACAACAAACCTACAGTCCCTGTTTTGTTTGCACCACCTGTATACTGCTGTTCAGAGTACAGAGCCTGTATACTGCTATTTTTTTGGTTTATCACAGACAGTTTTAGTTGCAGTTTTTTTTTTTTTGCTGTCTTACATGGACATTTTCACCTACCTGTGACAAACTTTTCTGATTTGTTTGTCCTTTTGTTGTTGTATATTGTTCACGTTGATATCTGACCTACAAGTTACTATCAGCTTTATATTTGCACGTGAGGTGATATTTCACTTTTGCACTTGGGTACATGCTGTAGGAGGATGAGCAGCGATTTGAAGGCTCCGATGATGGTACCCAGGTTGAGGAAAGGAGTAACGTCAGCCTAGAGAGAGGGGGTGCACAAGAAGGTCAAGAAAGTGGCAGTCGGTTCCCCCAGCTGCAGCATACTGCCAATTTTGCTCCATTGATGAGGAGGGAGGGGACGATTAGGTCACTGACTCAACTTGGGTGCCTGATAGAAGAGAGGAGGAGGAGGAGGCACATCTCCAATGAGGTAGGATGCCCTCCAGAGGCAGCAGATTGCATTGTTGCTGTTTGCAACATCTGTCTGAAGCGTATCAAGCGTTGTCAAAACAACAGCCGCTTGGGCACCACATGCTTGACCAGACATATGACAACCTCCCATGCAGTCCATTGGCAACAGCACTTAAAAGACCCACACCAAAGAACAAGGCAGACCTCTCCTTGCTCCTCATCAGCTGGGATCTCCAACCCCACTATACCTCCAGTCCTCTCAAAACCCTGCACTGAGAGGAATAAAGGTATAGACATAGGTGTTCAAAGTACTTGCGGCCAATCTGCTAGCGGTACACCAACATCGGATTTTAGCAGGCAAATTTCCCTACCCCAATAGTTCTGCTGTGAACCGAACTGGGGGGTGTTCGGCTCACCCTTACTCACAAACAAAATAATGATCTAACAAAGGGAAGGGAAGAAAATGGATAATCTAGTTATACATCTAAAAGTTAGATCTATTTGTACTAGATAATTAGTACAAGGTTTACCTTGAGACTGTACAGGTAGTATGTCAGCTCGGGAGGAACGGTGACCCTAGGAAGACCGTGGGGATACCCTACCAGGTCCTGCCAGAGAAAAATCAGGGCGGAACCCTGTGTATGAATAACAATACTGTAAATATTTAAATAAATGCTAAAAAAAAAATACTAATGTGGTATGGTAAGTTTGGGAAGGAGGGGAGGAAAGGGAAGTGTCAAAGGAAAAGGGAAGGGATTGGTCGGGAGGGGAAAGGGAGGAAAGAAGGAAGGGGAGTGGAGAGGAAAAAAGGGGGAAATAAAAAAAAGAAAAAGGGGGAGGTGGGAGGGGGAAAATGGGGGAGGGAAAGGGATGGGAAGGGGAAGGGGAAGAAGGGAAGGGGGGGAGGGGAGGGGAGTAAGGGAGGGTTTGTTGGAAAGTGTGTGAAAGTATTATATCTCACCTAAATAGCAAAGCAAAGCTTTATGTGCAGTTGAATAAATTAGGTGCAGGTTGCCAGTGCCATTGTGATAGTATTAAAAGGCAAATAAAGTGTGCCACATCATTGTATCTTGGGTTTCAAACCAAGCGCAGCCGGGCAAAATGTGCAAGGGTTTTAATAAAGTCTAATGGAAAAATTCCAATAGAAAACAAAAGCGCATAACTAAAAAGAAAGTCTTGAGTTAAATATGTGGTAAAAGAAAGAGCATATTACCTGATTTTCTGTGTATAAATGTGTCTCCTCTCAGTGTCTCCAGCATGGAGAAATGGACTGCTGAGAGGAGATTGGTGGTATATGTGGTATATATATAGGAGGGGGGTCCACCATGATTCATCCAGAATGACAGGGGGAAGGTTTCCACATCCTGCGGAGAAGTTATTGCCCTGCTTAGCTTAGTATTGTCCGCAAATACAGTGATTGAACTGTTTACCCCATCCTCCAGGTCATTTATGAACAAATTAAAAAGAATTGATCCCATCACAGAACCCTTGGGGGACCCCACTACCCTCCCCTGACCATTCTGAGTATTCTCCATTTATCACCACCCTCTGAACTCGCCCTTGTAGCCAGTTTTCAATCCATGTACAGTGCCTTGCAAAAGTATTCACCCCCTTGGCATTTTTTGTGTTTTGTTGCCTCACAACCTGGAATTAGCATGAATTGTTTGAGGATTTGCATCATTTAATTTACAGAACATACCCACAACTTTGAAGATGTTTATTTTATTGTGAAGCAAACAACAAATAGGACAAAATAACTGAAAAAGTAAATGTGCATAACTATTTACCCCTATACTTTGTAGAGCCACCTTTTGCGACATACAGCTCCAAGTCACTGTGGATAAGTCTCTATGAGCTTGCCACATCTTACCACTGAGATTTTTGCCCATTCCCCCTTGCAAAACAGCTCCAGCTCCTTCAAGTTGGATGGTTTGCGCTTGTGAACAGCAATCTTCAAGTCTGACCACAGATTTTCTATTGGATTGAGGTCTGGGCTTTGACTTGGCCATTCCAACATTTACATGTTTCCCCTTAAACCATTCAAGTGTTGCTTTAGCATTGTGTTTGGGGTCATTGTCCTGCTGGAAGGTGAACCTCCCTCTTAGCCTCAAATCACGTACAGAGTGGTACAGCTTTTGCTCAAGAATATCCCTGTATTTAGCACCATCCGTCTTTCCCTCAACTCTGACCGGTTTCCCAGTCCCGACTGCTGAAAAATGGGATGGTGTTCTTTGGGTGATGTGATGTGTTGGGTTTGCGCCAGACATAGCGTTTTCTTTGATGACCAAAAAGTTACATTTTAATCTCATCAGACAAGAGCACCTTCCTCCATACATTTTGGGAGTCTCCCACATGCCTTTTCACAAACTCAAAATGTGCCATTTAGTTTTTTGCTGAAAGTAATGGCTTTCTTCTGGCCACGCTGCCATAAAGCTCAACTCTATGGAGCGTATGGCTTATTGTCATCCTATGTACAGATACTCCAGTCTCTGCTGTGGAACTCTACAGTTCGTCCAGGGAATGTTCTTTCCATTTGGTTATGATAGATTTGATGGTGCTCCTAGGGATCATCAAAGATTTTGATTTTTTTTATAACCTAACCCTGACTTGTACTTCTCAACAACATTGTCCCTTACTTGTTTGGAGAGTTCCTTGGTCTTCATGGCAGTGTTTGGTTATTGGTGCCTTTTGCTTAGGTGTTGCAGCCTCTGAGGTCTTTCAAAAAGGTGTGTATATGTAATGACAGGTCACGTGACACTTATGCCCCATACACACGGTCGGACATTGATCGGACATTCCAACAACAAAATCCATGGATTTTTTCCGACGGATGTTGGCTCAAACTTGTCTTGCATACACACGGTCACACAAAGTTATCGGAAAATCCGATCGTTCTGAACACGTTGATGTAAAACACGTACGTCGGGTCTATAAACGGGGCAGTAGCCAATAGCTTTCATCTCTTAATTGATTTGTGTACACACGATCGGAATTTTATAGCCTGCTCTCAAACTTTGTGTGTCAGAAAATCCGATGGAAAAAGTCCGATGGAGCCCCCACACAGTCGGAATTTCCGACAACACGCTCCAATCGCACATTTTCCATCGGAAAATCCGATCGTGTGTACGGGGCATAAGATTGCACACAGGTGGACATCATTTCACTAATTATGTGACTTCTGAAGGTAATTGGTTGCATCGGAGCTTTTTATGGGTTTCATGACAAAGGGGGTGAACACATACGCACATGCCAATTATCATTTTTTTATTACTGAAAAATAGTTCTATGTATATATTTTTCTAATTTTACTTCATCAACTTAGACTATTGTGTTCTGATACATCACATATAATTCAGATTAAAAAAAAAAATTAACTAAAGGCTGTAATGTAACAAAATAGGTAAAAAGCCAAAGGGGGGTGAATACTTTTGCAAGGCACTGTACTCACCCTATGGTCCATGCCAACGGACCTTATTTTTACAGTAAATTTAATGGGGAATTGTGTCAAATGCTTTTGCAAAATCGATACACCATGTCTACTGGCCTTCCTTTATCTAGATGGCAACTCACCTCCTCATAGAAGGGTAATAGATTGGTTTGGCAAGAACGATTCTTCATGAATCCATGCTGATTACTGCTAATAAAACCGTTTTCATTACTAAAATCTTGTATATAGTCCCTTATCATCCCCTCCAAGAGCTTGCGTACTATTGATGTTAGGCTAACTGGTCTGTAATTCCCAGGGATGTATTTTGGGCCCTTTTTAAATATTGGTGCTACATTGGCTTTTCTCCAATCCACTGGTACAATTCCAGTTAGTAGACTGTCAGTAAAAATTAGAAACAATGATCTGGCAATTACTTGACTGAGTTCCCTAAGTACCCTCGGGTGCAAGCCATCTGGTCCCAGTGATTTATTAATGTTAAATTTCCCAAGTCTAATTAGATTCTGTACTCTGTTAGTCATGAGGGTGCTTCCTGTGATGTGTCACGAGGATAAACACTGCAGTTTTGGTTACTGAAGCCCCCCGATTCCCTCATGAAGACAGAGGAGAAGAAAAATTCAATACCTTTGCCATCTCCCCATCCTTTGTAAACAGATGTCCTTTCTCCTTCTTTATGGGGCCAATATGGTCAGTCCTCCCTTTTTTACTGTTTACATACTTAAAGAATTTCTTGGTTTTTTTTTGTTCTCCTCCACTATGTGTTTTTCGTGTTCTATCTTAGCCGCCCTAATTGCACCCTTATATTTCTTGTTGCATTCTTTATAAAGTCTGAAGGCTGATGATGATCCCTCAACCTTATATTTTTTGAAGGCCTTCTCTTTTGCTTTTATATGCATTTTTATATTGGAGCTAAGCCATCCAGGACTTTTGCTCGGTCTTTTACAGTAAATGCATTACCCAATGGGATGCACTGGCTAATGCCCTTATTTAATATGCTCTTAAAGCAAACCCATCTCTCCTCCGTGTTCTTTGTTTCTAAGATTTTATCCCAATTTAGGGTTCGTAGTTTAGGGAAGTTGGCTCTTTTGAAAGTCAGTGTCTTTGTATTTCCCTTATGTTTCCTATTTGCCTGATTTATACTGAAGCCAATTGACCTGTGATCGCTGTTTCCTAAATTGCCCCATATTTACACATCCGTGATCAGGTCTGTGAGGGATTGGTAAAAAATGTAGCGCTAAAGACTGATAAGCAACAAACAATAACAATATACCAAATATTGTATACAAATGGTGAAAACATATGGTGAGAAACAATCTCCAATGTAATAAATATGTGAAAATACATGTATATAATGGGTAGAGACACAAGTGGGAAGTCCCAAAGTTGGAAAAAATCCTAAGATAAACTAATGTATAGAGTCCACCACAAGAAAAGATGTTGCTCGTAAGTAGGCCTTGGCAGGTACGTAGAACATCAAGGATAATGTGTCCTCCACCCAAGGTGAGGGATATGCACTCTTATCGGAAGTAGTGGACTCAAATGTCAGTGACAATGAGTCAATCATGCGAGGATAGCCGATCGTCAGACTTCCAGAAACGATCCAGGGAATTCAGTGGACTCCAGGACAGGAAATTGTGCAGGTAAACATAAGGCTGGAACTCAGATGTTAAGCGGCCAGGTTGGAAAGCCAAAAACTCTCATCCAAGGGGATATAGAAAGAAAAAAATGCCTCCATATGGTGTAGCTCAAAAAGGTGGGTTTTATTGAAAAAACCAACATACATCCATACAGATAAAACTGTGATCACAGAATAAAAGCAATGTGGGGAGCTGAAAGCCAAGCCCGACGTGTTTCATCTCAATGGACTTCAACTGTATGTTGTTTTTTTCAATAACGTTTCACGAACATGTGGTCCCCTCCGCCCAGTCTATATCTGGATAATGAATATCCCCCATTATAATGACACTTCCCATCCTTGCTGCTAATCCAGAGTGGGATAGGAGGTCTGTCTCCCCCTCCTCCCTCAGGTAAGGAGGCCTATAGCATACTCCCAGTATTATTTTCCCCTTAGCTTCATCCTTATAGAGCTCTACCCATAAGGATTCCACCTCCTCCCTAGCTCCCTTAGTTATGTCATCTCTCACATTCACTTGTACATTATTCTTGATATATAGACAAACCCCTCCCCCTTTTTTACCCTCTATATCCCTGTGATAAAGGGTATAACCTTGAATGGTTGCTGTTGAACCAGGTCTCTGAAATTCCCACAAAATCCAAATCCTCCTCATACAACAGTATCTCTAGTTCACCCATCTTGTCCGTAAAGCATTAAAGATTATCTCAAGGCAGGATATCCACCTAATCCAGTAATTATATATTTTTAAATGTACACTAAAATCCCCAAATACTTTTATGGATCTGTGGTCACATTAATGGGTATAGAGGGGTTGGCTAAAGGCAAATACACTGTGTGCTTTGCAAAGTGCAGTTGCACTCTGCAAGTGTAGCTGCTCCAGATCTTTGTCCTAATCTGTTGCAATTTTGCAACACCTAACATAGATGTGGCATTCTCCCCACTCCACATTGAGTGGGGGGGACACAGGGGTTGGTTGTTGATGGTGGGTGGTGTAGCGGAGGCTGTGTTGCATACCTGCACCTATTTTCTGAGAAAAAAATCCCTGTTTATATATTTTTTTATTCTTTATATAAGAAATGTATGGCACTTCTCTTAAGGCAGGCATCCTTTTTTCATAGGAATAGAAGAAATATGCATATAGAATAAGACATTTAATAGTTATCATATCAGCTATATCATAGCAAGCTGTGATTTTGGACATAAGTTTGAGTGGATCATTATCCTGTTGTTATCCACGCTAGGCCTGACCTCTATGTTCCTGTCTGCATGAACGACACTAAGCTGAACATTTTCCTTTGTGGGGTGGAGAGAAGGAGCACAGGTAAGATTGGGCCCAGGATACACTTTATCTTTAATTTAGCAACTCCAAATATGCTAATGATTATGATAGTCTCATTATGGTGATCTTTAGATAAGATAGATATTCCCTGTGTCTTTTCACAGCCTATTGGTAGACATGGGCTGAACTCCCCCCTGTTAAGTTTGCAGCAGAACTCAAGAACAGGGGAAATGTATTAACCCAAACGGCAAACCGCATTGAAGTCTATGGGAGCCAAACAGGAAAAATCAAAAGTGCCCATTTTGAAGGCTTACAGTATCTCACAAAAGTAAGTACACCCCTCACATTTTTGTAAATATTTTATTTCAATCTTTTCATGTGACAACACCAGACAAATGACACTTTGCTACAATGTAAAGTAGTGAGTGTACAGCTTGTATAACAGTGTAAATTTGCTGCCCCCTCAAAATAACTCAACACACAGCCATTAATGTCTAAACAGCTGGCAACAAAAGTGAGTACACCTCTAAGTAAAAATGGCCAAATTGGGCCCAAATTGCCAATATTTTGTGTGGCCACCATTATTTTCCAGCACTGCCTTAACCCTCTTGGGCTTGGAGTTCACCAGAGCTTCACAGGTTGCCACTGGAGTCCTCTTCCACTCCTCCATGACAATATCACGGAGCTGGTGGATGTTAGAGACCTTGCGCTCCTCCACCTTCCATTTGAGGATGCCCCACAGATGCTCAATAGGGTTTAGGTCTGGAGACATGCTTGGCCAGTCCATTACCTTTACCCTCAGCTTCTTTAGCAAGGCAGTGATCATCTTGGAGCTGTGTTTGGGATTGTTATGTTGGAATACTGCCCTGTGGCCCAGTCTCCGACAGGAGGGGATCATGCTCTGCTTCGGTATGTCACAGTACATGTTGGCATTCATGGTTTCCTCAATAAACTGTAGCTTCCCAGTGCCGGCAGCACTCATGCAGCCCCAGACCATTACACTCCCACCACCATGCTTGACTGTACGCAAGACACACTTTGTACTTCTCACTGGGTTGCCGCCACACACGCTTAACACCATCTGAACCAAATAAGTTTATCGTGGTCTCTTCAGACCACAGGACATGGTTCCAGTAATTCATGTCCTTTGTCTGCTTGTCTACAGCAAACTGTTTGTGGGCTTTCTTGTGCATCATCTTTAGAAGAGGCTTCCTTCTGGGATGACAGCAATGCAGACCAATTTTATGCACCCCTTCAACCTCTGCAGCAATTCTGGCAACACTCATATGTCTATTTCCCAAAGACAACTTCTGGACATGAAACTGAGCACGTGTACTCAACTTCTTTGGTCAACCATGGCATGGCCTGTTCTGAGTGGAACCTGTCCTGTTAAACCGCTGTATGATCTTGGCCACCGTGCTGCAGTTCAATTTCAGTGTCTTGCCAATCTTCTTATAGCCTAGGCCATCTGTAGAGCAACAATTTTTTTTTTCAGATCCTTAGAGAGTTTTTTGCCATGAGGTGCCATGTTGAACTTCCAGTGACCAGTATGAGAGAGTGAGAGCGATAACACCAAATTTAACACACCTGCTCCCCATTCACACCTGAGACCTTGTAACACTAATGAGTCATATGACACCGGGGAGTGAAAATGGCTAATTGGGCCCAATTTGGACATTTTCACTTAGGGGTGTACTCACTTTTGTTGCCAGCAGTTTAGACATTAAAGGCTGTGTGTTGAGTTATTTTGAGGGGACAGCAAATGTACACTGTTATACAAGCTGTACACTCACTACTTTACATTGTAGCAAAGTGTCATTTCTTCAGTGTTGTCACATGCAAATATATAATAAAATATTTACAAAAATGTGTGGGGTGTACTCACTTTTGTTAGATACTGTATATGCTTCTTTTATTAGCCATAAAAGGAGTATGGGGGTCTGGGTACTGCCCTGGGGGACATGTATCAATATATATATATATATATATATATATATATATATATATATATATATATATATATATATATATATATAAACATTTTTTTTTCAGGGGGGCAGTGATTTTATTTATACTTAAAGTGCAACAATAAAAATTAATAGATCCTTTAAATATAGTGCTTGGGCGTCCCCTTAATGTGCCTGTAAAGTGGCGCATCTGTAGCATGCACAAAACACGCTGCAGCAAAAATGATATTTCTAAAGGAAAAAAAAAAGTCAAATCCCATTTAAAATGACTTGCAGTTACAATTACCAGCACCTGGCCATTTAAAAATAAAGAAAATAATGGCGTGGGGTCCCCCCCAGTCCATACCAGACCTTTTAGGACATGCAGCCCAGTGAGTCAGAAAAGGGGGGATGAGCTAAGGCCCCCCCTCCCAAACCATACCAGGCCACATGCCCTCAACATGCTTTGGGGCAAGCAAACCATTGCAGCAAGCAAACTCCCCACAATGGAATTCTGGGAGAGGGTGCTTAATTTGAATATATCCATTGATCAATAGAACACTATGACCAGGAAGACACTTAAAGCCTGAAAGTACATATTCCACTGGAAAAAAAAACAACACCACAAATGATACTACACTCCTCACAGATTGGTGACAATCTCTCCAAACCATTCTACACTATGTTGGAGAAAGTGTGGACATGCAGGAAATCTACTACATGTCTTGTGATATTGTCCACATTTAATTTACTTCTGGAATGACATCTTCATATTCATTACCTCCATTACCCATATTTCTTACATTCCAAATCCTAAAATCACCTAATTAGGAGTGGGAATTGAGCAGTGGCCCATTTATTTTCAAACCTTTAAAACCCACACTTTTAGAGGCCAGGCTTGCAGTTGCAGTCTTTGTTGTCATCCAGATAATTAATGACCATATCTTATAAGAATATTTATTTGCCAAAGCACACCTATCACTAAAAACATTCTGGCAAAAATGAGACCCTTGGCTTTATGATAGCAGATGCACAACTCTAATTTAGAACGCTATATTAACTCTATTTTTAGGCCTACCATACCAAATCCCCTTTTCAACTTCTACATTTACAGGTTAAACGTATTGATAATTAAAGTAGCATCTTAGGAAATATGGACATATTCCTGTAATTTGTTATTAGACATTTCTTACTGCATACAGCCGTTTTATTCTAGTATGTTATTTCTTTCTCATTAGATATTCCTTTGTTCTTTTCCTTTACAGACCACACTGTAAGGGATACACATTTTTCTGCTTTCTCCACCATTACACTCAGGGTAAAAAGAAATGTATCAATGGCTTGTCATACCAAAATCTATATTATGTCTATGTCATGTGCATTTTGTTTATTCTATGGCATGATACCCTTCACGGAAGTATTGTTAATCATGTGTGTATCTCTAACTGACCCAAGGTTGGAAGCTTTAGCCCAGCCAATACTCTACAAAGCTTTTGCTCCAGAACCCATAGCACCATAGCAGGAATTACCAGTCATGGAGAAAACTGAAAGGCCAGTTCCAGTGGCGGCTGGTGCTCAAAATTTTTTGGTGGGCGCAAACAAACTGAAAAATACTGAACCCCCCCAATAATTGCAGCCTCTCTGTGCCCATCAAAGGCAGCCACGTGTGCCCTTCATATGCAGCCACTTGTTCCCATCAAATGCAGCCATTTTGCCCATTATATGCAGCCACTTGTGCCCATCAAACGCAGCCATTGTGCCCATCAAACGCAGCCACTTGTGCCCATCAAACGCAGCCACTTGTGCCCATCATATGCAGCCACTTGCCCATCAAATGCAGCCACTTGCCCATCAAATGCAGCCACCTGTGCCCATCAAATGCAGCCACTTGCTCATCAAACACAGCTTGCCTGTCAAATGCAGCCACTTGTGCCCATCAAATGCAACCACTTGCCCATCAAATGCAGCCACTTGCTCATCGAATGCAGCCACTGGTGCCCATCAAATGCAGCCACTTGCCCATCAAATGCAAACATCTTTGCCCATCAAATGCAGCCACTTGTGCCCACTGACCCCCCCACTTGCAGGGTTTGTGGCTCTGGCTGCACCCCCACCCCCGCACGCGGATCGCGGCTCTGGCACCTGAGGGGGGGTGGGGGGTATGCAGCCAACTCAGCCGAGGGGACTTGCCTCTCAGAGCGGTGGCGACTTCTGCCCAGCGCGAGTCTCCTCACTCCTCTTTCTAAGCGCTAGGCATCCAATAGTGTGGCCTGGTGCTTTGGACAATTAGGAAGCAGTTCTGACGTCCTGCCTTCTGATTGGCTGGAGGAAGGTTAGTGTGAAAACGGTGAAAATTAATTTGCTATGGTCACACAATTGGGTAGGATCAGGGCGCACTCTCTGCGCCCCGAGCCCACCCTATTTTGAAGCCTATTAGAGCCTCTGGCTCTAATCAGGTGCTTCAAAATATACCACCCCCTCCCACCCCCACCATAGGATTCCATGCGTCCGGCGTCCTGAAAGGGGGTGGGCGCATGGCTGGGGGCGGTGCCCTTGTGCCCACAGTGCATGGACTGCCACTGGACAGTTCTCTCCTAAAGAGACTCACATCCCAAAGTCCCTCAACCTGAATTACTGAGAACCAGGGATGAGCCAAACACCCCCGTTTCGGTTTGCACCAGAACCTGCGAACGGACTGAAACTTCGCATGAACATTAGAACCCCATTGAAGTCTATGGGACTCAAACGTTTGAAATCAAAAGTGCTAATTTTAAAGGCTAATTTGCATGGTATTGTCCTAAAAAGGGTTTGGGAACCCGGGTCCTGCCCCAGGGGACATGTATCAATGCAAAAAAAAGTTTTAAAAACGGACGTTTTTTTCGGGAGCAGTAATTTTAATGATGCTTAAAGTGAAAAAAAGTGAAATATTCCTTTAAATATCATACCTGGAGGGTGTCTATAGTATGCCTGGAAAGTGGCGCGTGTTTCCCGTGCTTAGAACAGTCCCTGCACAAAATGACATTTTTAAAGGAATAAAAGTCATTTAAAACTGTTTACGGCTTTAATATAATGTCTGGTCCCGGTAATATAGATGAAAATCAGTCAAACGGCAGAGACAAACGGCATGGGTACCCCCCCCCAGTCCATTACCAGGCCCTTTGGGTATTGTATGGATATTAAGGGGAACCCCGCACCCAAATTAAAAAAAGGAAAGTGGAAAATGGTAACAACTACCTACTCACGCATATGGAAAATTAAATTAAGTAAATTAATTAGGGAGCAGCACGTTATAACAATAATAGAACAGCAAAAAATAATTAACAAATTAATTACAAACCGCGCTCCTTTTAAAGTGCAGGTGCAACATCACACTCTAATGTGAAAACAAAACCATGAAAATATCAATGATGATATCTACCAACTGAGTGAAGCATTAAATCATCATAATGGAAAAAATTACTAAAATAGTGAAAATATACAAGGTGAGAAATAAGAAATCCAAAAATAGTTTTCAAAATATGAATGTGTTCAAAAATTGTTTCAAACAATAATAAATTAAATGTTCAGATAATGGTAAACAGAACTTCTGAGTAAAATAAGCTTCTGGGCAAGTCTTCCTTGGGTTCAGCAGAGCATCAAATAACAGTGATCCGTCACCATCACCAGCCACACATCCTACTCACCAGATGGAAGTGACTCCCATTACAGGAGTCAAACATGCTTTAAGGACAACCAACGGAGCTTCTCACAGTCACGGCTAAGTGCAGGTGCTGGGACTCAGGTGCTGGAACTCAGGTGTCTTGATTAACACTGTGGCTACTTGGATGCATGCAACCGGACTTCCCAAGATGGGTCAAAAAGACCATGGATGTCAAGAATGGGAAGAAAATGAAGAAAAAACTCCCATGATGAAGTAAGCCAAAAATATTTAATAGGCTAAAAACAGGCTTAAAACCGCATTACCCACAGATAGGTTCATTCAGGCAAACAAACAAAACAAAAAGCAGGAAAAAACCAAGTTGCGAGCGGAGATGGCGTGTCACGTTCGTTTGCGTCCGACCGGTTTCGTCAGTGCGTTCTGACATCATCAGGGATCGCACGAATGGACACGCCGCCTCCTTAAATACACATCGCCATTAAAGGATTATTTATCGGCGTGCACCGAATCTATGGAACAAACTAGCCCCGAATGTTTTAAATCCTCCCAAGAGGGCTCCCACTTTCTTGGATGTAAAAGGGTTCTTCTATTGTAGGAAGTGCAAAGCCTGCAAACTGACTAGAAACAATGTGAGGAAAGTAGAACACTTTACATCTTTTAGCACAGGTAAAGAATACAAAATAGACAAATTTATCACCTGCAAATCCATCTTTGTCACGTACCTTATTGTTTGCCCATGTGGGTTACAGTACGTTGGGCGTACCAAAAGAAATCTCTGCACACGTATCAATGAACATCTCACAAATATTAAAAACGGTTTTCCCAAACACAGTCTCTCTAACCATTTTAGAATCTACCACCAACAGGATCCTAGCTTGTCCAGATTTTTTTGGGATTGACAAGCTGGATACTGATTGGACGGGAGGAAATATGGTTCAAAGAATATCAAAAAATGAAACGGAATGGATTTATCGATTGGATACACTTACCCCGACAGGTATCAGTGTTGATATTTATCTAAATTGCTATCTGTCTAATTACTGATTGTTTGATTCCTGTCCTTTCAGATTGTGAAGGGGCTGTCCATTTCGGTTTCATCTCTTTGTATCCCTTTTCATTAATTGTTATCAAATTTTAAACTTTTAATTTTATTTCATTATAATTCCTATTTTTAGGTTATTTTATTCAATTAATTATTTTAAACTTTAATTAATACATCTGACATAATTGTGTAATCTGGCATCTATCCACAAGATGGCAGTTTGGATGTCGTTCTGATTTCTCAACATTTTTCATTGTATTTTGTTTTTTGGCCACAAGATGGCAGTGATTTCCATTTTCAATTTTGGTCTAATTCTCTGCAAGATGAGATGCCACCCGATTGGATGCCTTTAATGGCGATGTGTATTTAAAGAGGCGGCGTGCCCGTTTGTGCGATCCCTGATGACGTCAGAACGCACTGAAGAAACCGGTCGGACGCAAACGAACGTGACACGCCATCTCCGCTCACAACTTGTTTTTTTCCTGCTTTTTGTTTTGTTTGTTTGCCTGCATGAACCTATCTGTGAGTAATGCGGTTTTAAGCCTGTATTTTCTTCCCATTCTTGACATCCATGGTCTTTTTGACCCATCTTGGGAAGTCCGGTTGCATGCATCCAAGTAGCCACAGTGTTAATTAAGACACCTGAGTTCCAGCACCTGAGTCCCAGCACCTGCACTTAGCCGTGACTGTGAGAAGCTCCGTTGGTTGTCCTTAAAGCATGTTTGACTCCTGTAATGGGAGTCACTTCCATTTGGTGAGTAGGATGTGTGGCTGGTGATGGTGACGGATCACTGTTATTTGATGCTCTGCTGAACCCAAGGAAGACTTGCCCAGAAGCTTATTGTACTCAGAAGTTCTGTTTACCATTATCTGAACATTTAATTTATTATTGTTTGAAACAATTTTTGAACACATTGATATTTTGAAAACTATTTTTGGATTTCTTATTTCTCATCTTGTATATTTTCACTATTTTAGTAATTTTTTCCATTATGATGATGCTTTACTCAGTTGGTAGATATCATCACTGATATTAATTTACCATTTTCATGGTTTTGTTTTCACATTAGAGTGTGATGTTGCACCTGCACTTTAAAAGGAGCGTGGTTTGTAATTAATTTGTTAATTATTTTTGGCTGTAAAAAAAGGAAAGGTGTGGGGACCCAGGCCCTCTGAACAGCAGTATACAGGCGGTGCAAACAAGACAGGGACTGTAGGTTTGTTGTTAAGTAGAATATGTTTGTAATTTTGAACTGGTACATTTTTAAAGTGTTTAGCTCCAGCCAAAAAATCTATTTTAAGCTTTTTGGAAAACATAGGGAAGGGTTATCACCCCCGTGACATTTGTTTTGCTGTCTGTGCTCCTCTTCAGAAGATTTCACCTTACTTTCTGTCCCAATGACAAATGTTTTTTGAAAATTTGGGGTTTTTGGTGAAACAAGGATTGATGATAAAGCATCAGTGGAAAGGAGAAACGTTTTTCCCATATTAACTCTTACAGGAGAGAATTTCCCTTTCTAGGGGTAGATTTCATCTCACTTCCTGTTATCTCCTTCCGTCTGCAAGTAGAAGTCGTTTGTAAGTTGGAAGTTTGAAAAAGTTTGAAAATAGGGGCCTGCCCTATATACTCTGCAGAAATTGGGGCCTTAGGTGTTGGTGTTGCCACAACACTGTAAGCCCTCACAGGGCCCTGCTGTGAAATATTAGATTAAGAATTGTAATTACACGCCCCTGTTAAACAGGGGCTGAAAAATTGGGCCTTAGGTACTGGTGCTGGTGCCACAACACTGCAACCCCTCACAAATACTTTAGTTGAGCGCAGCAATGAACCCTCCTTTCAAAATATTGCATCAAAAAAGATCATTAAGGAGGAAGAGGATAGTCACTCAGCATAACAGGATAGTCACTCAGCATCAGCATAGGCAGTCTTGAAGGGATCTGACATTTCAAAAAAAATTATTCGGTTACATCAGCATCAGGTGCTTGGTAGCTGGTGGTGATCCAAGACTGATTAATTTTTATGAAGACCAGTCAATTGACCGAGTCGGTGGACAGGCGCAACCTGTGATCGATTACAAAGCGTCCAGCAGCACTGAATGTGCGTTCCGAAAGAATGATGGATGCAGGACAGGCCAGTAGCTAAATTGCATACTGTGCAAGCTCTGGCCAGTGATCCATCCTCAAGACCCAGTAACCCAGATTAATTTTCGGTGGGAAAGGTGTCCAAGTCAGTCAGATCTTGCCCCTAGGTATTCCTGCACTATGTAAAACAGACGCTGGCGATGGTTGCTGGAACCGATCATACCTTGGGGCTGCGGACTAAAAAATTGTCTGAACGCATTGGTCAGACAGCCACCTTCTCCACTGCTCCTTCTTTGACTGACCGAATCCTCAGCAACACGTTGTCCAAGAACAGGAGTTTGTAACCTCCCAGTCTCTGGGAACGCATTGCACAGACCTTTCTGCAAGGCTTCCCGAAGATGTTTCATCCTCTGCTCCCTCTGTGACAGCAAGATAAAGTCTGGAACCTTACCCTTGTAATGTGGATCAAGGAGGGTTGCCAGCCAGTAATGATCCCTCTCCTTGATACCACGAATATGAGGATCCTTCCGCAGGCTTTGCAGGATCAGGGAGGCCATGCAACGTAGGTTTGCTGAGGCATTCGGTCTGGAGTCCTCTGAGTCACTAAGGACGACATGATCCGCAGCCACCTCCTCCCAGCCACATACAAGTCCATTGGTTTCTTGGGACTGTAAATGATCCCTTAAAGACTGCTGCTGATGCTGAGTGCCAGGCTCCACCTCCATGCTGACACAATCCTCCTCCTCCTCCTTTTCCACTTCCTGTGTGATCGGCGGGCACGCCGGAACACTGTCTGGATAAAGGGGGCCTTGAGAGCTAAGGAAGTCCTCCTTATTCTGCCTCTGTTCTGCCTTAAGTGCCCTGTCCATTATTCCACGCAGCGTGTGCTCCAACAGGTGGACAAGGGGGACAGTGTCACTGATGCATGCACTGTCATTGCTCACCATCCTCATGGCCTCCTCAAATTGTGACAGTTCAGTGCATGCATCCCTGATCATGGCCCACTGGCGTGGGGAAAAAAAACAAGCTCCCCTGACCCTGTCCTGGTGCCATAGTCACACAGGTACTCATTGATGGCCCTTTGCTGCATGTGCAGCTGCTGCAGCATGGCCAACGTTGAGTTCCACCTGGTGGGCATGTCACAGATTAGGCGGTTCTTGGGCAGGTTAAATTCCTTTTGGAGGTCAGCCAGCTGAGCCCTGGCATTATACGACCGGTGGAAATGCACACAGACTTTCCTGGCCTGCCTCAGAACATCCTGTAAGCCCGGGTACCTGCCCAAGAACCGCTGCACCACCAAGATAAGGACGTGAGCCAAACAGGGCACATGGATTAGTTGTCCCTGTCGGAGGGCGGAGAGGAGGTTGGTGCCATTGTCACAAACCACCATTCCTGGCTTAAGCTGGCATGGTGTCAACCACCTCTGAACCTGCCCCTGCAGAGCTGACAGAATCTCTGCCCCAGTGTGGCTCCTGTCCCCCAAGCTCACCAGTACACCAGCTCAAGCACCGCATGGCATCTTTTGGCCTGCGTACTTGCGTAGCCCCTTGAACGCCTATGGAGCACCGCTGGTTCCGAGGACAAAGCACAGGAAGAGGCTATGGAGGAAGAAGAAGAGGAGGGGGTGGAGGAGAGAGGTGTGTCAGAATCACTAGTAGTAGCATTTTGGAGGTGTGGTGGCGGAACAACCTCCAACACTACTGCACCTTGTCCTGCATCCTTCCCAGCTGCCAGCAGAGTCACCCAATGCGCTGTGAAACATAGGTAACATCCCTGTACATGCTTGCCGGAGCATGAGTCAGCGGTAATAAGCACCTTACCGCTGACCGCCCTGTCCAGCAAGGCCAAGACATTGCCTTCCACATGCCGGTAGAGAGCAAGAATCACCTTCCTTGAGAAAAAGTGGCATTTGGGAACCTGCCATTGAAGAACCGCACATTCCATAAACTCACGGAAGGGGGAAGAGTCTACCAACTAAAAAAGGTAGCAGTTGAAGTGCTAGCAATTTTGCCAAGCTAGCATTCAACCGCTGGGCATGTGGATGGCTGGGAGCGAACTTCTTTCTGCGGTGCAGCAGCTGGGGCAGGGAAATTTTCCCTGTACAATCTGACGTCGGTGTTCCGATAGCAGATTGCCCGCAAGTACTTGGCTGTGACACACCTAATTCTACACCTTCATTCCTCTCAGTGCAGGTCTCAGAGAGGACTGAAGGTATAGTGGGGTTGGAGATCCCAGCTGATGAGGAGCAAGGAAAGGTCCTCTTTGTTTTTTGGTGTGGGTCTTTTAGGTATGCTTTCCAATGAACTTCATGGCAGGTCAACATATGTCTGGTCAAGCATGTGGTGCCCAAGCGGGAAATGTTTTGGCCACGCGAGATACACTTGAGACATATGTTGCAGATAGCAGCTGTGCGATCTGATGCACTCGTCTCAAAAAAAGGCCCACACTAAAGAACTTTTGGAATAATGCGCAGAGACAGCAACGCCCTTCACATGTGGAGCTTTGGGGTGTGATGCAGTCGGTGTGCTGACCTTAAGCTGGCCCCTGGAGGGTATCCTGCCTCGTTGGGGATGTGCCTCCTCCTCCTCCTCCTCTCTCCTATCAGACACCCACGTGGAGTCAGTGACCTCATCATCCCCTCCCTCCTCATCACTGGAGCAAAGCTGGCAGTATGCTGCAGCAGGGGGAACATGACTGCCAGATTGCTGTCCTTCTTAGGCACCCCCTCTGTCTGGGCTCATGTTACTGCCTTCCTCTAGCTGAGTACCATCATCAGAGCCTTCAAAAGGCTGGGCATCCTCCTGGAGCATGTACTCAACACTGTGGTCAAACAGTTCAGGGAACTCCTCAGGAGGACATGGTGGGGCTAGGGAAGGCGTGACTGATGCCATTGAGCCGAGGGAAGAGGCCGCGTTGACAACTGCTTTGCCAGACAAAGTACCCTGAGCCTGGGTGAGAGAGGATGAGGAAGATGAGGATGGCTTGATCATCCTCTCGACCAAGTCTTCCGCACGTTGCGGCTCAACAGGGCCAGTTGCCTAAAAAAAGGCCAAGCGTGTCCCACGGCCACGTGCTGATAAGGATGCACCATGTCCACGACCAGCACTGTTGCCTCTAGACACAGAGCCTGCTTGCCCTCTTTAATTGGCTTGTGACTTTCTGCTTCTCCTTATTGGCCTTCCAGACATACTAATGGCCTGCAGTGAGATGTAGCTGCACAAAACTGGGATGTATAAATATACCGATTATACTGCAGCTATCAGAATCAACTGCCTGCCTGTAGTATTATTAGTATGAGAACACCTGCACTTGTCTTCAGGTAGCTATACTGTAGGTGCAACTGTGCAGGGTATACAGTACACTAACTGTAAATACTTCAAGAGCCTGCCTGTGCTATTAATAGAATCAGAAGAAGCACACAAGCACTTGGCTTCAGGTAGCTACACTGTAGGTGCAACTGTGCAGGGTACACAGTACACTAACTGTAAATACTTCAAGAGCCTGCCTGTGCTATTAATAGGATCAGAAGAAGCACACAAGCACTTGGCTTCAGGTAGCTATACTGTAGGTGCAACTGTGCAGGGTACACAGTACACTAACTGTAAATACTTCAAGAGGGGGCGTGGCCTGGACGGGAACCGAGATGGCTGCTTAAACAGGAGGCTCCCACACTCGGAGGATGAAAAACGCCGTATTTGGGGCGTTAAAACCACTTACCCATGATGGGAAAGCCCAACAGAGGCACCTCGACACCCCGTGCACAAAAAGATCTGGGCACGCAGATCAGCGGTAACATCCCCGAGATATTCCGGACCAGACAAGCGGCGCAACTCGAGGCTTCACAGGCCGCGCAGGCCTCACACACTTCACAGGCCTCATCCCCGGACTCAATTAGAAGCAGCGCGGATCCGATTATGGATGAAGACGGGCCCGGAGCTCCTCTCCCAAGCCTACTTGACCTGCAAAGAGACCTCCAAAGAGTCGCCCTGGACATCAAACACACCATGATGTCGGCGATTTCAGATCTCAAGGCGGACATTCACTCCATGAACGATCGGATCGCAGAAGTGGAGGAAAACGCCCGTACACAAGCTACCGCTATCAGGCAAGTACAGAAAACGTATGATTCACATCTACCGCATTTATTTGAGCTCCATAGACAAGTGGAGGACCTGGACAATAGGGGACGCAGGCATAACGTAAGAGTGAGGGGGGTCCCGGAAGGAGTCGACCAGGCCGCACTACAACACACAGTGTGCTCCATTTTTAATGATTTGTTGGGGCGACCAGCAGACTCCCCCATAGAAATGGAACGCATACACCGCGCATTGAGACCCCCTCCCCGTGATAATGAACCACCCAGGGACATTGTCTGCTGTATTGTCAACTTCCCCTTGAAAGAGGAGATTCTTAAAAAAGCAAGAGATAGAGGCCGCATATTATTCAATGGTACTGAAGTGAAATTATTTCAGGACTTATCTCAAATCACTCTACAGAACAGACGCACCCTGCGCCCCCTGCTGGAGGTTCTTCGCTCGCACAACATCCAATACAGATGGAAATTTCCGTTCTGCCTGTCGGCATCCACTAGGGGTCGCACAGCTTTTCTTAGAACCCCAGAAGATCTACCCTCCTTCTGCGAACAAATGGACATTCCTCAGATGGATATACCTGAGTGGCATGCTTTCTACTTCCCTACGGATCCATGGAAGCCAGTCGCATACAACTCATCTCCCAAGGTCAAAGACAACGCTCCAGACGCCGCAGACTGGACCCCACATCACCTGGAGATCGCCAATCCCGCCGAGACCTCCCAGCCCGCAGTCCAGGCCTGGCAGACACTCCTCGTCGGAACTACTAGAAGACACCACCCTCATTTGTACTGACCATACTGTTTTTACACAGTGAATCTAACTCTTCCTCCCTTCTGGCACAATACCTATCCCCCTCCCCCGGTTATCTTTTTGTTTTCTTCTTCCCTATGTTTTTCTCCCCCTTTTCATTTAGCTGAAGGAGCAACACCAGTCTCTTCAAAAACTAATGCTGAAAATCCTTCGCTTAGATAAGAGACGCATATACATAACCCTGGCAGATATACCACCATCTCATCTGGATTTGTGAGTAACGCCTCGGCCAGATGTGGCAGATTTGGTATCCTTTTCAATCACATCCCTAGCACCAATGCTAGGTTTACACTTACCTTGGTTATAACACCTGCGAGCCAATCGGACCGCTCTCTCCTGCTTATAGCAGAGGGCTTTATTTCTATTCTTAGTTATGTTACGTTCGCTTTGCTTGTTTTAAATGGTTAACACTGTTCGTGTAAGACAAATGGTGGGAGCCTGGATTCTTAAACTCATTGATATCACTCAACTTAGTGTATGGACGACCTACACTCGCCAGACTTGCAACTAATTCTCCCCTCCAACGGTATCCCATACCTCGCCTATGACCTATACACCTATGTTAAGCTCTCTACTACCACTAGCATGTAAGGAAATGATGCCAATCCATCCCATTGACAGTAAACCCATATTAACACTATCGCCCCCCTAAACTCTGCATCACCCAAGCATTTTATTATAATTGGAGCGAGGATCCAGGCTCCCACAATAGCAGATATATCCCCGAAGAGGGGGAAAAGCAGAAAGTTCAATTTGTAGAGAAAAATTAAGAAAACCTATTTACAGCAAGACACAGAAGAGCATGAGCAGCAGTTTCTCTTTCCTTCTCTAATGGTTAAACCCCCAAGAGATCAGGCTACCATAGATGGCTGTTATCGATTACCTGATACATGTTTACTATGTTTTGAGAGGGGAGTTCGTCTTTGTCCTTTTTTTTTTTTTTTTTTGAATTTTTATTTATTCTGTATAATGATTCACTGTGCGGAAACATAGATAAATGACAGGGATCCTAGGATACCATTATTATCACCAGGAATAATACATAAGGTACCGGAAATTTTTTTTACTATTCACAGGACTAAACTAACAATCATATGGTCCCTTATCACCCACACACAGATTCCCATAATGCAGTCTAATGCACACATCTCCAAACCCCCAAACACTATCATTTAGCATGATTCGTCCTCCATAGTGCTGCAGCACTCATTCCTACCACAGCTCGCTTACCCCACACAGCTGTCCATACGGACTAGAGCTACTAAACCGGACTTCTCCCCCATAGGTGGATAGGCAAGCCTACGCCCACCTCCGGTGCACCCCATTTACGTACCCATTGTATCTTTGAGGTACGTCCCCTTACTCCCCAGACTTTAAGTCTACCTACTTTAACCTTTCTTTACTTCCTCTTTTACCCCCTTTCCCCTCCCGTTCCCTCTATTCTCTGTCTTCCCACTCCTCTTTTTACCCTATTATTTCTTCTGGGTCTAACCCCCTCTGTCTATTCTGCACTTTCTTTACCTCACATTTATTGTATAGGGCGGGGGCCGCCCCTCCTTCCTTCTCCCCAGCCTTCAACTACCCACTGATCCATTTTACACCACGTGTATAGGACACGACACTAGCTAGTTCAACTTAACACCCCATGAACTCCTGGACATCCACAATGTCGAAGGGAACTACAATCTCTACACAACAGCTCTCACTCAAATGCCTGTCACTAAATGTAAAAGGCTTAAATATACCAGAAAAAAGGTCACAAGTACTATCGGCTCTGACTAAACACAAAGCCCACTTCCTCCTGTTACAGGAAACACACTTCTGTGCAAAACATGTCCCCAAACTGTCGAATCATATATATAAACATGCACTTCACTCTACGAATCCAACATCAAAAACGAAAGGAGTATCTATTCTCATCTCCAAACACGCTGACTTTCAACTGAAAGATTCCCTGGTTGATCAAGAGGGTAGATACATCTTTATTAAAGGCACTTACGCATCAAAACCAATCACAATTGCTAATGTGTACTGCCCAAATGAGCACCAAGTAACTTTCTTCAGACGAATTTGTGACCTTCTCTCCACATTCCAAGAGGGTATATTACTTCTTGGTGGCGACTTCAATGTCCCACTAAACCCAAATTTAGATTCTTCTACGGGAACCTCTGCACTCCCCTATTGGGCATTACGACAAATTAAACTTCAATTACAGAACTTGACACTCCACGACTCATGGCGCACCATGCACCCGACTGTCAAAGACTATACATTTTTCTCCTCCCCACAGCAAAAATACTCGAGAATTGATTACATATTTTTATCACAAACAGACTTAACACTTCTCTCCCACGCCACAATAGAGCCTATGTTCTTATCAGACCATCACCCCATCACGATCACCTTAACATTCCCAGACTACAATAACAGAACCAAGACATGGAGACTTAACCCATCCCTTCTTAAAGACCCTGACGTAGTGAGACAAATAAACACCCGACTCCATCAGTACTTTCAAGAAAATTCCTCCCCAGATATAACCCCGGTCACGCTTTGGGAAGCCCACAAATGTGTCATAAGGGGGAAACTTATAGCCCTAGCAACAAAAGAGAAAAAAATCAGACAGGCCCATATTGCATCCCTCCTTGAAACCATCAATAGACTCGAAAAAACACACAAACAATCCACATCCCACTCTACACTACAGGACCTCCTTTATGCTAGATCCACTCTATTGGAAGAATTAGGGAAACGCACAAGGCGTCAATATGTGCTCGGACAAAAAGTGTTCTACGAACACAGCAACAAAAGTGGGAGACTACTTGCACGCACTATACAAGCGGCCAAAACTTCTTCCATAATCCATCACCTACGTACCGATGGGGGTGCGATGCTCTCTAAAAATGAAGACATTGCAGCCCATTTCGAAAACTTTTATTCTAAACTATATAACCTGCCATCTCATAACACAGACTCACCCAACACCCCACCTCGCCAATCTCAAATACAAGACTTCCTAGCTCAATACTGCCCTAAACCGATAACTCCACAACAGGCTGCCACTCTGGAAGGCCACATGACCACAGAGGAGTTGGGCTTGGCAATAAAACAAATGAAAGTAGGCAAGAGCCCAGGCCCAGATGGCCTACCACTAATTTACTACAAAAGCTTCCTAGAAACTCTTTCACCGCAAATGCTCAATGCCTTCAACTCCCTATCGGATCCTTCCACCCCACCAGGCAACATGCTTGAAGCCCATATAGCAGTCATACCAAAAGCAGATAGGGATCCAGCCCTGGCGTCCAATTACAGATCCATTTCACTACTCAACGTAGATATCAAACTATATGCAAAAATACTAGCAAATAGATTATTACCCCTGATTCCTAGCCTGGTCTCAGCAGACCAGGTGGGTTTTGTCCCGGGGAGGGAGGCCAGAGAGAATACCATCCGCACCTTAAACATACACCACTGGCTCACCTCCTCAGAAGCGAAAGGATTCCTGTTGTCTCTCGACGCCGAGAAGGCGTTTGACAGGGTGGCCTGGGACTATATGTGGGAGGTGCTGAAGGGCATTGGTTTACTACCACACATGTGTAATTACATCAACGCTCTATATGACAATCCCTCGGCAAGAGTCAAAGCAAACGGCCTCCTGTCAAACGCCTTCCCAATAACCAATGGTACCCGCCAGGGATGCCCTTTGTCCCCCCTTATTTTTATTTTAACTTTAGAACCCCTTTTAAATAGACTGCGAGCGAATACAGATATTCAAGGAATAACTATAAACCAGAGAGAATTTAAGGTAGCAGCCTTCGCAGATGATATCCTGCTAACACTCCAATCACCTCACATTACTCTCCCTAACTTACCGAAAGACATCAACCATTTCGGGGTCTTATCAAATCTTAAGATAAACTACCCTAAATCACACGCTCTGAACATATCCCTTCCCCCGCAGGTGGTCACTCACTGCCAAAACTCCTTTCCCTTTCAGTGGAAAAGCGACACCATTACTTACCTAGGCATCCAAATCACTAAGCGACTCACAGACCTATACGAACAGAATTTCCTTCATGCCCTCTCGAAAATTCAGATGGACCTAAAGGAATGGGCCACACTTAACGTATCATGGTTCGGACGTTCGGCCCTGATCAAAATGATTGTACTCCCTCGCCTCCTGTACTTAATGCAGACCATTCCAATTCATCTACCCCCTGCATTCTTTTGTTCATATAAGAAGGCATGTACGACCTTCATTTGGAAGAGTGGTCCTCCAAGAATCAAATACTCTCGACTGACCTGCAGTAAGACCAAAGGTGGAATTGCACTTCCAGACCTTTACAAGTATTACGTGGCCTGCCATTTAACTAGGGTAGTGGACTGGTGCACCAACAAAATAGAGAAACCCTGGGTGACTCTAGAAAATTCCTTTATGCCTGGCCATCTACACAACCTTCCTTGGCTCTCATCCAAACATTGGACACAACCAATCAAGAAACACCCACTCATTTACCCGTCACTACTCGCCTTTACCTCCGCTATGACAACCTCCCAACTTTCTTCACGACCAGGGCCTTTGACTCCCCTGAGGGGAAATCCAGACTTCCCCCGGGGTCATCAAACACATTCTTAAAACAAGAATGGCCACACGAAAAAGTCCAAGCTCACCACTTTTTCCATACAGACCGGCTACGATCATATGATAATCTCAAATCAATATCCCTCACAAAAAACTTTCCTTTTTGGACATACAGACAGCTGACACACTTTCTTTCCTCTACAACCTCCAGTAATACATGGTCGAGAAAACTAACTCCACTTGAATCACTATGTACCCAGAACACGCCCCCAAGACACCTAATATCCACCATCTATTCTCTCCTCCAAGAAACGCCACACCACTCACATACTGAATCCCTCCATTTATCCTGGAACAAAGATCTACACATAGACCTCACTGAGGAAGATTGGGAAACCATTCATATCCATACTCACAAAGGTTCACTAAATGCTGCCATCCAAGAGAATGGATATAAAATACTTACCAAATGGTACAGAACACCATCTCGCATACATAAATTCTCGCCCTCAATCCCAAATACATGCTGGAGGTGTAATAAAGAAGTGGGCTCTATGATCCACATATGGTGGGAATGCCCGATCATTCAGGTTTTCTGGAGGGAGGTTCACGACATAATACAACGAGTAACTACATACACCCTGAATTTCGAACCAGCACAATATCTCCTCCATCATACAACCTTACCTAAAAGATCCTACCACAGGTCATTGGCCATGCATATGGTAAATGCAGCCAGATTATGCATTCCTGTAAAATGGCGCTCAACCAGCCCCCCAACGGTCAGAGAATGGTTGACAAAGATTGCTAAGATAGAGGAGATGGAAGAATTGATATATATTTCACAAGACCGCATACAAAAATTCACCAATCTATGGGCTTGCTGGACTCATTTCAAAAGCACTAACTGTTATAAGTCATATTTCCCGATATAGTATTCTCCCTCTCTTGAAAGACGTGGGGACCTCAGAAACCCCTGATTGTGGGGTGGGCTGGCTGGGGAGGGGGGGCGGCCTCCTATCCCCCCTTCTTTAACCTAATACCTTACGTATATCCTTCCTCTCTGTTCTTCCTCCTTTTCCCTCTCCCCCCTCTGTTTTCCCTATCCCTACAGTTTCTCCCTCCAAATCTTTCCAGTACTCACATCTCACCCAATGTATATCCCCCTCTTATTCATACCCAGACATAACCTCTCCGCAATATCAGACTGTGTCAACACGACACAGTCGGGAACCTAATAGAGACAGACCTTCCTGTTTTAGTTTCACACAAGTCTAATTCTCTTATTTACTTTGTAACTGATCCTAGTGTAAATGGACCACACAAGGTACTCCTGATTCCTATAATACTTGTATACAGAAAATGTCTCGTTGTAAAGCATTTAGATGGTTCTTCTTTTATACATTCTTATTATCCTACCATACGCTTGAATTCCCCATGATGTCAATGGCATCAACACTTATTGTATCACTATTCTATAAAATGTCATGGAATATCTGTCAAAATCTGTTCAACTGCTTATACATGTAATTGTGATTATTTTTCAATAAAATCTTTTTTGTGGAAAAAAAAAATACTTCAAGAGCCTGCCTGTGCTATTAATAGGATCAAAAGAAGCACACAAGCACTTGCCTTCAGGTAGATATACTGTAGGTGCAACTGTGCAGGGTTACACAGTACACTAACTGTAAATACTTCAAAAGCCTGCCTGTGCTATTAATAGGATCAGAAGAAGCACACAAGCACCAGTCTTCAGGTAGCTATGCTGTAGGTACAACTGTGCAGGGTACACAGTACACTAACTGGAAATACTTCAAGAACCTGCCTGTGCTATTAATAGGATCAGAAGAAGCACACAAGCACCTGTCTTCAGGTAGCGATACTGTAGGTGCAACTGTGCAGGGTACACAGTACACTAACTGTAAATACTTCAAGAGCCTGACTGTGCTATTAATAGGATCAGAAGAAGCACACAAGCACCTGTCTTCAGGTAGCTATACTGTAGGTGCAACTGTGCAGGGTACACAGTACACTAACTGGAAATACTTCAAGAGCCTGCCTATGCTATTAATAGGATCAGAAGAAGCACACAAGCACTTGGCTTCAGGTAGCTATACTGTAGGTGCAACAGTGCAGGGTACACAGTACTCTAACTGTAAATACTTCAAGAGCCTGCCTATGCTATTAATAGGATCAGAAGAAGCACACAAGCACTTGCTTGTGGAACTTGCTAACTGGAAATACTGTAAAACATCTGCCTGCCTGTCAGTATATTAGGAAGAGAATAATAGGAATGGATCTAGCTAAACTGAATACAGTGTATATATATATATATATATATATATATATATATATATATATATATATATATATATACACACACACACAACACCTGGGATGCATATACTGTACTGTAGGTGCAACAGTGCAGGGTACACAGGGTACACAGTACTCTAACTGTAAATACTTCAAGAGCCTGCCTATGCTATTAATAGGATCAGAAGAAGCACACAAGCACTTGCTTGTGGAACTTGCTAACTGGAAATACTGTAAAACATCTGCCTGCCTGTCAGTATATTAGGAAGAGAATAATAGGAATGGATCTAGCTAATAGGAATGGATCTAGCTAAACATCTGCCTGCCTGTCAGTATATTAGGAAGAGAATAATAGGAATGGATCTAGCTAATAGGAATGGATCTAGCTAAATAATAGGAATGGATCTAGCTAAACTGAATACAGTTTACAGTACCTGACCGCGAGATTGTGTTTCCAGCGCGATACCATCGCGCTGGTTCTCGGCGACAGGGTACTGTGAATGTCGCGCTGGCTCGCTCATCGGGAAAGGAAAACGTTGTTTTCCTCCCGCGATGAGTGACAGGCAGCGCTGACAGCTGTCTAGTATGAATCCTGAGGCGGGAACACCGCGCCAAATTTTAAATGAAAAAACCGGCGTGGGTTTCCCCCCTCGGGGGCATACCAGGCCCTTAGGTCTGGCATGGATTGTAAGGGGAACCCCCTATGCCGAAAAATCGGCGTGGGGGTCCCCCCCAAATCCATACCAGACCCTTATCCGAGCACGCAGCCCGGCCGGCCAGGAAGGGGGGTGGGGACGAGCGAGCGGCCCCCCCCTCCTGAGCCGTACCAGGCCGCACGCCCTCAACATGGGGGGGTGGGTGCCTTGGGGGAGGGGGGCGCCCTGCGGCCCCCCCACCCCAAAGCACCTTGTCCCCATGTTGATGAGGACAAGGGCCTCTTCCCGACAACCCTGGCCGTTGGTTGTCGGGGTCTGCGGGTGGGGGGCTTATCGGAATCCGGGAGCGCCCCCTTAATAAGGGGGCCCCCAGATCCCGGCCCCCCACCCTGTGTGAATGAGTTTGGGGTACATGGTACCCCTACCCATTCACCTAGGCAAAAGTGTCAATATAAAAAAACACACTACACAGGTTTTAAGAATAATTTATTAGTCAGCTCCGGGGTCTTCTTCCGACTTCGGGGGGACTCCTTCCGACTTCTCCCGGTGTTCGGCCTCTTCTCCCGGGCCCCGCCGCTATCTTCTTCCAGCTCTATTGCCAGCGAGGGGCCGGTCTGCTGCCACTGTCTTGTCGCCGCTGTCTCGCCGCCGCTGTCTCGCCGCTTCTTCTCTTCTTTTCTTCTTCCCCGATGTTGACACGACGCTCTCTCCGGCTCGAATGCTGTGTGCGAGCTGCGGAGCCATTTATATAGGCGGTAACCCCGCCCCCTTACGACGTCATGGTCCCAGCATGCGCAGGGACTCTGGGGCCACGCCCCCTTATGACGCCAGAGTCCCTGCGCATGCTGGGACCATGACGTCGTAAGGGGGCGGGGTTACCGCCTATATAAATGGCTCCGCAGCTCGCACACAGCATTCGAGCCGGAGAGAGCGTCGTGTCAACATCGGGGAAGAAGAAAAGAAGAAAAGAAGAGAAGAAGCGGAGAGACAGCGGCGGCGAGACAGCGGCGGCGAGACAGCGGCGACAAGACAGCGGCGACAAGACAGCGGCAGCAGACCGGGCCCCTCGCTGGCAATAGAGCTGGAAGAAGATAGCGGCGGGGCCCGGGAGAAGAGGCCGAACACCGGGAGAAGTCAAAAGGAGTCCCCCCGAAGTCGGAAGAAGACCCCGGAGCTGACTAATAAATTATTCTTAAAACCTGTGTAGTGTGTTTTTTTATATTGACACTTTTGCCTAGGTGAATGGGTACCCCAAACTCATTCACACAGGGTGGGGGGCCGGGATCTGGGGGCCCCCTTATTAAGGGGGGGCTCCCGGATTCCGATAAGCCCCCCGCCCGCAGACCCTGACAACCAACGGCCAGGGTTGTCGGGAAGAGGCCCTTGTCCTCATCAACATGGGGACAAGGTGCTTTGGGGTGGGGGGGCCGCAGGGCGCCCCCCTCCCCCAAGGCACCCACCCCCCCATGTTGAGGGCGTGCGGCCTGGTACGGCTCAGGAGGGGGGGGCCACTCGCTCGACCCCACCCCCCTTCCTGGCCGGCCAGGCTGCGTGCTCGGATAAGGGTCTGGTATGGATTTGGGGGGGACCCCCACGCCGATTTTTCGGCATAGGGGGTTCCCCTTACAATCCATGCCAGACCTAAGGGCCTGGTATGCCCCCGAGGGGGGAAACCCACGCCGTTTTTTTCATTTAAAATTTGGCGCGGTGTTCCCGCCTCAGGATTCATACTAGACAGCTGTCAGCGCTGCCTGTCACTCATCGCGGGAGGAAAACAACGTTTTCCTTTCCCGATGAGTGAGCCATCTCGGCGCTGGCTCCTGCGACGGGGCTCGTAGGTGTCAAATCTCGCCGAGAAGTGCGGCGAGATTGACACAATATCGCGGTCACCTACTGTATATATATATATATATATATATATATATATATATATATATACACACACACACAACACCTGGGATGCATATACTGTACTGTAGGTGCAACAGTGCAGGGTACACAGGGTACACAGTACTCTAACTGTAAATACTTCAAGAGCCTGCCTATGCTATTAATAGGATCAGAAGAAGCACACAAGCACTTGCTTGTGGAACTTGCTAACTGGAAATACTGTAAAACATCTGCCTGCCTGTCAGTATATTAGGAAGAGAATAATAGGAATGGATCTAGCTAATAGGAATGGATCTAGCTAAACATCTGCCTGCCTGTCAGTATATTAGGAAGAGAATAATAGGAATGGATCTAGCTAATAGGAATGGATCTAGCTAAATAATAGGAATGGATCTAGCTAAACTGAATACAGTTTACAGTACCTGACCGCGAGATTGTGTTTCCAGCGCGATACCATCGCGCTGGTTCTCGGCGACAGGGTACTGTGAATGTCGCGCTGGCTCGCTCATCGGGAAAGGAAAACGTTGTTTTCCTCCCGCGATGAGTGACAGGCAGCGCTGACAGCTGTCTAGTATGAATCCTGAGGCGGGAACACCGCGCCAAATTTTAAATGAAAAAACCGGCGTGGGTTTCCCCCCTCGGGGGCATACCAGGCCCTTAGGTCTGGCATGGATTGTAAGGGGAACCCCCTATGCCGAAAAATCGGCGTGGGGGTCCCCCCCAAATCCATACCAGACCCTTATCCGAGCATGCAGCCCGGCCGGCCAGGAAGGGGGGTGGGGACGAGCGAGCGGCCCCCCCCTCCTGAGCCGTACCAGGCCGCACGCCCTCAACATGGGGGGGTGGGTGCCTTAGGGGAGGGGGGCGCCCTGCGGCCCCCCCACCCCAAAGCACCTTGTCCCCATGTTGATGAGGACAAGGGCCTCTTCCCGACAACCCTGGCCGTTGGTTGTCGGGGTCTGCGGGCGGGGGGCTTATCGGAATCCGGGAGCCCCCCTTAATAAGGGGGCCCCCAGATCCCGGCCCCCCACTCTGTGTGAATGAGTTTGGGGTACATGGTACCCCTACCCATTCACCTAGGCAAAAGTGTCAATATAAAAAAACACACTACACAGGTTTTAAGAATAATTTATTAGTCAGCTCCGGGGTCTTCTTCCGACTTCGGGGGGACTCCTTCCGACTTCTCCCGGTGTTCGGCCTCTTCTCCCGGGCCCCGCCGCTATCTTCTTCCAGCTCTATTGCCAGCGAGGGGCCCGGTCTGCTGCCGCTGTCTTGTCGCCGCTGTCTTGTCGCCGCTGTCTCGCCGCCGCTGTCTCGCCGCTTCTTCTCTTCTTTTCTTCTTCCCCGATGTTGACACGACGCTCTCTCCGGCTCGAATGCTGTGTGCGAGCTGCGGAGCCATTTATATAGGCGGTAACCCCGCCCCCTTACGACGTCATGGTCCCAGCATGCGCAGGGACTCTGGGGCCACGCCCCCTTATGACGCCAGAGTCCCTGCGCATGCTGGGACCATGACGTCGTAAGGGGGCGGGGTTACCGCCTATATAAATGGCTCCGCAGCTCGCACACAGCATTCGAGCCGGAGAGAGCGTCGTGTCAACATCGGGGAAGAAGAAAAGAAGAAAAGAAGAGAAGAAGCGGAGAGACAGCGGCGGCGAGACAGCGGCGACAAGACAGCGGCGACAAGACAGCGGCAGCAGACCGGGCCCCTCGCTGGCAATAGAGCTGGAAGAAGATAGCGGCGGGGCCCGGGAGAAGAGGCCGAACACCGGGAGAAGTCGGAAGGAGTCCCCCCGAAGTCGGAAGAAGACCCCGGAGCTGACTAATAAATTATTCTTAAAACCTGTGTAGTGTGTTTTTTTATATTGACACTTTTGCCTAGGTGAATGGGTACCCCAAACTCATTCACACAGGGTGGGGGGCCGGGATCTGGGGGCCCCCTTATTAAGGGGGGGCTCCCGGATTCCGATAAGCCCCCCGCCCGCAGACCCCGACAACCAACGGCCAGGGTTGTCGGGAAGAGGCCCTTGTCCTCATCAACATGGGGACAAGGTGCTTTGGGGTGGGGGGGCCGCAGGGCGCCCCCCTCCCCCAAGGCACCCACCCCCCCATGTTGAGGGCGTGCGGCCTGGTACGGCTCAGGAGGGGGGGGGCCACTCGCTCGTCCCCACCCCCCTTCCTGGCCGGCCAGGCTGCGTGCTCGGATAAGGGTCTGGTATGGATTTGGGGGGGACCCCCACGCCGATTTTTCGGCATAGGGGGTTCCCCTTACAATCCATGCCAGACCTAAGGGCCTGGTATGCCCCCGAGGGGGGAAACCCACGCCGGTTTTTTCATTTAAAATTTGGCGCGGTGTTCCCGCCTCAGGATTCATACTAGACAGCTGTCAGCGCTGCCTGTCACTCATCGCGGGAGGAAAACAACGTTTTCCTTTCCCGATGAGTGAGCCATCTCGGCGCTGGCTCCTGCGACGGGGCTCGTAGGTGTCAAATCTCGCCGAGAAGTGCGGCGAGATTGACACAATATCGCGGTCACCTACTGTATATATATATATATATATATATATATATATATATATACACACACACAACACCTGGGATGCATATATATACACAATACACTGTAAGTGCAGCTGACTCAACCTGCCTACTCTATCTAACTTAAATCAAATGACACTGTCTCTCTGTCTATCTATCTCTCTCCGCCGTAACACACTACACAAGGCTGCCATGCAGTGGGGCGTGTACTAAACCCCCTGAGCCATAATTGGCCAAAGCCTCCCTAGCTTTGGACAATTACAGCTCTCTGTACACACAGCACTGTGATTGGCCAAGCATGTGGGTCATAATGCATGCTTGGCCAATCATCAGCCAGCAATGCACTGCGATGCCGCAGTGAATTGTGGGCCATGATGCGCCACTCGAATTTGGCGCGAACGGCCGATAACGTTCGTAATTCGGCGAACGGCTGAACACACAATGTTCGAGTCGAACATGCGCTCGACTCGAACACGAAGCTCATCCCTACTGAGAACCCCAGGTGACACCCAGATACCTCCAACACTGTGGCAGGTTACATCATGTGATGGACCAGGGAGCTCAGAGCTGCAGAGATATCCATTTCCATTTTAAAGTTTAATACAAAAATATATATTTGCTAAGATTTTATAATCTTGACTCCCAGTAGTCTAGTTAAAACTATAAAGAATTAAACAAATGAATTGTATTTTTACCATGAGAAATTGATTAATACAGTTTTGCATTTTGTTATCCGTTTTACATTTTCACAATGATAGTTTTTGGCCATCACTCTGGTACAGTTTACAGTCCGTACACACTGAGGGAAAATGTGTCACCCTCAGGTGCATTTATTTGCAATAGATTAGAACAAAGGAATGTCTCTTTTTCATGTCTTCAGCATCTACATACATCAAAGGCTGAAGTATTGTAATTCCCTACTGAGCCCAAAACATGTCAGACTTTTCTAATTCTCTAGCATTTTTATACATACAAACACCATGAGCACTACATGAACTATAAACACATCTCAGAGAAGCATACTGTAGCTACTCATGACCTTTTGTAACAAAGAAAAATAAATGTTTACTTAACTTATCTGCAATATCACAAAGCAAAGGGGAATACTATAGAGCATCATAGCTTTGCCAGGTTGGAATGGCTGATGATATCACATTCAAGATGGCAGAGCCAGGCAGAAATCTCAGGACTTTTAGATGTCTACATAAAAGAGAGATATTTACAGGTAAAAAAACATTCCTAAAATATGTTAAATGCACATATAATCTTATAGGAAGATTGTTGCTGAAAAGAAAGTTCTAGTGACAGAGTTTTTCTAACTAGTAGTTGAAATAGATAACAATTTATCTATAATGTTTCAAAGAACTGATGTTGAACTAAAATGCGTTTAAGTTAACAATATTCCAATGTTATCATTTTATAATTCTGTAGACAACCCAGGAAACAAATACTGTAAACAGAGGAATACACATACAGTACTGTACTGTTCAGTACTGTAAAAGTATTCATAACCCTTGAAATTCTCCACATTTTGTCATGTTACAACCAAAAACGTTAATGTATTTTATTAGGATTTTATGTGATAGACCAACACAAAGTTGCACACAATTGTGAAGTGGAAGGAAAATGATAAATGGTTTTCCAAGTTTTTTTACAAATAAATATTGAAAATGTGTGGCGTGCATTTGTATTCAGGCCCCCCTGAGTCAATACTTTGTAGAACCACCTTTCACTGCAATTACAGTTGCACGTCTTTTTGGGGATGTCTCTACCAGCTTTGCACATCTAGAGAGTGACATTTTTGCCCATTCTTCTTTGTAAAATAGCTCAAGTTCTGTCAGGTTGGATGGAGAGTGTCTGTGAACAGCAATTTTCAAGTCTTGCCACAGATTCCTAATTGGATTTAGGTCTGGGCCATTCTAACACATGAATATGCATGATCTAAACCATTCCAATTTAGCTCTGGCTGTAGGTTTACGATTGTTGTCCTGCTGGAATGTGAACCTCCACCCCAGTCTCAAGTCTTTTGCAGACTCTAATGCCGCTTACAGACGATCGGAATTTCCAACCACCAAACCGTGGATTTATTTCCGACGGATGTTGGCTGAAACTTGTCTTGCATACACACGGTCGCACAAATGTTGTCGGAAATTCCAATCGGCAAGAACGTGCTGACGTTCAACACACACGATGGGACTAGAAAAAGTAAGTTCAATAGCCAGTGCGCCACCCTTTGGGCTCCTTCTGCTAATCATGTGTTTATCTCGTGTTAGTAGAAGTTTGGTGAGAGATGATTTGCGGTTTTCAGCCTCATGCTTTTCAGTTTGTTACTGCTCTTCAGTTTGTGTTTGTGGGTTTGTATCTGTTTTTCAGTGCATGTAGTCAGTTCGAATCTGTTTTTCAGTGTTTTCTTTTATAGTTCGCTTCTGTTTTTCAGTGCGTTCTTGTCCGCTTGTTTCTGATTTTCAGGTCGCTCTTCTCAGGCCTTTCTGATTTTCAGTGCGTTCTGTTAGTTCGTTTTGACCAGCCGATCGTTTTCTAGTCATGTTGTGGGTATGTACTCATTGTAGAGTTTGTGCTATGCAGGGGCTTGGTGTTGGGGTTCTTACTTTGACCCAAGCCCAGTCCATGAACAGGGCGAGGAGGAGTTCATGGATGAAGAATTGGTTGCTCCAGCATGACCAATGCTCTCATATGCCTTTGTTGCGGGAGATCCGTGAGAATAACCCTGATGATTTCAGTAATTATCTCCAGATGACAGACCCCGTTTTTCACCGTCTGTTGGCTCTGCTGTCCCCTTATATTATGAAGCAGGACACCTGCATGGGGCAAGCCATCACTCTGGAACAAAGGCTAGTTGCCACCTTGAGGTACTTGGTGATGGGGAGAAGTCTGCAGGACATCAAGTTCTCGACAGGCATCTCCCCCCAGGCTCTGGGGATCATTATTCCAGAGATCTGTTCTGCTATCATACATGTCCTGCAGTCCAGGACTATATTAAGGTAAGTTTTCTCCTTTAACATCACATTCCATGTATGTAATGTTTGCTAATGCTAATGTAATATGCTATGAATGTCCTCTTTGTCCTCATGCATGCTGGAAGCATTTAATGCTCCTTTTTTGTCCTTCATGCATATTTGCCTTCACTAACCTCCCCAGCATGCTATCCTGGGCCCATACACACCTAGCTTAGTCACATAACAATGTATTTTGTCAGCTCCATTGTACTGCTTTACCCTAAACACCCCCTAAAATGTGTTTAAATTTTATTTTTGTCCTTAAATTCAGGCAGAGTGCCAGAGACTTTTTTTGGGGGTCCCAAACTCATTTGGAACCCTCCCCCCCAACAACTAAGTCAACCGATACCAATCCTTTATCTGCTGACTTTGGCAAACCCATACACACTATACCTACCTCTTTTGTGGTCATATTTATGGATGAATTCACCAAAGCATGTAGTGCAAGGGCCTGCCTGAATACTTTCAAATGGTATTGTTTAAAGTTTTGTTCTCCTATTATCTTGATAGGTAATTTCAGAATGTAAAATTGTGCTTCAACTTGTACAGTGTGTATTTATATTTTTGTATTATGACACTTCTTACCTGTCCAGTGGGCTGCCAAAAGTGTAAGTAAGTAG
Organism: Aquarana catesbeiana; assembly: GCF_042186555.1. Classification (NCBI taxonomy): domain Eukaryota; kingdom Metazoa; phylum Chordata; class Amphibia; order Anura; family Ranidae; genus Aquarana; species Aquarana catesbeiana. Next base: position 181,498,912 of record NC_133331.1, on the reverse strand, counting down.
GGTCTGGCCAAAGTAATACAAATTATGTATGCATTCAGCTCTCAACTAAGTGGAGAGGGTTACCTGTCCAAAACAACCCACCTAAAAATTTTTACAATGGGCCATCAGAGGGCGTGAGGAATCTGATAAGTGGACCTTATATTTTTGTCTTTAAATACTCCTTAAAATAAATGTTATACTGATGTTGGCCAAGAATGTTTGTGTCCAATCTGCTTGCAATTTTATGTGCAAAAGTACTCATTTTTTGTTTTCTTGTTTGACTCCAGAGTTTCCTTCAATGCCACAGGAATGGCGGACTGTGGCTTCCCAATTTGCCCAGTGGTGGGACTTTCCCAACTGCGCAAGGGCAATTGATGGGAAACACATCCACATCATGCCACCCCCCAACTCGGGGTCATACTATTACAACTATAAGGGGTTTAATAGTATAGTGATGTTGGCGGTGGTGTCGGCGACATACAAGTTTTTGTATGTGGACGTGGGGAAAAATAGCTGGATGTTGGATGGTGGAGTCATCGCCCAGACCGAGTCCTACAGGCAGCTCCAGAGTGGTGGCTTGGGATTGCCACCTGCAGAAGACAATGTGGCTGGTCTACCGTTCGTCTTTGTCACTGATGAAGCATTTGGGCTTGGTGAACACCTGATGCAACCATTCCCCATGAGGACCCTCACCCCGGACCAGAGGTTTTTTAATGACCGGCTGGCCAGAGTCAGAAGAGTGGTGGAGAATGCTTTTGGCATAATGGCCAGCTGGTTCCGCCTATTCCTGATGCCAATTCACATGGCGGAATATAAACTAAATCATATAGTACTTTCATGCTGCATTATGCACAACTTTCTAAGGAGAAATGCTTTGAACTATGTGGCCTCAGTTGGGCCTGAGGCCGGATTGCCAGATCAGTCAACCCTGACGGCACTTGAAGCTGGCCATCCTGGCTTGCCCCCCCCCCAAAGCACCCACAAAGTCTGTCAAAAATATTTGGAATACTTTGCAGGTAGGGGGGCCATTGATATGCCAGCAAATGTTTGAGAAACATTTTTTATATACACTTCTATTTTAAACTGAAATAGTATTTCATTTATTTACTGCTTGTGTTTCCTTTAGCTATCTCCTAGGTTTTCCAATGGGCTTTTCTTTTTTGCCATTTTCTTCAATAGTTCAAACATAATGTAGTTGATACATGAGGTAAGAATCCCCCCCCCTAACAAGTATTATGTTGTGGGTCTGCTAAAAACACACCTTGTTTTTGTTGTTAATGTATGTAATGCATTAATGATAAAAAACATCCTTTTCAGCACCATGAATTGTTTTGTGTCCTGAAAATGGCCTGATTGGGGCAAATTTTAGAGCACTGTGGGGGTTATTTACTAAAGGCAAATTCACTTTGCACTACAAGTGCACTGAAGCTACACTGAAAGTGCACTTGTAGTGCAAAGTGGATTTGCCTTTAGTAAATAACCCCCATTGTCACTGTAAACACCAGCTTACTCCAAAAATTGGTATTGAGCATTGAAAGAAGAAGCCACACATTGTTGAGTATAAAACATTTTACTCAAAGCACATTCACATGTGCTTTAGAAAAGGGTTTTTGAACAAACCAACAAATTTGTTGTATAACATTTTTTTGGGTTAAACAGGCATGTTAAAACCATAAAACATACACAACTCAGGAACTTACAAAGTTCAGCTTTGACAAATGAAGGCAATATCAGACTAATGTCCAAACTGTGTTGATCTTGCCTTCATCAGCTGGGATGATGTATCCCCTATGAAAGGCAAATTTTGAAAATGCACACAAATTGGGAGTCAAAATGGGTATTTCCCTCCTGATCCCATGCCTAATGTCAACAAGTGCTAGCTCCCATCATGGGGAATCAATGGACGTGTTTCAGGGGTGCAATCCCTTCCTCTCATCTACTTTAGTTGCGAGGAAGGGGTTGCACCCACAAAACCCATACATTGATATCCCATGATGACAGATAGCACATGTTGACACACTGTGTTCATCTTCAAAATTTGGCTTTCAAAATAATTTAAAAATGTTAGAAAAATAACAAATATAACAACAAACTTGAATAATTTTGGGGTGTTTTAGATTCTGCCTAAAACATCAAAGATGTTTTTGCGTCTTTTTTCAACATCATTGATGTCTTCCTTGATTTTCTGTAATTCACTATTGCACACCATTATCTCCTTGATGAGGACTTGTGCACTTGCACTTGTGAAATGAGATTCTTCTTCCACAACATCCACATCACCTAAAATAAAAAAACACACCATGTATTATAAATATGCAGGCATAAATCTATTACCTTAAGCAGTGGTCTCAGACACTGACCTGTTGTGGTCACTATTTCGCCCACTTCATAAACCTCTCCTTCCTCCACATCCTCAGATTGTGGTGTGCTGAGTTCCCCTTCTTTAGGCAGTTTGGGGTTCCTGGTGTCCTCAGAGGTCCCGAGTCTTTTCTCCCCTATGTGAATAAAAAAAAGAATTACTTAGCCCACAGATATTTGTGGCCAGAAATATGAATATGAAACATTGCTTGAAGTGTCATACAATTGTCTGTTTTTGTAGAGTTCCAAGCTGAACACATGATTTTTTCCCTTTCTAAAGCTGGAATACTTACCCATTTTGTGCAAGTTTCCCACTTGGAGACACCCTAGTATCCACTGGAGCACCTGTGTGGGACACCCTAAAAAGTTTGTTCTGGTGTCCCACACTAGTGCTCCTGCATCCAGATGTGTAAAGAGCTGCTGAGTGTCCTCTCTTTACACTGAATCAAGTTTGCATTTCATTCTAGTTACAAACCCATTTAGACAACAAACTTCTTTTAATACAAATAGGCATGAACAAATGTAGTTAACCTGCATCTGCCAAAAACATTGTATTAGTGAGCGAACGAACGATGTGTACTACGGAAGATCTAATGAACAATGTTTGCTACGAACGATTACTGTGCCCACAAACCTGAAACTTGCCATTTTGTTTCAATAGTTTTTATTAAAGTTTTACAGATAACTTCCATAGGTAACGAATATTGTCATACATCTAGAATCAGTATTGCGAAGTCCGCTATACAGGCATATATGACATAGTAGAATACAAACAGTTGTAAATAGTTTCTGTAACGAGCCCCTTGCTCGCCCGGTTCCACTCTCCCGACACTCCTCTGCAGCTATTGAATCAGATTGCAACGTCTGATGGTTCGGTCATTCAATGCTCCCGGATTAGAACTTCAGCTATGTGCCGTTCTAACCCAGTTGTGATGGCTCAGAACAAACACCAGGCAGGCTGTATGTAAGTTCAAACAGGAATCTCTTTTATTGCAATATACAGGCTCTTTTATACACTAAAAGTGGAGGTGCATACCTCCGACTCATATTACTCTAACAATACAGCTGTAACCTAATTAACCTAATTAACATGAGCTAATTAACTAATCCCTTTAGACAGCCTAGATGACTCAGACATGACCTTTAGGCCAGACTGGCCGTCTTGTAGTTCAGAAAATCCAATCAACATTATCACAATAGCAGAGTTAATTAAACACAAACAACAGTGGGATCTAATGACTCTTAGATCCCATACTAGAGACTTATTTACAATACACATTTTAGCAGATAACAGACAGGTAGCTGGAATTGATGACATTAGCATTTAACAGTAGGAGTCCCAACGGTATGAATCAGTCACTATTCCAATATGGCAAATCCAGGGTCCCCAGAGTCTGTGTGTCCTGGGGGACCAGGACCCGAATCCACAGCAATACCACCTCAAGGGTCCCCAGGCATACAGCTCACAAAGAGCACCATTCCCCCAAATGCCAGGGCCCATCGGCAAGAGGCTAGCATACAGTCCCCTCCAAAAGTCTCTCTCCCGGCTAGGTCTGTCACATTTCTCCCCTTTCGGCAGGAGACTAACACAGGAGGAGTCCCCAGACGGGTTGACTCCCAAGTTAGTCAGTAGTTCCAGTCTTCTAATGCCTGTACCCACACAGTACCCTAAACAAATTGCTCCAAACAGAGTATTACTCACCCAGCCAACCTCTGCCTCTCTCAGAGAACATATCTGCCGCTGGGGAGAGGCCTGGACTGGCCCTTCTCCCTGGAGTCCTTTCTGCCACTGGAGAGAAGACAGGGTGTCTGGGCTCACTCCGTCATGCTGTTGGGGATCTGGGCCGAATGCCCAGCATCCCGGGGGGTATATAGGTGGAGACTGAAGTCCCATCCACCTCCACAGGAAATCCATCCTCTGTTAGTTGAGGGCAGAGTCCAGCAGTACTCGGCCCTGTTGCCATCCCTTCTGCTGGAAACCCCACACCATCTGCTCCGGCTAACTGTTGGGGAGGAACAACACACACCTCCTCTCCCTTCTCCCCCTGTATCTGCTGCTGGGAAGTGATTGCCACCTTCTCAGCCTGAGCCTCCGAAACTGCCAAAGGTGTGGGGCAGAGGTCTCGGACCCTCTGTCCGGTTGCCAGCGCTTCAGCTGGGGAAGTTCCTTGTAACTTCACAGATACTTCTGTTGGTGCTGGGCAGAGCACAGTGAAGTTAGGCTCTAATAACAGCTCTTCTTCTGCTGGAGGCTCACCGGGTTGTTCTTCCTCAGCAGAAAAGTCTATCAAATCCCCTGTCTCTGCAACTGGTGTCTGTGGATAAAGGTTCACCATCTCCTCTCCGTGGAACCCAGAAGATGCTATCAGTGCTGGGCAGAGCACAGTGAAGTTTGGCCTAATAACAGCTCTTCTTCTGCTGGAGGCTCACCAGGTTGTTCTTCCTCAGCAGAAAAGTCTATCAAATCCCCTGTCTCTGCAACTGGTGTCTGGGGATAAAGGTTCACCATCTCCTCTCCGTGGAACCCAGAAGATGCTATGGCAAATCCAGGGTCCCCAGAGTCTGTGTGTCCTGTGGGACCAGGACCCAAATCCACAGCAATACCACCTCAAGGATCCCCAGGCATACAGCTCACAAAGAGCACCGTTCCCACAAATGCCAGGGCCCACGATCGATCGGCAAGAGGCTAGCATACAGTCCCCTCCAAAAGTCTTTCTCCCGGCTAGGTCTGTCACAGTTTCAACAGTAATATACAGTGTGGGTGCCATAAGTAGGGCTAACAGTGCTGTCTATCAACCCCAAAAACCCCAACTGGGTACTTACTGTGTCTGGGGGAGGGAGACAACATCCCTTATCCCTGTGCTGTAGAGGGAAGGGTAGGCAGGGGCAGTATGAACACGAAGTGGAACATATTAGTTAATTCAGAGGTTGACACGTTTTTCATACCAGTTGATACAGGGAAGCCAGTATTTAAGCAGTTTGGAGTGTATTTGAGCTTCAGTCGTCATTAGACGCTCATAGGTGAAGTGAGTCATTACCATGGTAATCACATCAAGTAATGTTGGGACACTATCAGTCTTCCAGTTTCTAGCAATCAAAAGTCTTGTTGCTAATAGAATGTGGGTAGTAGTTGTCCTATAACGTGGCAGAATGGAGTCTATGTTAATGTTCAAGATGGCCAATTGTAGGATGAGTATACATTGTGTTTGTGTAATGTCAGAAAGCAGGTTAGAAATGTCTGTCCAGAGCTTTTTCAGGTGTGGGCAGGACCAAAATATGTGGCATAGGGAACCTTTTTGTCCACATAATCTCCAGCAAGTGGAGGAGGAGTTGGGGGTAAATCTTGCTAGTTTCTGTGGTGTTAGATACCACCTTAGAGATATTTTCTTGGTTAATTCCCAGAGTAAAGCACATTTTGTGGATTTGTATATAGATTGCAGGGCTGATTTCCAGTTTTGATCCGAGAATGACTGATGTAGTTCCTCCTCCCATCGTCCGAAGGGCAAAGATTTGGTAAACTTTGTCTTTTCATGTAATGTTGAATAGATCAAGGAAATGCCTTTGCAATTCCGACTGTTGGAGAAGTAATAGTTCCACATGTCAGTGGGTATTGCTCCTTCCAGGCGAGGGAAGGAGGAGACACAATGGTGAATCCTATGGTATATTAGGAAGTCTTTGGTAGGTGCATTGTATAATTTTTGGATTTGTGGGAATGTCTTTTTAGTTATTGTATCGTGGATATCTGAAGTGAGGGTTATATTGTTTGTTATCCAGTTTGGTAGGGTTAAATCTGAGGTCAGTAGTTATAATGTTTCAAGGGGGATTGGGAGTGCTTTAGTTACAATATGGTCCCATTTAGAGAGACACAGTGTTTTCCAAGCCATAACGGAGACCTGAATTGATGGCGCAAGAAGTTTGAAGTTGGGAGGGTTCACAGCCAAGTTTTAAGATTCCCTCCTGGAATCGTGGTCGACTCTATGTGCCCCCAAAGAGTTGTGGTATGTGTAGAAAGCCAGTCTTTCAGTTGTGACAATATCGTGGCAGTGTAATAATCTTTTATGTCAGTATAACCTGTCCCTCCAGCTAGCCTATGTTTGATAAGTTTATTGTGCCCACTTCTAGCCTTTTTCCCCTGCCAAATGAATTGATGGATGATGGATTGTAGAGATGTGAGGTAGGAGGAGGGTAGTGGTATGGGTAGTGTGCGGAATAGGTATAGCATTTTGGGTAGAAGCATCATCTTAAATGCTGCTAACCACCCAGACCATGTGAATTCAAATTTGGAAAGTTTGATCAGTTCCTGAGAAAGGGTGTGTTTAAAGTTTACATAGTTGTGAGCATAAAGTTAGTTTACGTGTCTTGTGAGTGTGATTCCCAAGTATGAAAGATCTGTGTCAGCCCACGTGTATGAATATGTATTTCTAAGTAGGTTGCTGGTGATTCCATCCATGCCTAGTGTAACGGAATGTCCCACACTCCACTTGAGTGCTTCCATCAGTATACCACTTCCTCTCGGTCTGGATACAGATATCCGATATTCCAACTGCTCATAAGCACAAAACAAGGCGACACTTGTTTCACTGCTAACATGGACTTTTTTTTATGTTAGATCTCAAAAAAATATATACAGCAGGATGACTAAAAGCTAACCTAATTAACATTAGCTAATTATCTAATCCTTTATCCAGCCTAGGTGACAAAGAGACATGACCTTTTAGAACAGACTTGTGGTCACCGAGCTTCACACAGTACATTATACATTATCATAAGTACAACCACAGGACATTTTCTCACAATAGCAGGAGCTAATTACAATTAACAATACAAACAGTGATCTCATCCCTCCTCAGCCTAGTCATCAACAAACTGTAGTAGGAGTAGACTGTTCGTCTCCTAGCTATTGACTATTCAATACACATTACCATAGACATCAACACAGGGTTAATTAGAACAAACAACAATGTGTGAAATACCCTTAGAACCTGTGGTGAGCCAGACTAGACTCATTTACAGTAAGCATGTTATAGCAGACATCAGACAGGTGAGTGGAATTGATATTAGCATCTCCTCACAGTATGTGTCCCAACAGTATGACTCAGTCACTATTGCTAATATGGCAAATACAGGGTCCCCAGAGTCTGTCCTGGGGGACAAGGACCCGAAGCCAAAGTAACAACACCTCAAGGGTACCCCAAATGCCAGGGCCCATAATCTGTAGGCAAGAGGCTCACATTCAGTCCCCTCCAACAGCCTCTGTCCTGGGTGAGTCTGTCACACCTAGGTCCAATATGAAAGATTTGTTCACGTTTACCTTGTAATAAGAGATTTTACTAAATCTATGTAAAACTGATTATACCGAAGCCAGGGAAATGGTAGGATTGGTCAACATGAGTATCACATCGTCTGCGAATAGATTTATTTTGTGTTCTATGGTGCCTATCTGGAAACCAGAGATGAGTGGTTGTGGTCTTGTAAATTCGGCTAAAGGTTCAATGATTAAATTAAAAATGAGAGGTGATAGGGGGCATCCCTGACGGGTTCCATTAGAGATAAGGAAAGGTTTCTATAGCATTTCTGCAGAGTACACTTTTGCTGAGGGAGCTGTATAAAGGACCATGATAGTCGACAAGATTCTACCCTGGAAACCGAATTTACATAGGGTACGATGGAGGTATGTCCAATGTACTCTATCAAACGCCTTAAGTAGGCAAAGTAGGATCTTTCCCTGGCTTTGGTAATGTTATGATAAGAGCTTTGAGCATTTCAGGAGGGAGAGTGGAAGAGGAGGCAGCGTCATTGCATACTTGAGTTAGGAAGGGCGTTAGAGTAGTTTGGAATTGTCTATAGTATTCTCCACTGGGTCCATCTGGACCTGGTGATTTATTGGAAGGCAGTTTTGAGATCAAGTCTGACAGTTCTCGGGTTGTGAAGGGGGCATTAAGTGAGGAGAGCTGGTCAGGAGTTAATGTGGGAAACTTGCCATTTTAAACTGTACAACAGTAAAGAAAAGCACATGTACCAGCACAAAAGTAATAATAACAATAGGAACACATGACAAAATACTTACTTTGTTGCAGCACTCTCTTGATTCTTCTGTACTGATCCTGCTCCCTCAATTTGAGGTCTGACCATCGTTTCCTCAGTTGATCCTTGGATCGCCGTACCCCAAAATTCTTCTGCAGACTTTTCACATACTTTTCACAACTTTAGCCATGATCTTGGCCTTTCTGACATTTGGGTTTGGGTAAGGTCCATGCTTCCTATCATAGTCAGCCCTCTTCAAGATGTCCACCATCTCCACCATCTCACCAAAGGACATATTTGAGGCCTTAAGTCTCCTCTGGGATTGGGACGTTTATGGCTCTGTACTTTTGTCGTCCTCGTTGCTGCTGTCTGCATGCACTTGCTCTTTCTCCACCATGTGCTCTCCCACTGCGTCGAAAGAGAAGGGGTGGGAAATATACTAGAAAGAAGGTCAGAATTTCACGCATGCACAGTGTATATAAAGCGTAACATGTGTGCGTCATACATACGATCTGTGAGCGGAGGATGGAGTAGCATAAGCGCTGATCATGCTAACGTTGGTACAATTTGAACTTGGTGCATCGGTGGCCTATACTGCTTATAGATTGAGGCCTATATTGAGACGAGATTATAAGAGTTTAGCCTGACAATAGGGTTTGTCTTGTGTTGTGCCTTGCAGATAAAATGGATAGATTCAACCATCACGACTTCCTCCCTAGCTTTATTGATAAATACAGGGAGCTGCCCTGTCTGTGGCAGGTAAAACATCCTTTTTTAGAAACAACATCCAAGTACGGGGAGTCCCGGAAACGGAGGGCTCTGAGGATATACAAGCTATATTACAAACCCTGTTCAACAACTTGATCGGTGAACCCCCTACTAAACCTATTGAAATGGACAGAGCTCACCGTGCCCTGCCTCCTAAAGGAGCCTCCTCCAAACCCCGAGACATAATTTGCAGGCTAAGCTCCTATCCCCTGAAGGAGGAAATTATGAGACAGGCCTGTCTCACGCGCAAAGTGACTCTTGATGATGTTCAAATTCAGCTATACCCAGATCTTTCCTGGATCACCCTGCAAAAATGCAGACTTCTTCAACAACTATTGTGCACTCTACAAGATGAGAATATCCCCTACTGCTGGGGATTCCCTTTTAGTCTCACAGTGAAACACCAGGGCAAAACAGCCGTGCTGAGATACCCGGAGGACTTAGCTGCTTTCTGTGACACTCTGGAAATCCACGTCCCCCAGCTCCCTGAAGGTCCCCCCTACTAAATGCCCTCGGGCCATGGATGTGTCTAGAAAACCTGCCAGATATAACAACGGGTGACCTGACTTTATTCCTGCTACTGGGGTGCTAGCTCACCTAGTGACCTATCACCCACCTCTAGCCAGTGACTCTGCCCTGGCCATTACCCAAATTTCAGGCCCCCCTCCAGTGCCCTAGCTTTATTCCAAGTTCGCATTATGGGCATGTCTCGAACGAGACTAGAGAGATAGAGAGACCTTCCATACCTCACCCCTCACCCCCCGTTGTTAGATTACAGTTGATTACGGTCTTCTTGTCTTGCTCGACTGACCTTGGGTTCCCCTGTGCCCCCCTGACTCATCCCTTGGGACTCAAGTTGGAGGAGCCCACGGTTGACCTAGGCCTGTTGGCCTCCAAAGGTCTTGTGATAATGTTTGCAGTAAGTTTTCAATGTTCTCTTAAACTAACTTTTTTCTTTTTTCTAGCTTTCCTTTTATTCTTGTACTCTCCCATCATCGTTTAGCTCCGTGGATGGTCTCTAAAATCTGCCTGGATCTCCTCCTGTGGGGTGCCCACTCCCGACCTCTAGTGCCTGGAAACTCTGCAGCCACATCAGATAAGTATCCTCCCCTTTGCTTTTATCCACCTCCATGGCTAAGATCTTATTCTTAAATGTCCATGGCTTGAATTCCAATAGAAAAAGACACCTGGCGCTGAGGGAGTTTAGGCAGTCATGAGAGGATGTCATTATTGTCCAGGAAACACATTTTGACAAGGGGGGCTTCTTTGCGTTTGCCTCCAAGTATTTTCCCCAGATCTACCTCTCCTCAGGACTCCATAAATGAGCGGGGGTCGCCATACTTATTAAACAGGGGTCCCATTTTCCTGCTCTGACTACTACAGTGATCCCCAAGGCCACTTTATTATCTGCCGAGGTCTATGGCAAACACAGGAGGTTACTTTCCATGCGGTTTACGCCCCAAATGTTAAACAGCTCGGGTTCCCGTCTAGGGTGTATGCCCATCTCTTCAGATCAGACCATGGGCTACTTAGAGACTCAAAGCTATTTCGACAGCTCTCCAGACGTTATGCTCTTTTTGATGCCTGGCGAGTCCTCCACCCTGGCGACTGACAGTATACTTTCTACTCGGCCCCCCATCACACACACTCCCACATAGACTATTTCTTCATCAACAACTCCACTATACAACTGACCCGTACATCACAGATACTTCCGATCTCCTGGACTGATCATGCCCCTGTACTGCTGACACTACACCTTGGTATCCCCAACCGCAGACCCTATAACTGGCGCCTAAACACGTTTCTTCTTCAGCACCTTCACTCGAGAACAGAATTGGAATCCACTTTAAAATACTACTTTGCGGAAAACATCCTGGACACGACCCACCCCACACTGTGGGAAGCCCATAAGGCGGTATTGAGGGTTAAATGCCTTGCACTGTCCTCTGCCATGAAAAAAAATGCACAGTCCATTAAACTGCAACTGGAAAAGGAGCTTAAGGTCCTGGAACATCACTTGCAAAGTTCCCCCACCTAGACCCTCCTTAAAAAAATCTCCACCCTCCGTGCGACTCTTGGTGACTTAGCAATCGGCCGAGTAGAGAAAGCCTTAATCAGACTAAAACAACTGTACTACGATAAAGGCAATAAAGCCCACTCCCTCCTGGCTAGGAAGTTGGGTGACAGCGCCCACATAACGCCACACCAGATTAAGAATAGCTCGGTATGCCTGATATCCCATCCCAGGGAGATAGCCCACTCCTTTGCAGAATTTTACATGGATCTCTACAGCAACCCTGGTATTCCCAGCAATCCTCCTTCCCCCAAACTCTCCCAGCGTATGTGACACTATCTTTAGCAACGTGGGATTTCCCAACTCCAGCCATCAGACTTGACCTTCCTAAACACACAGATCACTGTAGAAGAACTAGAGCAGACCATCAAATCCCTACCCTCACATAAGACCCCGGGACCAGACGGTTTACCTTATGAATATTACAAATCATTTCTCCTTCTCTTACTCCCCTATATGTGTAAACTGTTTAACGCCTTTCTTCAGGACACTTCGTCCCTTTGGACATGCAGCATTCCTTTATTACGGTGATTCCTAAACTGGACAAGGATCCCTCCCTCTGCACCAATTACAGGTCCATTGCCCTCCTGAATTCAGACTTGAAGATTTTCACCAAATTATTTTCAATCCGTTTGAACACAGTCCTCCCTTATCCACAAAGATCAGGTGGGCTTTGTCCCACTTCGTCAGGCGGGGGACAACACTAGGAAAATAATTGACCTGGTTGAGGTAGCGAACAGGGAGGGCTTGCTGTGCCTGCTCCTTAGCTTGGACGCCGAGTAGGCTTTTGATCGCCTTGGGTGGCCCTTCCTGTTCGCCATGCTACGCCCTGTTGGGTTCCAGGGGCCTTTCCTTCGAGCAATTCAACCCTATACTCCAGCCATTCCTCCCAAGTCAAAACACCCTTTGCTCGTTCCTCCTCGTTTTCAGTGACTAATGGCACTCGTCAGGGTTCCCACTTTTCCCCCTGCTTTTCGCGCTTTGCATGGAGCCCCTGACCGCCACTATTCGTGGAAACCCAGACATAAAGGGCATATTGGTTAGAGGTAGGGAGTTCAAAATGTCACTATTCGCTGACGACATTATCCTTACGCTGACCCAACCTAGAACTTCCCTCCCGAACCTCCATGCGGAACTTGATCACTACAGAGCTCTTTCGGGATACAAAATAAACATATCCAAATCGGATGCCCTTTCAGTTAACATTCCCCACGTAGAGACAGCCCATCTGAAGGCCAACTTTCCCTACAGCTAGAAACTCACGGCCTTGAAGTACCTGGGGATCTATATCACTCCAAAATTTGCCACCCTATACCAGGAAAATCCCCCCCCTTTTTTGCTCCATCAGAGCCCTCCTACTGCAGTGGAAAAAACATCATATTTCCCTACTGGGGCGGATTGCCTCCATAAAGATGACAGTCTTGGCAAAACTATTGTACCTGTTCCAAACCCTGCCAATTCCTGTACCCTATGGACACCTGAGAAAGCTTCAGACTGACTTGCTCCAATATACTTGGAATTACAAAAGACATAGAATCCTTCATTCGGTACTAATGGCGGCATGCTCGGACGGGGGCCTGGCTTACCCTAACCTTATTAAATATTACCAGGCGGCCCAGCTGCGGGCAATAGCCTCCTGGTTTACCCAGCGCTCTTATAACAAATGGACGGAAATCAAAAAGTTATGGCTCGCCCCGGTACACCCGAACAACCTACTCTGGAGTGCAAACGCGGAAGTAGACCCCAACAAACGGTTGACACCAACAACCGTTTGTTGGGCCCTATGTCCCAACTTCAGCAGCTATGGCGCAAGCTGACACCCCAGCATAAGTTGTCCTCTGACAGTTAGCTCTGTCTGCAATCCCAAGGTGCCAGATAGCCTAACCCACTGAATGTCCTCGCCGTGGACTATGCAGAACCTTTTCCACTTTGGGAACCTAGTGGATCCTCGGTCTCGCAAATTGCTACCTTTTGCCAAACTACAGGCCAAACTTGATATACCATGCCAGGAGTTCTATGGGGAAAATACATATAAAATCCTTTACTTCTGGTACACGACCCCAGATGTACTCCATGCCATAAACCCTACTAGCTCCGATCACTGCTGGTGCTGCCTGGGGGACAGAGGTACCCTCCTTCATATCTACTGGAGCTGCCCACTGATCTCCCCTTTTTGGACCTCGGTCCAGCAGATGCTGGTCCGCCTCCTCGAAGGGCCGATCCCCATCACTCCAAAATTTTTCCTACTGGGATTGTCACCACTGAAAGTCCCTGTACCCTATAAGAAACTAGTACACCATATCCTCCATCTCGTGGCATTAAATTGGAAATGATGCTCCCCTCCCTCCCCTGAGGCCCTGCATGCCAGGATTAAGGATGTGGAAATGATGAGAAAATGACCGCTAGAATACAGAACAGACTGCGATAAGGTCTGGGAGCTATGGCACCCCCACCTAGGATCCACCCTGAACAGGTAGATAAGACAATCTGATGACCTCTTACTCTCTTTTCCCTTTTCCCCCTCTCTCTTTCCTTTTTTTTTTACTATGATTCCCCTAGTGATTATTATTTTCATATATGCAAGTTAATATATTTTGGTTGATAACTATGTCAATGCACTTACAATGTTCTAATAGCATCAGATACGTAACCACTGTTGCCTTTAAGTAAAACACCAGTTGCTGGGCGTGATTGTGTAACAGTATGTGTTACTTGTGAAGACTGAAATATTCCCGTTTATGTACACGTGTAATGCATTGCATTTGCATTTGTCCATGTCAAAGACTGTTATTTGGAAAAAACAAGGATTAAAAAATTTGCAGCGTGACGAATGTGCTATCTCCATTACGATCGCTAGTTTTACCAGACCGAACGCTTCCATCTCGTACTTGATTCAGAGCATGCATGGAATTTCATGCGGTCAGAATTGTCTACACACGCTCGGAAGTTACGACAACGGATTTTGTTGTCGGAAAATTTGAGATCCAGCTCTCAAATTTTTGTTGTCGGAAATTCCGACACAAAATGTCCAATGGAGCCTACACACGGTCAGAATTTCCGACAACAAGCTCATATTGAACATTTGTTTCGGAAATGCCGATCATGTGTACGTGGAATGACAGGTTTTCTTCCAAGATTGCCCTGTATTTGGCTCCATCCATCTTCCAATTAACTCTGGCCAACTTCCCTGTCCCTGCTGAAGAAAAGAAAAGAAAATCCTGATGGTTTCTCATCATGATACTATAAGAAATTCTCTACTCAACTAGCTCCTAAATTGGTTGACCTTTTTAATTTTATTAGCAATGGTCATACATTTCCTGATGAAATGCTATTGGCTAACATGTCTCTAATTTCAAAACCCAATAAAAACCTATTACTACCTCAAAATTATAGACCTATCTCTGTAATTAATAACGAACTGAAAATCTTTAGCAGAATCTGAACCGATCGTTTGTTATCATTATCCCCACTTTAATTTCACCATATTAATAATTTTTTTTCCCAAATGCTATATTATGGATAATATTAGATTACCTACAAACATTATTCAAGATGTTAACTTGACTTCAAAAAAACTTTTACTCCTAGGCCTAGATATTCACAAGGCATTTGGTAGTGTCTCTTGGCAATATATGGTTTTTTTATTACAACGATTTAAAGATGAATTCATTCATGCTTTTCAAGCATTGTACCCTCATCCTAAAACTTGTATTAAATTACCAGGATGCACTTCGGATTTTTTACAATTAGGACGGGGTACGTGACAAGGATGCCCTTTATCCCCATTACTATTCACTTTAGCTATAGAAGCTCTTGGAATTGCCATTTTAAATAACCCTGATATTACAGGCTATTCTACCAGATGTTCTAATTTTAAACTCTGTATGTATGGAGATAATGTTTTACTATTTTTATCCACACCTGTAATTTCTTTACCAAATTTACTCAAAACTCTTAAAAAATGTGATACAATTTCAGGACTCTCAGTTAATGTCATGAAATCTGTGGCTTTGCCAATCAACTTTTCTAGCTCAGATATAATTACTCTTAAGGCTTCTTTCCCTTTTCTTTGGTCTACTTCCTCTATTTCCTTTCTAGGTATTACTCTCACCACAGAAGTTTAATTACTTTTTCAATAGAAATATCTTCCATTACTTAGTAAAATTAAACATCTATTTAAAACATGGACCACTTATCATATTTCTTTTTTAGGCAGAGTTGTTGCTATTAAAATTAAAATGTCTATTCTTCCCAAACTCTTATATTTATTCTGCTCTCTTCCAATTTTTATATCTATTTAAAAAAAAAAAATATATATATATTTATATATATATATATATATATATATATATATATATATATATATATATATATTGAGGTATAAAAGTCATGTACAAGATGAACATAAGGGGAACAGAAGAAATGCAATAAGACATAATAAGTATGTAGCTCAGTGTGGGCAAGTGTGAAATTGGAGAGCCATATGAAGAACGTTTCAGAGAGATGACCGACAATAGGCATTACAACAAAACAATTGATGGAGCCCTATAAACCAGCTAGTAGCAACCTGTGGACTATTTAGGGCCTCTGAGTTATGTCAAGTCAGACATTGCCATAGTGAGATTGGGTCAGTCTGGGGGAGACCCCCTCTGCACCCCACACTCCCAAGGGGATCAAGCTGTGCCGGGAGGGGAATCTCTAACTCCCGACTCCAACCCCAATCCCAACATGGAACAGTAGTATGTGTTTAAGATAATAGCTATTCTCATAAGCATAAAATTACTGTAACTCTGATTTTCGTAATAAGCTCTATAACCCAAAACGTTTGGGTATTACAATATGGGTAAAATAGGATAGAATAGGAGGAGAGAGGAAATTAAGTTGAAGAGAGAGAGAAAGTAGAGAGTTTAGAGTTTGTCTATCAGCAGGCTTTTTGGTATAGTTCAGCCTGGCTTAACATTAGGGAGGAAGGAGATGCCTACATGGAGGGCCCAGGGCTCCCAGGTGGCTTTAAATTTGTGGACTGTGTCTGATAATATGCTGGATAACTTTTCCTGAGACATTATCCAGGAGATTTTCCTGTGTGCGACTCCTGTGTGTGCCTTCAAGTGGGAGCAGAGATCTTTGGTATCACAGCATTGAGGGAGACAACCATCAGGGTCCTGGGGATCAGGCAACCAGTGAGCTTGTCGATAATGTTGAAGATTTTTCTCGAAAAAGGGCTTATTCTGGGGCATTCCCACCAAATGTGGGCCATTGTTCCTGAAAGTTGGCAACCACTAAAGCATAGAGGGTTGGTCGAGGAGTACATAGAGGCTAATCTGGAGGCTGTATAATACCATCTAGAAATTACTTTCAGACTGGCTTTTATGAGGGATGTATTTAGAATGCCCTTGAAGGATTTAAAACAAGCCGTCTGCCAGCTCCCCAGGTCCCAGAAGAATTGGAAACTCGACTCCCAGGAAGTCATGAAAGGGGATTTGGAGGTAAAACAAACAAGTGATGAGTAGATGATCGAGATCCCTCCCTTCTGTTCCATGGCCTGTCCACACCAGAGTTCATAACTAGCGAACCTAGGTGGAAGTGTTTTTTTTTTTCCAGAGTGAGTGTAAGTGCAAAATTTGTCTGAATCTGAAGCGTTCTGAAGCGGGTAGATCCAACTTACTGACGCAGTAATTAAGGGAAAGAGGACCTGTGGAAGTGTAGAAATGTCCGATTCGGTACAGTCCCCTTATCTAGCCACCATTTAAATGCTAATATGTTCATGCCTGGAGGAAAGTCAGGGTTATTAAATAAATGGGACAGCGGCTTGCTTGTTGAGGTCAGGGCCGTTGACATGAGGAGTGAGATAAGGTAGGAGCCATTATCGGAGGACGGTTTTTCGGGGGACACCACAGTAAGAAGTCCAAGGTGTGGCCGGGAACTGCTTGTCTTTCTATTTGAACCCAGTCCGGTGTTTTGAATCTAGCCTAAGCCCCCCCTTTTCCTGTGACAATACAGTGTGTGTTGCGGAATTCTGCATCCACCCTTTCCCCAGGTGAATTTCAGTAACTCGCTTTGAAAGTATTGAATGTGGTCCCTTTTAATCGGGATGGGGAGGGAGCAAAATAGGTAGAGCAGTCTGGGTAGCAGTGTCATCTTTATAGAGTTTATCCGTCCTATCCAGGATAGGTTATGTTTGGACCAAGACCTAATTCAAGTTTACAGAACATAGGGGGATAATTACTAACAGGGGGACTCCATCTTATGTGTTAAGTTCATTCCATGATATTTAATGGAAGACTCACTCCATTCAAATTTAAAGGATTTCTGCAAAAGGGTAACTGTGTCTGTCTGTAGAGATACATTCAGCGCTTGGGATTTAGAATAGTTAACCTGGAGCCCTGATATTTTGGAGAATTCTTCTAATGTCTGGCATAAGTTAGGAAGCAAGGTGATAGGGGAGATGAGGAATCAATTGCTCTCCTAATTTGGTCAGGGCCCTGTCTGCCTGGGATGAATCCAACTTGATCTTTGTAAATGTAAGTGTTGATGAATGATGTGAATCGGTTGGCTAAGATTTTGGTTAGTATTTTCAGATCATTATTAATGAGGGATATCAGGCGATAGTTGCTGACTTCCTCCGGATTTTTGTCAGGCTTGGATATTACAGCAATGTATGCTGTATTAAGTTGTGTGTCCATTGGGTCACCCCAGGTCTTGGCATTACATTTTTTGCTAGATGGGGAGCTAAGGTGTTAGCAAATGCTTTATAATATGGGGTGGAGAGACTGTCTGGCCTGGGGGCAGATCCTCTTTTAAGGTCCCCGATGACACCTAGTACCCCCTCGGTAAAGGGTGCTTCCAGAATATCTTTATGTTCGGGGGATCAGGCAGGGATGGGCAGATTATCCAGGAACTGATTAATGGATTGGTTATTATTTGAGGGATGGGCCTTATACAGTTTGGCATAAAAATCCTGAAATGCCTCTAGAATTTTTGTGTGGCTGCAAGACCTTGTCCAGGTATTCTGATCTTTGGCATTACATGAAGCTGTATTCGAGGTGACAGTTTGGATGATAGCATAGAAGCTATCTTGTCTTTCTGTGTATAAAATTTGTTTTTATTCCAGCAAAAGTATTTTTCTGCTTGTGCCGTGAGAGCCAAGTTAAGCTCCAGCCGGGCTTTATCAAGTTGGATTATTGTGGTGGCTGAGGGTTTCTTTTTGTGTTGGGCTCGAAGCGATGCGTATTCTCTTTCTAATCTCTCGATTTCGGCTGTTCTTTCACGTTTATTTTAAGCGGTCAATCGAATGATTTCCCCCCTGATGAAGGCCTTGTGGGCTACCCACAAGTTCTCCTCTGAGGTTCCATCAATATTGTTGAATTTAAAGTATTCCTGTAATGATTTCTCATTAATGGTGACTGTGATTGGATCAGAGAGGAGGTACTCATTCAGTCTCCAGTGTGTAATGGAAATTTGTAAGTTCTGTATATAATTGTATTCTATTTTGTATGTATTGCACACTGCCCTCACTGTGCACACGGCACTAATAATGTTTTCAATAAATGTTTACATTCTTTTGAGTCCTGATTAGAATAAGCCTGTCTATGTAACGCCCCTTGTTACCATAAACGTACAATTGTAATATTAATGTGATACCTACGTAATCATGTGCATAAAAACCTTCAATTGCGTCATAATAAAGCAGAACAGTAATTTGGAAAGATGCTGAGCGTATCTTTTGTGTCTGTTCCCTACTGCAGTAGTTATTATTAATTTGGAACCACTAATCAATATGAGGATAGGAGTTGCCTATCATCAATTCAACCGAGTCAGCATGGCGAGCTTTGCCTTAGGAGGGGATTCCAGGTGACCCTGAGTATCCGAAACGAGGAGCTTGAGACGATCCGAGAATTTCTGATAATCAGCCGGCTGAGGTAAGCCTTTTCCTTACATTTGAGTTATCAGACTTCCTTGATCGGTAAGGCATTTTCGGGACAAAGGGTACCTATTTTACTCCCCTTAATCGAACTGTATTGATTGGTGGTTATATGTTATGTTGTCCCTGTCTATTGTCCATCGGAGTGTTATAGATAAGAAAGGGAAGAATAGTGCTGTTCACAGGTATATGTAGTACATCTGCTAGATAAGTAGTTTAGAGGCAAGAGGGTATAGGCACAAGTAGAGAAGAGAGAAGACTGGCCAGTCATCATGGGCATTGAATTAAGTAAGGGAATGAAGGGTAAGAGACCCTCAAAAATGCCCAGCGCAAGAGGAGCGCTATATATGAACCAAAGGTGCGGTTCCGCCTATACTGAGCCCCTAGATTAATGGTTAGAGTGGACAGGGATCCACATTGGGTAACTGGGTTACCAAAGTCCACAGGGACTAAGAATCACACAGAGTAAACAGCTAGAGAAACAGCTATCTATGTGAGCAGGATGGATCAAGGGTGACATTAACACTAGACAGAAAGGGACATTTTCATGTTAAGTTGTGGGATGAATTTGGGGTCAGGCACTACAACTATTAGAGTCAGAAACAGAGAAATGAGAGGTAAAACAGAATATTTTATATGTTGTCAGAGAGAGAAGATGGGATGAGCACTGTGGCTCCCCATCTGATCATAGAATCATAGAAGCTAGATATAAAAGTTATTTAAACAAAATAAGGAAAGCAGAATTTAGGCAGGGAAATATTAAAGAGTTAAAAGAAAGTGAGAGAATGATATGCATGTGTTGTGTACAAATGGGAAAAATGTAAGCGATTTTAGAGAGATATTGGTGTGTGTGCGAATGCTGGGACCTTTAGTTCTATTGCTTGTGTGTGTCATGTACGCAGATGTGACCCCCTCCTTTGTGCTCTCATGAAAGAAATGTGGCTGGGATGAGAGGTTAGTGATAAGCTGGAAGGACATCATGCCAATTCCAGTTTTTTAGACAAAACATTTATAACAAAATGTGCCGGGTTAACGAATCTAATGGTAAACAATGTGATCACAATTATTTTGAATCTGTTTTCCAAACATGGTAAAATGAAGGTTACATTTAACCGTGTATTACACAAATTGAATATCCTTTGATAGTGGAAACAGTGCATTTAAAAAAGGGAAATTAAGTAAAATTAAGTAATAATGAGTATTAATTTCTAATATGAGTTTAACAATTATATAGATATAATGAAACTGGTTTAGACAACCTTTGGTTGGAAATGAAATCCAGGTTAATGGGGAAATTTGTAATGAATGAGATTAGTTTAGATTAAGATAACAATTTTGTAATTTTACATTTATTCAATAAGCCCTTATTGAGAGAAAAAAAGATTAAGATGAGGTTGTTATTTGGAATAAAGCTGCCATAATATTTAACAAAGCCAAGATGGATGGGATACATAAGAAGTATGGGGGCAACTTCTTATGAAACAGGACTTTAGAAAAGGTGATCATTTATGTCTGCCAGCCACTCTTTTCCTTCAGCTTGACACATGGACCGTGTCATCAGTCACAAGCAGTTATGGCTGCCTTAGTAAATGAGCATGGGATAGAGCCAGGGTTCTCCACAGTTGTTTTTATAACACACCACTTCTTGTTTTACCTGTTACCAAAGGTGTTACCAAAAGCTGAACATCCCTCCCAGAGATTACAAAAAGATATATCCAGATGCCCAAGTTAGGATCTTACGAGTATGCATTTTGTCTGTATGGACATGTTTTTTGGATGTCCAGTGGCAAATGCTACTGCAAAGGCCACAGTAAAAAGTGTTATCAGAAGTAGTTTTTAAGTACAGAGTGCCAGAAAGTACAGAGAGTAACAGAGGAAATCATTTTTTATAGGAGAGTCCTTAATAGAAGTTTTGAGGTTTTATTTTTACACCCCTTACTGTCTACAATGTAGCGGACAAAGTAGAGTAAGAAACTAAAAAACTTTTGCCTGAATGTTTTCTTATATTTTATGAAGCCCCTAAGGGGGATATTGGACTCTCTCCCTATGGGATTTGGTTTGGGAGTGTGTTACTCACTTGCTTATATTTTGTCTCAGCAGCTGAAATCCTTCATTCGGATCTCATAGAGAATGTTGCTGATCTTTTAAGGTTTTTGACAAACTCATTTATGTGTTTTCTCCCCAATTCCAGATCCTAAAAGTTTGGAAGGATCTAAAACTAAAGCCAGGTGACTTGTGGATTTTTAAGAGACATTTATATATAAGGAAATGTTTGGAGACTCAATACAGCATCTATTTCATGTACAGTTTTTGCAAAACTTGAAGGAAAAGTCACCTGGATCCACACCAGACACTGCAAAAATGACTAAATTAAAGAAATCTCTGTGTTTGATTTGTTTCCCTCTTGTGATCACAGTCTAGGGTACTTTTTGATTCAGTTACTTTAATTGTACGGGATATATATATTTGAAAAATAGTTTAGCCATGTTGAAGTCATATTTGTCTTTTGTACGTCTTCCATTTTATGTAGAATTGTCTGTGTTTACATATGCTGATAAGTCAGCATGCCAACAATTAAGCTAGAAGGCCATTCTGGCCACAGGAGTGTACAGCCAGTACTCTGTAAATATGTCTTATCAATCATTTGTTTTTCACAATGAAAAGTCATTTTGTAATGAAAAAGTTGCTCAGCTATTATTTTCTCCACAATGGAGTTTTTTGCCTCTTTGGCCAGGACTACCTCCACCTAAGCGTGTGGAGGTTCCAGGTTAAAGGTGATAGCAGGTATGGTTAGTGATCAAAATATTGATCAAAAGAGGGGAGACTGTAATGGAAATTTGTAAGTTCTGTATATAATTGTATTCTATTTTGTATGTATTGCACACTGCCCTCACTGTGCACACGGCACTAATAATGTTTTCAATAAATGTTTACATTCTTTTGAGTCCTGATTAGAATAAGCCTGTCTATGTAACGCCCCTTGTTACCATAAACGTACAATTGTAATATTAATGTGATACCTACGTAATCATGTGCATAAAAACCTTCAATTGCGTCATAATAAAGCAGAACAGTAATTTGGAAAGATGCTGAGCGTATCTTTTGTGTCTGTTCCCTACTGCAGTAGTTATTATTAATTTGGAACCACTAATCAATATGAGGATAGGAGTTGCCTATCATCAATTCAACCGAGTCAAGTGCATCTGGACAGACTTTGGGGAGAGAAGGCTGATGGCCATTATTACTAGGGAGTGTGTCTCTAATGTGGGAGTTTTAGACAAGTGGGATAGTGTATGTGGAAATCAGAATATGGTCAATTCTGGCATAAGTGTTGTGAGGACTAGAGTAGTGCGTGCGTGCGAGACAACAAGTCTCTTGTTGAGGGATTTCGTTCTCTCCAAACGTCAGCTAGACCCTGCGCATGTATTAGTTTATATATTTTGTGGCTTACTTTGGGTGGGCAGGTCAGCCGGGTTCTGAGTGGCTTAGACTTATCCACACCCTGATCAAAGGCGACATTGAAGTCACCCCCCAGGATGAATGTGCCCACCAACATAGGGTTAAGGATGTCAAAGAGACATGAAAAGAATTCTGCCTGTCCCTTGCTAGGGGTATAATAGGACACCAAGGAGTACACTTGTCCCTCAATTGTTCCCTTAACTAAAAGGAACCTACCCTCTGGGTGTTTAGAGTCTGAGATCCAGTTAAAGTTGCATGATTTGGAGAAGACAATGGGCTACCCCTTTGGTTTTATTTTCTGCATTTGCTAGGAAAAAGTTAGGGGAGTGGGCATGTAGGAACGTAGGACTGTACCGAACCAGAAAATGAGTCTCCTGGAGCATAACTACATCTAGGTTCATAGATTTATAGGCGTCAAAGACTTTCCTGCATTTGAGAGGAGAGTTTATGCCCTGCACGTTGTGAAAGGCGACCCTTAGAGTGTTCTGTGTGGAGTTAGCCATGGGAACAGAAGTGAGGGGTGCAGATGAATCCATCGTTACTTACCTTAGGGAGTCTCCTCCAGTATAGGCGTGTGGAATGAGTTTTCAGTTGGAGCATTTGAAATCTAACGCATTTAGCAGGCTAGGTGTGATGACTATCTGTAGGAGACAATACAGTTAAAAGATGTGTGATAGACAGGAGAGGGTAAGAGAGAGAGGAAAAGGGAAAGTAAGAGGGGGTGATTTCTCCCTAAGCAGGTATCTGGCCCCAGGGGGGAGAAATGATCCCTGGGACCCATACACAAAAAAGGTAGGTTATCTGAATTAAATAGGCTCAGATTTCCTATCCCCCCAAGACCTGAAGGAATCCAAGGGATAGGAGGAGGCACATGGGTACCACCCCAGACCAGGGCACCCACTGGAAAAACAACATTATAGCTGTGTCAAAAAATAATAACAAAAAGGCAAAAACCATACCAAGAACGGCAATTATTCAGGAGAGTAACAGTAATGGGATATAAATTGACCCCGAGGCCTGTCCCCGAAGGGACTCTCCTTCCCTCTTGAAATATATATATATATATATATATATATATATATATATATATATATATAAATGTCAAGAGAGAGGGGCGTGGCCTGCCCTGGCATGAAGATGGTCACCTAATAACTGAGCTCCGGCCGCCATAGGAGGAAACTACCTCAAATCTGAGGTAATTTTGACACGGACGGCATTCTAACGATGGGGACTGCCTCACGGAACTCCTCCGCCTCCCGATCTCGCTCCCCCAGGGAACTAACCAGGACTCAGAGCCAACACATCCCTGAGATGTTTAGGACGGGTAGAGGGAAGAGTGAATGTCCGGAACGAACGGGAATGAGGGGTGAAGCGCAAGCCAGATGCGGGGGTGATTCTTATCGCACACAGGCTGACTACGCTACTAGAGACACCCATCCTTAACTGCTGGAATAGCTTAGTGCCGGCTCGAGGGCACTTTTAAATGTGAGTGTACACTTTGTATTTAAGTGATAATAAATACGTTTTAAACGCACTGCGCAATGATTGTTGTCCATATATTTTGCATGAGGAAAAACAAAGCTCAGGCATAGCATGTGTGGAACAGCACAAACAGGTGAAGTGGTTATCCCTATTAATGAACCGAAGGCATATTATACAAGAAGTATCTGGTGAGTGGCCTATCTAAACGGTGGTGGTGTGTCACAAATATGGTGGAAAAGTCACGATGAATCACAGATGATACACATCGGCACGTAAAGAAAAGGCTGAACATACAGCATCTATTTACGGATTTACACTTGGCACATGGACTTTGTGTTAATTTTTTTGATAGTAATTTTAACTTGCAGATTGGTGGATATTGGTGACTTACATATATGTTCTGATAGTGTGGTGATACAAAAGTGGGAAACACATATAATTCTAGGGGGGCTTGAGGGAGTTTGTACTAGTTTATTGATTGTATAATTTATTAATTAAGGACACTTAATGACATGAAATGTGGTGTTTGGTAAAAGAGTATCGCACTCAGACACACAGATTATATGTTTTAAAACATAACATACACAACTCTGAAACTTACAAAGTTCAACATTGAAAAACTGCAGGCAATATCAGACATTATAGTGTTAAAAATGTGTTGATATTGCCTTTAGAAGATGCACACAAAGTGGGAGTCCAAATGGGTATTTCCCTCCTGATCCCATGCCTAATGTCAACATGTGCTATCTCCCATCATGGGGGATCAACGGACGTGTTTTGGGGGTGCAACCCCTTGCTCTCACCTACTAGGGTTAGGAGGAAGGGGTTGCACTCACAAAACGCATACATTGAGATCCCCTGATGGCAGATAGCACATGTTGACACACTGTGTGCATCTTCAAAATTTTGCTTTTAAAATGTACAAAAAAAACAATTGTTTTAGTCCAACAAATGGGAAAATGGATGGGATTTGAAAGAAATGTATATTCTCCCCAACACATCTACCATGTTCTTTGTTGTTCCATAACATTGTTTCTTCCTTATAATGTCTATTTAACCATTCCATACCATGATGTCGTGGATGAGCCTTTGGGCGCTGTCACTTGTGAACGGTTCAGCTTGCTCTTCAACAACCAGCACATCACCTAAAAATTGGTTAAAAAACATGTATTATAAATATGCAGGCATACATAGATTACCTGAAGCTGGGGTGTCAGACATTCACCTGTTTGGGTGACAATCTCGCCCACTTCCTCCACCTCACTTTCCTCCAGATCCTCAAGGGGTCTTGGACTGATTTCCTCTTCTTGATGTGGGGGTCCCTGGTGTCCTCTGAGTGGTGTCCTCCAAGTCTTTTCTCCCCTATGAGAATGAAACAAAAGGTATACTTAGCACACAGATATTTGAGTCCAGAAATAGGAATATGAAACATTGCTGGGAAGTGGGGTACAATTGTCTGTTTTGAGTTCCAAGCTGAAGACATGATTTTTTTACCTTACCAAAGCTGGAATACTTACCTTTTTGTCACAATTTTCACACATGGAGACACCCCAAAAGTATCCACTGGAGCACCTGTGTGGGACACCTTAAAAAGTTTGTTCTTGTGTCCCACACTAGTGCTCCTGAGTCCAGATGTGTAAACAGCTGCTGAGTGTCCACTCCTTACATTACACTGAATCAAGCTTGCATTTCATTCTAGTTACAAACACATCTAGACAGAAAAGTACAAAACTTAATTTTATACAAATAGGCATGACCAAATGTATTTAACCTGTATCCGTCCAAAACATCGTATTTAATGAGCGATCGATGTTTCCTACAACCGACTACTGTGCCCACGAACATGAAATTTGCCATTTTAAAATGTACAACAGTAAATAAAAGCACATGGCGCAGCATGCAAGTAATAATAATGATAGGAACACACGACAAGTACTCACTTTTTAGAAGCACTCTCTTTATTCTTCTATACTGATCCGGCTCACTCAGTTTCAGGTCAGACCAGCGTTTCCTTATTTGCTTCTTGGAGCGTTGTTCCCCAAAATTCTGCCGCAGACTCTTCACAACTTTCGTCATGATCTTGGCCTTTCGCAAATTAGGGTTTAGTTACGGTCCATGCTTCCCATCATAGTCGTTCTTTCGCAAAATGTACACCATTTCCACCATCTCTTCAAAGGCCATATTAGAGGCCTTAAATCTCCTCCTCTGGGATCGGGTCGTTTTGGGCTCCGGGCTTTCCTCTTCCTTGTTAGTGGAATTAGCACACACCTGCTCTTTATCCACCATGTTGCTCCTACTGCGCTCCGAAGAGAGAAGGGGCGGGGAATCTTTGAGAAAGAACGTTAGTGTCAGGTAAGGGTACTCACTGAGGCCAGGATGCTGAGAGCGGTAACCTCTTGCGACTAAGCGCACTCCACTCCTGGAGATGGTACAGGGGGTGAAGGGCACAAAGAGGCACGAGTCACCAGCAGGCTGAGCAGGTCTTGCATGAAGGTCACCGGCAGGGAGACAGCTGTGCAGGACTGGAAGATGCTGAAGCTAAGAAGGAGGATGAACAGCTGATCCAACAACAGGCCGGGGGTCAAACACCGTTGACTAGTAAGAGTCTCTAGATAGGCAAAAACAGTCTAGTGCAAAGGACTGTTAGCAGGTCTGTCAGCAGGCTGATGACTTAGTACTGAAGATTGATAGCAAAGTCTGTAAACAGGCCGAGGGTCAAACACAGGTAACTGGAAGCAAAGTCTGTGAGTAAGCCAGGGGTCGAGCACTGAAGACAATAGCAAAGTCCAGGAGCAGGCTGAGGGTCAATCACTAGAGACAGGAAGCAATATCCATAGACAGGCTGAGGGTCAAACACAGGAAGCAAGTGGAGAAGTCCGAGAGGCAAACTGAGGGTCAGATGCAGGAAGAGATCAGAGCAGGTCAAGGTCAATCCGGGTCACAACAGGTAATCAAGAATCAGGATACAAGCAGGAAACACACGGGGAACTGAAAGACAAACCAGCAATCTGGTCATGGCACAGAGTGGCTTTTATTGGCCAGTGGGAGTCTCATGTTGTGCGCGCTATTGCCGTTCCGCTGAATCGTGCACGCGCATTAGCCGCTTCGCTGTATTGCACACAAATATTAGCCGTTTAGCTGAATTGTGCACGCGCATTAGCCATTTCGCTGTATTGTGCCAAGGGATGCGCCGGAGTGCCACTCTACCGTGCATGTGCGAAGGAAGGCAGCGATATTGGCAAAACTGGTACTTGCCTCTTTCCTGACAGTCAGGGGCGGGCGACGCGGGCGGAGTTTCACGCATGTGCAGTCTATATCAAGCTAACACGCATGTGCCGTACGTACGATCTGTGTGTGGAGGAAGGATGAATGGAAGTGGCGAGCGTCCTTAATGAAGGTAAAATTTGAACTTGGCCCATCACAGTGGCCTATACTGCTTCAAGATTGAGGCCTATATTGGGATATGATAATGAGAGTTTAGGCTGACATTAGTGTTTTTGTCTTATTGTCTTACAGCAAAGATAAATCACTTTAAGGTCCCAGAATTCATGGCCAGTTTCATAGACAGATACAGGGAGATGAGGAATTTGTGGGAGGTGAAACACAGCTTACATTATAATAAACAAGTTAGGAGGTCATCCCTGGAGAAACTTCTGGAATTTGTGAAGACTCGGGTCCCCGATACAAACAAAGTTTTTGGACAATAAAATTGGGATCTTGAGAAACATGTATAAGAAGGAGCACAATAAAATCCAGAAATCACTCAGGAGCAGCAGCAGCGCAAGTGTATGTACCCAGGCTGTGGTACTTCAACAAACTGCGGTTTCTGGATGACCAGACTGACCATGACTTTCTACCCTTCCCTGCAGCCTTCCCTCCACCCTTCCCTCAACCCCAGCAGAGGCTAACGAGGAACAACCTGGGCCTTCCATCCTGGAAGAAGTGGATGCGCCCAGCTGGAGCAAGGTATATTTTTTGTAGACATATTTATTGTCCTAAAATTAATGATGTTAACTAGATGTTATAATTGATAACTAATTAATGATTTTAAACAAAATGATTTACATATGAATAGACAGTAGTGGCCAAAATGTTTGAAAAAGAAAGAAAAATGTTGGGGTCAGAATGACAGTCTTTTCTATTTATTAACATTCAATTTGCAAGTCATGAGCTAAAAATTGTGTGTGATTGATGAAGCAAAAACTAAAACTATGTCTCTTTTTTATACACAGGATGAGCTCAGCCAGGAGGAGGGTCTGGAAGGTGGCAGGCAGGAGGAGGCCGTGCCCAGTGACAGCCAGGAGGAGGCCATGCCCAGTGACAGCCAGGAGGTGGCCATGCCCAGTGACAGCCAGGAGGTGGCCGTGCCCAGTGACAGCCAGGAGGTGGGCGGGCCCAGTCTCAGCCAAGAGGTGGCTGGCCCCAGTAGGAGCCTCACCCGATCCCAGGTGCCTCCCCTCTGCATTCAAACAAAAAGGCCCAGGAAGGGGACGAAGATGGAGGAGGCAGCACTGGGCCTCATTAGGGAAGTGAATGATGTGCTCAGAGGCCTCCCCAACACTGAAGAAGCCTATGGCTGCTATATAGCCACAAGATTGTTGAAATTGGAGGAGGGCCAACGCTTACTCTGTGAGAGAATTATTTTTGACAGCCTTCAGAAGGGGTTGAGGGGCCAGCTGACAGAGAACAGCCACATATATGATCTCACCCATCCTCCTCCTCCTCCTCCTGCCACAAGTCCACCACCAGAGCCACAGCCTCCAAGGAAGGCTGCAGGGAAGGCTGCAGGGAAGCGTGAGGGAAGGTTACAGCAAAGAGAAGAAAGTGATGGCCTGGGTTCAGTCTGGTCTGACAGAAGACGCAGGCTGGTGTAGTACCACAGCCTGGGGACATAGATATCATCTGTCTATATAGAGGGAAAGAAAAGAGCCACACTTAGGATAACAGAAAAAGGTTGCTGCCTCCCCTAGTAAGGCTCCCCAAAGGGGGCTCTGGATAGTAACATGCAAATAAAAAGTGGGGTTAGATGGCGCTACCTGAAACTAAGAGCACAGGTTGTAAGAGAGTGGGACTGTGCCTGGGGTGTGCAATATACACCAGACCTCGGCACCTACTATCCGAGCCAAAATGATCAAACCAGGCCCTCTAATGGGGGTGTTTTTTAAGAGTGTGTAAAAAGTCTAAGTATAAATGGCATACACCCTCAGAGTAACCCCTTAATGGGGTTATCCAAAATGTGACCTAGTGTTTCCTAATTACTAGATATATATGCATATATATTCGAGATATCAACTTAAAATATAAATAAACATAAAATATCACCTTAGCCAGGTATCATCTATATGGGTCCCAGAAGTGTCCCTTGTGTGTCTAACAGCCAGCTACAGTATCTGACGATAGGCAGGCCATAGACAAATATAAGGGTAAACCGCCGAGATAGGGAACAGCAGCAGCCCGCTGTACTCCAGCTGCGTTCCACCTTCTCGATTACCCGGAAGTGAAGTAGTGTGCGTGGCTCCGTCATACGCGTTTCTTCATAGACGTCCTCAGTGACGGTGCCACCATACTGCATACTACGTCGATATGTAGGAGAGCACCCATGCCTGTCCCATCCCCTGTTAAGGGAAGCAGCCAATAAGACCTAAGTACCGGATCAGTGACCCGGAGCGTATACACACAACAGTGCGCACGCTATACTCTGAGTAAATTACCAGGCAATGGTACAGAGTGTACAAAAATGGAATAGATGGACGCCATGGTAGCGCTCTCCCCAATTGCATAATAAACCACATATACACAATGGTAATACATGTCATAACAGGTCAGAACTGGGCGTGTGAATATAAATAGCTAGTGCAGATCTGAAGAGCCAATGGATAAGCTCCCCCTAGAAGTGGAAAGGTAAATTCAAACCTCGGGAATATATAGGTAAGAACCAGATATTACCTGGTAAACCTCAACATGACGTCATCAAATAAATGTTAATAGCGTAGAGCTAAGAGGTTAACCCCCAATAAATAGTATCCACATGCCAAGCTTGTACTAACACATTTAGAAATAAATAAAATAAATGGAGAGTTCCTACTCTCCGAGATTACCTAGTCCACAATGTAACCAATCCACCTAGACCGATAAAAATCTTCCCAGATATGAAGGGTTTCTATAAATGTCAAAGATGCCTACCATGTAGGGTCAACAAAAAACAACCTCGTAAAAGGGAAACCTTTAAATCCAGAACTGATCATAGAGAGTATCGCATAAGGGATTTGATTACATGCCATAGCACTCATGTGACGTACGTCATAGAGTGCCCATGCCACCTTCAGTATGTGGGTAAAAACCACCCGCCCCCTGTATGTTCTTACCTATATATTCACGAGTTTGAATTTACCTTTCCACCTCTAGGGGGAGCTTATTCATTGGCTCTTCAGATCTCCACTAGCTATTTATATTCACACGCCCAGTTCTGACCTGTTATGACATGTATTACCATTGTGTATATATATGTGGTTAATTATGCGATTGGGGAGAGCGTTTCCATGGCGTCCATCCATTCCATTTTTGTACACTCTGTACCATTGCCTGGTAATTTACTCAGAGTATAGCGTGCGCACTGTTGTGTGTATACGCTCCGGGTTACTGATCCGGTACTTAGGTCTTATTGGCTGCTTCCCTTAACAGGGGGTGGGACAGGCATGGATACTCTCCTACATTTTGACGTAGCGTGCAGTATGGTGGCACCATCGCTGAGGACGTCTATGACGAAACGCGTACGACGGAGCCACACACACTACATCACTTCCGGGTAATCGAGAAGGTGGAACGGAGCTGGAGCACAGTGGGCCGCTGCTGTCCCCTATCTCGGTGGTTTACCCTTATATTTGTCTATGGCCTGCCTATCGTCAGATACTGTAGCTGGCTGTTAGACACACATGCTGTTAGGACTTTTTGTATGCTGGTTTTAATTTTGGTTTTAATATTTTTTTAATAAACGGACGAATTTACATTCTACTACACTATGCGAGCTAATCTCTTTCTTACATGAGGAATATATCTATGGCTATATCCATTCCATCTATGGCCTAAGGGACGCTTCTGGGACCCATATGTGTGTTACCCCTGCAGGGGTGATTGAATCCGGGACGCTTCTGGGACCCATATAGCAGATACCTGGCAGAACCGGCTAAAACAGAGAGCAACTATATGCGCATTACCCCTGTAGGGGTAACTGGATCCGGTGAGTGGGGACCCTTGTGGGGAACACACAAGTCACCTGGAGATATTACAAGCACTCAAGTCACCTGTTGATGGTTTTTGCTATACCGATGTGCACAGCCTGAATACTACCTATATGGGAACTGTTGTTATATATTTTTTTTTTCACTTATATACACAGACTTACACATGCTTTCTTCTGGAATCACTCTGTGTTTGGCATTTTGCTATATTGTTTGCACTTTATGCTCATTGCTTTTTTGATAATCTCCCACACTTTAAATTGTTTTGGTTTTCATAACATATATATTTTTGCATGTTGGAAGCAACATTATTGCATTTTTTCAACTGCTAGATTGGTATGATTGTTTATATGCACGTTTTGGTACTTTTTGGAATTGGTGGTCACTCTTATCTGCACATGTATTTAATTTAAGGTGATAGTTTAGATTTATTTATATTTTAAGTTGATATCTCGCATATATGTATATATATATATATATATATATATATATATATATATATATATATATATATATATATATATATATATATATATATATATATATATATATATATATAGTAATTAGGAAACACTAGGTCACATCTTGGACAACCCTATTAAGGGGTTATTCTGAGGGTGTTTGCCATTTATACTTAGACTTCTTACACACTCTTAAAAAACACCCCCATTAGAGGGCCTGGTTTGATAATTTAGGCTGGGATAGTAGGTGCCGAGGTCTGGTGTATATTACACACCCCAGGCACAGTCCCACCCTCTTACAGCCTGCGCTCTTAGTTTCAGGTAGTGCCATCCATCCCCACTTTTTGTGTGCATGTTACTACATAGATATCATCTGCTGCTGGTCCTGATCTCGGGGAGCCCAGATTTAGGCTCAAAATGATATGGACTCCTCAAGATAATTTTTTTGTTTACACAGACTTGGTGTCTGCCCTGGGTCCAAAAGGCTTTGCAAATTCCCAAAGTTTCTCCAGCCTTGCCTTCCTCTTTATTTTGTTAACCAGAATAAATGGATTTTATTTTGAGAAAATACTTGCCTATGTGTTTTTATTAAAATAGGACAGATTGTGAGTAGGCAGGTACATTTCAAAAAGACAATGTCAAATTAACAAGGAACACCAACCAACCTCCTTGAGGTTACAAAATACAAGATAATAATGCTATTGTGGTAACTTGACACACCAAAAAAAATATATATATATATTATGGAGATCACTAGAAAATAATTTTGCAATAATCCAAAAAAAGGAGATCTGGATGAAATCAAAAATTAAAAAAAAAACATGACTATAAAAAATATTTCAAAACATTATCCTGGAGATCTGGTTTTAAAATAATAAAAGATTATTCACGAGATCACGAGAAATAATAAAGAAATACGTTTGTGAGAACTCTGTGTGAATATCAGCAGCAAGACAAGTTCATTCTTCTAGCATTATAAAGTACAAAAGAATGCGCTGCTTTAAAAGATCACAAAATTTGCAGTGTGAGGAATGTGCTAGGTCCATTACAAACGCTAGTTTTACCAGACCGAGCGCTTCCGTTTCATACTTGGTTCTGAGCATGCGTCGTTTTTGGTACGTCGGAATAGCATACAGACGAGAGGTTTTACCGATAGTAATTAGTTCCGGCGGAAAAATTTAGAACATGTTCACTATCTAAGTCCATCAGAACTTTCGATGGAAAAAGTCTGATGGGGCATACACACGGTCGGAAAATACGATGAAAAGCTCCCATCGGACGTTTTCTGACGGACATTCCGCTTGTGTGTACGCAGCATAAGTGACTCAAAGATATGACGTTTTAGGGTAGACTTCACGTCTCCTAGCTCTCCGACTATACAATACACATTATCATAAACATTAACACAGAACTTCTTCATACAATAGCAGGGTTAATTAGCACAAACATCAATGGGTGAAATACTCTTAGAAGCCACACTAGTAGACAACAGGAGACCCAGGGCTTTCCAGATCTCATTAATCAGCATTCCTTTCACATACATCTGCTATATGGGTCCCAAGCATGCAGAGACCATCATAGGCCTCCTTAAAAATGTCCTTTTATATTACATAACAGAATACTTTCCTAAATCCTTGTAGCTCCCTCAAATGCCAGGGCCCATAGTTGGGAGGCAAGAGGCTAGCATTCAGTCCCCTCCAAAAGCCTCTGTCCCGGATAGGTCTGTCACATTTCTCCCCCATCAAAGGTTGACTAACAAGATCCCAGACCTCCACCTGGTCTGGACATGCATTAGTCGGGCAAAGTGAACTCACATAGTCAGTCCGCATGATCTCCAATCTTGGCTGCAAGGAATAGTTGACACCAGCAGGTGTGGAGCAGAGGTCATTTACTCTCTGTCCAGCTGCCAGCACTTCAGCTGGGTGGTTTTTAACCTTTCTGGGGCTTAGTCTGCTGCTGGGCAGAGGGGCTGATCACCCCAGCTTCCTGAAGCTGTAGAGACACTGTAGGTGCTAGGCAGAGACCAGCGGCACTCTGCCCTGTTGCCAGTGATTCAGCTGGGAGTAGCAGCTTCACTACATCAGCTTGTTGCCGGAGAGAGGGGCCGACTTCCCCGGCTCCCTGGATCTCCACAGTTGTTGCCGGTGCTAGGGAGAGGTTGGTAGCACTCTGCCATATTGCCAGAACTTCTGCTGGGGACTCCATATCATCCGCTTCGGCTAACCGTTGGGGCAGGAGGCTGGATTCCTCCACTCCCAAACTGTGGTCTTCCATTGGGGGGGTGAGCTGGCTGCTTCCTTTTCCGTTCCCTCATCTGGCTGCTGGGATGACATGTCTATGGTACTGTCTCCCAGGTTCACGGATCTTTGCTGGGGAGGAAAGACCAATTCCTCCACCCTGGCCAACTGTTGGGGAGAGATGACGAACACCTCCTCTCCTTTCCCCCTTGTATCTGCTGCTGGGAAGTGATTGACACCTTCTCACCCTGAGCCTCTGGAACTGCCACAGGTGTGGGGCAGAGGTCTTGGACCCTCTGTCCAGTGACCAGCGCTTCAGCTGGGGAAGTTCCATGCAACTCCACAGATGCTGCTGTTGGTGCTGGGCAGAGCACAGGGAACTTTGGCCTTGATACCAGCTCTTCCGCTGGATGCTCATCAGGTCTTTCTTCCTCAGCAGAAAAGTCTATCAAATCCCCTGTCTCTGCAACTGGTGTCTGGGGATAGAGGTTCACCATCTCCTGTCCATGGAACCCAGAAGATGCTATCAGTGCTGAGCAGAGGTTAGCAGAGCTCTGCCCTGTTGTCAGCACTTCAGCTTTGGGGGTTGCAATCTCCAGATTTTCCACTGCCGATTCTCTGGCATGCTGCTGGACGACAGGCACATACCTCCATCCAAGATCATCCCATGCAGAAACAGGATCGTCAAGGTAATTCAAGGTAATGTAAGCACTTGCTGCATCCGCCATAAGACCTCCGCATCCATAGCTACGGGGGCAGGTTGGTAAAGCACACTGTTACTATGCCACCTTGCCCTCTCTTCAGCCAGGATTTCAGAGTTCTCAACTGGTATTTCCTGATAGTCCCAGGCAAAGGGAGCCCAGCCCTGGCGCTGAACAGAGTCTAGCAGCTGTCTGTAGGCGATCTCCAGCTCCCATTCCTGAATGGCCAGAAACTCTATATCTTCCAGTGCACAGTGCACTTCCAAGTCGTTCAGTAGCCCTTCTCTGAAATCCATGATTTCGTTCAATCGCCACTCCAAATCACTCCCAAAGCCAGGGTCCCCTGTCAGCTTCACATACAACAGTCCCAGGCTGTCATCCGCTATCCAAGGGCATTCTTGGGATACATGCCACCGGAGGGCTCTGTAGTTCTCATCCAGCCGCATCTCTGCCCAGGCCAGCCTGCTTAATTCAGTTGTCTGCTCCTTGTGCGTTTTTTCTCCCAAAAACAGCACCCGCAATCCAAACTGCAACCAGTACATTTCCTGGATGGAGGGCAGAACTTTTCCCTGGTGTTGCTGCTCATGGGCTAGCTCTTCCTTCCAGAGTGCGCAGCGAATAGAATCAAATCATCCCAGCAGGACCTGCTCTGATACTGGTCCTCTGTGCTGTATCTGCATCTCTCGCAACCTTCTTCTGAATTCCTCTTCCATGGGGGCTGTTATCTTTACCTCTCCTATCCTCTCCTGCTATCTGGACCTTGGATCCAGGTGGAAGTTTGGATGTCCCAGACTGCAGGAAGCGTCCCACTGCTTGCCACCAATGTAACGTCCCACACTCCGCTTAAGTGCTTTCATCATATACCGTTTCCTCCCAGTCTGAATATAGATATCAGATATTCCAACCGCTCACAAGCACAAAACAAGACGATACTTGTTTAGTTGCTGAACATGGACTCTTTTATTTGAGATGACACACAAATATATACAGCAGGCTTACAATAAAAACTGTAACCAGAAATCTAATTAACATGAGCTACTTATCTAATCATTTACCCAGACTAAGTGACTCAGAGATATTACCTTTTAGGGTAGACATCACGTCTCCTAGCTCATAGAATATACAATACACATTATCATAAACATCAACACAGAAATCCTTCTTACAATAGCAGGGTTAATTAGCACAAACAACAATGGGTAAAATACTCTTAGAAGCTACACTAGTAGACAACAAGAGACCCAGGGCTTTCCAGATCTCATTAATCAGCATTTCTTTCACATACATCTGCAATATGGGTCCCAAGCATGCAGAGACCATCATGGCCTCCTTAATAATGTCCTTTTGCATTACATAACAGAATCCCTTCCTAAATGCTTGTAGCTCCCTTAAATGCCAGGGCCATAGTCAGTAAGCAAGAGGCTAGCATTCAGTCCCCTCCAAAAGCCTCTGTCCCGTCTAGGTCTGTCACACTTGTATTATGTCTGCAGTCTCTGACCATTTCTTGTATTATGTCTGCAGTCTCTGACCATCTCTTGTATCATGTCTGCAGTCTCTGACCATCTCATGTAGTATTTTTGCAGTCTCTTACTATCTCTTGTATCTTGTCTGAAGTCTCTGACCATTTCTTGTATCATGTCTGCAGTCTCTGACCATCTTCTGTAGTATGTTTGCAGTCTCCGACCATCTCTTGTATCATGTCTGCAGTCTCTGACCATCTCCTGTAGTATGTTGGCAGTCTCTTACCATCTCTTGTATCTTGTCTGAAGTCTCTGACCATTTCTTGTATCATGTCTGCAGTCTCTGATGATCTCCTGTAGTATGTCTGCAGTCTCTGACCATTTCTTGTATCATGTCTGCAGTCTCTGACCATCTTGTGTAGTATGTTTGCAGTCTCTGACCATTTCTTGTATCATGTCCACAAGTCTCTGACCATCTTTTTTATCATGTCTGCAGTCTCTGACCATCTCCTTTTGTTTATTGTTAAGAGATCGTGGGGGGATCCCAGGGTTACAAAGACTCCTTAGGGGAGCATCTCTGTGTTTGATTCACAATTTGGTTTTATACGTTTTTCTTCCCCCACCAGGCCTTGATCCTGATTCATAGCTTCAACTCCATTGACAGGGATCACCCTCTCTCACCAACAATTCTTGCCACTAACATCTCTGAACTTCAAAAACCTTCCAAAGACCCCTCACTAAAAGTCACAGACTTACAGTATATTATATATAAACATACCGTAGATTCTCCAAAACTTTAGCTAATCACATCTCTTCTCTTCTACTCCACCTAAAGCGGTTGTAAACCGCCACATATACCCAGTGAAGTGACTAGCTTCAAGTGATACACAGAGATGAAACAGATTCTGCTACATAAGTTGTACGTTTTTATCTGCAGTCTTCTTTTCTCTACAGCCATTCAAAGTTCAGAATGTACAAAGCTTTTCTGAGTGTTCAGAAAAAGGATCAAAGAGCTGAAATTACACTCTGCAGAGCCCAGTGAGGAGAACTCTGACAAATAATTGGAGGGAAGGGATACATCCCTCTTCACACAGCACACAGGAGCTGAGCTGAGCTGAGGCTGCAAATCACCTGGAGTTCCCACCCCTTTTTTTCTCTTGATGTCAGGAAAACGTGTCATAATTGATTTATGCTGGTAGCAAAGGAACAAAGCAGCAGACAGAAATTACACTTATGCCCTGTACACACGACCAGTTTTGCAGTCGGAATAAACTCTGAAGGTTTCTCTGATGGAACTCTGATGGAACTCCATTCAAGCGGTCTTGCCTACACACAGTCAAACCAAAGTCCGACCAAAGTCCGACCGTCCAGAATGAGGTGACGTACAGCACGTGCGACGGGACTAGAAAAAGGAAGTTCAATAGCCAGTAGCCAATAGCTTCCGTCTCATACTTGCTTCAGAGCATGGTCCCGTCAGAACAGCATACAGACGAGCGGTTTTCCCAATAGGAATTGGTTCCGTCGGAAATATTTAGAACATGTTCAATTTCTAGGTCCATCAGAATTTTCGAAAAAATAAGCCCGATGAGGCATACACACGATCGGAATAGACGATGAAAAGCTTCCGTCTGACTTTTTCTGTTGGACATTTCGCTCGTGTGTACATGGCTTTAGTGATCTTAACCACTTCATAATGGGCACTTTCACCCCCTTCCTTCCCAGGCTAATTTTCAGTATTAGGCACTTTGAATGACAATTGCACGGCCATGCAACACTGTACCTATATGAAGTTTTTATCATATTTTCACTCAAATGGAGCTTTCTTTTGATGGTATTTAATCACCATTGATTTTTTATTTTTTTTGCTTTTCTAAATAAATTTAAAAAAAAACATGTTTTTCTTTGTTTCTGTTATAAAGTTTTGCAAATAAATAATCTTTCTTTATAAATTTAGGCCAAACAGTAGTCTTCTTCATGTCTTTGGTGACAATAACCCAAATCAGTGTATATTATTTTGTCTGTAGGAAAGTAATGGAGTCCACAATCTATAGTATATATCTGAAAATACTGATGGCCTATCTCCTTTCTTGAGGCCCAAAAATGCCAGGACAATACAAATATCCCCCTAATTACCCCTTTTTGGAAAGTAGACAGTTCAAGGTATTTAGTAGGAATGATGAGTTTTTTTAAGTTGTAATTTTTTGTCACAATTTTTTGGAAATAAAGAAATTTAAGAAAATCGTTCCCCCAGTCCATTTGGGTCTGGTATGAATATTAAGGGGAACCCCGCACCAAAAAAGAAAGTGGGGGTCCCTCCAAAATCCATACCAGGCCCTTCAGGTCTGGTATGGATACTAAGGGGAACCCTGTGCCAAAATGTAATAAAAAATGGCATGGGGTCCCCCCACAATCCATACCCAGCCCTTCAGGTCTGGTATGGATTTTAAGAGGAACCCTGCACCAAAATAAAAAAAAATAGTGTGAGGGTCCCCTCAAAATCCATACCAGACCCTTTTCTGAGAATGCAACTTGGCAGGCTGCAGGAAAAATGGGGGGGGGATGAGAGAGCACCCCTCCTTAACCAAACCAGGCCACATGCCCTCAACATGGGGAGGATGCTTTGGGGTCCCCCCAAAACACCTTGTCCTCATGTTGATGGGGACAAGGGCCTCATCCCCAAAACCTTTGCCCAGTGGTTGTGGGGGTCTATGGGCAGGGGGCTTATCAGAAGATGGAAGTCCCCTTTAGTAAGGGGGCCCCCAGATCCCACCCAACCTATGTGAACCAAAAAAGCAGTGAAATGTGACAAAAACACTAGCCGGTTTTTGAAAATTCCTTTATTGTAAAATAGCTCTTATCTGCCATCTCCTCCGAGCCGTGTCTCCCACGTCACCTTCTCATGGTGCTGTCTCTTTTGCATCCATCTTCTGCTGCCATCGTCTGCTACTGCCATCTCTCCCACCATTGCCTACTTTTCCCACTGCTGTGTTCTTCCTCACCACCGTGTTCTTACCTCACAAACACCCATGCGATCTGATTCTGCTGGGGAACAAAAAAAGGGTCCTGTGCGAGTTTGGTCCGAATGCGATGTGAATTCATGCATTCACAGACAGACACAGACATCGCATGTGATTTGCAGTGCGGGGCAAATCCCATACGATGTTGGACCCTTTCACACTTATGCGACTTGTCCTGCGACTCCTGCATCCATAGACCTCAAGATTACACAGGCATTCCTTAAAATCGCATCAAAATTGCTGCAAAACGCGGGACTTTCAGGTCGAACAAGTGTGAAAAGGGCCTTATGGACCTCAAGTTGCATGAAAAGTCGGCCAAGAGTGAAAGGAACCTAATGAGATTCCTTGATAACACATTTGAATTAGGCCCCATTTGCACTTGTGCAACCAATGCCTGTGTAATCTTGTGGTCTGTAGTCACATCAAAGTCAAACCAAAGTAGTGAAGGGATGAATCTGACCCACTTGCAGTATGCACAAGTGAGAATAGGGCCTAATTCAAAGGCATTAAAAAACAGGATATCACCCCGGGACTTTAAATTAGGTGAATGCAGTTAGCCAACAATTGACAGAGTAAATGCAGTCTAAAAATTTATAAAAATTGTCATTCAAACATAAACAACATGAATCATAGCCAAGCCACTGAAATGATACATACAGTAAAAAATGTCATTATGGGGGGGTGTGGCCTGGCCGGAGACCGAGATGGCAGCATAAGTTGTGAGCTCCTGCGACCCGGGAACCAAACCTCGCCTAATAGACTGCCTACGTTTGTGAGCCACTATGAATAGATCCACCCGGAGCTCCTCGGCAACCCGCACAGCCATGGATCCAGGTACCCAGCTTAGCAGAAACATACCGGAGCTGTTCTGGACCCAAAAGCAATCACTCCATGCGGCCGCACAGACCCAAGCCCCGGCCTCGCCTAATTCCCAGCATGGCGATACGAAGGGGAGTACACAAACCCCCAGCCTATTCGACCTAGAGAAGGTGGCCTCAGATATAAAGAATACTGTCACAGCAGCGATTGCTGATCTAAAGTCAGACCTACAGGTAATGGCACACCGAATAGAGGATGTCGAGCAAACCACAGTGACCCATGCTGCTGCCATTCGACAGGTCCAACACACATATGATGCACAGCTCTCCCACATGTATGACCTGCACAGACACATCGAAGACCTCGATAACCGAGGCAGGAGACATAATATCAGGGTAAGGGGTGTCCCTGAAAGCACAGATCCGGGCTCCATCCAACAAACAATCTGCACAATCTTTAATGATTTGATAGATCGCCCCGCAGATTCACCGATTGAAATGGAAAGGGCACATCGGGCTCTATGCCCTCAACCCCGTGAAAATGAACCACCAAGGGACATAATCTGCTGTGTTGTAAACTTTCCACTTAAGGAGGAGAGTCTCCGCAAAGCCAGGGAGAAAGGCCGCATTCTACATAATAGTGCAGAAATTAAACTGTTTCAGGACTTGTCCCAGATAACTCTACAAAACAGGAGAGCTCTGCGCCCCCTGCTGGATGCTCTCCGTACCCGAAACATCCAATATCGATGGAAGTTTCCCTTCGCCCTCTCTGCGTCTGCCAGGGGATGCTCTGCTTTACTTCGTATACCGGAAGATCTGCAAAGTTTTTGCGAGCAACTTGATCTCCCTAACATTGAACTGCCGGAGTGGGGCTCTTTCTATTTCCCAGCTGAACCTTGGCTCCCGGTATCGCTCAACCCCTCTCCTAAAGCACAATGACAGAGATTGCGCAGACACAGAACAGATAGATCTTCTCCAACCCCAAGATCATCTCGCCGAGATTTCTACCAGCGAGGACCAAGTTCTCCCGCTTCACCTCCAGGGAGAAGGGCTCCGCAGGAAGCATGAGTCGCACTTTACGACTTTGCCATGGATCGCCACCTGTGAGTATGACTTTCACTCCAGAGACATCGTACCTGCATCATTACCCGCTAAGGAAAACTTAAATCTCTGACCCCCGGGTCTTATTCTTATGTTACACCGATTTGATGCTCCCTTAGGTCCCCCAACCTGTGTCCCACATTCAATGGGCGTTTTGGACGCGATGCTGCTATGAATATATTTGGCACACACAACACAACTCTTGGACCATGATCCTCTTAGTTCTGCAGAGGAAGAAGCATCTGCTTCACGGACTTCTTACCTATCCCTCCACACAGTGATGTGTCCCGCCGAAAGCAAACCTATGGCCCTTCCTTCTCCAACACAGGCTCCCCTCAAGGAACAAACTTAATCTTTGTCTTATCCCCTAGGTTTTTCTATGATCGTGACTGACGACATCGATACATGTCCTCGCCTCAAAACCTTTATTTGCTGCTCGAGCAATACTCAAGTACCAGTGTGATAAGTACAAGTCTAAACCTGTTACTTCATATCCCTACTTTTAACACTGAACATAAGGGGAATTCCTGGGATGATATCAGCTCTGTCACGCTTATTTACCTGACGCCAATGTATTCCCAAATATGTAACTATGCAGATTGTTGTTACTCAGCCTAGGATATTATTGGGGCAAGAAGTGGCCCTGGCGTTTTGGTATTAGGCTCAGAGAATCGCCGTGAAGCTCTTTAAGCTCAGATGGCAAGTCCTCGATCACCCTATGGGTCTGAATGGGACCTTAGGGCTGAACGAAAATTATAATCTCAACCTTATAACAAAGCTAGACGCCTCCCTACCCCCCCCAGTTCACCATCCACCCTTTCCTCCTTTCCCCCCCTCCTGCCCCCTTTCCCCCCCTCTTTTTTCCCCATCCTTCCCCACCCTCCCCATACCCTCCTTCCCCCCTTGCCCTCCCCCTCCTTCCCCCTCACTCCCATCCCCCCGTCCCTCCCCCCATCCCCTTCCACAATGTTTCCCCCCCAAGAATTTAGCTTAAATTACTTAGGTGGACTGGGGTGGGAAGACAGGAGCAATATTAATATTAATATTAATGTGAAATTTAAGATGTACTTTAACTTTGGCATTAGATACCACTATGGCGATTCATGGCAATCATGCTCAACACAGATTGCTTGATCTGACCGTTACTGTTGTTTTATTTATTTTATAGGATTTTTTACTGTTTTGAGTTAATAACTTTGATACTGTATACAACACGTTGAATTTTGGCTCACTTATGCTATAATTCCTGTTATGTAGTAGGCTCTCTATACATACTCTTAAGACTAGGTTCCTGGTTCGCAGACGACCTGTTGTTTCCGTTCATCCTTTCACCCCCACACAGCAGTCCAACTGTGGACTTCAGCTGACACCCCAGATTTTCCCTCTCCAGGTGGAATAGATACCCTATATCCACCTCTGGTTTGATTTACCTTTCTATCTGTGCTTTTTCCCTCTTCTTTCTCTTACTCTAAGTCTCCCCCCTCCCTCCCTAGACCCTATTTTTATTTCTAGGTTTTTTTTTTTTGTTCTTCTTTTCCTCTCTTCATTTCCCCTGCTCGCCCCATTACCTGCTCTGTCCCATGCCCCTGGTGTCTCACTTTAATTCTCTCTCAGTGGACGGCTCCACAAATCACCCTATCTGATTGGACCCTCGCGAGCTCCCCGGATCCCTCCCCCAGAAGTTTTTAAACCCCAAGACAGCGGTGGTAGATTAATTAACCTGATTCAACTTAACTATGAACTCAAAAACAGCAGCTATATGTTCCTGAAGTGGAAATGTATCTCCCTTAACGTTAAGGGCCTAAATCAACCAGAAAAAAGGTTGCAAGTCCTAACGTCTCTCACCAAACACAAAGCACACTTTATTTTTTTACAAGAGACCCACTTTCGTTCGGATGCCACCCCTAAACTTTCCAACCACATATACCGCACAGTAGTTCACGCTACGAATCCTGAGGCCAAAACCAAAGAAGTCTCGATACTTATCGCTAAAAATGCTAACTTTCACCTAACAGACTCTCTCATAGACCCAGAAGGCAGATTTATCTTTCTTAAGGGGACTTACACCTCCAAACCTATCACCTTAGTCAACATTTATTGCCCCAATGACCATCAAGTGGCATTTTGTAGGAAGATATGTGAACTCCTTACCTCTTTTCGGAGAGGATTGGTTGTGTTGGGAGGGGACTTTAATGTTCCCCTGCACCCGACATTAGACTCCTCCTCGGGTACATCTACCCTAACATACAGAGCACTAAGACAAATTAAAATGCAGCTCCATAAATTAGCTCTCCATGATGCTTGGCGTACCTTGTATCCCTCGGTCAAGGACTATACATTTTACTCAGCCCCACACCAGAAATACTCTAGGATCGATTACATTTTTATCTCCCAGACTGACTTGCCCGCCCTTCATCAGTCCACTATAGAACCCATGTTCCTCTCTGACCACCACCCGGTAACACTCACTCTATCCTTCCCTGATACAGATTTCAGAACTAAGATATGGAGACTGAATCCTTCTTTACTTAAGGATGAAGTCGTTTTAGATCACGTTCGCACGAGACTCCGACAATATTTCTCTGAAAACGTGAACCCGGAGATTTCACCAATCTCTATCTGGGAAGCCCACAAATGTGTTATAAGAGGGGAACTGATTTCACTGGCCGCAAAAGCTAAACGACAACAACAAGAAACTATTAATTCCCTTTTAAACACAATCAAATCCCTAGAGAAAACCCACAAACTGATACAAGCACAAGCCACTCTCCAAAACTTAACACACGCACGCACCCAGCTGTTGGAGGAGTTGGACAGAGGCGTCAAAAGGAGATACATTCTTGGGCAGA
The DNA here is from genome assembly GCF_042186555.1 of Aquarana catesbeiana. Taxonomy (NCBI): domain Eukaryota; kingdom Metazoa; phylum Chordata; class Amphibia; order Anura; family Ranidae; genus Aquarana; species Aquarana catesbeiana. Next base: position 181,454,962 of record NC_133331.1, on the reverse strand, counting down.
GAGTTTTCTAAGAGCAGGGCAACAAGTGCGGCTGACTTTTGGCTCGGTCGATACAAAATTCTAAAAGCTCATCTATAATTCATCACATCCGGGACCCTGGGGGAACTCTCCGGACCAAGAATGAAGAAATAGCCAAGGAATTTGAGAAATTCTATTCTGGCCTTTATAATCTGCAGACCGACCACTTGACTCAAACCAATCCCGAAACACGCTCTAAACTTATCAAAGATTTTCTCTCTCAATACAGTCTGAAACCAATCACATCCCAACAGACTCTTGACTTTGAGAATCGTATCTCGACGGCAGAACTGGCGCGGCCTTGAAACAAATGAAAGCGGGCAAAAGCCCAGGCTCAGATGGCTTCGCTCTCCAGTATTATTAAGCCTTCGCTGATATCCTTACGCCCAAACTTTTAGAGACCTTCAACGCTTTTTAAGACCCCCAGACTAGACCAAAGGGAATGTTGGCGGCTCACATAACGGTAATACCTAAGGAGGGAAAGGACCCAGAATTGGTTGCAAATTACAGACCGATATCACTTTTAAATGTTGACGTCAAATTATACGCAAAAATCCTGGCCAACAGATTATCGCCCCTTATTCCCAATCTCATTTCTCTGGACCAGGTGGGATTCGTCCCTGGCAGAGAAGCCAGAGATAACACCATTCGCACATTGAATCTACACCACTGGCTCACAAAATCTAAGACCCAGGGATTTCTCCTTTCATTAGACGCTGAGAAGGCGTTCGACAGGGTGGCTTGGGACTATATGCGGGAGGTCCTGCTAGCTATCAGGCTGGGAAGCCGTATGCTAGCACATGTAATGGCCCTATACTCCGGTCCCTCTGCAGCAGTGAGGATTAATGGCCACCTGTCGAATGCTTTCCCTATCAGCAACGGCACGCGCCAGGGATGCCCCCTCTCCCCTTTAATTTATATTTTGACTTTAGAGCCCCTCCTCAATAGATTGAGAGATAATCCAAACATACAAGGGATAACAGTAAGGAGAGGGAGTTTAAGGTAGCAGCTTTTGCTGACGACATTCTCCTATCACTAAAAATGCCTCGCATTTCCCTACCGAACCTCCTCAAAGACTTACAATCATTTGGGAAAATTTCTAACCTGAAAATTAATTATTCCAAGTCCCATGCTCTAAATATCACGCTCCCCTCTCAGGAAATGACCCACTGCCAAGATATGTTCCCCTTTAGATGGGATAAGAATGCGATCACATATCTGGGCATCCAAATTCCTACCCGGCTATCTGATCTCTTGTTAATTTCGCATTGTACTTTAGAAATGTATCTGAATCCTCACGTACAAACTGTCCTTTTTAAAGGAAAAAACACATAGGAGAGTATAATTGAAACAAAAATTCCTTTATTAAGGGCTCAGAACCAAACAAAGAGGGAGGCAACGCTGGAGAAACAGCAGAAATTGGTGAAGCCTTGGACCCCCAGGGCAGACATCAATTCTTTAACATCAAAATTGGTGGCCTGAGGAGTCCATATCTAAGGGAGTGCAGTCTGGTCCAGAAGTCCCCGAGATCCGGAAAGCAGCAGATGACATCTGTGTCCCCAGGCTGTGGTACTACAAGAGCCTGCATCTTTTGCCAGACCAGACTGGACCCAGGGTCATAACTTTCTGGTCTTCTTTCCACGCTTCCTTCCGGGCTGTGGCTCTGCTGTTGGAGATGTGGCAGGAGGAGGAGTAGGACCTGGAGGAGGAGGAGGACTAGTAGGACCTGGAGGAGGAGTAGTAGGACCTGGAGGAGGAGGAGGACCATGTGTGAGGTCACAAATGTGGGTAGCAGATGTTATTTGGCCCCTCAACCCCTTATTGAGAGCTTCCAACATTAAGGACTCACACATGAGTTGTTGGCCCTCCTCCATCCGCTGCATTTTGCAGGCAGTTATGCCAGCAAAGTCCTCCTCCACAGTGTGGGGGGCTGTCAGGGCCTCTGTAGCCTTCCAAAAGAGGCCTTTGGCAGCCTCCTCCAGGGTACTCCTCTTCCTGCCACTTTCTCTTTGCAGGTGGCTGAGAGGGACCTGGATATCAGGCAGCCTGCTCGGCCCGGCCAACTCCTGGCTGAGACTTCCCTGTGTATGAAAAAGAGACATGGTTTTAGTTTTTGCATCATCAATCACAATCATAAATTAGTACTCCAAACTAACATCTAGTTAACATCATTGATGGGACAACCAGAAATATTTAGAGGAATGCTATACCTGGCTCAAGCTGGGCTCCTCCACATGTTGCTGCCTGGAAGGCCCAGGTTGGGCTTCAGAAGCCTCAGCTGGGGGGGAAGGAAGCGTGGAAGGAAGACTGGAGAGTGATGACCTAGGTTCAGTCTGGCCTGCCAGAAAATGCAGCCTCTCATAGTACCACATCCTGGGGACATAGATGTCATCTGCAGCTCCGGATCTCTGGGAATCCTGGACCTTCTTGTGCTCCCTTAGATAAGTGCTCCTCAGGCCACCAATTAGGATCTTCAAATAGGTCATGTCTGCCGTGGGGATCACCTTCTTCACAAATTCCAGCAATTGATCCAGTGCTGCCTTCCTCTTTGTTTGGTTCTTATAATGTAGGTGGTTTATCTCTCAAAGACAAGGCAGCTCCCTGAACATATCTATGAAGATTGCCATAAAGTCGTTATCTTTCAAGATATCCATTTTCACCGCAAGACACAACACAAGACAAACCCTAATGTCAGGCAAAACTCTCCTAATCTAGTTACAATATAGGCCTCAATCTAGAAGCAGTATAGGCCCAAGTTTGGCTCTTACCTTCGTTATCACGATCGGCGCCTCCGATACTCCTTCCTCCGCTCACAGATCGTACGTACTACGCATGCGTGTTACACTTTATACACACTGCGCATGCGTGTAACTCTGCCCGCCCCTGACATTCTTTCTAGTTTATTCCCCGCCCCTTTTCGTTCGGCGCAGTGGGTGAAGAGCACATGGCGGAGTCAGAGCGGGTGCGTGCTAATTATAGCAACGAGGAGGAGGAAAGCCCGGATCAGGAAACGTCCCGATGCAGAAGGAGACGATTTAAGGCCTCAAATATGTCCTTTGGTGAGATGTTGGAGATGGTCGACATCCTGAAGAAGGCCGACTATGATGGAAATGGACCTTACCCCAACCCCAATATCAGAAAGGCCAAGATCGTGGCAAAAGTGGTCAAAAGTCTGCACAGGAATTTCGGGGTACGTCGATCGAAAGATCAGCTCAGGAAGCGGTGGTCGGACCTGAAATTAAGGGAGCCCGAGCAGTACTAAAAGATCCGGAGAGTGCTGCAAAAAAGTAGTTGTGCTGTGTTCCTATTCTTTTTGTCTTTATTACGTTTGTGCTGCTCCATGTGCTTTTCTTAAGTGTTGTACAGTTTAAAATGGCAACTTTCATGTTCATGGGCACATTATTCGTTTGTATCAAACATTTATCTTTCGGCCTATAAAACACCATTGTTTTGGCCATATGCATTTGCCCACATTTTTAGGGCCTACTTGTATGAAAAATATTTGGTTGTGTAGATGGGTTTGTGACTAGAATGAAATGCAAACTAAATTCTGTGTAAGGAGAGGACACTCATCAGCTGTTTTCACATCTGGACGCTGGAGAACTAGTGTGGGACACAAGAACACCATTTTTATTAGGGGGGGCCACACACGTGCTCCAGTGGATACTATAGGGGGGTCTCCATCTTTGAAGCTTGTACAAAACAGGTAAAGTATTGAAGCTTGCCAAAGGACACTAAAAATTCTACATCTTGGAACTCTGCAAAAATAGACAATTGTACCCCACTTCCAAGCAATGTTTCATCTTTATAGTTCTGCCATCAAATATCTGTGTGCTAAGTATACCATTTTTGTTTTACATAGGGGAGAAAAGACTTGGAGGACACCCCTCATCCGAGGAGACCACAGACCCCCCCACCTCGGGAAGAAGGGGAAATCAACCCAGAACAAGCAGAACAGGAGGAGGAAGACGTGGTGGAAATAGGCACCACAACAGGTGAGTGTCTGCGACCACAGGCTCAGGTAAGAGATGGATGCCGGCATATTTATAATACCTGTTTTTTTTTTTGGTTTCTCTCTTTTTAGGTGATTGTGATGTTGTGGATCCAGGGCATTTCACCTTGGAAAGTGCACAGATCCTGATCAGGGAGATCATGGGGTGTAATGTTGCATTGGAAAACCTCAAGAAAAACATCAATGATGTTATTCAAAAAAATAATAACATCATTGATGCTTTGGGGAGAGTTTAAAACCCCTCTAAATCCCTTTGTTTTTTTGTGTGCTACAATGTTAAAAAATTTTTAGCGATTTTTAGAAAAGCCAAATTTTGAGGATGTACACAGTGTGTCAATATGTGCTATCTGCCATCACGGGAGATCAATGGACGCGTTTTGGGGGTGCAACCCCTTCCTCAATAATAAAGTAGCTGAGAGGAAGGGATTGCTCCCCCAAAACACATCCCTTGATCCCCCGTGATGGCAGCTAGCACATGTTGACATTCGTAAATTGGTGTGCATCTTCAAAATTTATTTTTTCCTGGGGCGACTTCACCCCATCTGAACGCAATATCAAACACAGTTCCTAAATACTCATGTCTGATATTGCCTTCATGTTTTACCTAATGTGAACTTTGTAAGTTCAAGATTTGTGTCTTTCTTGTTGTTTTGAAACATGCCTGTTTTATCTTAAATGGACATTTCTATTATTGATAACGCCACCCCAAAAATTGTTATACAACAAACATGTTGGTTTGTTTTAAAAACCTTTTCTAAATGCACATGTGATTGTGCAGGTATTAAAAAGATTGTTAATCAAGAATGTGTGGATTATTGTCTCAACGCTACAACACTTTTGTGGTGATGTAATTGCTGCTTTCTGTGACAATGGGTGTTATTTCCTAAGGTCAAATCCACTTTGCACTACAAGTGCAGTTTTAGTGTATTTTCAAGTGCACTTGTAGTGCAAAGTGGATTTGCCTTTAGTAAATAACACGCAACAGTGCTTTGTATAAGGTTACACAATCACGCCATTTTCAGGACTCACCACATTTCGGTCAGGGTCAGCTAAAACAAACACAAGCAGTAAATGTCACCAAAGATTTGCTTAATTTTTTTTATTTGATCAAGGTTTCACAAATTGTCTGGCATATTGATGGCCCCCCTACCCGCAAAGAACTCAAGGTATCTTAGCCGGACATCACGGGCACTCAGGGAGGGCAAGCCAGGATGGCCACTTTCAAGCGCCATCAGGGTTGTTTCATTTATAATTCCGGCCTCAGGCCCAACTGAGCCAGCATAGTTGGCAGAATGTTGCCGTAAAAAGTTATGTAGAACACAGCACGCCAGGATTATATGATTCAGTTTATACTTTGCCATATGGATGGGTGTAAGAAATAGGCGGTAATTAAAAACCCTCTGGTCCAGCGTGAGGGTCCTCATCGGGAATGGCCGTATAAGGTGGTCCCCCAGCGCAAAGGCTTCATCCGCAATGAAGACGAATGGAAGTGCTTCCACATTGTCTTCTGGAGGTGGCAAGTCCAAGCTGCCATTCTGGAGACGCCTGTAAAACTCCGTCTGGGTGATGACTCCACCATCGGACATCCGGCCATTCTTCCCCACGTCCACATACAGGAACTCATAATTAGCCGACACCACCGCCAACATCACAATACTGTTGAACCCTTTATAACTATAATAGTATGACCCCGAGTTGGGTGCTGGGATGATGTGGATGTGTTTCCCATCAATTGCCCCTCCGCAGTTAGGAAAGTCCCACCGCTGGGCAAAGTGGGAGGCCACAGTCTGCCATTCCTGTGGCGTGGAAGGAAACTGTGGAGGAAAAAAAAATTAGTCTTTTTGCACATTAAAACATGGAGAGCAGATTAGACACAAACATTCTTGGCCAACATCAAGATAATATTTATTCATGGGAATTTTTAAACACCAAAGTATAAGGTACACCTATCAGATTCCCCCTCCCCCACCCCCTCTCATGGGCCATTTCTAACATTATAGGGGGGGAGCTCTTGGACAGGTAACCCTCTCCACTTCATTGAGAGATGAATGCCTAAATAATGGATATTACTGTGAACAACCCCTCCTTAGTTACACTATTGGCAGCCCACTGGACAGGTAAGAAGTGTCATAATACAAAGCTATAAATACACATTGTGCACATTTGAGCACATTTGGACATTCTGCTATTACCTATCAAAATAATAATAGTATACAAAAACTTTAAACATTACCATTTTAAAGTATTCAGGCAGGCCCTTGCACTACATGCTTTGGGGAATTCATCCATAAATCTGACCACAAAAGAGATGGGTATAGTGTCTATGGGTCTGGCAAAGTCAGCAGATAGATGATTGAGGATAGAGAATTGTTATCAGCTGACTTAGCAGTTGGGGGGAGGGAGGGTTACAAATGATTTGGGGACCCACAAAAAAAGCCTCTGGCACTCTGCCTGAATTTAAAGCACCAATCACTTTTTAAAACATTTTAGGGTGTGTTTGGGGTAAAGCACTACTATGGAGCTGATAAAATACACTGTTAAGTGACTACATGAGGTGAATATAGGGCCTGTAGACCATGCTGGGGAGGTAAGTGAAGGCAAATATGTATGAAGGAGCAAAATAATAATTACATAAAAATCCAGCATGCATGAGGACAAAGGGGACATTCACAGCATATTCCAATCATGGTAATTAGGGAATGAGGAAAGAAATACAATATATTATCAAACATTAAATACAATAAAATGTGATATTAAAGGATAAAAATCTTACCTTCATATACTCCTTCTGCAGGACCTGGATGATGGCAGAACGGGTCTCTGGGATAATGATTCCCAGAGCCTGGGGGAGATGTCTGTTGAGAACTTCAAGTCCTGCAGGCTTCTCCCCGTCGCCAAGTACCACAGGGTAGCAATGAGCCTCTGCTCTGGAGTGATGGCTTGCCTCATGCAGGTATCCTGCCTGCTAATATAGGGGCTCAGCAAAGCCAACAAACGGTGAAATACGGGGTCCGTCATCCGGAGAAAGTTCCTGAAATCATCAGAATTATTCTCACGGATCTCACGGAGCAAAGGCATATGAGAGAACTGGTCACACTGAAGCAACCAATTCTTGGTCCATGAACTCCTCCCCACCCTGTTCATGGACTGGAATGGTGTCAAGGTCAGGACCCCAACACCAAGCCCCCGCACAGCATGAACTCTACGAGGAGTACGTATACGCAACATGGCTAAAAAACGGTCGGCTGCTCAGAACAAAGTAACAGAATGCACTGAAGAACAGCAAGGCCTGTGAAGAGCGACCTGAAAAACAGTAATGAACGAACAAGAGCACAATGACAAGTCACGCGTAGCTTGCTTGCACGCACTGAAGAGCAGATACAAACCCACAAGCACAAACTGAACCACAGAAAACGATCTGAAAGCCACGAGTCTGAAAAATCGCGAATCGTCTCTCACCAAACTTTTACTAACACGAGATTAGCAAAAGGAGCCCAAAGGGTGCCGCGCTTGGTTCTGAAATGGCCTTTTCTAGTCTCGCCCGTACATGGTTGACGTCACCGCGTTCTTGGCGATCAGAAATTCCGACAACTTTGTACGACCGTGTGTATGAAAAACAAGTTTGAGCCAACATCCGTCGGAAAAAATCCTAGGATTTTGTTGTCGAAATGTCCGATCAATGTCCGACCGTGTGTACGGGGCATTACACTTTCATTAAAAGACAGAGAGGTAAAACCAGAACTGCAAAGCGGAAGACAGAGCCTATACGTGTAATGTGTAAACATGTCTGCCCCCATGTGGATAGGTGTATACTTATAAACCATACATTAGACATGTGCGTTTTGTTCCGAATTAAAATTCGGATGCATTTATGTCTTTTGGAAATTCAGATGTATCCGAAATTCTGAACTACAATAGTACCAAATTTAAACGAATCAGAAATAACAAAAAATTTGGACAAAATTCAAATTCAAATTGTTTTTGAATCGTTTTCAAATACTTTTAGAATTCAAATTCAAAAAGTTTTCTAATTTGAATAGTTTAGAAATTTGGATTTGAAAAGTTTTCAAATTCGAATAGTTTTCCAATTTCCAAAGAGAATAAAATAGAATAAAAAATAAAGGAATATAATAGAAAAAAATAGACCAGAAAAGACTATAACAGAAAACAAAAGAGTAGAATATAATAGAGTAGAGCAGAACAAAATAGAATAGAAAATAAAAGAACAGAATAGACTAGAATATAAAAGAAACAAATAGAATAGAATAACATGGAAAGAATATAACCAACTTCTGAAATTCAAATTTCAAATAGAATACATTTGAAGTTGAACACATAAGAAAATAATAGAATAGAAAAAAGAATAGAATAGACTATAATAGAATAGAAAATAATAGAATTAAACAAAACAATAAAATAGAATAGAAAGAATATAACCATTTCCCAAAATTCAAATAGAATCAATTAAAATTTGAATAGAATATAAAAGAATAGATTAGAATAAAATAGAAAATAACAGAATACTATAGAAAAAAAAAACAGAATAGAATAGAATAGAAAGAATATAACCATCTTCCGAAATTTAAATTTCAAATAGAATAAATTAGAATTAGAACATAATACAATGGCAAAAAAATAGAATAGAAAATAATAGAATAGAAAAGAATAGAATCAATTAAACAAATAAAAAAAGAGTATAATTAAAAAAATAGAATAGAACAGATTAGAATAGAAAGAATATAACCATTTCCCAAAATTCAAATAGAATCAATTGAATTTGAATAGAATAGAAAGGAATAGATTAGATTAGGAAGATGGTTATGTTCTATTCTAGTCCATTCTGTTGTTTTTTTCTATACTATTGTGTTATTTTCAGTTCTATTCTACTCTATTATTTTTTATTCTTTTTTTTTTTTTTTCCAAAGTATTTTATTTTGTTGGTAATTATGAAATCTTAACAGGAATCATTGATCATCAAACAATGAACATTGAAAATGAAAATGAGACAGTTGTAAGATATACAGAGATTTACAAGAACAGAATGTCCCAGCCATCAGTGGAGATCATTTCCATATTAGGTCGGTTGTATAAAGGGGTGTTAGCCCAACTTATTTCTTTAAATGGGCATTAATTGTCCCATAACTGTTGTTCTATGGAAATTGTATACTTCTTACAGTGAAAGTATCAATATCCTGCTCTTGTAAAGTGAGAATCGAGTGTGGTCTTTGTCGAAGGTGCAACATGCACATTGTCACTGTGTCTGCGTGGGCCTGGTTAATGATCGTTCAGAGTATCTTCATGAATGTCTGAAGTTTGTTTCATTTGTTGGGTATCCAATAAGTATTTGAAGTGGAAGGACTATATGCTTGCCTGGGTGTCTAAATAGCGGGTATAGATGATAGGGGGTAGCGCAAGGGGGGGAAGGCTGGGGGGGCAAGGGGGGGAGGAAGGGAGAGAGGGATATGTAAGGAGGGGGGAGGGGGGGTCTCTGACTTCCCCAGGTAAGTGGTGTTTGGCAACTGGGTTTTGATGGAGATTGTTTAGGGTAACTTGGGGGGGTAGTCTCCTATTGACGGACGGAGGAAATAATGATGGGGAGTTTGGGTTATGAACAGATATGTCCTCGAGGTTACCTCTGCTTCATGTGGGTGTATCTATCGTGTCTTTGTATTCAGGTAAAGTTTGATAGTGTATCCAACAGGCCCACTTATGACTGAATTTTGAAGGCGTGTCACGTGAAATGTGCATTAGCTGTTCCATTTCTGCTACTCTGTTTATTCTAATAAACCATTCTTTGATAGTAGGTATATGAGTTGAGTTCCAGTGTATAGGTATACATTGCTTAGCTGCATTGATCATGTGCATCATTAGTGACTTATGATAGGTGGCGTGTGGTAGAGATGAAAGGTGTAGAAGAAATTGGGCAGGAGTGAGCTCAAGTTCGTAAGTGGTAACTTTCGTGATTATGCGTTGGACCTCTGACCAAAAGGCACGCAGAGGGGTGCAGGACCACAATATGTGTAGGAGGGTACCCTTTTCTTGATGGCACCTCCAGCATGTTTCAGGGATAACCGCTTTGAATTTATGTAACAGTACTGGAGTATGGTACCATCTGGCCTGAATTTTGAACCCATTTTCCTGGGTGGTGACATTGGTTGAACCCTTGTGTATGGTTATAAATATTTGTTCCCATCTTTCTTCCGTTAGTTGGATGGATAAGTCAGCTTCCCATTTTTTGCATGACTGATTTTCGTTAGCTTTGAGATCAGCGAAGATTAGGTTATGTAAATAGGAGATAAGATGAGATTGGGGAGTTGTCTTGATACATAGGGATTCAAAAGGCGTGAGCGGTCTGGAGCATTGACCCTTTTTGTCTAGGATTTTGAGGTAGTGGGCTATTAGTATGTATGGCCATGGAGAGATAGGTGTCTTTTCTAAGCGGGTGGCAATTTGACCTGCTGTGAGTAATTTGCCGTTGTGATAAAATTGGTGGGCTCTGATTTGTCCCTGTGGCCAGTTTTCTGAAAGATATTGGTGATGCATTCCTGGGGGGAAATCTGGATTTAACTTTATCGGGGACAATGGACTGGGGGTGGAGGAGATGGAGGTTTTCTTACATGCTTGTTGGAAGCATTGTATGGTGGGGCCAATCGTCGGGTGTGAGTGAATTTCTGGTGGAAGTTGGTTTGGGGAGATCCAAGGGAGCGAGCTCAGAATCAATTTCGTGAAGGAAGCTTCTAAAGAGACCCGGTCTTTCTGTTGGGTATGGACATTCCAGTCCACTATTCTGGCAAGATGTGTGGCTGTGTGATAGTGGAGAATGTTCGGGAGGCCTATGCCTCCTAGATTCTTTGGGCGAGTGAGTTGGTCGTGGCCAATTCTATGTCTAAGTTTCTCCCAAAGGAAGTTGGAACATATTTGTCTGTATGTTTTGAAGAAAGAGGGGGGGATCTGTATCGGGATTGTCTGTAAGAGGTAAAGGATTCTTGGCAGAGCGTTCATCTTCAGTATAGCCGCTCTACCAAACCATGAGAAAGTCGGTTTGTTCCATGTTTTGAGGTCTGAGGTTAGTTTATTTAGAAATGGAAGGAAATTTTTGGTGTATAAATCCGATATCTTGGAGGGGATTTGAGTTCCTAGATATGTGATTGAATCTTGTTTCCAGTGAAAAGGGAAGTTCCCCTTGCATTGGTCTACTTGACGCTGTGGTAGAGATAGGTTTAGGGCGAAAGATTTTGTGAAATTGATCTTTAAGTTAGATATGATCTGGAAATGCTTAAATTCAGAAAGTAGGATTGGGAGAGTAGTTAATGGTTGTGAGAGGAACAACAATATGTCATCTGCATATGTAGCGTATTTGTATTCTTTATCTGGGGATCTAATTCCTTTGATGTCTGGGTTAAGTGTGAGTTTGCGGAGGAAAGGTTCAAGGGTAAGTATAAAGAGAATGGGTGACAGGAGGCATCCTTGTCTTGTGCCGTTGCGGATTGGGAAGGCGTCTGACAGAGTGCCATTGACTCTCACTTTAGCTGAGGGGTTGCTGTATAATGATAGGATCAGTCCGATCATATGGGGCCCAAGTCCTAGAGCTCGTAGGACTGCCGACATATATTCCCAGGACACTCTGTCAAACGCCTTCTCCGCATCTAAAGATAGGTAAAAGCTGCATTGTTTAGTTAGGGAAATCAGGTAGTGTAAGTTAATTGCTTTAATGGTGTTGTCTCTGGCTTCGCGTCCAGGGACAAAGCCTACTTGATCCTGGGACACTATGGAAGGTAGGAGGGGTAGTAGTCTATTGGCCAATATCTTGGAGAATATCTTTATGTCTACATTTAGTAAAGATATTGGTCTGTAGCTTCCTGTGTGAGAGGGATCCTTGCCCTCCTTGGGAATGACCACAATATGGGCCTCTAGCATTCCCTTTGAGCATTTCCCTTTTTAAAGGTTTTAAGAAAGGGGGTCTGGAGCGTGTTTGAAAATGTCTTATAATATGCTGCTGGGAGACCGTCTGGACCTGGACTCTTACCGGGTTTAAGCTGTTTAATTGCCTGTTCCCATTCTGTGGGAGAGATCGGAGAGTCTAGGGATGTTACTGTCTCCTGGGGTATTTTCCCAGGAGCGTATTGTTCTAGGAACGAGTCAATATTTAGAGTTCTCTGGGGTGCTGGGATCGAATCAGGATCGGAATTTCGTAGGTCGTAGAGGGAGGAATAATATTTTTCAAATTCTTTTGCTATGTCACCATTGTGTGTGGGGGGTTGTCCCTTAGCTGAGTGTAGCTGATGGATCGTGTTATTTGTTTTCTTCTTACGTAGTGCCCGAGCTAGTAGGTGGCCACTTTTGTTTCCAAACTCGTAGAAGAGTTTGTGAGAAAGAATGAATTTTTTCCTAAGATTGAGATGCAGTTATTCTTTGATACGTGTGCGTGTCTCGATGAGTTTGGAGTGGGCTTGTTGAGCCAAAGTGTGTTTGTGTAGAGTTTCAAGTTTCTTCAGTTTGGCAAATAAATTGGATAGGGTAGCTTTCTTCGTTTTCTTGGCTGTAGCTGCTAAGGATATCATTTTGCCTCGTATGACACATTTATGGGCCTCCCATTGTGTCAGTGGGGACGTGTCTGGGGTGTAATTTTCAATGAAGTAATCCCTTAAGCTGGACTGGATCTCTTGCACATTTAAAGTATCTGTTAAAAGTGTCGGATCTAATTTCCAAATATACGTTCGATGGAGCGTTTCTGGAAAAGTAAGTGTCATGGAAATGCTATGATGGTCCGATATTGTCATGGGGTCTATGGTTGCTGTTGTCAACGTCGGGAGGTCTTGCTGTGAGAGGAACAGGTAGTCAATTCAAGAGTATTTTTTGTGGGGGGTAGAATAAAAAGTGTAGTCTTTGTCTTTTGGGTGGAGGGTGCGCCATGCATCATGGAGTGACAGTTCTTGGAGGCAGCCCTTTATTTGTTTTAGAGCCCTATATGGTAAATGAGATTTGCCTGTGGAGGTGTCTATTAGAGGGTCTAGTGGAACATTGAAGTCACCCCCCAGGATTAAGAGGCCTTCTTTGAAGGCAGCCAGCTTTCCTATCACTGTTCGAAGAAAGGGGACTTGGGCAGTGTTAGGGCTATAGATATTTGCGAGGGTGATTGGCTTATTGTTAAATGTGCCTTTAAGGAAGATAAACCTTCCTTGATCATCTAGCATGGTGTCTGTGACTTGAAGGGGAACATTTTTGGAAAGGAGTATGGAAACCCCTTTCGTTTTTGAGGTTGGGGAGGTGGCAAGATAATGGTGGGGGAAAGAGTGGTTTTTCAGATTAGGAATGTTTTTACAGCTGAAGTGGGTCTCTTGGAGAAAGACTATATCTGCTTTTGCTCCGCGCATTTGGGCTAGAAGTTGTGATCGCTTTTCAGGGGTATTTAAGCCTTTCACATTAAGTGAGATTATTTTCAATGAAATCTTTGCGGGTGGTGTTCGATGGTGTGTCATTGTAGCCGATTCTAGGTATTAGATACCCATTTAGTTGTGTACTTGCGGGGGAAGTCAGAGACAAAGGGGGGAATGGGAAACGAGGGCTGAAATGGGAGAGAGGGGGGGAGAGGAGGGGGGAAAGGGTTATTCGGCGATAAATAGGAAGCTAAGGTGGTATAGAATGGGGAGTGTAAGAGCGGGGTAGGAGAGAGATATTCTGGGGGTTGTACCGGTTGTGGTGATTGACCAGCAGTCCCACTAACAAAGGGTATGGGGAACCGGTGTGAGTCAGCGGTAACTACCTGAGTCCGCTGAGGGTGGGGATGGTAGGTGACGTCTATCCAAGAGAAGGAGTCCTATGTCCCGAAGAGGTCTTCTGGTCTTAGCGTGTGGTTTACCGGTATATTTGTCAGGGCGTCAATAGAGCTGAAAAATGACCTCGTGGATGTTCCTGACCAGAAGGGGGGCTTTTTCTTACTATGGTGAGAATATGTGTTGTAGGCTCGGGGAGGGAAGAGGAGAGTGAAAAGTGTGGACAAGCCATAAGGCGAGGTATATATTTTCCCTATTGGGAATCTATTTAAGAATGTAAATGTTATCATCTCAGATTGAGAATTTTAACTATTTCTATACCTGATCCGTGTACTGATATCATGTGGTTGAGGATCATGGCGTTGGTCAGGTGATATCGTGTGTTAGAGGAGAGAAATATGACCTTGTAATTAAATAATTAAATAACGGGGACAAAGAGCGCCTTTATCCAGCATGGGTTGAAGAGGAAAGAGAATAAAAAAAAAAAAAGAACATATTGAACGTATTAATTGGGAATTTACCATTCACCTGACACAGGGTGGTGTATTAGGCCTAGAATGTAACATAACTTGCCTGTTCGACTATAACAGTAATACATAAAGGTTAGGAACTGTGTTCATTTCTTACAGTACATGCATACCTGTGTGAGGAATAAAGAATCCTGTATAGGGCATCTCTGGAATCGAGGGGGACGTGCTCTGTTGCGGCTGAAAAGGATTTACTGTGCATATGGATCTCCTTAAGTCAGGGATAGGGATGTACATTATGTTCTAGACTTAGAGGGTGAGATTTGGTCTTTTGGTTATTATGTACGTTAATGTGGGTTGAATTGGTGTGATCTTCTTACCTGAGCACGTCTCTCTCAATTCCCAGGTAGCCTTTCACATTCCTAGGTTCTAGTATATAATCGGAGGAGAAATCTAAAAAAGATGAGGAAAGAAAGAAGGGGGATAAGGGTTTAGAAGCAGAACACAATATGTTGGATCCATAAGACGTTGTATGAGAAAGACACAAAGAGAGGCAGAAAATATTATAAAGTGGCCAAGGGAGATGAGGGGGAATAGAGGGGAAAGCGAGAAAAAAGAAAGGGAGGGGGGGGAGAGAAAGGAGGAATTGAATTGAGGAAGGAGATTACGGTATATGCAAATGTCTTTTGGGGAGCATCCGAAGAAGGACTCTTTACATTGTTGTCAACTCAGTCTAGAAGCCTGGGTAGTCAAAAGGGTGGTTGGCTGCTGGTAAGTTCTGCATCCAGTTGGTTCTGCCGGAGGGTACAGTTCGAGCTCGAGCCATGAGATTCATGGAGTGTGGGTAACTGAAATCCGGTATCCGTTTTCTTGTTAAAGAAGGAAATGGTAGAGGAGGTAGACTTCTCTCCTTGTGGGGTGGGTTTCCGCATAATGCAGTGATATTGTCACCGTTTGGCTGGTTTGTGAGAATGAAGATGAAGCGCCAAAGGGTTGCAGTTCTCATAGACAGGAATGCAGAATTCCTCAGGTGTTTCCGTTGAGCGTCGTATTAACTGGTATCCATACGATAAATCTCTCACAGGCACAAATGGTGTAAAGAAGAGGGGGTTATAGAACTTGGTGTAAACTCGCCTGTGTCAGGTGTTTCTGAAAGACATGACAAGCACAGTTAACTGCTTAGGTGATACAAGCTCTGCGGTGTGCAGGGGAGGCTGTGGGGCTTCCGTTCCGTGGCATCCCGGGATCTCGCAGTGGAGAGTGAGGGGGAGCTGGGTGTGGACGACGGCGACCAAGATTGAAGTTGCCAGCCTCGGCAATGCCATCCATCGATGTGGTCCTGTGCATTTGGGGTAAGCGAAAGTCGCTATACCAGTCGGGTAGCGGAACTACTGGAATGTCTAGAGTGGAGCAGAAATGTTCCATGTCCTCGGGGGCTCTGAGAAGAGCTGTGCGTCCCTGATGTGTTGCTGAGAGGCCGAAGGGAAACTTCCATCGATAAACAATAGATCTGGCTCTGAGAACGTCAAGCAATGGTCTCAGTTCACGCCTCCTTTGCAGGGTGATATTTGAGAGATCCTGGTAAATCTTTATGTTGGAGCCTTGGAAAGTTAGTTGGTTACGGTGCCTGGCAGCTCACAGAATTTCTTCCTTAAGGGTGAAATCAATAAGGCAACAGACCTTGTCTCTGGGAGGGTCTTTGTCTCTTCCCCTCGGGCGTAGTGCTCTATGGATACGTTCAAAGGCGATAGGAGCATCCTGGGACCTCTCAAGTAATTCATTAAATATGGCTGTGGCCGTCTGAGAGAGTTGGTTGGGGTCGATTGATTCTGGGATCCCCCTTAGGCGAAGGTTGCGGCGTCTCCCGCGATTATCAAGGTCCTCCATATGCCTATTTATATCTCTCAGGTGCACTGCATGTGATTCAGTAATTTGCTGTACATGGCAGAGAGATGATTCCTGGCGTGTCTGTGTGAATTCAACTTCCTCTACTCTAAGTGAGATGGCGTGTAGGTCGGACCTCATGTCCGAGATGGCCGCCATGAGAGTGTTTTTGATATCCGCAGCTACACTGTGTAAATCATCTAGGTTAACGGCGGGGGGGTGTCTCTGTTCTGTCCCCATGTCTGAAGGGCTCTGAACGTTGGAGCGGTGGGGGCTGTCACTCGGAGAGTGTGCCGTACTTGAGGAGGCTGGGAGTGAGGCTTGTGTCCTACCTCTAGGCCGCGCTCGGAAGATCTCTGGAATGTGCCGGTCTTCCTGTGTTTCTTGGCGCCGTGGGGATCGGGACCTGGTGGCAGAAGCGCTGCGGGATGTTCTCACCATAATAGTGGGGTCTCAAGGGCTAGAAAGCTGATGAAGCCGGACCTCATGGACGGGAGCTGCGGGACTACACGTCCATCTTGGAGTGGCACCAGACCACACCCCCCATTATTTTTTATTCTATTCAAATTGACTCTATTTGAATTTTGGAAAATGGTTATATTACTTATATTCTATTCTATAGTTTTTTTTAATTCCATTATTTTCTATTCTATTCAAATTTCAGAAGATGGTAATAAGCTTTCTATTTTATTCTATTTTTTTTATTCTATTCTATTCCTTTCCATTCTATTCAATTCCATTCTATTCTATTCTTTTATTTTCTATCCTATTTTGTTCTGTTTTACTCTATTATATTATAGTCTTTTATTTTTTTTATATTCTTTTCTATTCTATTCTATTTTTACTATTCTATTCCTTTTTTTTCTATTCCATTCTCTTTGGAAATTGGAAAACTATTCGACTTCAAAAACTTTTCAAATTTGAAAACTATTCGAAATTGATTCCAAAATTTTTTGAATCGATCCAAATTTGTATTCTAAAAAGTTGAATTGGTTTGAAAATGAATAAACAAAACAAATTCCAAAAAGGAATGAAACAAATTTAACTAAACAAATTTATGTAAATAACGAATGGAAATGAAACAAAACAAATTTTTTTGTTCTGCACATGTCTACTATACATAGAGAAAATATATTTTTTTAACATGAACACCCACTGATAACATTATTTTTATCAAACTGATCTCTAATGCCCCGTACACACGGTCGGATTTTCCAATGGATAATGTCCGATCGGAGCGTGTTGTCGGAAATTCCGACCATGTGTGGGCGCCATCGGACATTTTCCATCGGATTTTCCGACACACAAAGTTGGACAGCAGGAGATAAAATTTTCCGACAGCAAAATCCGATCGCGTCAATTCCGACCGTGTGTGGCCTGTTCCGATGCACAAAGTGCCACGCATGCTCAGAAGAAATTCCGACACGGGACAGCTCGTTCTGGTAAACTTAGCATTCGCAATGGATACAGCACTTTCGTCACGCTGCAATGTTCAAAATGGTTTAATACAGCGCACTCTCTTCTTCTTTATAATGTGACAAGAATTAAGTAGTTTTGATGCTCATATTCACACACACTTCTCACAAACTTCTTTCGTTACTATTTATCGGGATTCCCTCAATATATTTTGATTTCTCACATCTGACAACATATTTTTTTTTGTTTTTTTTTGTTTTTTTGACTTTAATGTAGATTCTTTTTTTGTGTTTCTCTTTTTTAATTTTTTTTTTTGGTGATTTTGATTTGTACTCCCGAAAATGTTTGTGTGTTTTTTGTGACAAGTTCACACAACACCATTGATATGTTGTTCTATTTAATCTGTAGGAGATTGTTTGGTGTTGTTGTCCCTTGTTAATTTCACATTTTATGTTTTTAGAAATGTACCTGAATCGTCAGCAACAAACTGTCCTTTTTGGATGAAAACACACACAGGAGACTAGAATTTACCTAAAAAAATTTTATTAAGGGGTCACAACTATAGAAAAACAAAGAGGGAGGCAACGCTGGAGAAACTGCAGAAGTGGGCGAAGCCTTGGACCCCCAGGGCAGACATCAATTATTTAAAAGCAAAATTGGTGGCCTGAGGAGTCCATATCTAAGGGAGGGCAGTCTGGTCCAGAAGTCCCAGAGATCCGGAAAGCAGCAGATGACATCTGTGTCCCCAGGCTGTGGTCATACGAGAGACTGCAGCTTTTGTCAGACCAGACTGAACCCAGGGCAATCACTCTTTGGTCTTCCTTCCACGCTTCCTTACAGGCTTTGGCTGTGGTGGTGGAGTTGTGGCAGCAGGAGGAGGAGGAGGAGGATCGTCAATCTCAATGACATCCGTCTTGGGTGTCAGTTCCCCACTCTCCCCCTTACGAAGGACTTTATAAATCAGGTCCTCAGAGATCTTGCGTTGGCCCTCCTGCATGCCCTGCAATTTGGTGGCAGCCATGCAGGCAAAGGCCTCTTCAGGACTGGGGAAGGCTCTGAGGGACGCCGAAGCCTCCTGGATCAGCCTGTATGCTGAATCCTGCACAGGACTGGGAGTCATCTTCCTGGCTCGTTTATGTGGCAGGCGGAGGGGAGGAACCTGAGACTCAGTCAGGCTGCGACTTGTCCCAGGCTTCTCTTGGCTGACACTTAGCCCCGCCTCCTCCTGGCTGCCACTAATCCCCGCCTCCTCCTGGCTGACACTAATCCCCGCCTCCTCCTGGCTGCCACATTCCACAGCCTCCTCCTGGCTGAGGTCTTCCTGTGTATGAAAAAGGGACATAGTTTTAGTATTTTTTACATCAATCACACACAATTTTCACCTCCTGACTGCTGCAAATTGAATGTAACAAATATAACAGACTATCCTTCTGAGCCCAGCATTTTGCATTCTTGTCCCAATTTTGGGTGCCCACTACTGTCTATTGATATGTAAAACACTTTTTTTAATCAGCAATTAGTGATCAATACTAACATCTAGTAAACATCATTTATTTATTGCCCAGAAATCTGTAGAAGAATGCTATACCTGACTCCAGCTGGGCTCCTCCACTTCTTCCTGGCTGGAAGGCCCAGGTTGGACATCGGAAGCCTCAGCTGGGGTGGAAGGAAGCGTGGAAGGAAGAGTGGAGAGGGATTCCCTGACTTCAGTGTGGTCTGACAGAAATCGCAGTCTCTCATAGTACCACAGCCTGGGGACATAAATGTCATCTGCTGCAGCTCCGGACCTCTGGGAATCTGTGACCTTCTTGCGCTCCCTAAGATAAGTGCTCCTCAGGCCACCAATTTTAGCTTTTAAATAGGGGATGGTTGCCGTGGGGACCACCGGCTTCACCAACTCCAGCAGTTTCTCCAGCGCTGCCTGCCTCTTCTGTTTGTGATTATAGTGGGGGTGTCTCACTTGCCACAGACAGGGCAGCTCCCTGTACTGCAACACAAGATGAGCAGGAGGAAGAAGACGTGGTGGAACTAGTCACCACAACAGGTGAGTGTCTGCAACCACAGGCTCAGATAAGAGATGGATGGCGGCATTTTTTTGAAACCTAATTTATTTTGGGTTTCCTCTCTTTTTAGGTGATCGTGAGGTTGTGGATGAAGATCCTTTCACATCCGAAAGTGCCCAGATCCTGATCGGGGAGATCATGGGGTGTAATTTACAATTGGAAAACATCAAGCAAAACATCAATGATGTTATTCCAAAATATAAAAACATCATTGATGTTTTGGGGCGAGTTTAAAACCCCTCCAAATCACTTTCTTCTTTTGTGTGCTACAATGTGCGAAATTTTTTTGTGATTTTTCCCAAAGCCAAATTTGGAGGATGCACACAGTGTGCCAACATGTGCTATCTGCCATCACGGGAGATCAATGGACGCGTTTTGGGGGTGCAACACCTTCCTCAATTATAAAGTAGCGGTGAGGAAGGGCTTTCTCCCCCAAAACACATCCCTTGATCCCCCGTGATGGCAGATAGCACATGTTGACATTGTGAAATTGGTGTGCATCTTCCAAATTTGGCTTTTTCAGGGGTGATTTCCCCCCATCTGAACGCAATATCAAACACAGTTCCTAAATACTCATGTCTGATATTGCCTTCCAGTTCTACCAAATGTGAACTTTGTAAGATCAAGATTTGTGTCTTTCTTGTGGGTTTTACACAGGCCTGTTTTCTATAAAATGCACATTTTGATTTTGGATAATGACACCACAAAAATTGTTATACAACAAACATGTCGGTTTGTCAGAAAAACCTTTGGTAAATGCACATGTGATTGTGCAGGTATTAAAAAGATTGTTCATCAAGAATGTGTGGATTATTGTCTCAACACTACAACACTTTTGGGGTGATGTAATTGTTGTTTTATGAGAAAATGGGGGTAATTTCCTAAGGGCAAATCCTCTTTGCACTACAAGTGCAGTTTCAGTGCAGTTGCAAGTGCACTTGTAGTGAAAAGTGTCTTTGCATTTAGTAAATAACAGCCAACAGTGCTTTGTATAAGGTTACACAATCACGACATTTTCTGCACTCCACACATTTCTGTCAGGGTCAGCTCAAACAAACACAAGCAGTAAATGTCCACAAAGAAGAGCCTGGGGGGAGATGCCTGTCGAGAACTTGAGGTCCTGCAGGCTTATCTCTGTGGCCAAATACCGCAAGGTAGCGACCAACCTCTGCTCCGTAGTGATGGCTTGCCTCATACAGGTATCCTGCCTGCTGATATAGGGGGTCAGCGAAGCCAACAAATGGTGAAACACGGGGTCCGTCATCCTGAGAAAGTTCCTGAAATCATCAGGATTATTCTCACGGATCTCACGGAGCAAAGGCATATGACAGAACTGGTCATGCTGAAGCAACCAATTCTTGGTCCATGAACTCCTCCCCACCCTGTTCATGGACTGGACTTGTGTCAAGGTCAGGACCCCAACACCAAGCCCCCGCACAGCACGAACTCTACGAGGAGTACGCATACGAAACATGGCTAGAAAACGGTCGGCTGCTCAGAACGAAGTAACAGAACGCACTGAAGAATAGCAAGGCCTGTGAAGAGCGACCTGAAAAACAGCAACGTGCAGGCAAGATCACACAGAAAACTCCGATATGAACTGACTGCACGCACTGAAGAGCAGATACAAACCCACAAGCACAAACTGAACAGCAGAAAACGATCTGAAAGCCACGAGTCTGAAAAAGCGTGAATCGTCTCTCACCAAACTTTCACTAACACGAGATTAGCAAAAGGAGCCCAAAGGGTGCCGCGCTTGGTTCTGATCCGGCCTTTTCTAGTCTCGTCGTACGTGGTGTACGTGACCGCGTGGTTGTCGATCGGAAATTCCGACAACTTTGTGCGACCATGTGTAGGCAAAACAAGTTTGAGCCAACATCCGTCGGAAAAAATCCTAGGATTTTGTTGTCGGAATGTCTGAACAAAGTCCGACCGTGTGTACGCCCTATTAGACTAAGCAATCGCTTTAATAAGCTCAAACCAGGAACATTAGTGGGGTCCTCCTAATGCTCTGGTCTTATATTGCAACTGCACTTCCCCCCTTTCTTTTGTAAAGCAGTGTACAATCTGTTGAAAATATATTAATTCTGTTAATTTGAACCTGCAACCTCTGCTGTTTCTTAAAATTCTTGCTGAGCTGTTGGTGTCAGGCATCCTGTCTGATTCATTGGACAGTCCTGCCTTGTGGCCTTGCTTCTGCTTAACCTTAACCTTTTTGCTCCTCCCATGAACTTCCTTTTTAAGCCATGCCTTTGCATTTCCTATTCACCAGATTATTGTGCTTTCTCCAGCCAATATATCGCTCTTGTTGCTTCTACTTCCCCCTGTATTTCTGCTACCACTCATTATCAACTTTTGGCTTGTTCCTAGACTATGCCTCTGCTTAATCCCAGCCTGTGACCACTTGTCACAGACCTTTGGCTTATTTACTGACTATGCTTCTGCTTGACCTGGACTGAACTTTGGCTTGCTCACCACTTGGTGGTGCGATCCCGAGGACCTCAACCTGGTACTAACATGCAGAAAAATCCATCTCCATCATCAGGACCTCTGGTGAACACTGGTTAGTGTTTAGACTCTGAACTTCAGGTGAGCCCATGTCATCCTCCAGGGTGACCTGCAGCTGCACTTATCCAGCTGGTTGGTGGGAGCCTGTCTACTGCACATAAAATTACTGTAGTTGGTATATTATTATTATTATTATTATACAGGATTTATATAGCGCCAACAGTTTACGTAGCGCTTTACAACTTGAGGGTAGACAGTACAAATACAATACACTTTGATACAGTAGGAATCAGAGGGCCCTGCTCCTTAGAGCTTACAATCTAAGAGGGAAGGTCAAAAGATACAAGAGGTAATAACTGTGGGTGATGTGCTGATTGAGAAGATAAATGTACAGTTGTTAGGTGGGGCCAGATAGGCTTCTCTGAAGAGATGAGTTTTCAGGGATCGTCTGAAAGTGGAAAGTAGGAGAAAATCGGACGGATTGGGGTAGAGCATTCCAGAGGATGGGGGAGGCTCTAGAGAAGTCCTGAAGGCGAGCATGGGATGAGGTGACAAGGGAGTTTGAGAGCAGGAGGTCTTGGGAGGAGCGAAGAGAACGATTAGGTTGGTATTTTGTGACTAGGTTAGAGATGTAGCTGGGGGCCAGGCTGTGGATGGCTTTGTAAGTTATAGTTAGTATCTTGAATTTAATTTGGTGACTGAGTGGCAGCCAATGGAGGGATTGGCAGAGGGGTGTAGCAGACGCTGAGCGGTTTGTGTGGTGGATGAGCCTGGCAGCAGCGTTCATGATGGACTGAAGTGGGGATAGCCTATTTAGAGGTAAACCAATGAGGAGGGAGTTGCAGTAGTCGAGGCGGGAGATGACCAGGGAGTGGATTAGAAGCTTTGTGGTGACATTGGTTAGGAAGGGGCGTATCTTGGAGATGTTGCGGAGATTGAGGCGGCAAGCTTTGGATAGTGATAGAATGTGGGGTCGAAAGGTTAGTTCAGAGTCCAGGATTACACCTAGGACCCTGGCGTGGGGAGATGGGTTGATAGTTGAGCCGTTGATATTGACAGGGAAAGCAGGGGAAGTGGCACCTGAGGGAGGAAATATCATGAGCTCGGTTTTGGATAGGTTGAGTTTGAGGAAGTGATGTGACATCCAGGCTGATATGTCTGCTAGTAAGTTGGTAATGCGTGAGGAGACAGATGGAGAGAGCTGGGGGGTGGAGAGATAGATTTGGGCGTCATCAGCGTAGAGATGATATTGAAAGCCATGTGAGGCAATAAACTGACCCAAGGAGGTGGTGTAGATTGAGAAAAGGAGAGGTCCAAGAACAGAACCTTGGGGGACCCCAACGGAAAAAGGAAGAGGAGAGGAGGAAGTAGAGTTGTAAGTGACACTGAAGGAGCGGTGTGATAGGTAGGATGAGAACCAGCGAAGAGTACAGTCACGGAGACCAAAGGAGTGGAGTTTTTTGAGGAGGAAGGGGTGGTCCACTGTGTCAAAGGCAGCAGAGAGATCCAGGAGAAGTAGTACAGAATAGTGTCCATTGGCTTTAGCCATTAGTAGGTCATTTGAGAGTTTAAGGAGAGCAGTTTCCGTGGAGTGTTGAGGGCGAAAACCAGACTGGAGGGGATCTAGAAGTTTATTCATGGTCAGATGGTCGCTTAGTCGGATGTAGACCGTCATATAGTAGATACCCATAGTTATAATGATTAACCCCTTCCTGACTATGCTTATATGTGGCCTCATAGAGGTGGATCTTCATAAACAATTGAACATCATATTATATTTTATATAATAGGCTAAGAGTCTAAAAGAAACCTTACCAAAAGATGTTATACAAAAAAATTATTAAAAAGCTTACCTGTCTTTTATTTGTGCAAAAATATTTCCACACTTAGCACTTACCTCTGAAATAGTGGCGTAAGGTAAAATACAAAAAAAAACAATGTGTTCGAACAAGCTGAACCTCTGAAATAGTGGCGTAAGGTAAAATACAAAAAAAAACAATGTGTTCGAACAAGCTGAACCCAACTTTACTTGTAATAAAGAGACCTTCATTTGACTTTTTTGCTAGAGTAATCAAAATTAAGCTGGCAGCAGAGTAAATATAAAACATGATGAACATTATTAAACATAAAATGAAAATGTTGTATCTATTAGCATATCTTTATGTGCTAAAGGCTCATAAAGTCATTTTTATCAGTTTAAAATGTTATTTTTGCTGAGCATTGGCAGTGTGATATGTTTCTTGTTCCAGTAACAGAGCTAGAGTTCAATGATTGCAATGCTTTTGAACAGTTCATCTATACTCTCCAAAAACATAATTATCCTATATTAAATGAAAATAGGTTAGACTTTTCCATATATCCTGCTATAATGTGAAACTCTTTTATATACATTTTTAACATAACTGTTTATCCCTTTGTTTCAGAACAGTTTTAATGCTTAAGACTATATTTTAAAAGTGAGTATATAAATGAAGCAAGGAGTGTGACCTTCACCAAACATTCAATGTAGGTTTATCTTCCTAGTGTATGTGTTTTAAATTACAATGAATATTTCACCCGCAGTAAATTCTTCATTCAATGCTTTATAAATATTTGTTGTTTAAAAAAGTTAATTGAAATGTATTTAAGTGTTTGAAAGTGTAAAGCCATGCAGCACAAAGCTGAACGGACTCTAGACACAGGAGCTCTGAGGGAAGCAGAGACTTAAACCTGTTCCCCAGGGCCATTTAGCGCTGAACCTCCCGATATTTCACCTGACAGTGCATGCCTACTTCCAAGAACCGCAAGAGAAAGCCTGTCCATCGGTCTTTAACTGCTCCACATGATGGAAAAAGCAATGATATCCCAAGATGCCACCCAGCTGTTACAGGCACATGCAGACCCACCAGATCCAGTGGCCTCACCTTCGGCAGCCTCTGAACACAGTGAGTACACCACTTCCCTCACTAGGGTCAATTTGAAGGATAGCCTTTCAGCCATGTATAACAGACTGTCACATAAATTTCAGGCTGAGCTGCATAAATCGACTGTGTCTGTGAACAAGCATGGTAAAACCACGTGAAACATCAATCTTCATCTTGCATCATCTGTCTGGCATGCGACAATAAAGATTTCTGTCAAACAAACTTCTCATTCCAGTGTGCGGCCACTTTCTTTCTTCTACACACTTCAGCAATGTTGGTGAGCCAGGGCTAGCACCTGGAGAGATATTGCACCTCGTTGGCCTGAGCGGTGTATGCTTTATGTTGTGAACTTGGGATAAATTAACCGTAACAGGAGAAATAACATCAGGGTACGTGGGGTACCTGAAACGGTAGTAGATCTACGATCTGCAGTGAAGAAAATATTTCAATCCTTGCTCCCAGATCGCGCTGATACTGCCTTTACATGGAATAGAATCCACAGGGCCCTATGGCCAAAACCATCCCCTGAAAATCTCCCAAGAGACATAGTGATGTCTGAAGGACTATCTGGTGAAAGCGGCCATCCTCCGTGCCTCTCGTAACACCCCTTTAATCCAATCCTAGAGGGGATTGCTATTC
The DNA here is from genome assembly GCF_042186555.1 of Aquarana catesbeiana. Lineage (NCBI taxonomy): Eukaryota > Metazoa > Chordata > Amphibia > Anura > Ranidae > Aquarana > Aquarana catesbeiana. The sequence continues at coordinate 181,429,279 of NC_133331.1, read as the reverse complement.
AAATCTATCCAGACATCTCTCCTACAACACTGAATAAAAGAAGGTGGTTATTAGTGGTCTGTATTGCTCCTCTACTCACAGTCACTTTTGTTTGCCAAGACTACCCCCTCCGATTCTTTGAAAGTGGGGGCTGTTAACCTTTTTGCTCCCCAAAAAATTTGCAGACAGTTTTGGAGAGTGGAAGATGAAGTGCTGGTTGAGTATTAGACTGTTTAGTCCACAAAAGGTTATTACTTTGGCGAGGGGGGGGGTCTCACCCCCCTGGCCCCTTATAATTTTGTTCTACCAAGTTCTAATGTTGTTTTGTTCTTTAATTCTTATTTTTATTTTCTTTGTCGATATGCTAACTGATATGACCACTAAGGGAATGTTCCCTATATGTCTTATTAGAAGGTACCTGTGCAAGATAGCAATGATTTATCTCTCTGACCCCTCTGACACACTCATAGACTTGGACTTTTGCAGCGTAAACTATGGTGCTTGGTCAGATGAGTACCATGTTTTACACATAAATAAGCTCCTACCTATCTGGCTACTGATCACCTATAGGGCTTTAGCTCAGAATAATTATTTTATGCCCTTACTATGGGTCTCCGTATTATTTCCCACAATGTAAGGGCTTTTAACTCCCCACAGAAATGCAAGAGACCTTGGTGCATATAATATTCTAGTGCAGGCGACACTCTTTTCCTCCTCCGATCACCCTCGGTACTTTGACAAATCCTATAAACAACACTATTTCACCACTTTTGAGTCCAAGTCTAGTGGTGTGGCAATATTTATTAAAAGACAGTATTAGAGTTCCGGTGCCACATGTGAGGGAGTGAGGAACAGCGGCTCCGGAACTTACCCGCATACAAATCCAGCAATACAAGCTTGCAGATGGTGAGCAACCCTCAATTTCCTTCACACCGGATTGGTGATAACAGAGGATGGACAAATTTGTAGTCCAGGGCTCTTCCGCTGCCTCGGCAGCCCCACAATCAGAGCTCTCCCTACCAGGTCCAGACAATATTGTCAGAATGTTTATACTGAAATATTAAAATCATATTACATTTATGGAATTAATGCAACCATCTGTTTTTAGGGAGCTTTTCCCATTTTTACACAAACACAACCAAGTAATTCAAGTTCGTTTATCCGTGCTATTTTGAAGACAAGTGACACAACTATATGCTAAAAATATATATTTATTAACCAAAAATTCAGTGTAAAATAATGTCAGGTATATTTGGTGATAATACAAAAAGATATACTTTTAAATATCAAAGATATGTGATGATACAGATGATATTTACATTTCTATGCAAGCTCTTATTACAAAATACCATATTTCAATACTTGAACGATAACTTGGTACATTTAGACTTGGTAAGTTAGTAATTAGTTTTCTGTGGCTTCACGGACTTATAAAAACAATTAGGTGTTGACTTTGACACCGTGATTCCTTCTCATAACAAATAGACCTTCAAACTTACACTTTAAGATGCACAAACAAAATGTTATACTGTGCACATAGCCTGATAATTTAATCAATGCTTATTTTTAAATTTAAAATGAATCTATTTTTAAATACATATCATGACAAAACCATTGTACAGACTTTGGTCTTTGCTTTGTAGAGACAGACAAAAATGTGTATGTCTCTTAATATTTGGAATATATAATTATATCATGCTGCAGGTAGAAAAAAAACACAACTCCAAATTGCTAGGCCACAATATTAAATGGTTCTGTTTTGTATATGTCAAAACAATTCAATTACCAACAGATAAGATAAACAGATTAATACCTTTACCAGGGCTTAAGAATTCTGTTGTTTTGAGAAGCATTAAGTAGGTGTCCCACAAGGGACCTCTTCCAACACTCCCACATGTCTGCGTCTCCTCCAAGCTTCCTACAATCGATCTTTTAGCTCTCTTTCGGGCTTTTCTTTAAGATCCCCTCTCTGCTATGTGTAACCACTTTTATCCCACAGAAAAATTGGGTGTGGGTATTACTACTACATAATTAATGATGTAAAATGACAGTTTGTTTCAATATTGCCATGACAACCACATCTGGCGGCCATCTTGGACTCTTAATATTTTTACCAATGGGGGGCAGTATTGTATTTGAATGTATTTTGTTCTAATAATTTAATGACCTTCTGACCTTGGTTTAGCAGAAACTAAAAACTGTCTAAAATCTGTCAAGCCACTCTAGCCTTCTTGGCTACTCTTGAAATATATGTGTTTGAGAAAATATCCCCATGCAATTAACTCACGTTCTACATACCTTGAGACTCTGATCATTGGAATTTAAAACGTGTATTATTTCAAATACAGCTTCCAATACAGATAACTTTTCATAGGATACCATATTTGCAATCCTTATAATAATAATATAAATGTACTAATGGATTTTATGAATATCCATGCAATACATTCCAAAAATATTATGAAAGAAAAGTTATTATTAAAATACATAAACCAATACATGTAAAATCATTTGCTTAATTATGCACATAATTATTCTAATGTCAATACCATATAGCTTTTGCTAATATGATTATTTGTACTTCAATACTATTATAATATATTTCATTTGGGAATAAGCCCTCTTCTCTCCTTCATGCAAACAAAATTTAAGTCTGTGAGCTCATGTGAAATATGAGTCTCTTAGTCTAAACACTGCCAGTGGACCCTTTTTCTTATCTTTACAGGCTGACAGAAAGAGAAATTATGATCTTAAGAGAACTTAACATAATATACTTAAAAACTTCTGGTGAGGGTTCCTCCGTTTCAAAGACAATGAACTAAAGTTAACCTCTTTAAAAAAATATATGTTTTCAAACAAGGTGGCTTCTGGTTTGCTCATAGCATATATATGAAAAATATATAATATGCAGACCTTTTATATTTGTTTAACCCCAATAGTCCTGACAATATGGTGGACAGAGCGGATGCCTCAGGCACATCTACAGCTGCTGCTGACACTGTGCAACATACGGCCATGGCGCCCCCCTACCTGAAGACCAATATGCACTGGCACACACTGTGGCTGCTTTACTATCCCCCAAAATAACGGCGGCAGTGAATAAGTCTATAGCTGTCAGAATAACACAACTTAGGAATGAGCTGGGAGATCACACTAAATGGATCTCTGAGTTAGAACACCGCATGTCTGACATAGAAGACAAAGCGCACAATTCTTTTACATCTGAACAAGAATCAAAACAGCAAAAGAGGGAGAACAGTGTGTTGTCACCACATCCCTATTGTGTAGGAAAAAAGAGGACCCCCCTTCGTTGGGACTTTGTAGGCAACCAGGGGCGTAGATAAGGGAGGGTCAGGGGTGTTCAAACCCCCCAGAGCATCCTGGCAAAATGCCCAGACAGTGTCCCTGCTGTTTAGCCTCAGCATCAGCACAGTAGAAGCAATCAGAGTTTTGGAGTGCAGCAGCCATCCCCCCTTCTATAGTGCCCCATCCCCTCAGTTTAATAAGAGGCCTCAGAGGTCTCAGATGCCGGCAATTGACAGTGCGAGGTTGAGGGAACTCCTAGACTCCTCCTGGAGGTATCATATCACATAGCTGAAGAGAGACTAGGGATGCAGGAGTTTTCCTACTCCTTTTTCCTGTGCTAAATCTGAGGTCTGGTAAGTGGGGAGGCATGACATTTCTGTTTTGGGAAGGAGGAAGTGGGAATTCCAGCCTGGGGGAGTTTCTTTTGGTGGGGGGTTAAGGAAAGGGGGTGGGTTTGCTTTTGGGGAAGGGGGGAGTTTCTTGTAGAGAAGTTTACAGGGGGTGGTTAATGGCAGGGATCTGCTTCTGGGAGGGAGTTTGATTGGATGAAGGGAGATTTTTTTCATAATTAGGAATCTTTGCTGGGGGAGAGGGTGTTGACTGAGGGAGATATTTTTGCTTTGGGGGGTCGGTTTAGAGACATTTTAATTGTTGGGGGTATATTTGAGAGAGGGAGATATTTTACAGCAGGAATCTTTGCTTGGGGAGGGAGGGTTCTTAGGAGGGAGAGGTTTTTTTTTCCTTTAAAAGAGATGTTTTTTTTTAAATTATACTTACCTAGGTGGATGGAGCATCAATCCAATGTTGCATCTGTCCCCAGCTGCTTCTAAGGCTACGTACACATGGGCAGACTTTTCGACTGGACTTGTCCGACAGACTTTCCAGCGGACTTTCGACTGACTTTTGACGGACTTACGACGGACTTTTTAACAAACGGACTTGCCTACACACGATCACACCAAAGTCCGACGGATTCCTACGTGATGATGTACACTGGACTTAAATAAGGAAGTTGATAGCCAGTAGCCAATAGCTGCCCTAGCGTTGGTGTTTGTCCGTCGGACTAGCATACAGACGAGAGGGTCCGGCAGAGTTATGATGTAAAGATTTGAAGCATGTTCCAAATCTAAAGTCCGTCAGATTTGCGACTGGAAAAGTCCACTGCAGGTCCGGTGAAGCCCACACACGATTGGATTGTCCGCCGGATTTGGTCCGTTGGCCAAGTCGGGTCGAAAAGTCTGACCGTGTGTACGCTGCATAAGACCCACAACAGAGCAATTAAAGATCGCTGATCACTCAGTTCTCAGCCTTCAGTGAGCAAAGAGTGGTGACTGTCAGTCCCTGGCTCTTCCCACACTCCCACAAGCTCACTGGAAAGCAAGGCTGTGGAGGGGGCAGGAGTGGCTGGCTCCAGCTCCTTGTGGTTCACTAAGAGGCTGATCGAGCTACTGGTCCAGGCATCTGAGTGAATCCTGATTTTAAAGTTAGGATCTTTCCACAGCCTGGACCTGCTGAGCGATGTCAGCTGACAGTGGGCTATAGCTGGCTGTCGGCTAAAAATGGGTCACAAAAGTACAGAATGAACTGCACTCCTCCCCAAGAGAAGTACAACTAAGCGGTATGCCATCCCTTCAGAGCGCATGCACCGGTGACATCACTGGCTGCTTTCCATGTAAATATCTCCTAAACACCACATGTTTAGGAGATATTCGCTGTACCTACAGGTAAGCATTATTATAGGCTTACTTGTAGGTACAAGTTCAAAAGCTGGGTTTACTACATTAAGACTGAATAAAAACCATATTGACCAGGTGCAAAGGGCACCATCCTGTGGTAGGCAATGTACAATATTTTGTTTTTTCATCTCTTAAAACATTTCAGAACATTTCTTAGGACACAGTTTTTTAAGGTTTAAATAAATCACTGAATTTACTGCCTATCACAAAATGTTGCCCCTTGCATCTGCTCAACTTTCAAAGTAAGGTTAGCTCAAATCCAGTCTTGGGTCTCATTCATACATCCTACATGACCATGGTGCAGCAAGTATACTGCAAATACCTGCACCCGGGATCTCAGCTGTTCCAATCTCTTTTCAGCCTATCACTCAGCTGACAAAAAAAAAATCTGGGATCCTGGCTGTAGGTAGTCATGGTATATTTACCATTCCACGGGCATTTAGAATATGAATGAGATCTAAAGCCTGGTTCACACGGTAAGATTTTTAGTTCAACCCAGTGGGCTGAACGAAAAAAAAACTAGGGAGCTTAGGAGGAGCTTGCTGTACTAATGAGTAGGGATGGGCGAACGGTTCAGCCCGAGCATAAATCCGGGCCGAACTTTGGTAGTTTGGATGTTCTGCGAACATCGAACAATAAGCGGTGTTCAGGGCAAATTCAAAATCCGCCGGAACGCCGTTAAAGTCTATGGGACATTAACATGAAAAATCAAAAGTGTTCATTTTAAAGGCTTATATGCAAGTTATTGTCATAAAAAGTCTTTGGGGACCTGGGCCCTGCCCCAGGGGACATGTATCAATGAATTTTTTTTTTTTTAAACGGCCATTTTTATTCGGGAGCAGTGATTTTTTTTTCCATGCTTAAAGTAAAACAATAAAAATGAAATATTCCTTTAAATATTATGCCTGGGGGGGTGTCTATAGTATGCCTGTAAAGTGGCACATTTTTTCCGTGTTTAGAACAGCACCACAGCAAAATGACATTTCTAAAGGAAAAATTGTCATTTAAAACTGATTGCGGCTGTAATGAATTGTCAGGTCTCAGCAATATAGATAAAACTCATGGCATGGGGTCCCCCCAGTCCATTACCAGGCCCTTTGGGTCTGTATGAATATTAAGGGGAACCTCGAACCAAAATTAAAAAAAGAAATTGCGTGGGGGTCCCCCTAAAATCCATGCCAGGCCCTTAAATGGATTTTAAGGGGAACCCTGTGGCAAAATTTAAAAAAAATGGCATAGGGGTCCCCCTAAAATCCATACCAGACCTGAATTTTGAGGGGAACCCTGTGGCAAAATTTTTAAAAAATGGCGTAGGGGTCCCCCTCAAAATCCATACCAGACCCTTATCCAAGCACGCAACCTGGCAGGCCGCCAGGAAAAGAGGGTGGATGACAGAGCGCTCCCCCTCCTGAACCATACTAGGCCACATGCCCTCATGCCCTGGAAATGGGTAGTGTGCTTTCGGGTAGCCCCAATCCCAAAGCTGTGTCTTGTCATTTTTAACATTTTGACACTTTTTTTGTAAAATGGTAGGGGTACATTACCCCATTACCATTTCACACAGGGGGGAGGCTGGGACCTGGGGGTCCCCTTGTTAAAGGGGGCTTCCAGATTCCGATAAGCCCGCTGCCCGCAGGCCCCCACAACCACCGGGCAAGGGTTGTGGGGATGAGTCCCTTGTCCCCATCAACATGGGGACAAGGTGCTTTGGGGGGCTACCCCAAAGCACCCTCTCCATGTTGAGGGCATGTGGCCTGGTATGGTTCAGGAGGGGGGCACTCTCTTATCCCCCCTTTTTTCCTGTGGCCTGCCAGGTTGTGTGCTGGGACAAGGGTCTGGTATAGATTTTGGGGGAACCCTACGCCATTTTTTAAATAATGGTAATGGACTGGGGGGATCCCATGCTCTTTTTTTCAATGAGTTTTAGCTATATTGCAGAGACCCGATAATTCATTCAAGCCGCGATCAGTTTTAAATGACAATTTTTCCTTAAGAAATGTAATTTTGCTGTGGTACTGTTCTAAACACGGGAAAAATGCACCACTTTACAGGCATACTATAGACACCCCCCAGGCACAATATTTAAAGGAATATTTCATTTTATTGTTTCACGTTAAGCATTAAAAAAATCACTGCTCCCAAAAAAACGACAGTTTTTAAAAAATTTTTTTGCATTGATACATGTCCCCTGGGGGAGGGCCCGGGTCCCCAAACACTTTTTAACTTGCATATAAGCCTTTAATATGAGCACTTTTGATTATTCATGTTCATGTCCCATAGACTTTAACGGTATTTGTGTGTTTTGCCAAATTTTTTGCCTGTTCGGTATGTTCTGGTGCGAATTGAACTGGGGGGTGTTCGGCTCATCCCTACTAATAAGTACACTACTGCACCACAACTGCGTGCATTGCATTCTAGTCAGTTGAATGCGGATAATTTTTGCTGTGCTGCATTGCAAAGCCTCGTGGCCCCACTCTCCTGTCACATGTTTTTACCATACCTCCCCCAACATAAAAGTGTAAATGATGCCTTTAAATTTGAAAGACCTGAACCCCCCAGGAAAAAAATTATCTACGGCCCTGTAGACAACAACCACACAGGAATAGATTAGCGAATATATTTATTATATATACATAAAATTGTTTGATCATTCAAGTATGAAATGATCATTAAAAGGACATATCAAAAAACATATCAAAAAAAGGAAAAGATAAAGAACATGACAGATTACATAGTTAGCATGACGTATTAGAAAAATACTCTCTGGTGTAAAAGTAATATCTCTGGTACCCAACACGTTTCTGGTTCAAGCACCTTTGTCACGGGTATTGGCTAGAGTATGTGCAGTCATAAATTTGTCTTACATGCAAAATGTTTGTTTTGCTTGCGTCTATCTAGCAAGGTTACTCTGTGGTATAAGCAAGGAAGCTGCGACTTCTGCAGTGTGTAAATGTGCTTTTACTATACAAAGATGCTGTACATACAAAACTATTACAATATTAGGAATACAATACAAGACCGACAGATATCTATAAGAAGCAAAATGCCTAGCAAATGAACAGCCTATGGTCTATATCAGTACAAATACACTTAAAGGTTACTTATCTTCTGTTACTGTATGTTCGTGATCTCCACTGGCAACGATTCTCTTGGAGCATCAGGCACCTTTCTTCTATCATGAGTGGCTTCTGATCTTACAAAGCATGATGATGTGTGTGTGTGTGTCTACTCACCCCTTTTATGTGTCAGGCTGTTTACCATAGTTACCAAACAACAGAAAACATACCTGTTTACTGTAGCTGTAGAAACAATGGACAATTGAAAACTGTCAACTGAGTACAAAAAATGTTATCTATGTACCCATTGTCTACTCAAGCCAACACCTGACAGTAATCTAACAGTTATCCTTTCAGTTTGAGAGCTGAAAGAACCTCAAACAAGTAAGTCTCTCACTTGTGTACTGTAGCTATAGAGAAAATAGCCTGTTGAAAACTGTCAATTGAATACAACAACACAACGTACCCATTGTCTACTCAAGCCAGAACCTGACAGTATCTCTATGACCAACCACTATTGTGTAATGTTATGTCCCATGTATCTTATGTCTGAATAATAGGGATGAGCTTCACGTATGAGTCGAACCCATGTTCGACTCGAACATCGTCTGTTCGATCGTTCGCCGAGTTACGAACATATGGGCCGTTCGCGCCAAATTAGTGTGGCGCGTCACGGCCCATAATTCAACGTGGCATCGCAGTGCATTGCTGGTTGATGATTGGCCAGGCATGCACTATGACCCGCATGTTTGGCCAATCACAGCGCCGTCAGTAGAGAGAGCTGCAATTGGCCAAAGCCAGGGTGGCTTTGGCCAATTATGGCTCAGGGGGTTTAGAACACATCCCACACTATATAAGGCCACCTGCATGGTGGCCCTGTGTAGTGTGTTCCAGCGTGCTTAGAAAGAGAGAGAGAGACAGTGTCATTTCATTTGCGTTAGATAGATTAGGCAGAACAGTCAGTGAGTTAGCTGCACTTACAGTGTATTGTGCATATAAATGCATTCCAGGTGTTGTATTTACAGTATATATATATATATATATATATATATATATATATACACTGTATTCAGTTTAGCTAGATCCGTTCCTGTTATCTTCCTACTGACAGGCAGGCTTGTCTTGTTACAGTATTTACAGCTACCTGAAGAAAATAGCTGGTGTTCTTTTGATCCTATTAGTACCACAGTCAAGCAGCTAGACTATTTACAGTTAGTGTAGTGCGTCCTCCTCACAGTGTTCAGCTAAAGCTACAAGTTAGGGTAGTGCGTCCTCATTACAGTGTTCAGCTAAAGCTTCAAGTTAGTGTAGTGCGTCCTCCTCACAGTGTTCAGCTAAAATTACAAGTTAGTGTAGTGCGACCTCTGCACAGTGTTCAGCTAAAGCTACAAGTTAGTGTAGTGCGTCCTCCTCACAGTGTTCAGCTAAAGCTACAAGTTAGTTTAGTGTGACCTCTGCACAGTGTTCAGCAAAAGCTACAAGTTAGGGTAGTGCGTCCTCCTCACAGTGTTCAGCTTAAGCTACAAGTTAGTGTAGTGCGTCCTCCTCACAGTGTTCGGCTAAAACTACAAGTTAGTGTAGTGCGTCCTCTGAACAGTTTTCGGCTAAAACTACAAGTTAGTGTAGAGTGACCACTGCACAGTGTTCAGCTAAAGCTACAAGTTAGGGTAGTGCGTCCTCCTCACAGTGTTCAGCTTAAGCTACAAGTTAGTGTAGTGCATCCTCCTCACAGTGTTCAGCTAAAACTACAAGTTAGTGTAGTGCGACCTCTGCACAGTGTTCAGCTAAAGCTACAAGTTAGTGTAGTGCGTCCTCCTCACAGTGTTCAGCTAAAACTACAAGTTAGTTTAGTGTGACCTCTGCACAGTGTTCAGCTAAAGCTACAAGTTAGTGTAGTGCGTCCACCTCACAGTGTTCAGCTAAAGCTACAAGTTAGTGTAGTGTGTCCTCCTCACAGTGTTCAGCTAAAGCTACAAGTTAGTTTAGTGTGACCTCTGCACAGTGTTCAGCTAAAGCTACAAGTTAGTGTAATGTGTCCTCCTCACAGTGTTCAGCTAAAGCTACAAGTTAGTTTAGCGTGACCTCTGCACAGTGTTCAGCTAAAGCTACAAGTTAGGGTAGCGCATCCTCCTCACAGTGGTCAGCTTAAGCTACAAGTAAGTGTAGTGCATCCTCCTCACAGTGTTCAGCTAAAACTACAAGTTAGTGTAGTGCGACCTCTGCACAGTGTTCAGCTAAAGCTACAAGTTAGTGTAGTGTGTCCTCCTCACAGTGTTCAGCTAAAGCTACAAGTTAGTTTAGTGTGACCTCTGCACAGTGTTCAGCTAAAGCTACAAGTTAGTGTAATGTGTCCTCCTCACAGTGTTCAGCTAAAGCTACAAGTTAGTTTAGCGTGACCTCTGCACAGTGTTCAGCTAAAGCTACAAGTTAGGGTAGTGCGTCCTCCTCACAGTGTTCAGCTTAAGCTACAAGTAAGTGTAGTGCATCCTCCTCACAGTGTTCAGCTAAAACTACAAGTTAGTGTAGTGCGACCTCTGCACAGTGTTCAGCTAAAGCTACAAGTTAGTGTAGTGTGTCCTCCTCACAGTGTTCAGCTAAAGCTAAAAGTTAGCGTAGTGCATCCTCTGAACAGTGTTCAGCTAAAACTACAAGTTAGTGTAGTGTGACCTCTGCACAGTGTTCAGCTAAAGCTACAAGTTAGTGTAGTGCGTCCTCCTCACAGTGTTCAACTAAAACTACAAGTTAGTTTAGTGTGACCTCTGCACAGTGTTCAGCTAAAGCTACAAGTTAGTGTAGTGTGTCCACCTCACAGTGTTCAGCTAAAGCTACAAGTTAGTGTAGTGTGTCCTCCTCACAGTGTTCAGCTAAAGCTACAAGTTAGTTTAGTGTGACCTCTGCACACTGTTCAGCTAAAGCTACAAGTTAGGGTAGTGCGTCCTCCTCACAGTGTTCAGCTAAAGCTACAAGTTAGTTTAGTGTGACCTCTGCACAGTGTTCAGCTAAAGCTACAAGTTAGTGTAGTGCGCCCTCCTCACAGTGTTCAGCTAAAGCTACAAGTTAGTGTAGTGCAACCTCTGCACAGTGTTCAGCTAAAGCTACGAGTTAGTGTAGTGCGTCCTCCTCACAGTGTTCAGCTAAAACTACAAGTTAGTTTAGTGTGACCGCTGCACAGTGTTCAGCTAAAGCTACAAGTTAGTGTAGTGTGTCCTCCTCACAGTGTTCAGCTAAGCTACAAGTTAGTTTAGTGTGACCTCTGCACAGTGTTCAGCTAAAGCTACAAGTTAGGGTAGTGCGTCCTCCTCACAGTGTTCAGCTAAAGCTACAAGTTAGTTTAGTGTGACCTCTGCACAGTGTTCAGCTAAAGCTACAAGTTAGTGTAGTGCGCCCTCCTCACAGTGTTCAGCTTAAGCTACAAGTTAGTGTACTGCGTCCTCCTCACAGTGTTCAGCTAAAGCTACAAGTTAGTTTAGTGTGACCTCTGCACAGTGTTCAGATAAAGCTACAAGTTAGAGTAGTGCGTCCTCCTCACAGTGTTCAGCTAAAGCTACAAGTTAGTGTAGTGCGTCCTCCTCACAGTGTTCAGCTAAAACTACAAGTTAGTTTTTTGTGAGCTCTGCACAGTGTTCAGCTAAAGCTACCTGTAGAAGGTTGGTGGTGTTTTCCTGATCCTATCACTACCGCAGGCAGCTAAATAAGCTACAAGTTTTTTTTGCGAGCTCTGCACAGTGTTCAGCTAAAGCTACCTGTAGAAGGTTGGTGGTGTTCTCATACTACAGGCAGTTGATTTAGCTAGCTGCAGTATCAGTATATATATATATATATATATATATATATATATATATATATATTATATATATATATATATATGTATCCCAGTATGTCTGGAAGGCCAACAAGGAGAGGCATACAGTCACAAGCCAATAAAAGAGGGCAAGCAGGCTCTGTGTCTAGAGGCAACAGTGCTGGTCATGGAGATGGTGCATCCTCATCAGCACGTGGCCGTGGGACATGCTTGGCCTTTTGCGGAAGACTTGGTCGAGTGGATGACCAAGCCATCCTCATCCTCCTCATCCTCTCTCACCCATGCTCAGGGTACTTTGTCTGGCATAGCAGCTGCCAACGCGGCCTCTTCCCTCGGCTCAATGGCATCAGTGACTCCTTCCCTAGCCCCATCATGTCCTCCTGAGGAGTCCCTCGAACTGTTTGACCACAGTGTTGGGTACATGCTCCAGGAGGATGCCCAGCATTTAGAAGGCTCTGATGATGATACTGAGCTAGATGAAGGCAGTAACATGAGCACGGACAGAGGGGGTGCCCAAGAAGAACAGCAATCTGGCAGTTATGCTCCCCCTGCTGCAGCATACTGCCAGGTTTGCTCCAGTGATGAGGAGGGAGGGGATGATGAGGTCACTGACTCAATGTGGGTGCCTGATAGGAGAGAGGAGGAGGAGGAGGCACATCACCAACGAGGCAGGATGCCCTCCAGGAGCCAGCCTAAGGGCAGCACACTGACTGCATCACACTGCAGAGCTCCGCATCTGCAGGGTACTGCTGTCTCTGCACATTATTCCAAAAGTTCTTTGGTGTGGGCATTTTTTGAGACGAATGCATCAGATCCCACCTCTGCTATTTGCAACATATGTCTCAAGCATATCTAGCGTGGCCAAAACATCACCCACTTGGGCACCACATGCTTGACCAGACATATGTTGACTCTGCCCTCTTCCGTGAGTTTGTGGAATGTGCGGTTCCTCAGTGGCAGGTACCCAGACGCCACTTTTTCTCACGGAAGGCAATTCCGGCTCTCTACCGGCATGTGGAAGGCAATGTCCATGCCTCGCTGGACAGGGCGGTCAGCGGTAAGGTGCATATTACCGCTGACTCATGGTCCAGCAGGCATGGACAGGGACGTTACCTAAGCTTCACAGCGCATTGGGTGACTCTGCTGGCAGCTGGGAAGGATGCAGGACAAGGTGCAGTAGTGTTGGAGGTTGGTCCGCCACCACGCCTCCAAAATACCACTACTAATGATTGTGACACACCTCTCTCCTCCACCCCCTCCTCTTCTTCTTCCTCCATGGCCCCTCCCTTTGCTTTGTCCTCAGAACCAGCGTTTAGCCGTTTAAGGGGCTACGCAAGTATGCAGGCCAAAAGATGCCATGCAGTGCTTGAGCTGGTGTGCTTGGGGGACAGGAGCCACACTGGGGCAGAGGTTTTGTCAGCTCTGCAGGGGCAGGTTCAGAGGTGGTTGACGCCATGCCAACTTAAGGCAGGAATGGTGGTTTGCCCTCCGACAGGGACAAATGACCCATGTGCCCTGTTTGGCTCACGTCCTTAACTTGGTGGTGAAGCGGTTCTTGGGCAGGTACCCGGGCTTACAGGATGTCCTGAGGTAGGCCAGGAAAGTCTGTGTGCATTTCCGCCGGTTATATAATGTCAGTGCTCGGCTGGCAGACCTCCAAAAGGAGTTTAACCTGCCCAAGAACCGCCTAATCTGTGACATGCCCAGCAGGTGGATCTCAACGTTGGACATGCTGCAGCGGCTGCACACGCAGCAGAGGGCCATCAATGAGTACCTGTGCGACTATGGCACCAGGACAGGGTCAGGGGAGCTTGTTTTTTTTCCCACGCCAGTGGACCATGATCAGGGATGCATGCACTCTCCTGTCACCATTTGAGGAGGCCATGAGGATGGTGAGCAGTGACAGTGCATGCATCAGTGACACTGTCCCCCTTGTCCAACTGTTGGAGCACACGCTGCATGGAATAATGGACAGGGCACTTGAGGCAGAACAGAGGCAGGAAGAGAAGGACTTCCTTAACTCTCAAGGCCCCCTTTATCCAGACAGTGTTCCTGCATGCCCGCCAATCACACAGGAAGAGGACGAGGATGAGGAGGAGGAAGATTGTGTCAGTATGGAGGTGGAGCCTGGCACTCAGCATCAGCAGCAGTCTTTAAGGGATCAGTCCCAAGAAACACATGGATTTGTACGTGGCTGGGAGGAGGTGGCTGCGAACCATGTAGTCCTTAGTGACCCAGAGGACTCTGGACCGAATGCCTCAGCAAACCTATGCTGCATGGCCTCCCTGATCCTGCAAAGCCTGCGTAAGGATCCTCGTATTCATGGTATCAAGGAGAAGGACCAATACTGGCTAGCAACCCTCCTTGATCCACATTACAAGGGTAAGGTTGTGGACCTTATCTTGCCATCGCAGAGGGAGCAGAGGATGAAACAACTTAGGGAGGCCTTGCAGAAAGGTCTGTGCAACGCGTTCCCAGAGACTGGGAGGTCACAAACTCCTGTTTCTGGACAACGTGTTGCTGAGCCTTCGGTCAGTCAAAGAAGGAGCGGTGGAGAAGGTGGCTGTCTGACCGATGCGTTCAGACAATTTTTTAGTCCGCAGCCCCAAGGTATGATCGGTTCCAGCAACCATCGCCAGCGTCTGTTTTACATGGTGCAGGAATACCTAGGGGGCAAGATCTGACTTGGACACCTTTCCCACCGAAAAGCTGGCCAGAGCTTGCCCAGTATGCAATTGAGCTACTGGCCTGTCCTGCATCAAGCATTCTTACCGAATGCACATTCAGTGCTGCTGGAGGCTTTGTAACCAATCACAGGGTGCGTCTGTCCACCGACTCGGTTGATCGACTGACCTTCATAAAAATGAATCAGTCTTGGATCACCACCAGCTACCAAGCCCCTGATGCTGATGTAACCGAATAATTTTTTTGAAATCTCAGATCCCTTCAAAGACTGCCTATGCTGATGCTGAGCGACTATCCTGAGTAATTATCCTCTTCCTCCTCAATGATCACGCTGATAGCTTGTAAGAACATTTTGGGTTCTGGGCGCCGCCACCAGTGCCTAATTCCCAATTTTTCAGCCCCTGTTTAACAGGGGTGTGTAATTACAATTTTTGGTGCAATATTTTGTAGCAGGGCTCGTTCCTGCGTTCCAACTAGAGTATCTGTGAGGAGTTACAGTGTTGTGGCACCAGCACCAGTGCCTAAGGCCCAATTTTTCAGCCCCTGTCTAACAGGGGCATGTAATTACAATTTTTGATGCAATACTTTGCAGCAGGGCTCGTTCCTGCGTTCCAATTAGAGTATCTGTGAGGGGTTGCAGTGTTGTGGCACCAGCACCAGTGCCTAAGGCCCAATTTTTCAGCCCCTGTTCAACAGGGGCATGTAATTACAATTCTTGATCTAATATTTCACAGCGGGGGCCCATTTCTGTGCCCACCAAGAGCGAGTGAGGACTTACAGTGTTGTGGCACCAGCACCACCACCACCACCAAAGGCCCAATTTTTCTGCCCCTGTTCAACAGGGGCATGTAATTACAATTCTTGATCTAATATTTCACAGCAGGGCCCTGTGAGGGCTTACAGTGTTGTGACCACAACAACACCTAAGGCCCAAATTTCTGCTGAGTATATAGGGCAGGCCCCTACTTTCAAACATCCAACTTACAAACGACTCCTACTTGCAAACAGAAGGAGACAACAGGAAGTGCGATTTAATCTACCCCTAGGAAGGGAAATTCTCTCCTGTAAGATTTAATATGGGAAAAACATTTCTCCTTTCCACTGATGCTTTATCACCAATCCTTGTTTCACAAAAAACCCCAAATTTTCAAAAAACATTTGTCATTGGGACAAAAAGTGAGGTGAAATCTTCTGAAGAGGAGCACAGGCAGCAAAACAAATGTCACAGGGGTGATAACCCTTCCCTATGTTTTCCAAAAAAACTTAAAATAGATTTTTTTGGCTGGAGCTAAACACATTCAAAATGTACCAGTTCAAAATTACAAACAGATTCTACTTAACAACAAACCTACAGTCCCTGTCTTGTTTGCACCGCCTGTATACTGCTGTTCAGAGTATAAAGGGCCTTTTCTTTTTTTAATTTAGGTGCGGGGTTCACCTTAATATCCATACAGGACCCAAAGGGCCAGGTAATGGACTGGAGGGTACCCATGCCATTTGTCTTACTGATTTTCATCCATTGCCAGGACCCGACATTACATTAAAGCCACACGCAGTTTTAAATGACTTTTTTTCCTTTAAAAATGTCATTTTGTGCAGGGACTGATCTAAGCACGGGAAACACGCGCCACTTTACAGGCATACTATAGACACCCCCCAGGTACAATATTTAAAGGAATATTTCACTTTTTTTTTTTACTTTAATCATCATTAAAATCACTGCTCCCGAAAAAACGGCCGTTTTTAAAAGTTTTTTTGTTGCATTGATACATGTCCCCTGGGGCAGGACCCGGGTCCCCAAACCCTTTTTAGGACAATACCATGCAAATTAGCTTTTAAAATGAGCACTTTTGATTTTGAACGTTCGAGTCCCATAGACGTCAATGGGGTTCTAACGTTCATGCAAATTTTCGGTCCGTTCGCAGGTTCTGGTGCGAACCGAACTGGGGGGTGTTTGGCTCATCCCTACTGAATAATATAAAAACAATCATACTGTAACAAACGCAACACAATGTTCTACTATGCAACTTGAAAAAATTAAGCACTACCAATGGTGGTGTCGACAGATGCCCATCAAGAACATCCAATATCGTAACATGTTTTCAAATAAGGAAAGCTCTTTATTTTTGTTTGCCGGGTGATCACAGAAAATTGAATGCAACAAAAGAGTTGTGGTTTACAATATCTGTAGATTAAGGAGTGAAGCTACCCGAAGCCTCGGTATGGCTTCTTGTCCATATATAGCACACTCTGAAAAAGGTTCCCTTGTCTGACGTCTACCCCGCTCTGCAGAGCACTGCAGAGTGGGGTAGATGCCAGACAGAGGAACCTTTTCCAGCACAGAAGAGCTATTTCCAAGTTATTCAGAGTGATTCCATAGAGCCAATTGAGAAAATCTACTAGCAATATAATATAGCCAGATTTGTGGGACACCAAGACCACCTATTTTGTGCGAATAATATAAAACATGTTTAGCAAAACGAGGAGATTTATTTTGCCAAATAAAATTATAAAGGTCAGATTGAATTTTAAGAACATTTTCGATATAAAAATGGGTTGTCTGCTCTGGCCCAGAAGGACATTAAATACAAGTGGTTGTTCCCTTTTGTGATGAAGCTAAAGCTACAAGTTAGTGTAGTGCGTCCTCCTCACAGTGTTCAACTAAAGCTACAGGTTAGTTTAGTGTGACCTCTGCATAGTGTTAAGCTAAAGCTACAAGTTAGTGTAGTGCGTCCTCTGAACAATATTCATCTAAAGTTACAAGTTAGTGTAGTGCGTCCTCCTCACAGTGTTCAGCTAAAGCTACAAGTTAGTGTAGTGCGTCCTCCTCACAGTGTTCAGCTAAAGCTACAGGTTAGTTTAGTGTGACCTCTGCACAGTGTTCAGCTAAAGCTACAAGTTAGTGTAGTGCGTCCTCTGAACAGTGTTCATCTAAAGCTACAAGTTAGTGTAGTGCGTCCTCCTCACAGTGTTCAGCTAAAGCTACAAGTTAGTGTAGTACGACCTCTGCACAGTGTTCAGCTAAAGCTACAAGTTAGTGTAGTGCATCCTCCTCATAGTGTTCAGCTAAAGCTACAAGTTAGTGTAGTGCGACCTCTGCACAGTGTTCAGCTAAAGCTACAAGTTACTGTAGTGTAGTGCGTCCTCCTCACAGTGTTCAGCTAAAGCTACAAGTTAGTGTAGTGTGACCTTTGCACAGTGTTCAGCTAAAGCTACCTTTAGAAGGTTGGTGGTGTTTTCCTGATCCTATCACTACCGCAGGCAGCTAAAGTATTTACACGTTAGTGTAGTGCAACCTCTGCATGGTGTTCAGCTAAAGCTACCTGTAGAAGGTCGGTGGTGTTTTCCTGATCCTATCACTACTGCAGGCAGCTAAAGTATTTACACGTTAGTGTAGTGCGACCTCTGCACAGTGTTCAGCTAAAGCTCCCTGTGGAAGGTTGGTGGTGTTTTCCTGATCCTATCACTACCGCAGGCAGATAAATTATTTACACGTTAGTGTAGTGCGACCTCTGCACTGGTCAGCTAAAGCTACCTGTAGAAGGTTGGTGGTGTTTTCCTGATCCTATCACTATTGCAGGCAGCTAAATTATTTACACGTTAGTGTAGTGCGACCTCTGCACTGTTCAGCTAAAGCTACCTGTAGAAGGTTGGTGGTGTTTTCCTGATCCTATCACTACCGCAGGCAGCTAAATTATTTTTACGTTAGTGTAGTGCAACCTCTGCAAAGTGTTCAGGTAAAGCTACCTGTAGAAGGTTAGTGGTGTTCTCAGTCTGTAGGCAGGCAGTTGATTTTGCTAGCTGCAGCTGCAGTATCAGTATATATATATGTATATATCTATATATAGATATATCCCAGCATAGTGCAGCTACAGGCCATTAGTATGTCTGGAAGGCCAACAAGGAGAGGCAGACAGTCACAAGCCAATAAAAGAGGGCAAGCAGGTTCTGTGTCTAGAGGCAACGGTGCTGGTCATGGAGACGGTGCATCCTCATCAGCACGTGGTCGTGGGACACGCTTGGCCTTTTTTTCGGCAGCTGACCATGTTGAGCTGCAGCATGCAGAAGACTTGGTCGAGTGGATGACCAAGCCGTCCTCATCCTCCTCATCCTCCCTCACCCACGCTCAGGGTACTTTGTCTGGCAAAGCAGCTGCCAATGCGGCCTCTTCCCTCAGCTCAATGGCATCAGTGACTCCTTCCCTAGCCCCACCATGTCCTCTTGAGGAGTCCCTCGAACTGTTTGACTACAGTGTTGGGTACATGCTCCAGGAGGATGCCCAGCATTTAGAAGGCTCTGATGACGATACTGAGCTAGATGAAGGCAGTAACGTGAGCACGGACAGAGGGGGTGCCCAAGAAGGACAGCAATCTGGCAGTCATGCTCCCCCTGCTGCAGCATACTGCCAGGTCTGCTCCAGTGATGAGGAGGGAGGGGATGATGAGGTCACTGACTCAACATGGGTGCCTGATTGGAGAGAGGAGGAGGAGGAGGCACATCACCAACGAGGCAGAATGCCCTCCAGGGGCCAGCCTAAGGGCAGCACACTGACTGCATCACACTGCAAAGCTCCGCATGTGCAGGGCGCTGCTGTCTCTGTGCGTTATTCCAAAAGTTCTTTGGTGTGGGCCTTTTTTGAGACGAGTGCATCAGATCGTACTGCTGCTATTTGCAACATATGTCTCAAGCGTATCTCGCGTGGTCAAAACATCTCCCGCTTGGGCACCACATGCTTGACCAGACATATGTTGACCTGCCATGCAGTTCGTTGGCAAGCATATCTAAAAGACCCACACCAAAGAACAAAGAGGACCTCTCCTTGCTCCTCATCAGCTGAGATCTCCAACCCCACTATACCTTCAGTCCTCTCTGAGACCTGCACTGAGAGGAATGAAGGTGTAGAATTAGGTGTGTCACAGCCAAGTACTTGTGGGCAATCTGCTTTCGGTACACCGACGTCAGATTGTACCAGGCAAATTTCCCTGCCCCAGCTGCTGCACCGCCGAAAGTTCGCTCCCAGTCATCCACATGCCCAGCGGTTGAATGCTAGCTTGGCAAAATTGATAGCACTTCAACTGCTACCTTTTCAGTTGGTAGACTCTGCCCCCTTCCGTGAGTTTGTGGAATGTGTGGTTCCTCAGTGGCAGGTACCCAAACGCCACTTTTTCTCATGGAAGGCGATTTCTTCTCTCCACCGGCATGTGGAAGGCAATGTCTTGTCCTCGCTGGACAGGGCGGTCAGTGGTAAGGTGCATATTACCGCTGACTCATGGTCCAGCAGGCATGGACAGGGACGTTACCTAAGTTTCACGGCGCATTGGGTCACTCTGCTGGCAGCTGGGAAGGATGCAGGACAAGGTGCAATAGTGTTGGAGGTTGTTCTGCCACCACGCCTCCAAAATGCCACTACTAATGATTGTGACACACCTCTCTCCTCCACCCCCTACTCTTCTTCTTCCCCCATGGCCTCTTCCTGTGCTTTGTCCTCAGAACCAGTGGTACTCCATAGGCATTCAAGCGGCTACGCAAGTACGCAGGCCAAAAGATGCCATGCGGTGCTTGATCTGGTGTGCTTGGGGGACAGGAGCCACACTGGGGCAGAGGTTCTGTCAGCTCTGCAGGGGCAGGTTCAGAGGTGGTTGACGCCATGCCAACTTAAGGCAGGAATAGTGTTTTGTGACAATGGCACCAACCTCCTCTCCGCCCTCCGACAGGGACAAATGACCCATGTGTCCTGTTTGGCTCACATCCTTAACTTGGTGGTGCAGCGGTTCTTGGGCAGGTACCCAGGCTTACAGGATGTCCTGAGGCAGGCCAGGAAAGTCTGTGTGCATTTCCGCCGGTCATATAATGCCAGTGCTCGGCTGGCAGACCTACAAAAGGAGTTAAACCTGCCCAAGAACCGCCTAATCTGTGACATGCCCACCAGGTGGAACTCAACGTTGGCCATGCTTCAGTGGCTGCACATGCAGCAGAGGGCCATCAATGAGTACCTGTGTGACTATGGCACCAGGACAGGGTCAGGGGAGCTTGTTTTTTTCCCCACACCAGTGGGCCATGATCAGGGATGCATGCACTGTCCTGTCACCATTTGAGGAGGCCACGAGGATGGTGAGCAGTGACAGTGCATGCATCAGTGACACTGTCCCCCTTGTCCACCTGTTGGAGCACACGCTGCATGGAATAATGAACAGGGCACTTGAGGCAGAACAGAGGACTTCCTTAGCTCTCAAGGCCCCCTTTATCCAGACAGTGTTCCTGCATGCCCGCCGATCACACAGGAAGAGGATGAGGAGGAGGAGGAGGAGGAAGAGGAGGAGGATTGTGTCAGTATGGAGGTGGAGCCTGGCACTCAGCCTCAGCAGCAGTCTTTAAGGGATCAGTCCCAAAAAACACATGGACTTGTATGTAGCTGGGAGGAGGTGGCTTAAGACCATGTCGTCCTTAGTGACCCAGAGGACTCCGGACCGAATGCCTCAGCAAACCTATGCTGCATAGCCTCTGTCAGAGAGTCCCTCAGAGCAGACGCGGTGCTGGGGTGCGTCGGTGTGCGTCGGGGCGCGTTGGCGCGCGCGCTGCCACGGGTGCTGGCGTGTGGACGCATGTGCATTGGCGCACGCCGGAGCACGTTGGCGTGCACGCACGCTCGGCGTTTAGCGCCAATCTGCCTATTTAGGCTGCCAGCACATGTGGCTCGATGCTGTCTGATCTACAGCTCCCTGTATCCTTGCACCTGCTTCCTGTTTGAACTTGATCTCCTGACTACCGGCTTGCCCTTTGATTATCCTTGTCTTCTGCCTGCAACTGACCCCTGACTGTCTTGACTACGAATCTGCCTGCTCCTCTGTACCACGCTGCCTGCCCGTTGTCAACCCTGCCTGTGACCGACCTGCCTGTTCCACTCCTGCTCTGCACCTGCTGCCTGTGCTTCAGTTGTCTGGTGATCTCCAAAACCACCTTCACCGGGATCCTCCTGCTGCTGACCCGCCAGGCTCTCAAACCATTCTGTGCTCCCGTGCCTCCTGTCCATACTACCAGGGGCCAGGAACCAGATACGTAAGGGAGGCCTTCCCCTGCTACATCGGGCTCATCGGTCAGGTACGTAGAAGTCTGACAGTATCGGACAGCCATGTCCGAGCCCGAGCAGGGAACCTCCCCCATGGAGGAACTGTGTAGACACCTGGCGGGTCTCACACAAGCCGTGAAGAGCCTCCAGGAAGGCTATACAAGGTTGGAAGAATCCAACCCATCCTCAAGCTGCTTCATCTGCCGGAGTTTCATCTGCACTCTCAGTAGTAATGCTACCTCCTGAGCCTAGGGTAGCTATACCCGAAAGATTTTCTGGGGATCGTAGTAAATACCTTGCTTTTCACAATGCCTGCGAACTATGCTTCGCCCTGCAGCCACGTACTTTTTCTTTGGAGGCAACCAAGGTGGGCTTCGTAATTTCCCTTTTATCCGGTTAACCACAGACCTGGGCACACCGCCTCCTGGAGCAAAAGTCTGGAGTCCTGGATAACCTCGATGCTTTTTTTGTCACTATGTCCCAGTTGTATGAGGACCCCCAAGTTACAGCAACTGCCAAAGCTGCTTTGCACGCTCTTCAACAGGGGCGTAGAGCCGCAGAGGACTATGTGGTGGAATTTAGGCAGTGGAGCTCCCACACTGGTTGGAATGGCGCGGCCTTGCGTTATCAATTCCGCTTGGGGTTGTCTGATCCATTGAAGGATGAGCTGGCACGGGTCGGAGTACCCCAAACCTTGGATGAGCTCATCAATCTGTCCGTCCAGATCAATTGACATCTCAGGGAGCGTCGCTCCGAGAGATCCACCAGTCAGTTTCGCCCTACCTGGATGCTCCCCAAGGTTCCGAGTTCTCCCAGCTCTCTCGGACAGTCTTTCCCTGCACCAACCACATCGGTTCTTGATACCCCCGAACCAATGCAGCTTGGTCTGCTCTGTCCTTCTTTCAACCCAGAAGAACGCCAGCATCGAAGAGTCAACAATCTCTGCATGTATTGCAGGGAGTCCGGACACTACGTGAGGTCTTGCCCTAACAAGACACCTAAGTCTCTTCCAATTTCGTCAATATGTGCATCTGCCTTGCCTAATCCTGCTACTTACCTTGCTCTCTCTATCATCTTACAGCTTCCAAGAAGGAATATTCCAGTCACGGTCATAATTGACTCAGGAGCTTGCAGCTGTTTTATTGACCTGACCTTCGTTGCCAACCATCACATTCCTCTTCAGTCTAAAAATCGGGGACTTGCTCTAAATCTCGCTGATGGCTCCTCCCTTCGTTCCGGTCCTGTCATGCAGGAGATCGTCCCTTTGCTGGCCACCATGGGCTCCAACCACCAAGAACTCCTGCATTTGGATGCCATCTCTTCTCCTCTCTTTCCCATCATCCTGGGGATGCCATGGTTGCAGGCCCACAACCCCAGCATTGACTGGACCAGCGGGGAAGTCAAATTCCTCTCCAAATATTGCCAGCAGCACTGTCTACACATGAGCCCTGTTGAATCTACCCAACTACTTTCCCTGGACACTGACTCCGAATTACAGCAGGTGATCCCTGCGCCCTATCAGGACTTTTTGATGTATTTAGTAAGAAGGGAGCAGAGACTCTTCCTCCTCATAGGCCTTACGATTGCCCAATAGAGCTGTTACCCAGAACGGAAGTTCCCTTTGGGAGGATTTTCCCATTAACAGAGCAGGAGTTGGATACTTTGAAAATATACATCGATGAGAACCTGAAGAAAGGTTTAATCTGCCCATCCATCTCTCTGGCTGGTGCTGGTATATTTTTCGTGGAGAAGAAGGATCATTCCTTACGTCCTTGTATTGATTACCGGGAACTAAACAAGATAACTATCAAAAACCGTTATCCTCTACCCTTAGTGCCCAAACTCTTCCAAAGACTGGGATCCACAGTAATTTTCACCAAATTAGATCTCTGTGGTGCATACAATTTAATTCGTATTCGGGAAGGAGATGAGTGGAAAACAGCTTTCCGTACCAGATTCGGGCATTTCGAATACCTTGTTATGCCCTTCGGCCTGTGCAACGCGCCAGCAACGTTTCAACATTTTGTTAATGACATTTTCCGTGACTTCCTGGACTTATATGTTATTGTTTATCTAGACGATATCCTGATCTTCTCCTCCTCAGTTTCCAATCATTGCAGGCACGTCCGAAATGTCTCAGCTCGACTCAGGCAGCATGGACTTTACGCTAAACCAGAAAAATGTAAATTCGAACTCCAATGCATCCAGTTTCTAGGCTTAATCATCTCTGTCGAAGGTATTAAAATGGACCCCCAAAAGGTCTCTCATTCTGGAGTGGCCCGCTCCCTCCGATAAGAAAGGAGTTCAAAGATTCATTGGCTTCTCCAACCTTTTTAGAAAGTTCATTAGGGGCTTCTCTGCAATAATTGCCCCCATCACCGAATTAACTAAGCAAGGGAACCGTTTCCATTGATCTCCTAAGGCACAAGCCACCTTCGAAAAACTCAAAGAGCTATTCACCTCTGCTTCTATATTAAAACACCCGGATCCTGCTTTACCAGTCGTCCTTGAAGTGGATGCCTCAGAGATTGCAATCGGAGCTGTACTGTCCCAACGGCAAGGTGCTAAGGCCCTTCTCTACCCAGTGGCTTTTTTCTCTCGCAAGCTCTCTTCAGCGGAGAGAAATTATGATGTTGGAGATCGGGAGCTTCTGGCCATCAAAGCCACTTTGGAGGAGTGGCGTTACTTACTGGAGGGTGCAGCAGATCCCATTCTGGTCTACACGGATCACAAGAACCTGGAGTACCTTCGAACGGCCAAGAGATTGAAACCACGGCAAGCAAGGTGGGCTCTATTTTTCTCAAGATTTCAGTTCCATATCACGTACAGACCAGGTTCCAAAAATATCAAGCCGGATGCACTATCCCGTATGTTCCTTGATTCCGGCAAACTTGTGGATCCGGACACTATTCTTCCATCCGGAAATTTTCTTCTACTCCAAGGGGATCTTCTATCTCAAATAAAACAAGCCGTTACCCGTCCCAGAAAGACCTTGGAAAATGATTTCGATGGATTTCATCGTGGAGCTTCCCCAGGCAGAGGGCTTTTCTACCATCTTCGTCGTCATAGACAGGCTATCCAAAATGGCTCATTTTCTGCCTATGAAAGGCACGCCCTTTCTATGGAGACAGCAAGGGTCTTTATCAAGGAAATTGTTAGGCTGCACGGAGTCCCATCAAATATCATATCTGACCGTGGTGTTCAGTTCACCTCCAGGTTTTGGAAGGCTCTCTGTGGTTCTCTGGAAATTGAGTGGGCACTCTCCTCTGCTTACCATCCCCAGACTAATGGGCAGACAGAGAGAACGAATAAGACTTTGGAGCAATATCTCCGCTGTTTTCTTCATTTTCACAGGATGACTGGGTCTCTCTTCTGCCTATTGCTGAGTTTTCTTACAATAACTCTATACATTCTGCCATTAAGCAAACGCCATTCTTTGCCAATTATGGCTTTCACCCGTCCTTCTTGCCCAGGTCTTTACCCGAATGTGCTATCCCTGCGGTCTCTGAAAGCATGGACTTCTTCTTTACCAACAACAAACTCTTGCAGGAAACCATGGCTAAGACCCAAGAGTATAATAAGAAGATGTTTGACAAGAAGAAGCGTTGAGAGCTTATCCTGGAACCTGGCAACCAGGTTTGGTTGTCCACAACCAATCTAAGAATGGTCTGCCCTTCAAGGAAGCTGGGCCCTAAATTTATGGATCCGTTCTCAGTTAAAAAGAAAAATAACAACGTAACCTATGAACTCAACTTACCTGGTACCCTGAAGATCCACCCGGTCTTTCATATATCATTGTTGAAACCTGTTATACCTAACACCTTTACTGGCTGGAATACTGATCCACCCATAATTATTAATAACGAAGAAGGGTTCGAAGTAGAGGCTATTCTAGACTGCAGGAAAAGGCACAATCAGATGCAATATCTAATCAAGTGGAGGGGGTATGGACCGGAAGATAATTCCTGGGAGCCAGAAAGCAATTTACATGCCGAAGAGCTTCTGAGGGCCTTCAGGAGTACCCACGCCACCAGATTGGCTCAGTTGGACATCCAGAGGCTGCCCTTGAGGGGGGGCACTGTCAGAGAGTCCCTCAGAGCAGACGCGGTGCTGGTGTGCGTCAGTGTGTGTTGGGGCGCGTTGGCGCGCGCTCCTGTGCGCGCCGCCGCGGGTGCTGGCGTGCGTGCGCGTGTACATGGGCGCGTGCCGGCGTGCGTCGGCATGCACGCGCACTCGGCGTTTGGCGCCAATCTGCCTATTTAGGCTGCCTGCACATGTGGGTCGGTGCTGTCCGATCTGCAGCTCCTTGTATCCTTGCACCTGCTTCCTGTTTGAACTTGATCTCCTGACTACCGGCTTGCCCTTTGATTATCCTTGTCTTCTGCCTGCAACTGACCCTGGGCTGTCTTGACTATGAATCTGCCTGCTCCTCTGTACCATGCTGCCCGCCCGTTGCCAACCCTGCCTGTGACCCGACCTGCCTGTTCCACTCCTGCTCTGCACCTGCTGCCTGTGCTTCAGTTGTCTGGTGATCTCCAAAACCACCTTCACCGGGATCCTCCTGCTGTTGACCCGCCAGGCTCTCATACCATTCTGTGCTCCCGTTCCTCCTGTCCATACTACCAGGGGCCAGGAACCAGATACATAAGGGAGGCCTTCCCCTGCTACATCGGGCTCATCGGTCAGGTACGTGGAAGTCTGACAGCCTCCCTGATCCTGCAAAGCCTGCATAAGGATCCTTGTATTCGTGGTATCAAGGAGAAGGACCAATACTGGCTGGCAACCCTCCTTGATCCACGTTACAAGGGTAAGGTTGTGGACCTTATCTTGCCGTCGCAGAGGGAGCAGAGGATGAAACATCTTCTGGAGGCCTTGCAGAAAGGTCTGTGCAACGTGTTCCCAGAGACTGGGAGGTTACAAACTCCTGTTTCTGGACAACGTGTTGCTGAGGCTTCGGTCAGTCAAAGAAGGAGCGGTGGAGAAGGTGGCCGTCTGACCGATGCGTTCAGACAATTTTTTAGTCCGTCCCAAGGTATGATTGGTTCCAGCAACCACCGCCAGCGTTTGTTTTACATGGTGCAGGAATACAACAATAGTATATTTTGCGCTTACTCTAAATGAGCAGCTAACACAACAAAAAGAATATTTGTTAAATTACCCAGTGAAACAAAGTGTAGCGCTAAAAAGTGAAAAGTGATAAATAAAAAATAAATATACATAGGTGAAATAAACACACTAATTTAACGTGTCTTATATTAACGTGAAAAAGTCCATCATTGTAGTCCATATGTGAATAGGACCATTATGGTCATTAGCTGTGAGGCTAGTGAGAATGCCGTCACCAGAATGAGCAAAAACGGTCTGGGCTATCCTGCGCCCCAAGATAACATAAACAAAATAATATGGTGATGGTTGTTGATCGTTCATCAATCAAATGTAAACAAAGGTTTTCAGAAATCCGACAAAACTGAACAAAGTCCACCTCAGTGTCCTATATAAGAACGTGTGAAATTCCCACAACCAGTAAAGTTGGAGGCTTACCGGAGGGTTTGAACCCGAAACAGCATATACTGTAAGGGTCAAACCGGCTTGTATTGCCCACCGGCAATGAGGGGGATCTTGGCAACCTGGAGAAATAGGGGTCCCAGATGCTTACATGGAAATATCCTCTCCACACGGGTGATCACATATCCCAGAATGCGGCCCATATAGAATAAAAAAGGGGCCACATAGTGTAATTCCATAAACAAAATGAATTTATTATAAAAGAAATACACTTACATTTAAGAAGTTAAAAAGCGCTTTGTATATAAAAAGAAGGCGGCAGTGGAGCCCTCCCGACGTGTTTCGTCTACCAAGACTTCGTCTAGGGGTGTCCTTCCACTGCTGCCTGACTCCCTAATATAGGGACTGTGACCCCCGTAATGGGAATCCAGCCCATCCAATTCACTACTATGGCACTTCCGGATTGCCCAAAATGGCGGACCCGCGTGCGTTCCAGGCCTCGACATCATGAACGTGTGTTGCGTTCCAACCTCGCACGATCCCTTCACTTTGCCTAAAAATGCAGTGGAACTCATCATTACCCTTCTCCATGCCCCAGGAGACAAGAACTACCAAAGTCCGTGGCCAAAAGCATCCCTGGTAATAAAATCTTTCTATTTGTGGGACGGTGTCTCGTCGGACACCAAATCCCGCGATATTACGTCATGACGCTGGATCTAGAGATGTAAACAAACGTCATGTCGTCATGGCGCAAGATCGGGGGCGTGATCTGACAAGCCTCCTTCCGGAATGGCTTGCGTTCCAGTCACGCCTCGCTTTCGAGGCCCGTACTCCACCTCACGCTATACCAACCCACGTCACGACATCCCGTCAGATGCGCGTGCGCATCAGCACTGTGTAAAGATCTAATGATTTTCAATACATTTAAAAAGGGGCGGCTCACAAAGAACACTGAACCTGGATATCTATCATCCAGGAGGAAAGTGCCCAATAGTTGGGTATAAATATTCCCCACTGGGTTAATACATTACATCTGTAGGTATCGTTAATAGAGCTGAAAAGTGCCCAAACCATTTATTCTAATTAGAGGTAAATATATGTAGTCAAATGTATATGGAGGGTAATAAACAGAACCTAAAAATCTGGCTGTAAAGGTTTAACTGTACTCACAAGAAATTGGATGAATTGGATTCTCATGACATACATTACCCACAATTCACCACAATCAGAATTAGAAAGGTCTATATGTGGATCGATGTAAACCATAATACTTATACAGAAGACCCTATATATCAAGACTGGTCTATAAAGGCATTAACATCCACTTCCACATTCATACCCTGAGGGGCAAAGGACTGTAATTCATGTATCCAGAACATTTCCAGATGGGATACGCCTCTAATTTTTGCACCGCTTCTCCATGGGGGTGTGTATTTATCTATAATGATAAATTGTGATCCCTCAGGATTTCCATTGTGAAATTCCTTATAATGACTGGGGACAGTATGTTTTGGATCCCTACTTTTAATAAGGGCAATGTGCTCACCGACTCTAATGGAAAATGTCCTGGTGGTGCGACCTATATATTGTTTATAGCAGGGGCACGTGATGAGGTACACCACATATCCAGTACTGCATGTGCAGAATGGCTTTATGGTGTATCTCCTGCTGGTGACCGTAGAGATGAATTCTGTCACCTTGCGGGTTGTTAGAGTATTGTGTTGACATACAACACACCTCCTACAGGGAAAAAAAACAGTCAAATCATGAAAAAATGAAGGACGGGTAGGGGGATTAATAATATTGGGGGCCACTTTGCTTTGTAAGGATGGTGCGCCTTTAAAAATGATTTTGGCTTCTTCTGGAATTATTGGTCCTAAGATGTTGTCCTGTTTGAGGACGTCCCAATGTTTCTTAATAATATTTTTAAACTGTCTGTGTTGCATTGAGAAAGAAGTCAACATGGCCCACTTAAACTTCCCATCTGGTTCTTTTTTTGGTTTTATTGTAAGTAATGATTTTCTATCGGTGTCAATAGTTCTTTGGATCTCAAGATCCAAACTAATTTCATCATATCCCTTGTCTGTGAATTTTTGTTTCAGAATTGCTGCTTGTTCCATAAAGACATCTGTATCGGTGCAGTTCCTACGAAGCCTTAAGAATTGGCTTCTCGGGACTGCATTTAGCCAGGACCTGTGGTGGCAACTGTCTACAGGGATGAAACCATTACGGTCTGTGGGTTTGAAATATGTATTGAATTTGAATTGTTTATCCATTATCTCAATCTGTAGATCCAAAAAATGAATTTTGGTTTCACTGGCTTCATATGACAGAGAGATCCCTCTGTCATTAGAATTCAGATGTTCAAAAAATGTTTTAAGTGTCTCCATAGTTCCATTCCACAGGAGGAGGATGTCGTCTATATACCTGGTCTACAGAACCAACGAGTCGGTTCCGTGGGTATAGACGACATCCTCCTCCCATTTGGCCATAAATAAGTTCGCAAGACTAGGTGCGAACTTCGCTCCCATGGCCACACCACATTGTTGGAGATAGTAATTCTGATTAAACCAAAAATAATTATGTTTGGTTGCAAACTCTAGTAGTTCTATCAGATATTCACATTGGAATGGTGCTAGTGTATGTTCACGGGCCAGAAAATGTCTGACTGCCTCTATGCCTTTTTCATGCAGTATACACGTGTACAATGATGCCACGTCAGCTGTGGCCATGATATAGCCATCTCGTATAACAGTACTTTCGAGGAGTCTAATGGTGGAACTAGTATCCTTCAAATAGGAGGCAGTTTTTTCACTATGGGCTGCAGGAAATAATCTATATATTTGCCTACTCTGGCTGTAATGGAGTTAATGCCACTTACAATCGGCCTACCCGGGGGGCGTACCGGGTTTTTGTGGATTTTTGGCAAATAGTATATGGTGGGGATCCTGGGTGCCGTAGGGATCAGAAAATCTCTCTCTCTTTTATTCAAGATTTTTAATTCATAACCTTTTACAATAAGCTGTTGAAGTTGTTGTTTATATGAGTTTGTGGGATTATTGGGAAGTGCCCGATATGTGCCTGGTATAAGCGCTTTTTAACTTCTTAAATGTAAGTGTATTTCTTTTATAATAAATTCATTTTGTTTATGGAATTACACTATGTGGCCCCTTTTTTATTCTATATGGGCCGCATTCTGGGATATGTGATCACCCGTGTGGAGAGGATATTTCCATGTAAGCATCTGGGACCCCTATTTCTCCAGGTTGCCAAGATCCCCCTCATTGCCGGTGGGCAATACAAGCCGGTTTGACCCTTACAGTATATGCTGTTTCGGGTTCAAACCCTCTGGTAAGCCTCCAACTTTACTGGTTGTGGGAATTTCACACGTTCTTATATAGGACACTGAGGTGGACTTTGTTCAGTTTTGTCGGATTTCTGAAAACCTTTGTTTACATTTGATTGATGAACAATCAACAACCATCACCATATTATTTTGTTTATGTTATCTTGGGGCGCAGGATAGCCCAGACCGTTTTTGCTCATTCTGGTGACGGCATTCTCACTAGCCTCACAGCTAATGACCATAATGGTCCTATTCACATATGGACTACAATGATGGACTTTTTCACGTTAATATAAGACACGTTAAATTAGTGTGTTTATTTCACCTATGTATATTTATTTTTTATTTATCACTTTTCACTTTTTAGCGCTACACTTTGTTTCACATGGTGCAGGAATACCTAGGGGCAAGATCTGACTTGGACACCTTTTCCACCAAAAATCCTCTGGGTTACTGGGTCTTGAGGATGGATTACTGGCCAGAGCTTGCACAGTATGCAATTGCACAATTGGCCTGTCCTGCATCCAGCGTTCTTTCGGAAGGCACATTCAGTGCTGCTGGAGGCTTTGTAACTGATCACAGGGTGCGTCTGTCCACCGACTCGGTTGATCAACTGACCTTCATAAAATGAATCAGTCTTGGATCACCACCAGCTACCAAGCACCTGATGCTGATGTAACCGAATAATTTTTTTTGTAATGTCAGATCCCTTCAAAGACTGCCTATGCTGATGCTGAGTGACTATCCTGTTATGCTGAGTAATTATCCTCTTCCTCCTCAATGATCATGCTGATAGCTTGTAAGAACATTTTTGGTTCTGGGCACCGCCACCAGTTCCTAAGGCCCAATTTTTAAGCCCCTGTTTAACAAGGGCATATAATTTCAATTTTTGATTTAATTCTTTGCAGCAGGGCTCGTTCCTGCGTTCCAACTAGAGTATCTGTGAGGGGTTGCAGTGTTGTGGCACCAGTGCCTAAGGCCCAAATTTTCAGCCCCTGTTCAACAGGGACATGTAATTACAATTCTTGATCTAATATTTCACAGCAGGGCCCATTTCTGCGCCCACCAAGAATAACTGTGGGGACTTACAGTGTTGTGGCACCAACACCACCACCAAAGGCCCAAATTTTCAGCCCCTGTTCAACAGGGATATGTAATTAGAATTCTTGATCTAATATTTCACAGCAGGGCCTGTTTCTGCACCCACCAAGATTAACTGTGAGGACTTATGCCCCGTACGCAGA
Source organism: Aquarana catesbeiana (assembly GCF_042186555.1). Lineage (NCBI taxonomy): Eukaryota > Metazoa > Chordata > Amphibia > Anura > Ranidae > Aquarana > Aquarana catesbeiana. Next base: position 181,397,554 of record NC_133331.1, on the reverse strand, counting down.
TCGAACATTGATCGGACATTCCGACAACAAAATCCATGGATTTTTTCCAACGGATGTTGGCTCAAACTTGTTTTGCGTACAAACGGTCGCACAAAGTTGTCGGAATTTCCGATCGCCAAGAACGCGGTGACGTACACCACGTACGACAAGACTAGAAAAGGCCAGTTCAGAACCAAGCGCGGCACCTTTTGGGCTCCTTTTGCTAATCTCATGTTAGTAAAAGTTTGGTGAGAGACGATTCGCGCTTTTTCAGACTCGTGGTTTCTGCTGTTCAGTTTGTGCTTGTGGGTTTGTATCTGCTCTTCAGTGCATGCAGTCAGTTCGTATTGTACTATTCAGTGCGATCTTGTCTGCTCGTTACTGTTTTTCAGGTCGCTCTTCACAGGCCTTGCTGTTCTTCAGTGTGTTCTGTTACTTCGTTCTGAGCAGCTGACCATTTTCTAGCCATGTTGCGTATACATACTCCTCGTAGAGTTCGTGCTGTGCGGGGGCTTGGTGTTGGGATCTTTGCCTTGACACAAGTCCAGTCCAAGAACAGGGTGGGGAGGAGTTCATGGACCAAGAATTGGTTGCTTCAGCGTCACCAGTTCTGTCATATGCCTTTTCTCCGTGAGATCCGTGAGAATAATCCTGATGATTTCAGGAACTTTCTCTGGATGACGGACTCTGTATTTCATTGTTTGTTGGCTTTGCTGACCCCCTATATTAGCAGGTAGGATAAATGCATGAGGCAAGCCATCACTCCGGAGCAGAGGCTAGTCACCAGCCTGCGGTACTTGACGACGGGGAGAAGCCTGCAGGACTTGAAGTTCTCGACGGGCATCTCACCCCAGGCTCTGGGGATCATTATCCCAGAGACCTGTTCTGCCATCATCCAGGTCCTGCAGAAGGAGTATATGAAGGTAAGATTTTTATCCTTTAATATCACATTTTATTGTATTTAATGTTTGCTAATATATTGTATTTCTTTCCTCATTCCCTAATTACCATGATTGTAATATGCTGTGAATGTCCCCTTTGTCCTCATGCATGCTGGATTTTTAGGTAATTATTTTTGTTGTCCTTCGTACATATTTGCCTTCACTTACCTCCCCAGCATGGTCTCCTGGCCCTATATTCACCTCATGTAGTCACTTAACAATGTATTTAATCAGCCCCATAGTAGTGCTTTACCCCAAACACCCCCTAAAATGTTTTTAAATGTGATTTGTGCTTTAAAAATTCAGGCAGAGTGCCAGAGGCTTTTTTTGGGGGTCCCCAAATCATTTTTAACCCTCCCTCCCCCCAACTGCTAAGTCAGCTGATACCAATTCTCTATCTATCCTCAATCATCTATCTGCTGACTTTGCCAAACCCATACACACTATACCCACCTCTTTTGTAGTCAGATTTATGGATGAATTCCCCAAAGCATGTAGTGCAAGGGCCTGCCTGTATACTTTCAAATGGTACTGTTTCAAGTTTCTGTATACTATTATTATCTTGATAGGTAATAGCAGAATGTCCAAATGTGCTCAAATGTGTACAATGTGTATTTACATCTTTGTATTATGACACTTCTTACATGTCCAGTGGGCTGCCAATAGTGTAACTAAGGAGGGGCTGTTCAAAGTAATACCCATTATTTAGGCATTCATCTCTCAATGAAGTGGAGAGGGTTACCTGTCCAAGAGTTCCCCCCTATAATGTTAGAAATGGCCCATGAGAGGGGCAATCTGATAGGTGTACCTTATACTTTGGTCTTTAAAAACTCCCTAAAATAAATGTTATCTTGATGTTGGCCAAGAATGTTTGTGTCTAATCTGCTTTCCCTGTTTATGTGCAAAATGACTAAATTTTTTTTCTTGTTTGACTCCACAGTTTCCTTCCACGCCACAGGAATGGCAGACTGTGGCCTCCCACTTTGCCCAGCGGTGGGACTTTCCTAACTGCGGAGGGGCAATTGATGGGAAACACGTCCACATCATCCCACCACTCAACTCAGGGTCATACTATTATAATTATAAGGGGTTCAATAGTATTGTGATGTTGGCAGTGGTGTCGACTACTTATGAGTTCCTGTATGTGGACGTGGGGAAGAATGGCTGGATGGCCGATGGTGGAGTCATCGCCCAGATGGAGTTCTACAGGCATCTCCAGAATGGCAGCTTGGACTTGCCACCTCCAGAAGACAATGTGTAAGGACTCCCATTCGTCTTTGTTGCAGATGAAGTGTTTGCGCTGGGGGACCATCTTATGCGGCCATTCCCGATGAGGACCCTCACCCCAGACCAGAGGGTTTTTAATTACCAGCTGGCCAGAGCCAGAAGAGTGGTGGAGAACACGTTTGGAATCATGACCAGCCGGTTCCGCCTATTTCTTACACCCATACATATGGCGGAGTATAAACTGAATCATATTATCCTGGCGTGCTGTGTTCTACACAACTTTTTATGGCAACATTCTGCCAACTATGCTGGCTCAGTTGGGTCTGAGGCTGGAATTCAAAATGAAACAACTCTGACGGCGCTTGAAAGTGGCTGTCCTGGCTTGCCCCCCCGAGTGCCCGTGATGTCTGGCTAAGGTACCTTGAATTCTTTGCGGGTAGGGGGGCCATCAATATGCCAGACAATGTCTGAAACCTTTTTGAAATAAAAAAAAACAAATAACTACTCAAATCTTTGGTGACATTTACTGCTTGTGTTTGTTTTAGCTGACCCTGACAGAAATGTGATGAGTCCTGAAAATAGCGTGATTGTGTAACCTTACAAAGCACTGTTGGGTGTTATTTACTAAAGGCAAAGACACTTTGCACTACAAGTGCACTTGAAACTGCACTTGTAGTGCAAAGTGGATTTGCCCTTAGGAAATAACACCCATTGTCACAGAAAACACCAATTAGAGCACCACAAAAGTGTTGGAGCGTTGAAACAATAATCCACACATTCTTGATTACCAATCTTTTTAATACCAGCACAATCACATGTGCATTTAGAAAAGGTTTTTAAAACAAACCAACATGTTTGTTGTATAACAATTTTTGGGGTCACATTAGAAAAAGTAGAAATGTCCATTTAAGATAAAACAGGCATGTTTAAAACCAACAAGAAAGACACAAATCTTGAACTTACAAAGTTCACATTTGGTAGAACTTGGAGGCAATATCAGACATGAGTATTTACAAACTGTGTTTGATATTGTGTTCAGATGGGATGAAGTCACCCCAGGAAAAGCCAAATTTTGAAGATGCACACAAATTTACGAATGTCAACATGTGCTACCTGCCATCACGGGGGATCAAGGGACGTGTTTTGGGGGTGCAACCCCTTCCTCACAGCTACTTTATTATTGAAGAAGTGGTTGCACCCCCAAAACATGTCCCTTGATCCCCCGTGATGGCAGGTAGCACATGTTGACATACTGTGTGCACCTTCAAAATTTGGCTTTTCTCAAATTTGTCAAAAAATGCCAAAATTTTTTAGCGCACAAAAAACCAAAGGAATTTGGAGGGGTTTTAAATTCTCCCTAAAACATCAATGTTGTTCTTCACTTTTTGTTGAACATCATTGATGTTTTTCTGGATGTTTTTCAAGTCCCCATTACACCCCATGATCTCCCCGATCAGGATCTGTGCAGTTTCCGAGGTGAAAGGATCTGGATCCACAACATCACGATCACCTAAAAAGATAGAAACCAAAAAACACCATGTATTATAAATATGCTGGCATCCATCTCTTACCTGAGCCTGTGGTTGCAGACACTCACCTGTTGTGGTGCCAATTTCCACCACGTCTTCCTCCTCCTGCTCTGCTTGGCTTGGGTGGATTTCCCCTTCTTCCAGAGGTGGGGGGTCTCTGGTCTCCTCAGATGAGGGGTGTCCTCCGAGTCTTTTATCCCCTATGTAAAAAAAATAGGTATACTTAGCACACAGATATTTGATGGCAGAATTATAAATATGAAACATTGCTTGGAAGTGGGGTACAATTGTCTGTTTTGGCAGATTTCCAAGATGTTGCATTTTTCTTGTCCTTTGTCAAGCTTGAATACTTTACCTGTTTTGTACAAGCTTCACAGATGGAGACACCCCTATAGTATACACTGGAGCACCTGTGTGGGCCCCTAATAAAAAGGGTGTTCTTGTGTCCCACACTAGTGCTCCAGCGTCCAGATGTGTAAACAGCTGCTGAGTGTCCTCTCCTTACACAGAATATAGTTTGCATTTCATTCTAGTAACAAACCCATCTACACAACCAAATTAGTTTCAGACAAGTAGGCCCTCAAAAAAGGTGGGCAAATGCATATGGCCAAAACAATGGTGTTTTATAGGCCGAACGAACAATGTTTTATACGAACGAATAATGTGCCCATGAACATGAAAGTTGCCTTTTGAAACTGGATAACAGTTAAGAAAAGCACATGGAGCAGCATGAACGTAATAAACATAAAGAATAGGAACACAGGACAACTACTTACTTTTTTGCAGCACTCTCTGGATCTTTTGGTACTGCTCATGCTCTCTTAATTTCAGGTCTGACCACTGCTTCCTGAGCTGATCTTTCGATCGTCGTACCCCAAAATTCCGGTGCAGACTCTTGACCACTTTCGCCATGATCTTGGCCTTTCTGACATTGTGGTTGGGGTAAGGTCCATACTTCCCGTCATAGTCAGCCCTCTTCAGGATGTCCACCATCTCCAACATCTCCCCAAAGAACATATTCGATGCCTTAAATCTTCTCCTTCTGGATCGTGACGTTTCAGGCTCCGGGCTTTCCTCCCCCTCCTTCTCGTTGCTGTAATTAGCACGCACCTGTTGTGTCTCCGCCATGTGCTCTTCCCCCACTGTGCCGAACGAGAAGGCGCGGGAAATAGACTAGAAAGAACGTCGGGGGTGGGCGGAGTTACACGCATGCGCAGTGTCTATAAAGCGTAACACGCGTGAGTAGTACGTACGATCTGTGAGTGGAGGAAGGAGTATTAGAGGCACCGATCGTGATAACGAGGGTAAGAGCAAAACTTAGACCTATACTTCTTCTAGATTGAGGCCTATATTGTAACAAGATTTTGCCTGACATTAGGGTTTGTCTTGTGTTGTGTCTTGCAGATAAAATGGATGGCTTCAATGACCACAACTTGCTCCCTCTGTTCATAGACAAGTACAGGGAGCTGCCCTGTCTGTGGTAGGTGAAACATCCACATTACAATAATAAACAAAAGAGGCGGGCAGCGCTGGAGAAACTGCTGGAGTTGGTGAAGCCGGTGGTCCCCACGGCAAACATCCCCTATTTAAAAGCCAAAATTGGTGGCCTGAGGAGCACTTTTCTAAGGAAGCGCAAGAAGGTCACGGATTCCCAGAGATCAGGAGCTGGAGCAGATGACATTTATGTCCCCAGGCTGTCGTACTATGAGAGACTTTGTTTTCTGTCAGACCAGACTGGAGTCAGGGAATCCCTCTCAACCCTTCCTTCAACTCTTCCTTCCACCCCACCTGAGGCTTCTGATGTCCAACCTGGGACTTACAGCCAGGAAGAAATGGATGAGCCCAGCTGGAGCCAGGTATAGCATTCTTCTACAGATTTCTGGTCAATAAATAAATGATCTTTACTAGATGTTATTATTGATCACTAATTGCTGATTTAATACAGTTTTTTACATATCAATAGACAGTAGTGGGCAAAAATAATTGGGACAAGAATGAAAAATGCTGGGCTCAGAAGGATAGTCTGTTATATTTGTTAACATTCAATTTGCAACAATCATGAGATGAAAATTGTGTGTGATTGATGAATAAAAAACTAAAACTATGTCCCTTTTTCATACACAGGAAGACCTCAGCCAGGACAAGGATCTGGAATGTGGCACACAGGAGGAGGCCATGGAATGTGGCAGCCAGGAGGAGGGGGGGTTAGTGGCAGCGATGCCTCCCTCTTTGTTTGGTTTTGAGCCCTTAATAAAGGAATTTTTGGTTCAATTATACTCGCCATTGTGTGTTTTCCTTCAAAAAGGACAGTTTGTTTGTGAGGAGGCAGGTACATTTCAAAACTACAGTGTGAAATTAACAAGGGACACCAACACCAAACAATCTCCTTGAGATTAAATAATACAAGATATCAATGGTGTTGTGGTAACTTGACACACAAAACACACACAAAAATATTATGGAGTAAAACCCAAAAAACTAAAAAAAACATCAGCCTTGAAAAAAAATACAAAACAAAAATAAAACAACAAAAAAGAAATTTGGTCAGATGTGATAAATCAAAATATATTGAGGGAATCATGATAAATAGTAAAGAAAGAAGTTTGTGAGAAGTCTGTGTGAATATGAGCAGCAAAACTACTTCATTCTTCTCACATTATAAAGAAGAAGAGAGTACGCTGTATTAAACAATTTAAAACATTGCAGCGTGACGAAAGTGCTGTACCAATTCCGAACGCTAATTTTACCAGACCGAGCTGTTCCGTCTCGGAATTTCTGCTGAGCATGCGTGGCACTTTGTGCGTCGGAATTGGCCACACACGGTCGGAATTGACGCAATCGGATTTTGTTGTCAGAAAATTTTATAGCCTGCTCTCAAACTTTGTGTGTCGGAAAATCTGATGGAAAATGTCCGATGGAGCCCACACACGGTCGGAATTTCCGAAAACAAGCTCCGATAGCACATTTTCCGTTGGAAAATCTGACCGTGTGTACGGGGCATTACAGTGTTGTGCCACCAGCACCACCTGCACCAAAGGCCCAATTTTTCTGGCCCTGTTCAACAGGGGCATGTAATTACAATTCTTGATTGAATATTTCACAGCAGGGCACGTTTCTGCGCCCACCAAGATTAACTGTGAGGACTTACAGTGTTGTGGCACCAGCACCAACACCACCACCAAAGGCCCAATTTTTCAGCCCCTGTTCAACAGGGGCATGTAATTACAATTCTTGATCTAATATTTCACAGCAGGGCCCATTCTAGCGCCCACCAAGAGTAACTGTGAGGACTTACAATGTTGTGGCACCAGCACCACCACCATCACCAAAGGCCCAATTCTTCTGGCACTGTTAAACAGGGGCATGTAATTACAATTCTTGATCTAATATTTCACAGCAGGGCCCTGTGAGGGCTTACAGTGTTGAGGTCACAACAACACCTAAGGCCCAAATTTCTGCTGAGTATATAGGGCAGGCCCCTACTTTCAAACATCCAACTTACAAACGACTCCTACTTGCAAACAGAAGGAGACAACAGGAAGTGAGATGAAATCTACCCCTAGGAAGGGAAATTCTCTCCTGTAAGAGTTAATATGGGAAAAACTTTTCTCCTTTCCACTGATGCTTTATCACCAATCCTTGTTTCACTAAAAACCCCAAATTTTCAAAAAACATTTGTCATTAGGACAAAAAGTGAGGTGAAATCTTCTCAAGAGGAGCACAGACAGCAAAACAAATGTCACAGGGGTGATAACCCTTCCCTATGTTTTTCAAAAAGCTTAAAAACAGATTTTTTGGCTGGAGCTACACTTTAAAAATGTACCAGTTCAAAATTACAAACAGATTATACTTAACAAACCTACAGTCCCCGTCTTGTTTGCACCGCCTGTATACTGCTGTTCAGAGTATATAGAGCCTGGGGGCCCCACGCTTTTCCTTTTTAATTTGGGTGCGGGGTTCCCCTTAATATCCATTCAGGACCCAAAGGACCTGGTAATGGACTGGAGGGTACCCATGCCGTTTGTCTCACTGATTTTCATCCATATTGCCTGGACCCGACATTACATTAAAGCAGCAAGCAGTTTTAAATGACTTTTTTTCCTTTAAAAATGTCATTTTGTGCAGGGACTGTTCTAAGCATGGGAAACACGCGCCACTTACAGGCATACTATAGACAGGAGGCTACAGTCTGCCATTCCTGTGGCATTGAAGGAAACTCTGGAGTCAAAACAGATAAAATAATATTAGTACTTTTGCACATAACATTGGAAGCATATTAGACACAAACATTCTTGGCCAACATCAGTATAACATTTATTTTAAGGAGTATTTAAAGACAAAAATATAAGGGCCACTTATCAGATTAATCCCCCCCCCTCTGATGGCCCATTGTAAAAATTTTAGGGGGGGTAAGGTTCGAGATAAGTTTGGGCCCCCCATAAAAAGCCTCTGCCACTCTTCCTTGAATTTAAGGACAACAATAACATTTGTACAGATTTTGGGTGGTGTTTGGGGTATAGGTGTATATGGGCCCATGATAGCATGCTGGGGAGGTTAGTGAAGGAAAATATGCATGTAGCCCAAAAAAGGAGCATTAAAAGATTACAGCATGAATGGGCACAAAGGGGACATTCACAGCATATTACAATCATGGTAATTAGGGAATGATGAAAGAAATACAAAACATTAGCAAACATTAAATACAATAGAATGTGATGTTAAAGGAGAAAACTTACCTTAATATAGTCCTTCTGCAGGACCTGAATAATAGCAGAACAGGTCTCTGGGATAATGATCCCCAGAGCCTGGGGGGAGGTGCCTGTCGAGAACTTGAGGTGCAGGCTTCTCCCAGTCGCCAAGTACCACTAAGTGGCAACTAGCCTCTGCTCCGGAGTGATGGCTTGCCGCATGCAGCTATCCTGCCTGCTAATATAAGGGGTCAGCAAAGTCAACAGACGGTGAAAAATGGGGTCTGTCATTCTGAGAAAGTTCCTGAAATCATCAGGATTATTCTCCTGGATCTCACGAAGCAAAGGCATATGAGAGAATTGGTCACGCTGGAGTAACCAATTCTTGGTCCATGAACTCCTCCCCACCCTGTTCATGGACTGGTCTTGGGTCAAAGAATGAACCTCAACACCAAGCCTCCACACAGCACAAACTCTACGATGAGTACGTACATGCAACATGGCTTCAAAGCGGTCAGCTGGTCAGAACGCACTAACAGAACGCACTGGAGAACAGCAAGGCCTGTGAAGAGCGAGCTGAAAATCACAAATGAGCGGACAAGAACACACTGAAAAAAACAGATACGAACTGTCTACATGCTCAGAAAAGCAGATACAAACCCACAAACTGAAGAGCAGTAACGGACTGAAAAGCACGAAAGCTGAAAAGCGCAAATCGTCTCTCACCAAACTTATACTAACACAAGATAAACACGAGATTAGCAGAAGGAGCCCAAAAGGTGGCGCGATCGCTATGCACTTCCTTTTTCTAGTCCCATCGTACGTGCTGTACGTCACCACATTCTGGACAGTTGGACTTTGGTCGGACTTTGGTTTAACCATGTGTAGGCAAGACCGCTTGAGCGGAATTCCGTCAGAGTGGTATCGGAGAAACCTTCGGAGTTTATTCTGATGGCAAAACTGGTCGTGTGTACGTGACATTAGTCTGGGTAAATGATTAGATAACTAGCTCATGTTTATTAGGTTTCTGGTTGCAGTTTTTATTGTAAGCCTGCTGTATATATTTGTGTGTCATCTCAAATAAAAGAGTCCATGTTCAGCAACTAAACAAGTATCGTCTTGTTTTGTGCTTGTGAGTGGTTGGAATATCTGATATCTATATTCAGACTGGGAGGAAGCAGTATATGACGAAAGCACTCAAGCGGAGTGTGGCACGTTTCGTTACAACAAGAAATGGTCAGAGACTGCAGACATACTACAGGAGATGGTCAGAGACTGCAGACATGATACAAGAGATGGTCAGAGACTGCGTAAGTGATACAAGAGATGGTCAGAGACTGCGTAAATGATACAAGAGATCAATGCATTAAATGCAGCCTAATCAGTGTCCACCTATTGCAGCCTACAAGTGTCCACCAAATGCAGCTTACCAATGCCCATCTATGCAGCCTCATCAGTGCACATCAATGCAACCTCATCAGTACCCATCAATGCAGCCTCATCAATGCTCATCAATGCAGTTCGATCAGTGCCCATCAGCTCAGCCTCACCAGTGCCCATCAGTGCAGCCTCATCAGTGCCCATCAATGCAGCCTCATCAGTGCCCATCAATGCAGTCCCACCAGTGCCCATCAATGCAGACTCACCAGTGCCCATCAGTGAGGCCTCATCAGTGCCCATCAGTGAGGCCTCATTGCCCATCAAAGCAGTCTCAGCAGTCCCCAATGCAGCCTGATGTAGGGGGTCAGCTGTGTCAGGGTCTCTCACCTCAGTGATGGCAGCTCAGCAGGTCCTTGAACGACCTCCTGGGAAGGTGATGCTCCTGGTCCTGGGGTCAAGTTGTTGCAAACCAGCGTCTAGCTCCACAACCTGAGCCAGTCACATGCATCATGACTCCCTGGTGTGCCCTGCCTCTGCATGCCTCCAAGACTCCGGGAGTTTCCTCTGTGCTGCTCTCAGTTCTCCACCCCCTCCCATTCTGCACAATTCCCCCCAGTCTGTTAAATCCCTCTTACCCTCAGTCTGCACCCCCTCCATCTGCCCAATCCCCATACCCCTAGTCTGCACAATCCCACCTCCCCTCAGTCTGCACAATCCCGTCTTCCCATGTTCTGCACAATTACCCCGCAGTCTGCACAATCACCCTTCCCCCAGGTCTGCACACTTATCCCCCCTCCCCACAGTCTGCACAATTATCCCCCTCAGTCTGCACAATCCCCCTGCCCTAGTCTGCAAAATTACCTCCCCAGCCTTCCCCTAGTCTACACAATCCCCCTCCCCCCAGTCTGCACAATTATCCCCCCTCCCCCCAGTCTGCAAAATTATCCCCCCTAGTCTGCACAGTTACCCCCCAGTCTGCACAATCCCCCTCCACTAGTCTGCACAATTATCTCCAACAGCCCTCCACTAGTCTGCACAATCTCCCCTCCCTCCAGTCTACACAATTATCCCCCCTCCCCCCAGTCTGCAAAATTACCCCCCTAATCTGCACAATTACCCCCCCAGTCTGCACAATTGCCCCCCCAGTCTGCACAATTCCCCTCCCCTAGTCTGCACAATTACCCCCCCAGTCTGCACAATTCCCCTCCCCTAGTCTGCACAATTACCCCCCCAGCCCTCCCCTAGTCTGCACAATCCCCCCTCCACCCAGTCTGCACAATCCCTCCTTCCCCCAGTCTGCATAATTACCCCCCAGTTTGCACAATCCCCCCTTCCCCCAGTCTGCACAATTCCCACCCAGTTTGCACAATCCCCCCTTCCCCCAGTCTGCACAATCCCCCCCCAGTTTCTACAGGGGGATTAAGAAATGAGAGAGAAAGGTAGAGGTAAAGCAAAAAGAGGTCAGGGGAGAAAGGGGGTTGTGCAGAGTGCAGAAAGCTCACATACAAATCAAGCTTCCCCCTCAGGCTGGTCTCCACAGGTAGGCTGAGCACACCAGTTCATGCAGAAGGCTGGAGTGTGGGAGGAGTTTGGGTGGAAACAAATGGGAGGAGGAATGTCGGATTGGACAGGTGGCCAAGTGGGGGAGGAGCTAGGAAGACAGTGGCGATGGGACGGGCGACAAGTAGATTCAGCCCGAGTCACAGGAAAGCTAGATTTCACTGCTTCTACTGCCATGTCTACTGTGGGTGACAGAAGTGGCCTTTTTACTGGCCATCAGAGCGGCCTGGGGGGGCAAATGCATCCCACCCCTGGTCATCACCAACTTAGGATGACATTGTTGGTGGGGCGGAAGAGCAGACACAGTCTGGGCCAATGTGTGTGTGTGTGTGACACACACAAGGAGAGGGAAGAGGGAAGAGAGCATTCTGGCACTTTGCAGTGCTGCACCTCACCAGTGCCGGGGTGCACTGCACCCCGCATACCCACCCAGGATCGGCCCTGTGAGTGTTAGTGAGGTTGAAGCGTGGGAAGGTTGTAAAATCAGACTAGTATTGATGAAATCTTGTTGTCGATTTTAGTGTTGGTGAGATTAAATTAATAGGGCACCTTGGAGGTCTGAGGTATATAACACAGACATGATGTTCCTCATATTTGTTTGCCAATTCATAATAAGGTTGATTTCCTAGAGGGAAAAAAAATGCTGGAAAAAAAAGAAAAAAATGGCATGGGGTCTTCCCCCCAGTCCACGCCGAAATGTAAAAAAATGGCATGGGGCCCCCCAAAATCTATATTAGACTCTTTTTCAAGGACACAGCTTGGCAGGCCAGGAAAATGGGGGGCAATCGAGTGCCCCCCTTCCGGAAATACACAAGGCCACATGCCCTTAACTTAGGGGGGTGGGTGCTTTGGGGCAGGGAGGCTCTGCCCCCCACCCCAAAGCACCTTGTCCCCATGTTGGATGGACCTCTTCCCCACAACCCTGGGCATTGTTTGTGGGGGTTTGCGGGCAGGGGGCTTATCGGAATCTGGAAGCCCCCTTTAACATAGCCCTCCTATGTGACTGTACATTGTACCCTTACCCATTCACCAAAAAAATTGTAAAAAAATAAATAAAAACTAGACGAGTTTTTGACAAGTCCTTTATTAAAAAAAAAAAAAATGTCACCCAATGTAGATCCGTTGTCAATCACAACGCTCGCCACACCGCCAGACCCAGAAAAAAAGCTCCACCCTCGAGGACGGCTGAGTGCCGAATGCCTCCTCTGCTGTTTTACAGTTCTTGAATAGGTAAGGGGCGGCGCCACCTGGTGAGTCACCTGATGGTCCCACCCCCCTTGTGATGTCACCGACCAGTGCATGCTGGGTCGGTACCATCACCGGGGGGCCACCAGGTGACATCACTAGGTGGCCTGGCCCCTTACCTATTTAAGAACTGTCACCCGGCAGAGGAGGCATTCGGCGGTCAGCCATCAATGAGTGTGGAGCATGAGTGTGGAGCATTTTTTTTTTTGGGGTGTGGCAGGCATCGTGATTGATGATGGATCCACATTGGTGGACAATTTTTTTTTTCATTTTTTTAATAAAGGACTTGTCAAAAACCTGTCTAGTGTTTTTATTTATTTTTGACTGTTTTTTTTGTGAATGAATAGGGGTACAGTGCACCCCTTACTCATTTACGTGGGGGGGAGTCTGGGGGCTTCCAGATTCTGATAAGTTCCCTGCCAACAGACCACCACAACCACCACCCAGGGTTGTCAGGAAGAGGCCCATCAACATGGGGACAAGGCGCTTTGGGGTGGGGGGCAGAGCCGGGCACCCGCGATTGCTCATGACAGAGTGAGAACCAGGATCTGTGTGTGTAAAACACACAAATCCCAGTTCTTTCAGGGGAGTAGAGAGAGAGATTGTGTGTTCATACTAAGTACTAAGTATGAACACCGATCTCTCTCTCCTCCTAGACAGTCCCATTCCCCCTACAGTTAGTTCACTGTATAATTGTCAATGGTCCCAAAAATGTGTCAAAAGTGTCTAATTTGTCCACCGCAATATTGCAGTCCCGATAAAAATAGCAGATCGCCACCATTACAGGTAAAAAAAAATAATAAAAATGCCATAAATCTATCCCCTATTTTTTAGATGCTGTACCTTTTGCGCTAACCAATCAATATATGCTTATTGCAATTTTTTTTACCAAAAATATGTAGAAGAATACATATCGGCCTAAACTGAAGAAAAAAATTGTCTTTTGAATAAAAAATGTGGGATTTTTATTATAGCAAAAAGTTTTTTCAAAATTGTCACTCTTCTTTTGTTTATAACGCAAAAAATAAAAACCGCAGAGGCGATCAAATACCACCAAAAGCTCCATCTGTGGGAAAAAGAACGTCAATTTTGTTTGGGTACATCATTGAATGACCGCGCAATTGTCAGTTAAAGCGACACAGTCCCGTATCGCAAAAAATGGCCTGGTCATTGAGCAGCCAAATCTTGCTGAAGTGGTTAAAAAGCAATTTTACATGTCTCCCAGGGCGGTACCAGGCCCCCATACCCATTTGATGGTCAATTACTTGCATATAAGTCTTCAAAATGGAATCATATGATTTCTCATGTTCAGCTCCCATAGACTTCAATGGAGTTTGCGGTTCGGGATTGAATTTTTCCCCTGTTCAGGAGTTCTGCTGTGAACAGAACAGGGGGGTGTTCAGCCCATCTCTACTTGTACAGTGAGCAGTATATTTTGGGGCCATAACACTATTGTGATTGGTGGGGGTACTGACAACATCACTAAATCAGTACTAAATCTTTAATCTTTATGCTGGTAGCTTTACTAAATAGTTAGGAAGGTATATTATATTTATTGTTTTAAACTTTTACATTTCTACTTTTTCTTCCTGGTTTCTGGCCTCATACAAAATGATGTCATCATGCAGGAGGGGAGGAGGGACTCCTTTAGCTAAGCACACCCTCCCTCCTGCCTGCATGCTTGACTTAAAGGGAAGATGGATTCAAGGAAGTAAATGATAAATTAATCATCTGCCCGTATTCAAGACGCTGGCTGCTAGAAATGATAGGGTGTTTTTTAAAGTGATTTCTCAACAAGATAAAGCACTGAGACATGGTTGGGTAGATGAGTTTGTTTTGAATATCAAAAATTAATTAAATAGCATTTTCAGTTTGTGGAACTCAAATACAGTTCAGTTCCATTTTAAGGTGTACATCTGAGTGTGCAATGCACAGTATATGGATTTGTGGTTTGACCACAGAAGTGCTGGATGCAGGTGCTGGGTATGGCATCTAGTAGGGAATGAGCTCTAAGAAAGTAGTTTATTCTACCAAGCAATTTGTGTAAAGTGCAAATAAATAATGTGTTTGATTTTCCTGAGAGAAACAAGAGGCAAAATGGCTTGCCAAATGAGTTAATCTTTAAAATTGGAATTGAAGTTCCACATTAAAGTGTTTGAATCCAAAATGAAATGTATTCCAAACAATAATTGGATACAATAATTGTTTAGTCTTGGCCTTGGGTCTATCAGTGTTTGGTCTTGGGTCAAATGAATGTTTGAAATAAATTTAGTTTTGGACCCAGACATTTTGGGGTGGGGCTTCAATTCTGGTTTTAAAGGTTTCCCTTACAACCCAAGGAACTTGTGGTGATCCTTCAGGTCACAGAAGCTGCCTACCAATCAGCCACATGACCCACAGGTACACCATCAACTAACTACTGACAAAAAATTGTGCATTAAAATAAAACATGAGTGTGTATCTGCGCTAGGATAAAAAGTACAAAGCTGCTGTATCATGATTCAAAACACTCAGTATATAGTAAAACGATAGTTCAGTGCTCAAGTGTTATAACAACCTATGCAATCAAATTTCAATAGTCCAGATGTGCTCCTTCAGCATCTAAGCATTTTTTTAACCTTACTCCTGACACTGATGCCTTCATGGTGTGAAATGCCCACAAGGCATACATGCATGGAATCCTCAAACACAGATCTCGGAAGATGCAAGATATGCTCACCTCTATCCATTTCCTAGAAGTACAGAATAAAGCCCATCCCCTGCCTTCCACAGCCAATAAATTAGCTAAGCTAAGATTAGATCTGAGGACCCTACTGTTTGATAGTCATGATTGCATCTTGAGACAACTTAAGCTTAAATATTGTGCCCCATATAATAGGGCTGGCAAGTTCGTAGCCTCCCACCTGAAAGCTCAACGTACAAAATCCAAAATTCCATACATGTTCCACCCAGTTACAAATCATAGGCTAACCAACCCTCAAAATATTGCAGATGCATTTGCTGGCTATTATGCTTCATTATATAACCTGTAAGCTGACTCTAACACTCCTCAACTAGGGATGAGCTTCGAGTTCGAGTCGAACTCATGTTCGACTCGAACATTGGCTGTTCGCAAGTTCGCCGAACAGCGAACAATTTGGGGTGTTCGCAGCAAATTCGAATGCCGCGGAACACCCTTTAAAAGTCTATGGGAGAAATCAAAAGTGCTAATTTTAAAGGCTAATATGCAAGTTATTGTCATAAAAAGTGTTTGGGGACCTGGGTCCTGCCCCAGGGGACATGGATCAATGCAAAAAAAAGTTTTAAAAACGGCCGTTTTTTCAGGAGCAGTGATTTTAATAATGCTTAAAGTCAAACAATAAAAGTGTAATATCCCTTTAAATTTCGTACCTGGGGGGTGTCTATTGTATGCCTGTAAAGGGGCGCATGTTTCCTGTGTTTAGAACAGTCTGACAGCAAAATGACATTTTGAAGGAAAAAACTCATTTAAAACTACCTGCGGCTATTGCATTGCCGACAATACACATAGAAGTTCATTGATAAAAACAGCATGGGAATTCCCCAAAGGGGAACCCCGAACCAAAATTTAAAAAAAAAATGACGTGGGAGTCCCCCTAAATTCCATACCAGGCCCTTCAGGTCTGATATGGATATTAAGGGGAACCCCGGCCAAAATTAAAAAAAAAAAATGACGTGGGGTTCCCCCTAAATTCCATACCAGACCCTTCAGGTCTGGTATGGATTTTAAGGGGAACCCCGCGCCAAAAAAAAAAAAAAAAACGGCGTGGGGTCCCCCCAAAAATCCATACCAGACCCTTATCCGAGCACGCAACCTGGCAGGCCGCAGGAAAAGAGGGGGGGACGAGAGTGCGCCCCCCCTCCTGAACCGTACCAGGCCACATGCCCTCAACATTGGGAGGGTGCTTTGGGGTAGCCCCCCAAAACACCTTGTCCCCATGTTGATGAGGACAAGGGCCTCATCCCCACAACCCTGGCCGGTGGTTGTGGGGGTCTGCGGGCGGGGGGCTTATCGGAATCTGGAAGCCCCCTCTAACAAGGGGACCCCCAGATCCCGGCCCCCCCCTGTGTGAAATGGTAAGGGGGTACAAAAGTACCCCTACCATTTCACTAAAAAACTGTCAAAAATGTTAAAAATGACAAGAGACAGTTTTTGACAATTCCTTTATTTAAATACTTCTTCTTTCTTCTATCTTCCTTCATCTTCTGGTTCTTCTGGTTCTTCTGGCTCTTCTGGTTCTTCCTCCTGCGTTCTCGTCCAGCATCTCCTCCGCGGCGTCTTCTATCTTCTTCTCCTCGGGCTGCTCCGCACCCATGGCATGGGGGGAGGCTCCCACTCTTCTCTTCTTCTTCATCTTCTTCTCTTCTTCTCTTCTTTTCTTCTCTTCTTCATTTTCTTCTCCGGGCCGCTCCGCAATCCATGCTGGCATGGTGGGAGGCTCCCGCTGTGTGACGGCGCTCCTCGTCTGGCAGTTCTTAAATAACGGGGGCGGGGCCACCCAGTGACCCCGCCCCCCTCTGACGCACGGTGACTTGACGGGACTTCCCTGTGACGTCACGGGGAATGCCACGGGGAAGTCCCGTCATGTCCCGTGCGTCAGAGGGGGGTGGGGTCACCAGGTGGCCCCGCCCCCGTTATTTAAGAACTGTCAGACGAGGAGCGCCGTCACACAGCGGGAGCCTCCCTCCATGCCAGCATGGGTTGCGGAGCGGCCCGGAGAAGAAAATGAAGAAGAGAAGAAGAGAAGAAAAGAAGAAGAGAAGAAGATGAAGAAGATGAAGAGAAGAGCGGGAGCCTCCCCCCCATGCCATGGGTGCGGAGCGGCCCGAGGAGAAGAAGATAGAAGACGCCGCCGAGGAGATGCTGGACGAGAACGCCGGAGGAAGAACCAGAAGAGCCAGAAGAACCAGAAGAACCAGAAGATGAAGGAAGATAGAAGAAAGAAGAAGTATTTAAATAAAGGAATTGTCAAAAACTGTCTCTTGTCATTTTTAACATTTTTGACAGTTTTTTAGTGAAATGGTAGGGGTACTTTTGTACCCCCTTACCATTTCACACAGGGGGGGGCCGGGATCTGGGGGTCCCCTTGTTAAAGGGGGCTTCCAGATTCCGATAAGCCCCCCGCCCACAGACCCCCACAACCACCGGCCAGGGTTGTGGGGATAAGGCCCTTGTCCTCATCAACATGGGGACAAGGTGTTTTGGGGGGCTACCCCAAAGCACCCTCCCAATGTTGAGGGCATGTGGCCTGGTACGGTTCAGGAGGGGGGGGGCCGCACTCTCGTCCCCCCCTCTTTTCCTGCGGCCTGCCAGGTTGTGTGCTCAGATAAGGGTCTGGTATGGATTTTTGGGGGGACCCCACGCCGTTTTTTTTTTTTTTTTTTTTGGCGCGGGGTTCCCCTTAAAATCCATACCAGACCTGAAGGGTCTGGTATGGAATTTAGGGGAAACCCCACGTCATTTTTTTTTTTAAATTTTGGCCGGGGTTCCCCTTAATATCCATACCAGACCTGAAGGGCCTGGTATGGAATTTAGGGGGACTCCCACGTCATTTTTTTTTTTTTAATTTTGGTTCGGGGTTCCCCTTTGGGGAATTCCCATGCCGTTTTTATCAATGAACTTCTATGTGTATTGTCGGCAATGCAATAGCCGCGGGTAGTTTTAAATGAGTTTTTTCCTTCAAAATGTCATTTTGCTGTCAGACTGTTCTAAACACAGGAAACATGCGCCCCTTTACAGGCATACTATAGACACCCCCCAGGTACGAAATTTAAAGGGATATTACACTTTTATTGTTTGACTTTAAGCATTATTAAAATCACTGCTCCTGAAAAAACGGCCGTTTTTAAAACTTTTTTTTGCATTGATCCATGTCCCCTGGGGCAGGACCCAGGTCCCCAAACACTTTTTATGACAATAACTTGCATATTAGCCTTTAAAATTAGCACTTTTGATTATTCATGTTCGTGTCCCATAGACTTTAACGGTGTTCGCGTGTTCGAACAAACTTTTTTCCTGTTCGCATGTTCTGGTGCGAACCGAACAGGGGGGTGTTCGGCTCACCCCTATCCTCAACCTGTATTACTCTTACAGCAATATAAACTCCTGGAGACCCTGTATTTTCCCCTGGCCCACATCAGGCACTTCCTGCTCTTCATACCACCTCCTGTTATAACTTTGCATCCTAAAATAGCAGGTTTTCTGAGACCGTCTGTAAAACCTAGTAAGGGTATATCTATTTTCTATAATTTAATGCAAGATAAATAGTTCCTTTAGCAAACATAGCCTAATGATTACATGGGAAGAGGATTTGCATAGCACATTTTCTGCTTGTCAATGGCAACAGGCAATACAGTCCACTTATGATGCCACCCACTGTGTTAGTCATTAGGAACTTGCACTAAAGATTAATGTTAGATTGTACCTCACACCCTATAAGCTGGCAAAAATGTTTCCTGATTGCTCTTCACTCTGTTGGAGAGGTTGTGGCTGCATGGGTAATCTACTCCACATTCTATGGTCATGTCTAAGTATACGCAGCTTCTGGAGGAAAATCTTTTGTTTTATATCTGAAATTTCGGGTATTATAACTTTCTAACTTCCCCTAGTCCAAGTCTTGCTGTTTTGAACATTGGGATCGACTCCTTCCCAGTTCAGTACCGTAAAGTCATAACCAACTGATTGCTATTTGCACGGCTAACTATCACACGTAACTAGAAATAAATATTGCCCCCAACCCTTCAGAAGGTGTGCGTACTATACACTGGCATTACTCCTATGAGCGAGTTATAGCTATGTACTTTGGTACAATACTGGTCTTTGGAAACCATGGATTGACTGGTATAAACACTAAGACCCCATACACACTATTAGATTTTCTGCTGATTTTTGTCTTCAGATTTACCAAAACCATGTAGTGCAAGGGCCTGCCTGATTGCATACAAATTGAAACTCTTAAGGTTTGACCTCATATTATATGGTTTTGGTAAATCTGAAGACAAAAATCTACAGAAAATCTAGTAGTGTGTATAAAGGGGTCTGAGGATTATGTGTACTGTACCTGGTTATCTGATTTTCAACTTTCCTCTGCACAAGCGAATGCATACTCTTGTATACTAAGATGATGCTTAATATGTTCATTACTCCCCTTCTTAGCACCACAGTTGTAAATAATGCTCTTGTTTGTTCCATAACCATACCGCATCTAGGCTTTGTTCAGTCTGTATATATATATATATATATATATATATATATATATATATATATATATATATATATAATTTTTTTCAAACATTTTATTAAGATAAAGCTTAGTACAGAACAAGTATACTGGTATTACTGTGGTTTATACAAGTTTTCAACAAGATAGGCACATCAAAAATGAAGCATGGAGACAAAAATGCAGGGTCAAGTAACAAGTGACATTTTGTATGGGAGGACAATCCTCAATTAAGGCATTCAGAAATAGGATAACAATCTGAATAAATAGAACTTGTAGACTGGGAGAGGGATAAATAAGGGAGGGGTGATATAATAGAATGAACATATATGGGCACCCCAACTGGTGCCCAAAGAGTTGTAGTGGCAGCATTTTGGCACACCTCCAGGGGGAGTGCTAAAAAAAAACAAGAGTTCTGAGAGACTGTTAGCAGCCTGTATATATTTTGTTACACTATAGCGGCTGCGTCCACATATGTCTTTGTTTTTTCCTTTCTTATACAAATCCAATAAAAATTTTATTGAAAAAATAAATACATTTCAATAGTCCGTGAAAGTGAACTTTTATGCCCTGTACACACGATTGGACATTCCGACAACAAAATCCATGGATTTTTTCTGACGGATGTTGGCTCAAACTTGCCTTGCATACACACGGTCATACAAATCTTGTCGGAAATTCCGAATGTCAAGAATGCGGTGACGTACGACGAGCCTAGAAAAAATGAAGTTCAATAGCCAGCGCGGCTCTTCTGCTTGATTCCGAGTATGCTTGGAACTTTGTGCATCGGAATTGTGTACACACGATCGGAATTTCCGACAATAGATTTTGTGTGACAGAAATTCCGATGGAAAATGTCCGATGGAGCCTACACATGGTCGGTATTTCCAACAACAAACTCCCTTCGAACATTTTCCGTCGGAAAATCCGACCGTTTGTACGGGGTATGATAGTGACAATCAAACAAAGTAAAAAAAAAGCCTGGAAATTCCAGTTTCAGTAATCCCACAACCATGATGGAAAAGGAATCCTTAGAGAAAGTCCGATGACACCCTTCACTCTCATGCACCACTTACCAGTTATCGTGTGACCCCCTAATAAGAGTGGTCAACATGCTCTTTTATTACAAAGACAATCCGACATCTCAGGTAGGCAGGAGGAACCTTTTAGAATGGTAGACAAAGCAGCTCCAGCAATCAAGCGGCAGCTTAGCAAACTCTCCAAAGCGGCACCGGGCCAGATATAAAAGAAAAACACTCCAATAGTGTAATACTGTAAGACTACTTCCCTTTAAAAAAAAGATGCACTCACATATTTATCAGAGGTATCAGGCATGTATCCTGCGTGGTGAACACAGACAAAACGGCCTTCCAACAACAAAAATGGTCGTCGTGTAGCTGCGCATGCGTGGTGTTGTGTGTATGTAGCTTTGCCCTACACATTTCATCATATATGACATCATCAGGGGCCCATTTGTTGTTGTAAGCCTGGCTTGTCAACATTCGCCTTACTGGATACATGCCTGATACATATCTGATACCTCTGCTAAAAATGTGAGCGTATCCTTTTTTTTATACCAAAAGGGAAGTGGTTTTACAGTATTACACTATTGGAGTGTTTTTCTTTTATATCTGACCTGGTTCCACTTTGGAGCATTTACTAAGCTGCTTGATTGCTGGGGCTGCCTTGTCCACCATTCATTTTAAAGTGCCCTTGTGGCTTTTGCTACCTACATGAGATAACACAGAAGATAACACAGAAGCCTGTCATAATTATTGTGTTAGGGATAATTCTACAGAACATCTAGCTGTTAGACACTCTACAAAGAAAGCACATTCTGTATTACAACCTAAATATATGTTTATTGAGCATATTCCACTCCTATAGAGGGGAGGTAATAGGAAACCTTTGCTTAAGAAATATCAGAGGATTCATCGCCTAAATACAATTCACCCTTGGGTATTTAATGTTGACTTTGAGCTATCATCAGAGAGAGAATGGGCCAAGAGAAAGAGAAGGGGTGAACTCTTCTGGGAGGAAGAGAAAAGGGCTTCCTCTGTATTGTGTAAAGTTACTGTGACATCTTCAATTGTGCCACCATCTGCTCCACATCTCCAACAGGTGCCGGGGACTTGAGGGTAAATACAGGACTTTTGAGATGATATAGGGACCCTGTATCATCAGACGAGGATCTTGTACTCTAGTAATGGCGATGGGGAATTTTTGAGCACAATGAAGAACTTTCTCTCTTTGAGTAGGAGTGAACTGAGTACCCAGGTCGGTTTTATAGTGCTTAAACCATGTTACATAGTTACATAGTTACAGAGAGGGAGGGATCATTGACATTTTTAAGCGTGTGTAATATATAGCACGTATCGATAGATGGACAGTTGCCATTAACTAGTTATTTCATTTCCAGTCTCACATTCAGAAATGTATTGTATTGTACTTTTGCTGTCAGGTGTGATTTCAAGTCTGATGAAGGGCTGAACAAAACCAGAAATGGATACTGCTTGATACACTGATGTTACCTGCTTGATACACTGATGTTACTTGATCACAGATAATGGAGTGCTGCAACACTGGACTGCTTAGTTATATAATTTAGATTGCTTGTTGCAGTGAACTAAATCTATGGGAGTTGTTCTCTACCACCCCAGGTTACAAAAGTATAGTCTATATTTTCATTGTTATGCTATTATATCTGGCTAGCAAAAAACATTATTTTACTATTCAAATATATGTTTCCTTTTATTTTTTTAAGATTTCATCCCATTGAACAACTCCAGTATTCAAGTGCCACTAACATGTCATCTTTTCTAGTCTCTTGTAGGCACACAGTTAATTAAACGTGGATAATCACAAATTTAATTTAGACCTCAAAACATGGTCTGTTAGTGGTGTGGGAGACAATGCAAAAGGCTATGCATTTTTGACTGCAAGGTTGTTTAACTTGATATGTGGGCGTATACCAGTGGCTTTAAGCCATAAGGCAGAAGAGGTTTTGACTGTTGCTGGTTGTATGGCAAGGAAGGGTTAACGATATTTATGTTTTGTGGTCCAAAAAAGGCAATCATAAAGAGCAAGCAGTGTGTCACATGGGATTTAAGCTTTAGCTAGAAATATAATATACTTGCTGGGGATAGTTTAAGATTTAGGAGGGTATACAGGGTCAGCAAATTGTGGGGAAGCCTTTCTAGAGAAGTGTTAATGTTGTGACTCTGTGGATCTAGATTAGTCAGAGATGCACACACATGTCCAAAGGAGAAAGCACTGTTTATCTGTGTGCAAGGCCGCATTAACATATGGGCTATTGGAGCTGCAGCTCCAGGCCCCTTACCTAAAGATAGGCCCATTTAAAAAGCAAAAAAAACAAAATCACAAAAAAAAACAAAAAACAATTGAATTCGAGAGTCATGGCTCGGCAACCAGGGGTCACATAGAGCCCAAATTTAGGGGGTAGATAGCTGAAGGTCTACCCCACTACTGGTCAAAATTTGAGGCTCCTATCACCTATGGTCCTGGAGATATGGGGCTCCTTGCGCAGCCTGTCAGAAGCTACATACAGAGTGGCCAGCTTGTTTAAATACAAGCTGGCACACTCTGTTTGCAGCAGACTGAGAGGATGAGCTCACATTGCCTCTCCTCACTTCTTGTCAGAGGCACTGAGCCCAATGGATAGCTTGGAACTTGCAGGAGCAGCATAGTCCAACAATGTAAAACTGCCATTCAGCAATGTGAAAAAAAAAGGAGGCGGCAGTAGCACTTCATGAACGCCTGTCAGGTGCTGCTATACCACTCATTGAAAAGCAATATACCACCGATCACTTTTCAGAGGGCAGAAAGCATTAGTGCAAATGTGAAAGAAACTTGAAACACATCATCCATTTTACACTCACCACTAGGGATGAGACGAACACCACCCCGGTTTGGTTCGCACCAGAACCTGCGAACGGACCGAAAGCTTGCGCAAACTTTAGAACCCCATTAAAGTCTATGAGACTCGAACCTTCAAAATAAAAAGTGCTAATTTTAAAGGCTAATATGCAAGTTATCGTCCTAAAAAGGGTTTGGGGACCCGGGTCATGCCCCAGGGGGCATGTATCAATGCAAAAAAAGTTTTAAAACGGACGTTTTTTCGGGAGCAGTGATTTTAATGATGCTTAAAGTGAAAAAAAGTGAAATATTCCTTTAAATATCGTACCTGGGGGTGTCTATAGTATGCCTGTAAAGTGGCGCATGTCTCCCATGCTTAGAACAGTCCCTGCACAAAATGACATTTTTAAAGGAATAAAAGTAATTTAAAACTGCTTGCGGCTTTAATGTAATGTCGGGTCCCGGCAATATGGATGAAAATCAATGAGACAAATGGCATGGGTACCCCCCACTCCCCAGTCCATTACCAGGCCCTTTGGGTCTTATATGGATATTAAGGGGAAACCCGCACCCAAAATAAAAAAAGGAAAGGCATGGGGCCCCCAGGCCCTATATACTCTGAACAGCAGTATACAGGCGGTACGAACAAGACAGGGACTGTAGGTTTGTTGTTAAGTAGAATCTGTTTGTAATTTTGAACTGGTACATTTTTAAAGTGTAGCTCCAGCCAAAAAATCTATTTTTAAGCTTTTTGGAAAACATAGGGAAGGGTTATCACCCCTGTGACATTTGTTTTGCTGTCTGTGCACCTCTTCAGAAGATTTCACCTCACTTTCTGTCCCAATGACAAATATTTTTTGAAAATGTGGGTTTTTTAGTGAAACAAGGATTGGTGATAAAGCATCAGTGAAGAGGAGACACATTTTTCCCATACTAACTCTTACAGGATAGAATTTCCCTCCCTGGGGTAGATTTCATCTCACTTCCTGTTGTCTCCTTCTGTTTGCAAGTAGGAGTCATTTGTAAGTTGGATGTTTGAAAGTAGGGGCCTGCCCTATATACTCTGCAGAAATTGGGGCCTTAGGTGTTGGTGTTGTCACAACACTGTAAGCCCTCATATTTACTCTTGGTGGGCACAGGAACGGGCCCTGCTGTGAAATCTTAGATCAAGAATTGTAATTACATGCCATTGTTGAACAGGGGCAGAAAAATTGGGCCTTGGGCACTGGTGCTGGTGCCACAACACTGTCAACCCCTCACAGATACTCTAGTTGGAGCACAGGAATGAGCCCTGCTGCAAAGTATTGCATCAAAAATTGTAATTATATGCCGCTGTTAAACAGGGGCTGAAAATTTGGGTCTTGGGCACTGGTGCTGGTGCCACAACACTGCAATCCCTCACAGATACTCTAGTTGGAGCGCAGGAATGAGCCCTGCTGCAAAGTATTGCATCAAAAATTGTAATTACATGCCCCTGTTAAACAGGGGCTGAAAAATTGCCACGACACTGCAACCCCTCACAGATGCTATAGTTGGAGTGCAGGAATGAGCCCTGCTGCAAAGTATTGCATCAAAAATTGTAATTATACGCCCCTGTTAAACAGGGGCAGAAAAACTGGGCCTTGGGAACTGGTGCTTGTGCCACAATACTGCAACCCCTCACAGATACTATAGTTTGAGAGCAGTAATGAGCCCTGCTGCAAAGTATTGCATCAAAAAATGTAATTACGGGCCCCTGTTAAACAGGGGCAGAAAAATTGGGCCCTGGCCACTGGTGGCGGTGCCCAGAACAAAAAATGTTCTTACAAGCTATCAGCATGAAAATTGAGGAGGAAGAGGATTGTGACTCAGCATAACAGGATAGTCACTCAGCATCAGCATAGGCAGTCTTGAAGGGATCTCACATAAAAAAAATCAATCGATTACATCAGCATCAGGTGCTTGGTAGCTGGTGATCCAAGATTGATTAATTTTTATGAAGGTCAGCTGATCGACGGATTCGGTGGAAAGGCGAACCCTGTGATCGATTACAAAGTCTCCAACAGCATTGTGCGTTCCGAAAGAACGCTGGATGCAGGACAGGCCAGTAGCTCAATTGCATACTGTGCAAGCTTTAGCCAGTGATCCATCCTCAAGACCCAGTAACCCAAAGGATTTTCGGTGGGAAAGGTGTCCAAGTCTGATCTTGCCCCTAGGTAATCCTGCACCATGTGAATCAGACACTGGCGATGGTTGCTGGAACCGATCAGACCTTGGGGCTGCGGACTAAAAAATTGTCTGAACGCATCAGTCAGATGGCCACCTTCTCCACCGCTCCTTCTGTGACTGACCGAAGCCTCAGCAACACGTTGTCCAGGAGGACCAGGAAATTGTAACCTCCCAGGCTCTGGAAACGCGTTGCACAAACCTTTCTGCAAGGTCTCCCGAAGATGTTTCATCCTCTGCTCCCTCTGCGATGGCAAGGTAAGGTTTGCAACCTTACCCTTGTAACGTGGATCAAGGAGGGTAGCCAGCCAGTAATCATCCCTCCCCTTGATACCACGAATACGAGGATCCTTCCGCAGGCTTTGCAGGATCAGGGAGGCCATGCAGTGTAGGTTTGCTGAGGCATTCGGTTCGGAGTTCTCTGGGTCACTAAGGACGACTTGATCAGCAGCCACCTCCTCCCAGGAACGTACAAATCCATGGGTTTCTTCGGACTGTAAATGATCGATTGAAGACTGCTACTGATGCTGAGTGCCAGGCTCCACCTCCATGCTGACACAATCCTCCTCCTCTTCCAGATTGGCAGGCACGCAGGAACACTGTCTGGATAAAGGGGGCCTTGAGAGGTAAGGAAGTCCTCCTCTTCCTCCCTCTGTTCTGCCTCATGTGCCCTGTCCATTATTACATGCAGCGTGTGCTCCAACAGATGGATAAGGGCCAAGCAGGGCACATGGGTCAGTTGTCCCTGTCGGAGGGCGGGTAGGAGGTTGGTGCCATTTTCGCAAACCACCATACCTGCCTTAGGCTGGCGTGGCGTCAACCACCTCTGAATGGATTTAAGAGAATTTAGACGTGGCGCTGTTTCACTTGAAATATATAAATTACTATAAAAAATTGATATAGAAATGTTGCAGGTGATTAACTGGATCTTAATGAGAGAACTTTCCCATATATGGTAACTCAAGCCTAGAAAACAGGGGTGGAGGTGCTACACCCATTGTCTCTTACGATTGTAAGACAAGGGAGAGAGAGAGAGAGGATACATTGATAAAGTGAATTTGTGTATGAGGTCACCATATAAGTAAATTGCACCTGCTATGCTGAATTAACCTGTGTTACACCCTCTGTCTGATGTTCTCTGGGTATATTGAATATATTCAAATTGAGCTTATTTACATGCTGGTGTTGCACCCTCTGTAGGTGAGTGGCAAAAAATGTGTACATGATGAAAATTGCTGAAGCTCAGATAGGGTGTCTTCCTTAGTGCTACACCCTCTGGAGTTCGTCAGTCAAAAACGCCACAATCAATGTGGATGTTTACTATATCAGAAATCCAATGTGTAAAAAATCCAATATGTCATTAATAAATAAGCAAATCAAATCATGATAATAATAGTGAATGTGATAAAGAAAATCAAAAAATGGATACACAATATGGTATGTGTCTCTGTATATTACCACGAGCCAGAGACCAATTAATGAAATTAGTTGCAAACACTAAATCACCTATAAATCATTCTATACAGTGAATAAATCGCAAGCACTAGATCATTATAAAATTAATTCATACAGTGAATAGGATTATTGCAGACATTAGATCATTGGTGAATTAGTCCATAAGTGAATAAAGTGACTTGTGCTAAAAAAAAACTGGTGCTGATTTATCCTTTCAAAGTGACAGTGGTGCCAGGTGATATCCATATTGGTAGTGTGATTGCACTCACCAGATGACATTACCCCCCGGGGGTATTATGCCTTCACAGTGTGAGCCACTGTGCAGCTCTCTGGAGATCTGCTGGGCAATCCAAGGGCCGTTATCCTGGCTTTCCCACCGTGATATTACATAAGGGAAAGAGTAATGCCCATAGTATAATATTGTTTAAAAAAGGCTTTATTGTATGAAAGTTTGAAGCTGTACTCACATTTACAATATAATATGCATGCAGGAAGATAAAACACGAACCGGCGCTGTATTCCAACAAACGCCGCTCAAACCGGAAGTGACGCAATGATTCTCTACGCGTTTCGTCATCCAAGACGTCACCTGGAGCCAGTCAACCACCTCTGAACCTTCCCCTGCAGAGTGATAGAATCTCTGCCCCAGTGTGGCTCCCATCCCCCAAGCACACCAGCTCAAACACCGCATGGCATATTTTTGCCTGCGTGCTTGCGTAGGCCCTTGAACGCCTACGGAGCACTGCTGGTTTCTGAGGACAAATCAGCACAGGAGAAAGCCATGGAGGAAGAAGAAGAGGAGGGGGTGGAGGAAAGAGGTGTGGCAGAATCACCACTAGTAGAATTTTGGAGACGTGGTGGCGGAACAACCTCCAACATTACTGCACCCTGTCCTGCATTCTTCCCAGCTGCCAGAAGAGTCCACCAGTGCATCGTGAAAGATAGGTAACGTCCCTGTCCATGCCTGCTGGACCATGAGTCAGCGGTAATATGCACCTTACCGCTGACCGCCCTGTCCAGTGAGGCAAAGACATTGCCTTCCACATGCCGGTAGAGAGCCGGAATCGCCTTCCATGAAAAAAGTGGCGTTTGGGAACCTGCCACTGAAGAACCGCGCATTCCACAAACTCACAGAAGGGGGCAGAGTCTGCCAACTGAAAATGCAGCAGTTGAAGTGGTAGCAATTTAGCCAAGCGAGCATTCAACCACTGGGCATGTGGATGGCTGGGAGCGAACTTCTTTTGGCGGCGCAGCAGCTGGGGCAGGAAAATTTGCCTGGTACAATCTGATATTGGTGTACCGATAGCAGATTGCCCGCAAGTACTTGGCTGTGACACACCTAATTCTACACCTTTATTCTTCTCAGTGCAGGTTTCAGAGAGGACTGAAGGTATAGTGGGGTTGGAGATCCCAGCTGATGAGGAGCAAGGAGAGATCCGCTTTGTTCTTTGATGTGAGACTTTTAGGTACACTTGCCAATGAACTACATGGCAGGTCGACATATGTCTGGTCAAGCATGTGGTGCCCAAGTGGGTGATGTTTTGGCCACGCTAGATATGCTTGAGACATATATTGCAAATAGCAGAGGTGGGATCTGATACATTCGTCTCAAAAAAGGCCCACACCAAAGAACTTTTGGAATAATGTGCAGAGACAGCAGCGCCCTGCAGATGCGGAGCTCTGCAGTGTGATGCAGTCGGTGTGCTGCCCTTAAGCTGGCCCATGGAGGGCATCCTGCCTCGTTGGAGATGTGCCTCCTCTCTCCTATCAGGCACCCACATGGAGTCAGTGACTTCCTCTTCATCCCCTCCCTCCTCGTCACTGGAGCAAAGCTGGCAGTATGTTGCAGCTGGGAGAACATGACTGCTAGATTGCTATCCTTCTTGGGCACCCCCTCTCTCTGGGCTCACATTACTGCCTTCCTCTACCTGGGTACCATCATTGGAGCCTTCAAAACGCTGGGCATCCTCCTGGAGCATGTGCCCAACACTGTGGTCAAACAGTTCGGGGGAATCCTCAGGAGGACAGGGTGGGGCTAGGGAAGGAGTGACTGATGCCATTGATATTGACATATATATACTGATACTGCAGCTAGCAGAATCAACTGCCTGCCTGTGGTACTAATAGGATCAGAAGAACACCACCAATTTTCTTCAGGTAGCTTTAGGTGCACACTGTGCAGAGGACACAGTACACTAACTGCAAATACTGCAGCTGCTTGCCTGTGGTATTAATAGGAGCAGAACAACAGCAATTGTCTTCAGGTAGCTTTAGGTGCACACTGTGTAGAGGACACAGTACACTAACTGTAAATACTGCAGCTGCCTACCTGTGGTACTAATAGGATTAGTAGAACACCACCAATTTTCTTCAGGTAGCTTTAGGTGCACACTGTGCAGAGGACGCGGTACACTAACTCTAAATACTGCATCTGCCTGCCTGTGGTATTAATAGGAACAGAACAACAGCAATTTTCTTCAGGTAGCTTTAGGTGCACACTGTGCGGAGGACGCACTACACTAACTGTAAATACTGCAGATGCCTGCATGTGGTACTAATAGGTTTAGAAGAACACCACCAATTTTATTCAGGTAGCTTTAGGTGCACACTGTGCAGAGGACATAGTACACTATCTGTAAATACTGCAGCTGCCTGCCTGTGGTACTAATAGGATCAGTAGAACACCACCAATTTTCTTCAGGTAGCTTTAGGTGCACACTGTGCAGAGGACACAGTATACTAACTGTAAATATTGTAGCTGTGCAGAGGACACAGTATACTAACTGTAAATATTGTAGCTGCCTGGCTGTGGTATTAATAGGAGCAGAACAACAGCAATTGTCTTCAGGTAGCTTTAGGTGCACACTGTGCAGAAGACGCACTACACTAACTAACTTGTAAATACTACAGCTCCCTGCGATACTAATAGAATCAGAAGAAAACCACCAATTTTCTTCAGGTAGTTTAGGTGCATACTGTGCAGAGGACGCACTACACTAACTTGTAAATACTGCAGTTGCCTGCAGTACTAATAGGATCAGAAGAACACTACCAATTTTCTTCAGGTAGCTTTAGGTGCACGCTGTGCAGAGGACATAGTACACTAACTGTAAATACTACAGCTGCCTGCCTGTGGTACTAATAGGTTTAGAAGAACACCACCAATTTTATACAGGTAGCTTTAGGTGCACACTGTGCAGAGGACATAGTACACTAACTGTAAATACTGCAGCTGCCTGCCTGTGGTATTAATAGGAGCAGAACAACAGCAATTGTCTTCAGGTAGCTTTAGGTGCACACTGTGCAGTAGACGCACTACACTAACTTGTAAATACTGCAGCTGCCTGCAGTACTAATAGGATCAGAAGAACACCACAAATTTTCTTCAGGTAGCTTTAGGTGCACACTGTGCAGAGGACGCAGTACACTAACTGTAAATACTGTAGCTGCCTGCCTGTGGTATTAATAGGAGCAGAACAACAGCAATTGTCTTCAGGTAGCTTTAGGTGCACACTGTGCAGAGGACGCACTACACTAACTTGTAAATATTGCAGCTTTCTGCGGTACTAATAGGATCAGAAGAACACCATCAATTTTATTCAGGTAGCTTTAGGTGCACACTGTGCAGAGGACGCACTACACTAATTTGTAAATACTACAGCTACCTGTGGTACTAATAGGATCAGGACACCACCAATTTTCTTCAGGTAGCTTTAGGTGCACACTGCGCAGAGGATGCACTACACTAACTTGTAAATACTACAGCTGCCTGTGGTATTAATAGGATCAGAAGAACACCACCAATTTTATTCAGGTAGCTTTAGGTGCACACCACACTGTGCAGAGGACACAGTACACTAACTGTAAATACTGTAGCTGCCTGCCTGTGGTATTAATAGGAGCAGAACAACAGCAATTGTCTTCAGGTAGCTTTAGGTGCACACTGTGCAGAGGACGCACTACACTAACTGTAAATACTGCAGCTGCCTGCCTGTGGTACTAATAGGTTTAGAAGAACACCACCAATTTTATTCAGGTAGCTTTAGGTGCACACTGTGCAGAGGATATAGTACACTATCTGTAAATACTGCAGCTGCCTGCCTGTGGTACTAATAGGATCAGTAGAACACCACCAATTTTCCTCAGGTAGCTTTAGGTGCACACTGTGCAGAGGACACAGTATACTAACTGTAAATATTGTAGCTGCCTGGCTGTGGTATTAATAGGAGCAGAACAACAGCAATTGTCTTCAGGTAGCTTTAGGTGCACACTGTGCAGAAGATGCACTACACTAACTTGTAAATACTGCAGCTGCCTGCAGTACTAATAGGATCAGAAGAACACCACCAATTTTCTTCAGGTAGCTTTAGGTGCACACTGTGCAGAGCACGCACTACACTAACTTGTAAATACTACAGCTGCCTACGGTACTTATAGGATCAGAAGAACACCACCAATTTTCCTCAAGTAGCTTTATCTGCACACTGTGCAGAGGACACACTACACTAACTTGCAAATACTGCAGCTGCCTGTGGTACTAACGGGATCACACCAATTTTCTTCAGGTAGCTTTAGGTGCACACTGTGCAGATGATGCACTACACTAACTTGTAAATACTGCAGCTGCCTGCGGTACTAATAGGATCAGAATAACACCACTGATTTTCTTCAGGTAGCTTTAGGTGCACACTGTGCAGAGGACGCACTACACTAACTGTAAATACTGCAGCTGCCTGTGGTACTAATAGGATCAGAAGAACACCACCAATTTTCTTCAGGTAGCTTTAGGTGCACACTGTGCAAAGGACAAAGTACACTAACTGTAAATACTGCAGCTGCCTGCCTGTGGTATTAATAGGAGCAGAACAACAGCAATTGTCTTCAGGTAGCTTTAGGTGCACACTGTGCAGAAGACGCACTACACTAACTTGTAAATACTGCAGCTGCCTGCAGTATTAATAGGATCAGAAGAACACCACCAATTTTCTTCAGGTAGCTTTAGGTGCACACTGTGCAGAGGAAGCACTACACTAACTTGTAAATACTGCAGCTGCCTGTGGTACTAATAGGATCAGAAGAACACCACCAATTTTCTTCAGGTAGCTTTAGGTGCACACTGTGCAGAGCACGCACTACACTAACTTGTAAATACTACAGCTGCCTGCGGTACTAATAGGATCAGAAAAAAGAGAGGCTCCCATCATCTCACATAGAGCATGGTGGTCCCATCCCTGACAATAGGAACCAAAAAAGTAAGGGCATTTGGGCATTTACATTATATGATAATCATGTGTATAGCATTTGTTTGATTTTTCCATGTAATACACGTTGTGCATCTTTGTCATATGTGGATTTTATGTTTTTTATTCTATATCATTAAAGATTGTTTTTTATATTTTTGAGTGGGTGGTCTGTCAAAGTCCCATTTGAGGGGGTTACTTTTTTGGTTCCTAATAGGATCAGAAGAACACCACTAATTTTCTTCAGGTAGCTTTAGGTGCACACTGTGCAGAGCACGCACTACTCTAACTTGTAAATACTACAGCTGCCTGCGGTTCTAATAGGATCAGAAGAACATCACCAATTTTCTTCAGGTAGCTTTAGGTGCACACTGTGCAGAGGACGCGCTACACTAACTTGTAAATACTACAGCTGCCTGCGGTACTACTAGGATCAGAAGAACACCACCAATATTCTTCAGGTAGCTGTAGGTGCACACTGTGCAAAGGACGCACTACACTAACTTGTAAATACTGCAGCTGCCTGCAGTACTAATAGGATCAGAAGAACACCACCAATTTTCTTCAGGTAGCTGTAAATACTGTAAAAACACCTGCCTGCCTGTCAGTGGGAAGAGAATAACAGGAACGGATCTAGCTAAACTGAATACAGTGTATATACATATATACAACATCTAGGATGCATATATATATACAATACACTGTAAGTGCAGCTAACTGACTCGCCTGCCTACTCTAACTTAAATCAAATGACACTGTCTCTCTCTCAACGCTGGAACACAATACACAGGGCAGATGTGCAGGCGGCCTTATATAGTGTGGGGCGTGTATTTAACCCCCTGAGCCATAATTGGCCAAAGCCACCCTGGCTTTGGCCAATTACGGCTCTGTGCAGACGGCGCTGCGATTGGTCAAGCATGCGGGTCATAGTGCATGCTTGGCCAATCATCAGCCAGCAATGCACTGCAATGCCGCAGTGAATTATGGGCTGTGACGCGCCACTCGAATTTGGCGTGAACGGCCCATATCATTCACAATTCGATGAACGGTCGAACATGCGATGTTCAAGTCGAACATGGGTTCGACTCGAACTCGAAGCTCATCTCTACTCACCACCAACCAGGTCACTCCCCAGCCATTTTCCATGTTAGCCACCTCCCTTCAACTTATATCACAGGTGACCATTTCCCAACCTTCAGATGACAGACCCTACTCCAAAAGATATCACTCCCAGTTAATCCTTCAACCAGCTGATTGATATCCCCCCATGACCACCTCACACCCCCCTGCTGACAGACCTCTCTCCCCAGCCCGTCCTCATTAACCCCCTTCTTACCTGTTGACCTGTGGATAGGGGAATCAATCCCACAGTTTTATTGTGTTCTGCCAGTGGGGAGCCTTCCCAACCCACAGAATACAATGATCAGTGTTGCTAACTATAGCTGGCAGCACTGACTGTTTTGGGAAAAACCTGATAGGCTGGTTGTACTCAAGTCGATTAATAGATTAACTTGTGTACAACCAGCTAGCCCATACATAGATCGATTATAGCTGGTCTATGCTTAATTGGCTTAATTTCAATTCATGTATGGCCCTCTTAACCACTACGCAGTCCCTAAACACCCTTCCACAAACCTTTACATATTTCCTTCCCAGATTCCTACATCCTCCTCCCCTATACATAGTGCCTACTGTCATACCCTCCACACTTCTCTCCTTTACATAGTGCTCACTGTCATACCCTCCACACTCCTCTCCTGTACATACTGCTCACTGTGATACCCTCCACATTCCTCTCCTGTACATACTGCTCACTATGATACCCTCCACATTCCTCTCCTGTACATACTGCTCACTGTGATACCCTCCACATTCCTCTCCTGTACATACTGCTTATTGTCATACCCTCCACACTCCTCTCTTGTACATACTGCTCACTGTCATACCCTCCATACTTTTCTCCTGTACTTCTCACTGTCATACCATCCACACTCCAC
This sequence comes from Aquarana catesbeiana, assembly GCF_042186555.1. Taxonomy (NCBI): domain Eukaryota; kingdom Metazoa; phylum Chordata; class Amphibia; order Anura; family Ranidae; genus Aquarana; species Aquarana catesbeiana. Next base: position 181,362,994 of record NC_133331.1, on the reverse strand, counting down.
TCCTGTGCATACTGCTCACTGTCATACCCTCCACATTCCTCTTCTGTACATACTGCCCACTGTGATACCCTCCACACTTCTCTCCATACTGCCAACTGTCATACCCTCCACACTCCTCTCTTGTACAAACCACCTTCATAATACCTTCCACACTCCTCTCCTGCCCATACTGCCCCTATCATACCCTTCACACTCCTCTCCTGTACATACTGCCCTCATCATACCCACCACACTCCTCTCCTGTACATACTGCCCACTGGCATACCCTTCACACTACTCTCCTGTACATAGTGCCCACTGTTATACCCTCCATACTCCTCTCCCTCACCTGCACATACTTTCCACTTTTATACCATCCATACTCCTCCCCTATGCCTCTTATACACAAAAACAGTTCTTTAAAATTATATTGAATATCCTCAATGTTACCTAATAGCACACTTTTGTTCCATCTTCACCCGGTCTTCCTTCTGGGTTCTGTGCCTTCGGTCACTTGCTTTGGCTGGGCTGTGTTGCTGTCACTTCAACGCATGTTCATTTGCATCCTCTCTCTCTAATCCACCCTCTATCTCTCATCCTCCCTTCCTTACCACTCACCCCTCTCTCATCCTCCCTCTCTCTAGCTAATTTAATTTGTTATAACAAAAAATTGTTTGCATTTTTAATTATTATTTTTTTTATAAATTTATTTTTTAAAAAAAGCCCCACCATAATCCTCAGCACCAGGCCCATGATGATCTTAATCCAGCCCTGTCTGTGTGCAAGCACCAACAGGCAGTGCGATGCATTTAAATCAAAGAGTTCCTGACTGGTTTTAGGGCAGAATAGGTAAGGCAGTGGGGATGTTGGGAGGTCTGCAAATAACCACAGGTGAATATAATATGCCCATTGGACATAATATAATAATAAGCAATTCTCAGCTGCAGAAAGGATATAGTATTTTTTTAAATGCAAATGGAAGTTTTTCTTATTGTGTCTCCACTTTTGAGCAATGTCAATGCAACACTTGATTTTCTCTTTTGTTTAATTCATCTGTTCCTTATTATGATCTGTTTACAATAGAACAGAAACAAAATATGCATGCACAGACTGTATTACTTATGACTTTACTGTGTCTGTAGCATGGCTGCAATGTTGACAGTGAAAATGCATTTGATATTCTAAATGTTGTTTTATCAATCAAGTAGGATTTTCTCCTTTTACTTATCCTAAGGCTGTGAGTTGTATCATGCTAGGCGTATGAACACATCTTACGATGCTCCTTGGGAGTTTAGGGAAAAAAGCAAACATTGCTCAGTGCAAATTAATTTTTTACATCACATGGAATGGAGAAAGGAAAGGTAGGTTCCAGTTAATAGCATTAATGTTTCATGAAACCTCTCATATTTCTCTTGTGCTAGCAAGGTAGCATTAAAATACACATGCGTATTGAGTGGCTTTGGTAAATAATACAAGTTTTTGATACATCTTGAAAAGAACCAGTGTTCTCTTTGGAAATATGTTTTAAATAAAAATATAAATGCATTAAGGGGCTTAAGTATGCAAAGTATGAAGGCATGTGGAATAGACTGTAATGCCCTGTACACACGATAGGATTTTCTGACAACAAATGTTCGATGGGAGCTTGTTGTCGGAAAATCCGACCGTGTGTGGGCTCCAATGGACATTTTCCGTTGGAATTTCCGACAAACAAAATTTGAGATCTGGATACCAAATTTTCCGACAACAAAATCCGTTGTCGGAAATTCCGATCGTGTGTACATAATTTTGATGCACAAAATTCCACGCATGCTCGGAATCAAGCAAAAGAGCCGCACTGGCTATTGAACTTAATTTTTCTTGGCTTGTTGTATGTGTTGTACGTCACCGCGTTCTTGACATTCAGAATTTCCGACGACATTTGTGTGACAGTGTGTATGCAAGACAAGTTTGAGCCAACATCCGTCAACAAAAAATCCATGGTTTTGTTGTTGGAAAATCCTATCATGTGTAAAGGGTATTAGGGTATTTTGTTCAGAAATTAGTATGCTAATCAGTAATGTGTTTTTAGTCATTGCTTACATAGAAAAGGGATAGGCTACAGACAATAAACAATATTCTGTATGCAGAGAATTGACTGACATCCAGGCAAATCTGCTTTATGTTAGTAGAAGAGGAATGCCTGGACATGGGATACTGTGTTTAGCTCCTGCTGGTTCAGTCATATACAGGGTGCCTTTAAAGTGGTTGTAAACCACTTTAAAAAAAAAAAACCTGCAAGACAAAGGCATAGCATACTAGCATAGCATACTAGGTCATTATGAATTACTTACCTTTGAACGAAGCCCCCGCAGTGGTCCTCGTACACCGCTCCAACTAGTGACATCACTCCCGGAGAGTTACCTCTGGGTATTACAGGCTCCGGTGCTGTGATTGGCTGGAGCTGCAATGACGTCACTCCCGCGCATGCGCACGGGAGCCGCCAGTAACCGCATACTAGGTGAAGCAACGCCACAAATGTGCCATTGTTTCAGTGCACATGTGCCGATGGTGTTGGAACATGCTGATACAGGGGATATCACCTAAACCGTGCAGGTTTAAGAGATATCTGGGGTGGCTACAGGTAAGCCTTATTTTAGGCTTACCTATAGTCAAAAGTGGTTGTAAAGGGTTTACAACCACTTTAACCATCTTCTGCCCACCGATTAGTAAATTGATGGGTGCAAGGTGGCTCTCTCATTCATATGACATTTTCCCACTCTTACCCTGGAACAAGTCACATCACCGATCTCGGTAAAGAGTTGATGACAGGGCTCTTTACCCATGTAATCAGCTGTGTCCAATCACAGCTGATCACATGCAAACAAAACAAAATTACGGTTATCAGCTCTCCTCTCTTCACACTGACAGTGTGTGAGGAGACAAGAGTCGGTGGCATTTCCCCACTGGGGAGGTCTGCACAGATAATCAGGGCACTGATCATTAGTGCCCTGCTTATCAGTGCAGCCCCAATAGTGCCCAGTAGTAGCCAATCAGTGCCCATCAGTGATGCCAGTCAGTGCCTGCTCATCAGTGCCCATCAGCGCCACCCATCAGTGCCACAAATCAGTACCCATCAGTGCTGCCAATCAGTGCCTATCAATGCCACCTTTACATGCTGTCTATCAGTGCCCATCAGCGCTGCATATCAGTGCTGCCTATCAGTGCCCATCAGTGCTGTATATTAGTGCTTCCTCATCAGTGTCCATCAGTGCTGCCTCATCAGTTCCCATTGGTGCAGCCTATCAGTGCTCATCAGTGTAGCCTCATGAGCGCACATCAGTGAAGGAGAAAAAGTACTTATTTACAAGACTTTATAACAGAAACTAAGAAAAACTTTTTTTCCTGACGCATCTTCATGGCAGCACACACTGGGTTGTGACTCCGCCCCCACAACCTGACAGGATTGGTCTAGCTATAAAAGTTGAAGAGAGATGACCCCCACCATTCTCTTTTTTATCCTCACCTGACAAGATGGTTGGACATCGCAGAGCCTCTTACCGCATCACCCCAGCAGGTTCAAGCCTCTCCTGTTTGGAAGTCCCTCCTGTACAGTCTCTAAAGGAGCTTCTATGGAGGGAACCCCCACTCTGGTGGTCTCAGGGGCAGCAACATGGATCATCTGGCACAGAGTAAGCTTTAAAGAAGCTTCGGTATTGCAGTGGTCTCCACTTCTTAATCTCATTTGCTCTGTAAGTTATTTTCACTTATCTTTTTCCTGGAAATTCTTGTATTTTTATTCTGGGCTCTGTAGTTCCACAGCGCTCATGTTGGCCGTCGGCACGTCTCGTCCCGCATTGCGCATGCGTGGGGGAGTCAGATGGGGACAGCTTACAGTTTTGCCAGCTCCCAACATGGCGCCGGAGCCGTCGCGATGCTTCTGCGCATGCGCGGAGCGTCATTTTTGGCGCAACAGCGGCGGTCTATTTAAAAAAGGGCTCTGGCTTTTAAAAAACAGCAGTTTGGTATTCTGCTCGTTTTTGCCTGCTCTTTTTTGCATCCTGGAACAGAATTTCTCTCTGAAGCTGGTAAGTCCTTGTTATCCTTCCTGATCCATCGTTACAAGGGTTTTTTAAAAAAAAAAAAAAAGAGGAAAAAATTTTTAAATAAATAAAAAAAAAAAAAAATATATATATATATATATATATATATATATTATTATTATCTAGGCATGAATATATATATATATATATATATATATATATATATATATATATATATATATATATATATATATATATATATATATATATATATACACATTTTGTCTTCCTCTTTTAACCCATTTCAGACCTCTTTTTCCTGCCTGTCTTCTTCCTCTCTGCTCATGGAGACCACTGCCCAAGCAGACCACCCACGTCCAGTAAGGTAAGAGGCTGTCCGTATGGTAAGTATTGAAGAGAGAGAAAAAAGAGCGCACATCTTCTGACAAGACTCCTTCTATCAGTCCTTCCAGGTACGAATCAAGACGCAAGGAGAGATCAAGCCATGCATCAAGCAGAAGATCCCGCAGAAGCCGATCACGCTCCTCATCTCGTCACAGGCACTCACGCCGTAGCCATTCTCATCATGGTCACTCACGCCACAGTCGTTCTCGACGTAGCCGATCTCATCATAGAAGATCACCTTCGTCACATCACAAGCGAACCCAGCACACTCGTCCCGCAGCCAATTGCTGCTGGGTATGTGGCGCTACTGCTTTGCCAGATAAATTAGTATGTCGCTCGTGCTTCAATGAAGCTACGAAGGATAGAGAATCAGACGTCAGAGAAGTAACTGACCTGATTCGGGAATCGGTCAGAGAGTCTATAATGGAGTCAACTGCACCCCTGCCGACCAGGTCAGACCCAGGTACTTCCATGGCTCCTCCTCGCTCAGCGATCGAGGTAGGGGCAGAAGAATCTCCTTCAGAAAACGAAGATCCAGAAGTACCAACAGGTTTTGACTTCACCTTAGTCGAACCCTTTGCAAAATCTGTCAAAGAGGCCATAGGTTGGGAAGAATCCGAGGAAATACCTCAGAAAACGCGGAAATATTTTCCGAACCTGAAGAGGGATCCAGAAACCTTCCCCTTCATTGAGGAGCTGTATGATTTAATAAAAGATGAGTGGGAAAGATCCGACAAGAGGCCTAACTTAAACAATAGACTTGCAAAGATGTATCCTTTAAGAGAACCTAACGTCACATCCTTAATTAATGCCCCGGTTGTGGATGCCTCTTTAATGCGTCTGGCAAGACATGTCACCCTACCCATTGAAGATGCTGTCTCCTTCCGCGACATCCTAGATCGGAAAATCAACCTAGAACTCAAAAAAGCCTACTCCACAGCAGGAGGCGCTTGCAGACCAGCAGTCACTACGGCAGCGGTTGGTAGAGCCATTACAGGCTGGACTGTCAATATTGAAAAATCTCTTCAGGGGGAGATAGACTTGGAGAAGGTAATTTCATTCCTACAGGAACTTAAATTAGCAGGCGATTTAATTGCAGAAGCCTCCGTGGACATTATTAGGTGCTCGGCCCGGACAATGTTAGCCTCGGTGATGGCAAGACGAGATCTGTGGCTAAAACCATGGGTAGCCGACGCAGCATCGAAAACAAATTGGTGTAGAATTCCCTATGATGGTTCCAATCTCTTCGGCTCCAAATTAGATACAGCAATTTCTAAGGTGACAGGAGGAAAATCGGGGCTCATTCCCTCTGACAGGAGACCCAAGAGACCAAGAGGCCCTGCTTATAAAGGTAACCTTCCCGAAAGGTACAGAGAAGCCAAAACCTACAGACCAGGCAGAGAGTTTAAGGGAAACTGGAAGAACACACAGTCTTCCTTCCTGAGGATGCGAAAAACCAAGGCCACCCCTTCTACCGAGCAACAGAAGTCCTTTTGAAGGTACGCCCGCCCATCCTCCAAGGGTGGGCGCCAGACTAAAGAAATTCATACAAATATGGTCAGAAAACATCAGGGACCAGTGGACCATTTCTACGATCAAGTACGGTCACAGGTGGAGATTCCTGAACGAGATCCCCAGGAACCACTTTCTGCCAACCAAACTCCCAGCTTCTCCAGACAAGAAAAGAATCCTTCTGAAATACATAATGGAACTAAAACAAAAGGAGGCAATTTTGGAGGTTCCACCATTTCAAAAAGGCAGAGGCTTTTACTCCCCTCTGTTTTTGGTAAAAAAGAAAATGGGGGATTTACGGCCAGTACTGGACCTAAAGAGACTAAACAAAAATATCAAGTTGGAAACCTTCAAGATGGAAAGCCTACAGTCCATACTACTAGCAGTGAATCTAGGAGATTGGATGCTGTCCGTAGACTTATCAGACGACTATCTTCACATCCCAATACACCCTGCTTTTCAGAGATTTCTCCGCTTTTCAATCAAACAACATCACTTCCAGTTCCAATGCCTACCCTTCGGCATCTCATCAGCTTCACCAAAGTTCTCCTGCCTCTCATCGCATACCTCAGAGAAAAAGGTCTAAGAGTACATCATTATCTGGACGATATACTTCTTCTAGCAGAAAGTCGCCAGGTCTTGATACAACACCGAGAGATCCTACTATTAACTCTGCAAAAATTTGGTTGGCTGGTGAACTGGCAGAAGAGCAAGCTTCAGCCCACTCAGAAGATTATTTTTTTAGGTGCGGAACTAGACACCATCCTGAACAGAGTACAGCTTCCTCAGGAGAAAATCATGCCTCTGATTCAGAAAATTCAGAGGCTAATCTCGGTTACACACTTGCCAGCCAGAGTATGTATGAGTATCCTGGGCTCCATGTCTGCAACTCTGCCCATAATCCAGTGGTCTCAATGGCACACAAGAATCTTCCAGAATTCCTTTCTGAGGCAGTGGGATGGAGTATCAATGCTTCAGAGAATCTACATACACAAGTATGTGAAGCAATCGATGTGGTGGTGGACACGACCCAGAAATCTCAAGAGATACAAACCTCTAGTTCCTCCACAACCAGAGGTGGTCACCTCAGATGCCAGCCAGCTAGGATGGGGAGCCCACTACCAGAATCTAGCAGCCCAAGGGCAGTGGAAGTCTCAGGCCAATGGGATAGTATCCAATATACTAGAGCTCAGAGCGGCTTTTCAGGCACTTTTGGCCTTCACTCTATACCTGGTAGAGAAGAATGTCGTAATTCGAATGGACAACAAAGTCGCTGTAGCGTATATCCAGAGGCAAGGGGGTACGAGGAGTCGCACTTTGATGCAGGAGGTACGCCCTATCATGGAGTGGGCTCAAGTGCACCTAATAGACCTGAAAGCGGTATATGTCCCAGCAGCTCAGAACATGATGGCCGACTATTTGAGCAGGGAACTGCTCTCGAACAACGAGTGGTCATTGAGCCAACAGGCCTTTTCCCTTCTTTCGAGAACCTGGGGAACACCAGAGATCGACCTAGCAGCCACACCTGCGAACACCAAATGTCGGAGATTCCTGGCAAGAGCAGCCTTCCCATCGGCCGAGGGGATGGATTGTTTGACCCATCCGTGGAATTTCAAGCTGGGTTACATTTTTCCTCCAGTACCCTTAATTGCGAGGTTCCTATCCAGGCTTCGGAAATCATCAGCAACAGTAATAGCCATAATTCCCTTTTGGCCAAGGAGACCATGGTTCACAACCCTACTACAACTCAGCTTACAACAACCGCTTCCTCTCCCAGTAACATCGGATCTCCTGTCCCAGGGTCAATTTCTACACCCAGCTCCAGAGAAGTTACACTTGACAGCATGGAAATTGAAAGGACTCGGCTGTTAGAGCAGGGATGCTCGCAGGAGGTCATTTCTACTCTTCTACAAGCAAGAAAAAGCACCACCAACAAGACATGCTCACAAGTATGGAATAGGTTTTGTTCTCTGGCCCAACCAAGAAAATGGAACCCAATATCACCAGAGACACCACAAGTTATGGAATTCCTTCAGTTGGGTATTACCAAAGGCTTAAGCTCAAGTACTCTTAAAGTCCAGATTTCGGCTCTTTCGGCTAAAACAGGCATTAGATGGGCACTACATCCGCTAGTGATTCAGTTCATGAGGGCTTGCTTAAAAATCAGACCTCCAAAGAAACCCACATTTCCAGCTTGGAATCTCTCCACAGTACTCGATGCATTATCTAAACCTCCTTTTTGGCCAATTGAGTCAATCTCACTTTGGAACCTGACTTTAAAGGTAACCTTCCTTATCGCCATTACATCTGCGAGAAGAGTTTCAGAACTTAAAGCGCTATTAATAACAGAACCTTACCTAGTCTTCTATCCCGATAGAGTGGTACTAAGACCCTCGGAACGTTTCACTCCCAAGGTATCATCTTCTTTTTATTATAATCAAGATATCAACCTTCCATCCTTTACTAACGACCAGGGTGAACCTCATGCATTGGATGTTAAAACTATCATTACCAGCTATTTGGAAGCTTCAGCCTCTTTCAGAAGATCAGATACTCTTCTCATAATCCCTCACGGTCCCAGGAAGGGTCATCCAGCAACTTCCCGAACAATCGCATCCTGGCTGGTCAACACCATTAAAAAGGCATATTCATCTCAGCAGCTAGCCATCCCAGAAGGCATCAGGGCACACTCAACCAGGGCAGTGGCAACCTCATGGGCAGCATACTGCAGAGTTTCACCGGAGACAATCTGTAAGGCAGCTACCTGGTCGTCAAGACATACATTTACTTCTCACTATAAGATTGATTCTGCGCATCTAACTACAGCGGACTTTGGCAGATCCATTATTACAGCCAATTCCACAGCTCTTTAGAATAATAAAACTTTAATTGCACCCTCCCGACTGGCAAGTTATTTCCCAGTGTGTGCTGCCATGAAGGCGTCAGGAAAACGGAAAATTGTATACTCACCTTTCCGTAATTTTCCTTTCCTGACGCATCTTCATGGCAGCACACACTGGGAAATAACTTGCCAGTCGGGAGGGTGCAATTAAAGTTTTATTATTCTAAAGAGCTGTGGAATGGTGGGGGTCATCTCTCTTCAACTTTTATAGCTAGACCAATCCTGTCAGGTTGTGGGGGCGGAGTCACAACCCAGTGTGTGCTGCCATGAAGATGCGTCAGGAAAGGAAAATTACGGAAAGGTGAGTATACAATTTTCCGTTTTTTTTGTTCTTGGTCTGTTTTCGTTTTTTTAGCAAAAAATAAAAAACCCAGTGGTGATTAAATACAACCAAAATAAGTCTCTTTGTCTCAAAAAAAATATACAAATTTAGTTTGGGTACAGAGTTGCATGACCACGCAATTGTCATTGAAAGTGCGATAGCGCTGAAAGCTGAAAAATGGCCTGGGCAGGAAGGGGGTGAAAGTGCCCAGTATTGAAGCGTTTAAAAATGTAAGCAATGCTGGACTAAAAGTAAAGTTAGCTTTACAATCGTGTGCCATGGAATAACCAATTATACAATTTTTATACTGACAAACAATTATTATGTTTTTGCTTTAAAGTGGTTGTAAACCCTTTACAACCACTTTATACTACAAGCAAGCCTATAATTAGGGCTACCTGTAGCTACACTGGATATCTCCTAAACCTGTACGGTTTAGGAGATATCCCTGTATTTGCAAGTGCCAACGCCATTGGAACATGCGCACTTAAGCAAACTGAAGCAATGGCACATACGTGTGGTTGCTTCAGTTATACTGTGCCATTACCGAAACCTATTAGTATGTAAAAAAAAAAAAAAAAACAGGATTATTAGTCTAGATATGCAAAATCTGTTGAAATGCTAGGGAGTACTAACTCTTAATGTGATTGTAAAAGGTTCCATTTTGATTTGTTTTTTAAAATAAAAAACATGTTATACTTACCCGCACTGTGCAATGGTTTTGCATAGAGATACCCAGATCTCAAGGCACTCATCAGGGCTAGATCTTGAACTGTGCCCTGTGTGTCCATTGACACACAGAATGCACCTTAGTCCAACCTCCTGCTCTCTGCTCACTGGCTGTCATTGACAGAAGCAGGAGCCAATGGCTCCCACTGCTGTCTGAGCCTGAGGAGGGAGAAAGCAGAGAGAGCTGATGCTCTTGAGCACAGCACTGGTCCCAGATGGGGCTCAGGCAATTATAAAGGGGTGCTGGGAGGGAGCTGCACACAGAAGGTTTTTTAACCTAATGTAGAGCATTAAGGTAAAAAAATTCAGTCTTTGCAATCCATATTAAGCTGGTCATAGACAGATGGAAATTTGGTCAGTACAGCAGGGACTGGACACATTTTGACCTGTATGTGGTTGTCCTGCTTGACAGAAGTCAATTGTTTGATGGACTCCTGTCAAAGAGACATGCTGGAAAACATTTGTCCGTCAGCGGTTCTAGACACAAGGACATTTTTCTACTATTAATATCACTCATGCGAGGACATTTTTTCCCTTCAGACACATAGCCTAAACAATAAACATCCAAAAGTCTATACATCATGCATACACTGCTCTCTCCCCTCTATATACAAGGAGATACATAAAATATGACATTTTTATTTTGTCCATACTTCCACTTTCACAGTTTATGCTAACATGGATTACAAATTTAGAACTTTAATGGAAATCCCATCGAAATCAATGAGAGGTGAATCATAAAAATCAATTCTCAGAGGTCACAGGTCCCCAAAAAGTGTCAAAAGTGTCAAAAGTGTCAGTTATTGTCCGATTGTCCACTGCAATATTGCAGTCCCGCAATGAGGCGCTGATCACCGCCATTACTAGTAAAAAATAAGTGAATAAAAATATCCCATAGTTTGTAGACACTATAACTTTTGCACAAACCAATCAATATACACTTAATGGAATTTTTTTTACCAAAAATATGTAGCAGAATAGATATTGGCCTACATTTATGAAGAAATTTGATTTTTTATTTTATTTTTTGGATATTGTTTTATAGCAGAAAGTAAAAAATATTGTGTTTTTTTCAAAATTGTTGGCCTTTTTTTGTTGATAGCACAAAAAATTAAAAATGCAGAAGCGATCAAATACCACCAAAAGAAAGCTCTATTTGTGAGAAAAAAAAAGACCAGTGCCGTATCTGAAAAAATGGCCTGGTCATGAAGGGGTGTAAATCTTCTGGAGCTGAAGTGGTTAAGAAAGGGGAAAAAAAGTTGCCATTAAATAACATTTCCCAGCTAACTTTGTTCTGTTTGTAAACTAAGCAATTTTCACTGCTAATAGGCAGGCATTGTCTAAAAAAAACATGTAGAGGTGGACACTGCCTTGGGGAAAATATAAAACAAAATCCATTCATTGGAGATCAGCAATTTAATAAAGCTTAAAAAGCAACATTAAAATACAGAATTCCTGTAAATAACATGCTTGGGGACAATCAGCAGTAGGGATGAGCCGAACACCCCCCTGTTCGGTTCGCACCAGAACATGCGAACAGGAAAAAAGTTAATTCGAACACGCGAACACCGTTAAAGTCTATGGGACACGAACATGAATAATCAAAAGTGCTAATTTTAAAGGCTAATATGCAAGTTATTGTCATAAAAAGTGTTTGGGGACCTGGGTCCTGCCCCAGGGGACATGGATCAATGCAAAAAAAAGTTTTAAAAACGGCCATTTTTTCAGGAGCAGTGATTTTAATAATGCTTAAAGTCAAACAATAAAAGTGTAATATCCCTTTAAATTTTGTACCTGGGGGGTGTCTATAGTATGCCTGTAAAGGGGCGCATGTTTCCTGTGTTTAGAACAGTCTGACAGCAAAATGACATTTTGAAGGAAAAAACTCATTTAAAACTACCCGCGGCTATTGCATTGCCGACAATACACATAGAAGTTCATTGATAAAAACGGCATGGGAATTCCCCAAAGGGGAACCCCGAACCAAAATTAAAAAAAAAAAATGACGTGGGAGTCCCCCTAAATTCCATACCAGGCCCTTCAGGTCTGGTATGGATATTAAGGGGAACCCCGAACCAAAATTAAAAAAAAAAAATGACGTGGGGTTCCCCCTAAATTCCATACCAGACCCTTCAGGTCTGGTATGGATTTTAAGGGGAACCCCGCGCCAAAAAAAAAAAAAAAAACGGTGTGGGGTCCCCCCAAAAATCCATACCAGACCCTTATCCGAGCACGCAACCTGGCAGGCCACAGGAAAAGAGGGGGGGACGAGAGTGCGCCCCCCCCCTCCTGAACCGTACCAGGCCACATGCCCTCAACATTGGGAGGGTGCTTTGGGGTAGCCCCCCAAAACACCTTGTCCCCATGTTGATGAGGACAAGGGCCTCATCCCCACAACCCTGGCCGGTGGTTGTGGGGGTCTGCGGGCGGGGGGCTTATCGGAATCTGGAAGCCCCCTTTAACAAGGGGACCCCCAGATCCCGGCCCCCCCCCCCTGTGTGAAATGGTAAGGGGGTACAGAAGTACCCCTACCATTTCACTAAAAAACTGTCAAAAATGTTAAAAATGACAAGAGACAGTTTTTGACAATTCCTTTATTTAAATACTTCTTCTTTCTTCTATCTTCCTTCATCTTCTGGTTCTTCTGGTTCTTCTGGCTCTTCTGGTTCTTCCTCCGGCGTTCTCGTCCAGGATCTCCTCCGCGGCGTCTTCTATCTTCTTCTCCTCGGGCCGCTCCGCACCCATGGCATGGGGGGAGGCTCCCGCTCTTCTCTTCTTCTTCATCTTCTTCTCTTCTTCTCTTCTTCTCTTCTTCATTTTCTTCTCCGGGCCGCTCCGCATCCATGCTGGCATGGAGGGAGGCTCCCGCTGTGTGACGGCGTCTCCTCGTCTGACAGTTCTTAAATAACGGGGGGCGGGGGGCCCCCCTCTGACGCACTGGACATGACGGGACTTCCCTGTGGCATTCCCCGTGACGTCACAGGGAAGTCCCGTCAAGTCACCGTGCGTCCCAACAAGACGCCGCGGAGGAGATGCTGGACGAGAACGCCGGAGGAAGAACCAGTTTTTTAGTGAAATGGTAGGGGTACTTTTGTACCCCCTTACCATTTCACACAGGGGGGGGGGCCGGGATCTGGGGGTCCCCTTGTTAAAGGGGGCTTCCAGATTCCGATAAGCCCCCCGCCCGCAGACCCCCACAACCACCGGCCAGGGTTGTGGGGATGAGGCCCTTGTCCTCATCAACATGGGGACAAGGTGTTTTGGGGGGCTACCCCAAAGCACCCTCCCAATGTTGAGGGCATGTGGCCTGGTACGGTTCAGGAGGGGGGGGCCGCACTCTCGTCCCCCCTCTTTTCCTGCGGCCTGCCAGGTTGCGTGCTCGGATAAGGGTCTGGTATGGATTTTTGGGGGGACCCCACGCCGTTTTTTTTTTTTTTTTCTTTTGGCGCGGGGTTCCCCTTAAAATCCATACCAGACCTGAAGGGTCTGGTATGGAATTTAGGGGGAACCCCACGTCATTTTTTTTTTTTTAATTTTGGCTGGGGTTCCCCTTAATATCCATACTAGACCTGAAGGGCCTGGTATGGAATTTAGGGGGACTCCCACGTCATTTTTTTTTTTTAATTTTGGTTCGGGGTTCCCCTTTGGGGAATTCCCATGCCGTTTTTATCAATGAACTTCTATGTGTATTGTCGGCAATGCAATAGCCGCGGGTAGTTTTAAATGAGTTTTTTCCTTCAAAATGTCATTTTGCTGTCAGACTGTTCTAAACACAGGAAACATGCGCCCCTTTACAGGCATACTATAGACACCCCCCAGGTACGAAATTTAAAGGGATATTACACTTTTATTGTTTGACTTTAAGCATTATTAAAATCACTGCTCCTGAAAAAACGGCCGTTTTTAAAACTTTTTTTTGCATTGATCCATGTCCCCTGGGGCAGGACCTGGGTCCCCAAACACTTTTTATGACAATAACTTGCATATTAGCCTTTAAAATTAGCACTTTTGATTTCTCCCATAGACTTTTAAAGGGTGTTCCGCGGCATTCGAATTTGCCGCGAACACCCCAAATTGTTCGCTGTTCGGCGAACTTGCGAACAGCCAATGTTCGAGTCGAACATGAGTTCAACTCGAACTCGAAGCTCATCCCTAATCAGCAGATTATGGGTGCAATGCAGGGATCATACAGACGGTCAGTGTAAGCTGTCTGCTTATACATTTTATGGGCAGGCAGTTACACAATGACAGGAAGCGTCAATGAACTACCTAGAGCACTCAACAGCACCCTGGTAGTTAATTGACAAGGACAAGCCGACAGCAGCAAAGAACTTGTAGTTCTCACAATTTTTTTAAAATTGTGACAGCAGATGCGGGGAGAAGATCAACTACTTGCTGTCACAACAGCGGGTGCGGGGGCTGCTGCAACAGTAACATGTTACAAAAGGTGAAGTTATCCTTTAATGAGAGTTTAGTATGAATTGTTAAGGGAACCCTATGAAGAAAAAAAACCAGAATGGGGTTCCCTCTAAAAGTACATACCAGACTCTTATTCTTAATGGAAGTCTGGTATGCTAAAAAAAAGTGTAAGCTTAATAACAAGACACATGCACTACCCTTTGTGGCTAATATTGATTTTAAGGGGGTATCTGATAAGAATAAAAGCTTGCCCCCCCAAAATCCATATCAGGCTCGTATCCAAGTATGCAGCCCGGATGGCCAGAAAAGGGCACAAAATGCATAAATATTTCCAGGATGGGTGAGCAGGTCATTTAGGCTGCCCGTTTGCAAACATAATTAGCCAGAATTTGCATTGAACCCTGTGTCAACAATAACTCAAACCTTATCTTGAATGGGGAATTAATACAAAAGTGTTTAGGGTGGTGTGGAGTGTATGTATAGTCAGGGGTAAAACTAGGGGGGGATGCCCCGGGTGACGCATTTAGAGGGGTGCCGCCAGGGGTGCTGCCCCCACCCGTACTGGGAACCACTGCTCTAAGGGTGTCACTGCCACCCGATTAAGTGTAATGGACAGGCAGGTCTCCCTAGGCTATGTCTTTTCTGCGTGAGGCATCTCAGAGAAGGGGAGGCTTCAAAAAAGTCCCTGGACTGGGGTGTGGGGGTGTGGAGGAGGCCCTGGGCTGGGGGGTACAGAGGAGGCCCTGGGCTGAGGGGGGTGCAGAGGAGGACCCGGACTGTGGGGGTCAGAGGAGGCCCTGCACTGGAGGATACAGTGGAGGCCCTGGGCTGATGAGGGTGCAGAGGAGGCCCTGGGTTGCGAGGTGCAGAGGAGGCCCTGACCTGGGGGGCACAGAGGAGACCCTGGGCTTAGGGGATTCAGAAGAGGTCCTGTTGGGCTGGGGGGGTGCAGAAGAGGCCCTGACCTGGGGGGGCGCAGAGGAGACCCTGGACTTGGGGATGCACAGGAGGTTCTGGGCTGGGAGGGTGCAGAGGAGGCCCTGGACTGGGGGTGGGGGTGCAGAGGAGGTGCTGAAGTGGACAGGGTGAAGAGGAGATGCTGGAGTGGGGGGGGTTCAGAGGAGACCCTAGACTAGGAGGGGACTACACAGGAGGCCCTTGACTGGGGGGTGTAGGGGAGGTACTGGACTGGGGGATACAGAGGAGGCCATGGACTAGGAGGGGAGTACAACCAAGGCCCTGGATTGGGAGATGTAGAGGAGACCCTGGACTTGAAAAGTGGGGTTGATAAAGGACCTGGAATCTGAGAGCAGGGTGCAGAGGAGGCTCTTATTTT
Source organism: Aquarana catesbeiana (assembly GCF_042186555.1). Taxonomy (NCBI): domain Eukaryota; kingdom Metazoa; phylum Chordata; class Amphibia; order Anura; family Ranidae; genus Aquarana; species Aquarana catesbeiana. The sequence continues at coordinate 181,347,368 of NC_133331.1, read as the reverse complement.
GGGGTGGGCTTTAAAGGAGGCCTTGGACTAGCAGAGGAGTGGAGAGGAGGCCCTGGACTAGGGGGGTGGGTGCAGAGGAGGCCATTGACTAGGAAATGGTGGTTGGTGTGGCAAAGTCCCCTGGATAGGTGAGGGACCAGGGAGATACTGGACTAGGTGAGGGGGTGCCTGTAGATCCTGGATTAGGAAATGGGTCCTCCCAGCTTCAGGGAGAGAGCCTGGATCTAAAGCCTGGGCTGAGGAAGAGCCTGCCTGGGCCCTGGAGGGTGAGTTCACAACATAAATGGGGACATTTATCAATTGGCGCAAGTAATGCCAAACAGGAGCAGAGAGACAGGTCGTGTGATAGATTTATTAAAGGAGAAGTACAGCCAAAGCCTGTTTGGTTGTACGTCTGCTGATCACAGCAGCGCAGATTGTTTTGCACTCCTGTGAGCCATTTACAGCTGACAGCGGGCGTAAGCCTGCTCTCGGCTGATGTCACAGAATCTGTCCAGGCTGGGGAAGGTTTGCAACCATATGGTTGGGATCTGCTCACATGCCTGGACTGGCACCCAGCTCAGCCTCTCAGGGAGCTTGTGAGAGCCTGAGCCGGCCACTCCTGCCCCCTCCACAGCCCAGTATTTCAGTGAGCACTGGGGGGGGCAGAGCCAGAGACTGACAGCCACCAGCTCTCTGCTTAGGGAGCACTGAGAACTGAGTAATCAGCTGTTTGATTACTTGGATCCCAGCCTTAGAGCCGGTGGAGGACAGATGCAGCATCTACCTAGGTAAGTATGATTCATAAATCACAGAGGCGGAGCCAGCGCGCGGCATGTGAGGAGGGAAAGCTCTGAGCTCCGTTCACAGACCTACGATCCTGTGCTGATCCTGGAGCAGAGGCACCCCAATTCTGTGCAGACTCTAAGGGGATGTGTGCAGGGACCCCTCGGGAACCTTCGGGGATGGTAAAATACGCCCCCCCCCCGGCCCAAAACGGCAGGAGAAAGACTGGCGCGATATGCCTGGGGATCCCAAAATGGCACCGGCTCACAGGAGGAGGAGGAATGGCCGCCGCTGCAGAGGACTGAGGAGAGCCCACATCAGCCGCCTTCCACACCGGTCAGGGTGAGTCCTAAACCCCAAAGAGGTGGAACGCTGAGAAGGGGAAGATCCTTAGACAGGCTGCAGGATGTCAGGGGCAGACCAGCAGTGGAAGTGGAGAGGGAGGATGAACCATCCCTGGCCCAGATTATGGATGCAATACAGGGCTGCCAAACTAAACTGATTGATCATTTTGAGGGGCTCAAGATGGAGTTTTCCTTTCTAAAGCATGATATGCAGAAACTAAGGGAAAAAGCGCAAGTTTCAGACCGTCGCATTGCCTCTCTAGAAGATGTTGTCAGGCCGTTAGATACAGCTGCGCAGGTGACAAAAAAGACCCTGTCTGAGCACACTTTAAAGATGGCTGACATGGAAGACCGCATGAGAAGGAACAACATAAGATTGGTGGGGTTCCCTGAAGGTGCGGAGGGGAGGGGAGTAGAAGAATTTCTAGAGCACTGGCTGACTGATCACATGGAACCTGGCACTTTTATGAAGCTATTCGCCATTGAAAGGGCACACCGTGTTCCAGGCCGGGCGCCACCGAAGGGTGCCCCTCCCAGGTCCATGATAGCGAAGGTACTGCACTTTCGAGACCGTGAGAATATACTGCGTGCGGCCAGGACTGGCCCTGAACTATCGTTTGATGGCTATCGAATATCGATCTATCCTGACTTCTCTGCGGCCACACAGAAGCAAAGGGCCTCTTTTCAACCTGTAAAGAAGAGATTGAGAGACCTCAACCTGATCTACAGTATGCTGTATCCTGCTAAACTGCGCGTAGTAGAAAATGGAAAAACATATTTTTTTACAAACCCCATTGAAGCCTCAGAGTGGCTAGATACACGTGGAAATCGCAGGGGTAAATCCGCCTCTCGTTCACCGTGATCCCCCCACCAGAGAGAACAGGGGGTAGGTGACAGGCAAGATGTGTCAGGGATGACATTTCTCCTTACCTTTCTAGATTACCTTACCACTGATGTGACTAATCCTGTTTTTTTTTTTCGGTCTTCTTCTTTTTTTTATTTTCCATTTGATGCGTTTGAGCCTTCTGGGAAAGCCCTGTGGTTGATTGAAGCTCATCTGTCTGAATAACTATTCTACCAGCTCTCCTGTCAGGCAGCCCTTGATATGAAGATACTACCATGGAGAACTTTTGCTATTGAACCACTTGATGCTGTCTTGTGCCTCTGGTTTGATGATGAATCTGTGAACTGCTCTAAAGGAAGATATATTGGACACAGAAAGAGGTTTTTTTCCTATCCGGATAACAGGAAAGTGTGTTTTTTTTTCTTTTTCTTTTTTTCTCCTCTTTTTTTTGTAAGGGGAACTGTTTTTTTGCTCAAGAGCTCCGGTAAAGGAACTGGTTTTATGCGACAGTTTTAAGTCGCATCTCCGCTGCCTATTTTTTGACTCAGGTTATGGGAAAAAAGTGCCTAGCGGGTTGGGGCTGGGGGCTGGGTGCAGGGAGGGGGGAGGGGGGGGAGGGGAGGTTTTTTGTTTATTGGGGAAGTGATGTTTACATTTGTCTGGGATGATCTGCATTCGGTGCATTTAGTCATGCATACTGTGCCCTGTATTTGTGGGAGGAGAGGTTTGGAGCCCTGCTGTCTTCTCCGTGTCCTCTATTTCAGAAGGGGAATGACCCCCAATTTTTTTCTATCTCATTTACACTATGGAGGTAAAGCTCAACATTTTGGCCTGGAATGTCAGAGGTCTAAATGCAAAATTTAAACGATCGTTAGTATTTGACTATATTAAAAAGTACAAACCCCATATAATATTATTCCAGGAAACACATCTTCAGGGCTCCAGGCTTCTTTCTCTTAAGAGGGCTCACATAGCTGGAGCTTATCATGCCAGTTACTCCTCATATGCGAGGGGGGTGTCCACTTTAGTAACTAAAGCTCTCCCCATAACTATACAGGCTGTTCGCACTGACATTAAGGGGAGGTATGTTATTCTGGTGCTAAAGGTGATGAATACATTACTAACAATTGTAAATGTTTATGTTCCTCCTCCCTTTTCGGTAATTCATTTAGATGACATGATGCAGGCCACTTATGAGGTGGCAGAGGGGAAAATATTTCTTTTGGGGGATTTCAATTCTGTGGCTGTACCAACTTTGGATAGGTTGGGGGGTAAAGCTGATGCTCCAACCCCCCTTGCAGGGTGGATGTCTACTCATGGGCTGAAAAATGTCTAGCGGTTTCATCATCCTGATGTGAGGGAGTATTCCTGCTATTCGGAATCGCACAAGACTCTTTCCAGAATAGACGCTATCCTGTCGGAAGGGGAGGGCATCAGTATGGTCAACAAGGTCTCCTATCTACCCAGAGCAATATCTGACCACTCTCCGATGTTATTGGAACTTAATTTAGGACCGAAACCGGGTATACGCCTCTGGAGGATGGAAGCGAGTTGGCTTCAGGAGGAGTATATAATAATTAAGTGCTCGGAGGCCATTAAACAGTTCTGGGTAGATAATGGTAGTTTTGGAACTCCTCCTCTTCAGTGGGAGGCTTTTAAGGCCACACTAAGGGGAGTGTTTATAGCGGAGGTCCACGGGTTTAAGAAGCAATTAGCCTCCACCATACAGAGTAAGGAAACTGAGGTGACTTCTGCAGAGGCGGAATATATTAGGGACCCCACTAGTGAGAGGTTGCTGACTTCACGCATGAGAACCAGGGAGTACAAGACGCTCCTTATGGAACGTACCACAAAACTTTGCCTGGCTCAACGCAGGCGTCTATTTGAATTTGGCGACAAGAATGGCAGGCTTCTGGCATACTTGGCGTGACCGGATTATGTGCCGGTATATATTAAGTCAATTTATGATAATTGCAGGCTGGACATATGTGATTCGGCTGACATTTTAAAAACCTTTGTCCAATTCTATACTGAATTATATAAATCTTGTACAGCGGACTGCGGATTTACTGACTTACATAAATGACATTGATCTCCCTAAGCTGACCATGGAAGATAGCAACACACTGGAAACTGATATTACGGTTGAGGAGGTGGAGAAGGCAATTGCCTCCTTCCCGCCAAGGAAATCCCCTGGTTTGGATGGTCTCCCGTCTGAGTGGTATTACACATTTAGATATGGATTAGCCCCTCGTTTACTAAAGGTGTTTGATGCAGCGAAGTCGGACGGTAGATTACCTCCGTCAATGCAAGGACCCCCGAGAACGTGACTCCTACCGGCCGATTTCGTTGATGAATGTTGACACAAAAATTCTGGCCAAAGTTCTTGCAAGTAGATTGCAAACAGTCATCACAAAGCTAGTTGACGCGGATCAAACAGGATTTATACAAGGTCGCTGCGCACAAATGAATATTAGAAGACTCTTCTTAAACCTCCAGGCGACTCACGACAACTCTGGGACTAGAATGGTGGCTTCTTTAGACACAAAGAAGGCCTTTGACTCCGTGGAGTGGTCTTATCTGTTTCACCTCTTGGAGTCATTTGACTTTGGCCCTATTTTTATTTCATGGGTACGGCTCCTCTATACAGATCCCTTGATTAGACTGAGGATCAATGGCATTATCTCGGATCCTTTCCCAATATTCTGGGGCACTAGGCAGGGGTGTCCTCTTTCGCCCCTCCTATTTGCCCTGGCGATTGAGCCTCTGGCAGTTAAATTAAGATCTACTACGGCTTTAACTGGCCTGAGGATTGGGGAATTTGAGGAGAGAGTGTCACTGTACGCAGATGACATGCTGCTATACTTACAGGACCCAGGACCCTCACTCTCTACAGCCTTTCAATTGATACAGGACTTCGGAGATTACTCTGGTTTCCGTATAAATTGGAAGAAATCCTCTCTATTCCCTATTGATAAAGAAGTGGTTGTTCCCTCAGATTGTCCTATCCCATTATCCACCTCTTTCAGGTACTTGGGGGTTGAGGTCCAGCTTCCCATCTCTAAGTATCTGGAGAATAACCTGTCGCCCATTGTGGGAAATTTTCGAGAGAAGGTACAGAGATGGAGGAACCTGCCGCTTAGTTTGTTGGGCAGGATAAATCTATTTAAAATGATTTTCCTGCCCAAGTTTCTTTACATTCTCTCGAACTCCCCTGTTTTTGTGCCGTTACGAATCTTTAAACATATTGACTCAATTGTTGTGGGGTTACTCTGGGGGGCCAAGTCTCCTAGAGTGTCCCTGGCAATACTAAAACTGCCGGTTACAATGGGAGGATTGGCACTTCCAGATCTGCGCTCATATTTTATGGCTTCCCAATTAGTTTTCTTGCACTGGCGACTATTCCCACAGGAACCCAATGCCACTACTTTGTTTGAGGCGGCATTGGCTACCTCTCAGGAAACCCTCCAGAATATACTATATAGAAAGGGGATTCCGGGGAAGAAGATGGGGTCGGTCCTGGCACTTCCTGGGAAAGTATTTCACCTATGTTCCCAATGGCGAAAAGATACGCCATTGGCACTGTCCCCGAATAGTCCGCTATGGTACAATGGGTCCCTGGGGGAATTTTTTAAATTACCAGATGGGCAAAAGACCTGGGCGCAATATGGTATCAAGTACCTACATCAGATTTGTCAGAATGATCGACTGGCCACCTTTGATCAATTGAGGGCCCAGTTTAATGTACCCAAGACATGGGCGTATCGGTATATGCAGTTGACACATGCAGCGAGAGTGCAGTTTGGAGGGGACACAATTTTGGTCCAGAATGCAGATTTGGAGAAGGCTTTGATAGATCCCGAACCATCTGGGCGAATCTCTAGATATTACGGGGCGGTGGGACCAGGAATAAAGATAATAACAGCTAGAGCTAAGCGGCGATGGGTAGAGGCTGTCCCGGAGTTGTCGGAGGAGCAGTGGCAGGAGGTACTGGATACGTATGTGGTGACTGTTATCTCATCCACAGACAAAATGATTCAGTTTAGGTACCTCCATCAACAATACTATACTCCTGTTAGACTATACAACATGCAAAGAAAAGAAACAGCTCTCTGTCATAAATGCAGGGAGACAGAGGGCACTTTCATACATATGGTCTGGGAGTGCAGGAAGGTGAGGCCACTGTGGTCGCAGGTAACTGAATTTATTTGTGATAAATTCGCCTTACCTAACATTTGCTCACCTTTACGTTGTCTCCTGGGGGTCTTTGACCAGGAAGAGATGAATACATATACTAAGCTATTTCTTAGGATCTTATACTTTGAGGTGCGGAAACTTATTGCCAGACGCTGGATTTATGAAGAACAGCTGACATTAGGAATGTGGATAAAAATAGTTAATGCGGATGTCCTGATGTACAAAATGACATATGAAGCCAGGGGAGCTCCCAAAAAATTTAGGAAGGTTTGGTTTAGATGGGTGGATTCGAAAAACACATTGGATGAGGGAGAGTCATTGAATGGGGGACAGTAAGGGCTGTTGTTTTTTATGTTTTCAATTCCATAATGGAGGGGGGAGTGGGTTTCCTTTCTCTCTTGCGGAGTTTAGAGCATGAGATTTTTCTTGACTAGTGCTGGAGACACCGAGTGCGGACATCTCAGGGGGGAAATGGGTTCTGTTTCACTGTTATGGGAGGTTCTCCTCCTTTTTTTCTCTTAGAGGGGGGGGGTTTCTCCCCCTTCTTTGGGTTTTTGCACAGCTATATTGCAGAAGTAAAGTGGAAAGGGGAATCTATGAAAAAAAAAAGACGGATAGATACATCTGTGATAATACTGTGATGGACATGTAATTTTTATTTATGTCTTGTTGGATATTGTAATCCCAACCACTGTAATGACTGTTTATTTTGATATGTGCGCAATAAAAACTCTTTTCAAAAAAAAAAAAAAGTATGATTCATAAATAAAAATTCACATACTTCATTTTTAATTACCCAACATCTTCTCTTTCCTGCTATCCAGCCCACATGTTAATTAGGCCTCATTTACATGGAGTATATGCGTCTTTGCCCAGTGGCTCACACTGCTGTCAATCACAGCCAGTGAGCCACTCAGAAGATGGAAGGAGCGGAGTTGAGCCATGGCTTCATGTGTGAATGGACACAAGCTGCTTGCTGTGGGGGCACCCAGAAAGAGGGAAGGGCCAGGGGTACCGGCGAAGGGACCCAAGAAGAGGAGGATCCAAGCTGCTCCATGCAAAACCATTACAAAGAGCAGGTAAGTATAACATGTTTATTATTTAGAAAAATAATAATTCTTTGGGTGGGGGGGCGGTGCAAAAAATGTCCAGTCCCAGGTGCTAGCTACGCCACTGTGTATAGTGAAATGCTTGGATGTGCTAGTACGAAAATGAATAAGGAATTACTGCTTGTATTTTTGTGGAGAGGGAAGTCAGCAGGGCAAGTGAAGGTAGATTAGTAGGAATAAGATTTTCATTTTCAGCAAAAATTAGGAAATTTTTCTGAATTTTAGCATTTAGGCAATGTATTGGAGTCAGAGAGGAAGACTAAATTTAAGATGGTTTTGGGTGGTTTTCAAGGATATAATAGGCTATATTGACTCCTGAGGGTTATGAAAGTTGGACTACTCAGAAATTGGCCTCATTATTTTAACCACTTACTGCCCAGCCTATAGCATAATGATGGCCGGGAAGTGGTGTAGTGATCGGGTATATGTATTGGGTGGATAGTGGTATCGTGAGTATGATAATGAATTAGTAAGTACTCTTCCGCAGCAACCCAATTCTTCCAGAGAGATGCACTTTATTGACTTCCAACACAGAACAAAGTCCAAAGTCCACAGATGACAAAAAAATCAGACAGAGTAGATATAATTCAGAGACCCATATTCCTAGGCCTGTGTGTTCCCAGCCATACACAGACAAGCCTCACCTAAAAACTATAGACTGAATGCCGTGTTGTATTCCCTAGATATTGAATGGCTGAGCAATTTGATTGGCCATCTCCATTCAGGTCTTTTATATACTTTAGTCTTTCAGATAGACAACAACCCCCCAGCCGTGAACAGCTGCAGTCATAAACTACCCCAATTTGCACTCCCGCATATCAACATCAACAAGTCCCCTTAGATTTGTGTAATTAGATTAGATTAACAGATACCACCTGAACACCCTTTGAAATGTTCAAATAGACTTGCATAAGAGTAACACATCAAAGGGTCTTCAGCTGTCCCCTTGCTATGTTAAAATTCAGTTGGACAAATCAACCAGTCAATTAAATTCTGGCCTGGTCAATATTGACTGTATGTGCACATACATATAATGTCCCACATAAATCGGTGAACATATTACAACATATACAACATATACCCCCACTTGGGTCGGTTCTAACTACTAGAACTGACCCATAAATCAAACAACAAAAAATATCATTATGATTTAAGGTACTGGATGCTTTACAATGGCTCATATAAAATATGAAGTTGAAACTGGTTACATCTCTCTTCGCCAGCCTCTAAAATATCCCCATGAAACAGTTATTAGGTAATATAACTTTTAGACCATGACTAGAAAAGGATTTGGTAAACATCAGTGGCCCATATAGCTGTTAGGCCTTATTATATCACATCAAGATCTTGATTACTGCGCAAAGACGAGCTGATGTCACAGTCCATTCTTCGATCTGACTTCATCACATCTCTCACCATCTCACTGAAAGTAAACTTGGTATGCTCTGGGAACTCCAATCCACATAAGTCCAGGATTTTTTCATCTCCAGGCTCAAGCTTTCCATTTTTAAAGATGCTTTTACGCAAACACTCTACTTTCATCTTTATAGTAAGAAGAACTATCAATGTACCAGCACTCACTTTCAAGGTAGAAAAGGTTTGGATATGGCAGTAAAAACTGTGCTGCAAACTATTTCCTTGCACTTGACATTCATGAGTCCATCTTTGTTGATTGCCAGTCACAATTTGCTTTTGTAATTTGCTGTAGGCCGACCCCTCATTGCCTTCAATAGAGCAGTTACTTGGATCATTCAGTTCACAATTACACCTGAATGGTATACCAACATATACATATAGATATACCCCCACACGATGGTTCAGATAGAGTCATCAGTGTTTATCAGATCTTCTATCCAGACAAAGCGGCAGTGGAAATTCTTGCCAGTATCCTCACCATTAAAGTTAGAAAGGTCTTTTTCATCCATATATGTCATAGCCTTTAGTATATTATAAACAACTGATTCAACAAAGTTTCAAATCATGACTAGAGTGATGAATTTCACTCACCCCTCTTATAAATTTAGGAAAACCACCCAACATATTATGATTTATGCTATGCCAAGCCATTGTGCAGCATCTCACCTTAGATGTCAAATATATAGATCAATATGCATTGTGTAATATGTACAGCTGTTATGAAAATTGTTTTAGGTTTAAATGCTTCTCTTTGGTTTTAAGATAAAGTTCAAGAAATAAAACAAAAAAAAAATGAAAAGCAAAATATATCAGGAAAAGGGAGAAAAATTAAAAATTAGGGCGTTGAAGAAAAAAGAAAAAAAGGTCCATTGCTTGATGAATTTCGAGAGAGTCCATGAATACTTTATAATTTCATGTATAGTGATATATTGTCTATTCAGCATTTCTCCAATAATTCTCCCCCACTAGCAAGCAATTTCAGACTGTGCTTTTGCTATTCACATGCAAGCATCTTCAGACATCCCTGAAAGACAAAACTCTCCAACAAAACTAATTAGCAAGGTCCTTAAACGTTGTTTGAAGTTAAAACAAAGTATTATTTACACGTTTACAGTTTGAAGCTAATTCACCCCCACTGCTAGAGAAGTGTCATTTGCATTCAAAAACAGATCTGGAGAATGTACATCTTCTAACCCCTTCAACTGCTCTAATAATTTATCACGTTCCCCTCTCATCTTGTCATACTCAATCTTCAGGTGGTCATATTTCTGTTTTAACTGAGAAAACGGTATCCAAGTCTTGGACCTTTTCTTATTATTATTTTGTTCAGCTCTGTTTTTCATATTAATATCACCTATGTTTGACCCGGAGTGTCCTCTCTGGGTGTTATCATAGGATATTATCTTCTGATCTTTATGCTCAGTATTTGTCCTAAACAATGTGGCTAAATCAATTTTGACAGCCTGCTCATTTGACTTTCTCCATAAATGGTCTGCTCTCAACAATATGTCTTTAAAATCATGAGGATTTGGGGTAACTAATAAAATATTTTGTTTGATATCTTCATGCAACGCATCTAGAAACATACTCATATGTATCAAGCCACCACGCTCAAATGCAAGATTATTACCGACCAATAATTCCATAATAGTTGCTATCCTGTGTGACAATTCATAGGGAGATTCATTTTGCATTTGTTGGATCTTCCCATGAATAGTAACATCAGAATGTACACCATACAAAACACATAATAATTCCAGTAATATGTCCCTTGTCCTCAGAGGCTGAATACAGATTTGTTTAATTCTCATCCAAAGACCACTTCCTAAAGAATGTTGCAAAACTCTTTTTAAGTCAGATGGGTTGAGATTGTACATATCTCTGACTTGCTGCACGTCACAAAACCATTTTAAAATCTGTTTAAATCATGGTATGGAACCATTCCTATTTCTTTAAGAATTGTGTCTAATAATTTTGGTTTCAAAGGCTTCATTACAAGCTGAACTTCACCTGTATTATTATTATTGTTATAAACTGTGGTAGTCACAGTGGGGGCAGCTGGTAATGAATTATCAGATTTAATATGAGGTTCTGTTTCATTTGATAGAGAGTCTGTGTCTGTATTTTGCTGCAGATAGCTGAATCCAAGATTTGATGCATATCTGCATTCCTGAGATCTCTTCTCTAATTCCATAATTCTTAATTTTAATCTCTCATTTTCCTCTAATAATTCATCACAACGTTTAGATTTCTCAATTACGGCTTCACCAATGGTAACCGCATGCAACTTTAAATTTACTGTCTCAGTGTCTGATTGGTTTTGTAACCTCTCAGAAACATTGTTGCTATTATCAACTGCCTTCTGTAACTGGGTAATTTCCTCAACCTTACCTTTTAAAGAACTTGCCATTGTTAAACAGCAAGATAATAAGCCCTGTATAATACAACCTTTTCTTTTACTTTCTGAAATTTTGCAATCAAAAACATTTTTCTCTAAAAATTCCTTATAATCGTCCATGTCTGCTTACATTTTTCTGGAATTTCATAAGGACCACCATGGCGCTTAATACATTTTCCTTGTCAAAAGAAGTTTATTGAGTATACAATGTTATAAAGATACATAAAGTAAGTTTACAAGGATCTATAAAGTAAGCTCATTGTTTTACAGTAGGGTTTATATAGGTAAATATCATGAAATTTCAAATATTAAACATTGGGTTCACGTAAACCTAAATTAAAGATATATATAATTTCCTTAGTTACTTTTGTAGGTATTTAAATGATTTATACCTACTATACATATTGTTTACAAGTAGAGTGTATATAGGTCAAATAAATTCTGATAATGAGCTTTAATCGTAAGGTGGAGAAAAGGAAAGAGAAAGAAGAAAAAGGGTTGAAAGGTAGAGGTATGGTCCACAAGGTTGTCCAGCTCGTCAGTTTATTATTCTTATTAGTTCTCTTTGAAGCCTTAGAATGGGTGTCTCTGTAAGTCATTTAATCTGTTACCATGGCAACAGGACAGAGTCATTGAAGTTTGACAGGAACTGTTGTTTTATCCAAGGATGCCAAAGTTTTTCAAATTTTGGAATTTGATTTTGATCGATGGCTACCATCTTAGCATGGGACATTGTATTATTCATTCTGTGAATTGTTTCTGCTAGTACCAATGTAGGAGATTTCCATGCCTTGGCCACCGTTTGTTTTGCAGCCGTTATTAGTTGGATCATTAGTTTGAATTGAGAGAGTGTTAACCATTCCGGTTTTAGATTAAGTAAAGTTAAATATGGATCTGGTTGTATTATTTTTTTAAATATTTTAGATGCAATCACGAAGACTTCCTTCCAGAAGGTTTGGATTACTGGGCACGTCCACCATATGTGTAAATATGTGCCTATTTCTGGGCATCCTCGAAAACAAAGAGCTGAGGTATTAGGTGAATATTTTGCCACTCTAGCGGGTACAAGGTACCAGCGAGATAGGACTTTATAATTTGTCTCCAGTGCTAAGATGTTGGGTGAAGATGACTTAGATGTGAGCCATATGTTAGACCAGTCCGTGTCTTCTAAAGTTCGTCCCAGGTCCTCCTCCCACCTCTGAACGTAAGAGGGTCTATTAAGATTTGCTACTCCATATAATTGATTATAAAGTGATGAAATTGTACCTTTAGCAAATGGATCTTTTGTACAGATTGATTCAAAAATGGATAATTGGGATAATGGTGTATCCCCCTTTAGGAATGGTGTATAGAAATTTTTGATTTGGAGATATCTAAATATCTCAGAGTTTGGTAGATCATATTTTTCTCTAAGCGATGGGAATGAAAGGAATGATTTAGATGCTATGAAGTCATTTAGTGTCTGAATGCCTGATGTTGTCCAAGCTTTAAAAGAATTTGGGTAGATCCATGCCGGATAAAAGGCCGGATTTCTGATAAAAGAAAGGAGAGGATTGTGTGGAGATTGTAACTGATATTTGGTTTTTAGTTTATCCCAGAGAGATAAGAAGTGTTTAGTTATGGGATTATGAATTTTAAAGCGGTCTTTAGGATCAAGCCATAATAAATTTGATATTAATAGAGGGTCATTTTCTGAAGCCTCTATAAATACCCATAATGGGATTTCCTGTTTTGCATGGTATTTGGACAGACTGGCCAAATGTGCTGCTCTGTAGTAGTTAGTAAAATTAGGGTATCCCAGGCCTCCTTTATTTTTGGGAAGATGTAGTGTGTGTATAGGTATACGTGGTTTAGAAGAGCCCCATATAAACAAAGTTGCTCTTTTTTGTACTATTCTCAAAAAATAGGAAGGAATTGGAATAGGGAGGACTCTGAATAGATAAAGCAATTTGGGTAGAATAGTCATTTTGATTGCATTAATCTTCCCCATCCAGGATAAAGGAAGTTGCGACCATTGTTTTATTAGATTTGTGATCTGTCTTAATACAGGAGGATAATTGGTTGAGAATAAGTCAGAATGAGATGCTGTTAAATGAATTCCAAGATATGGGATTGATTTTTCTGCCCATGTGAATGGGAGTGCAGCCCTAGCCGGGATCAATTCCATGTTTGTGAGTGAAATATTAAGCACTAGGCATTTCTTAGGATTAATCATAAGGCCAGATAGGGCTGCAAATCCATCAAGAGCTGGTATTAAGTTAGGACCAGAGACCTGTGGTGATGATAGAAAAAGTAATATATCGTCTGCAAATATACATAATTTGTGTGTAATACTTCCTACTTCAATGCCAGTTATAGTTTGGTTTGTTCTAATGTATTGGGCCATGGGTTCGAGTATAAGGGCAAATAATAAGGGAGATAATGGGCAACCCTGTCGGGTACCTCTTTCGATATTAAAGGCTTCAGATTTGTATCCAGCATATTTTATATAGGCTTTGGGTTTATTATATAATGCTTTGATCCATGTTAAAAAGTGGGGTCCAAAACCCCATTTTTGTAATGAATATTGCATATATTGCCAGGATACTGTGTCAAATGCCCTCTTAATATCGAGAGATAGAAAACATAAAGGGATTTTCCGTTTTTTAGCAATATGTGCCAATAACACTGCCCTGCGTATATTATCACCTGCCTGTCTATTTGGCATGAAGCCTACTTGATCTCTATGTATTAATTTTCCTATAATGCTATTGAGGCGGTTTGCTATTATTTTTGCTAATAATTTAATATCGAGGTTTAACAGAGAGATAGGCCGATAATTCACACAGGAAGTATCATCAGAAAGGGGTTTTGGGATCATACAAACAATTGCCATTAGTGTTTCTTGCCGAAAAGAATGTCCATCTAGAAGTTTGTTAAAAGTTTCAGTGAGAATGGGAGAGAGTATTTCTGAGAATGTTTTATAGTATAAAGCCGAGTAGCCGTCTGGGCCTGGTCTTTTGTTAAGTTTTAGGTCTTTTATGGCGTTAGCAACTTCATCTATAGTTATAGGCTCATCCAAACTGCTTTTTTGATTCTGAGATAACTCAGGTAAGGTTATTTTTGAGAAGAAGGATTCAGCCTCTGTAGGATTAAATTCATTGTTTGTCTTGTATAAAGTTGCGAGATGTGAGTGAAATTTATGGACTATTTTAACTGGATTACAAGTGTAAACATTTTTTGATAATTTCAAACGTATTGGTTTGAAAGATTTGTTAGTTGAATTTAATGCCCGAGCCAAATATGTACCTGGTTTGTTTGTATTCATGTAGAAATTGTGTTTGGAGCATTTGAGGGATTTATCAACTGACTCAGTGAGAAATAGATCGTATTCCAATCTAGATTTTTCCAGATTAGATTTTGTACTCTGAGATGGATTATCTTGAAATGATATGTAGGCTGCATTAAAATTGAGTTCTAGTTTTTTTGCTAGATTTTTGCGTTCCCGTTTAAATATTGCCATTTGTCTTTGTATTGTACCACGCAAGACAGGCTTATGAGCTTCCCACAGTGTTATTGGGGAGATGTCTGTTGTATTATTAATTGATATGTATTCCTTTAAAGCTTGTTCAATGGCCATCTGATGTAGTGGGTGTTTGAGCATTATGTCCGGTAAGTACCACGTTGGGTCATGCGCTTTTGGTATGGCTGAGGCTATAGTAGTGTATACTGCATTATGGTCAGACCACGGAATCGGAATTATATCTGATGCAATAATTTCTGGTATCATTCCTATTGTTAGAAAAATATGATCTATTCTGGTGAAGGTTTGATGAGGGTGCGACAAATAAGTGAATTTCTTTTTCATTGGGTTACTTTCTCTCCAAGAATCTACCAGATTGTATTTGGAAAGAAGTTGAGAAAAAGGTAATCTAGAGGTTATTTTGGATGGTGTAAAAGGTGATTTATCTAGAAATGGGAGGAGGACCTGGTTCGAATCCCCACACATTATCACTGTTCCTATTTTGTGTGTATTAATCACTTGTAATATATGTGAGAGGAATGGTGTAGGTTGTTTGTTAGGAGCGTAGTAGGAAATCACCGTGATTGCTGTATCCATTATATAACCCATGAGTATCAGGTATCTACCTTCTGGGTCTTTAATTTCTGATGATAAGGTGAATGGTGTGGATCGGTGAAATGCAATTAGAGTTCCCCTTTGCTTGGTACAGGCAGAAGCCGTGTAAATTTGTTGATAAAAAGGAGAAATATATTTTGGAGTAGAATCTTTGGTGAAGTGTGTTTCTTGGAGGCATACTATGTGAGCCTTCTTGTTATGGAAAGTATGGAAGGCTTTGGTCCTTTTTTGAGGGACATTTATTCCCTGAACATTCAGGGAAAGTATATTCAGTGGTGCCATGGCAATAGATCAAATAGTTTTGACTTACTTTTTGTTATGCAGAGCTGACTGCGCAGATCAACCTGTGTGGACTGAAGAGATGAATAGATAGAAAAGAAACCAGTGAATTCTGGAGTAAAGAGTAAACAAAAAACATATGAGATTAGATGATACATTGTATAAATTATTTTTTGCAAGTAATCACAATTTACCCGTGAAAGAGAATAAATATCTCTCTCAGGGGAATAAGTGCCTTCGTCACACTCCCACATAATATGGTTGGGAGAATGAGGAGGGCACACGGATCTTCCGCTTACAGGAGAGAAGTGCTATGTCAAAAGACATCAAAATGATGTTTCATTAATTGGAGTGCAGAATATAGTTTTTGTTGAAATTATTTATTCCAGGGTGGTTGTATATGGTTAGTCTTGCCCTAGGCTAAATAATTCAATTAGAAAGGTACTGTTAATAACTTTGGTATTGATGAAGATAGTTTGAATTATTTTGGGATTTTAACCCTTTTAGAGTAAACAATTACATATTTTATTCATATGCAACTGTTTAGATATGTTAACTCATAAAATTGAGGTTGTATTGCTTCAGATTAGAATAAACAAAAACATAATTCTAGGAACTAGTTAGGTAATAATATATTTGTTTTAAGAAAAGAAAGAAAAAGCTTCCATTACTTCTGGATTATTGAACATATTTGTCCTAAAAAGTAATAAATCTATTGTTATTACCTGATAATATATAACTGAACAAGAATTTCCTTATTTCACTTATATATTCTAAGGCTATATGAATCAGAAGTAATAAGAAATATAACTGGAATGTAACATGATCCCACACAGTGTGTGACTATCAGAATGCAGTTACATTCAGTTATAAATACAGGTTTTGTATAGAGAACCATCTCTTAGTATAATAAATGAAGAGATATCAGGAATTAGGATGTCAGTCCATTGAATCTTCTTGGTCCATGGATGATGTGGCATAACGGCCTCTTTTGTGAGAATGATGATTCTCATTTTGTTCTGAAATTTTCTGGGTGCTGCCTGAAGGTGAAGATGATGCCATTCTTCTGCGTGTGGGGGTGTTGCTGCTTGTGGGTTCTGTCAGATTTAATTTTAAAAGGGTTTGTTGTAGTTCATCTGCTGATCTGCTTCTGTAAATTGTACCTTGGTAGTTAAATCTGACTGAAAAGGGGAAGCCCCATTGATACATAATGTTGTGGCGTTGCAGTTCCATTAGTTGGGGTTTCATGGATCGTCTTTTAGTAATAGTAAGTTGGGATAGGTCAGCAAAAATTTGATAATTGTGTCCTTGAAAATTAAGTTCCTTTTTTTCTCTTGCAGCAATTAGTATTTGTTCTTTCGTTCTGTAATAATGAAATTTTGTGATTATATCACGTGGGGGTCCATCTTTCTTTTTGGCTGTGAGGGCTCTGTGTACTCTGTCCAGTTCTAAACATTCAATAGGGATATCTGGCTTTAGTTCTTGTAATAGAGCAGTAATAGTAGATTGCAGGTCTGTCATAGTTTCAGGTATTCCCCTTATGCGCAAGTTTGAACGTCTGGCTCTATTTTCGTAATCTTCGAGCTTAGTTTGAAGTATTAAATTCTCTTTTTTTAATTGTTCCAATTTTGTTATATTTTCTTGGGTTGTAATTTCAATTTCATCCATTTTTATTTCTAAGGCTGCGGTGCGGTTTCCCAGCTCTCTTATTTCTTTAGTTAGGCTTTTTGTTATTTGGTCTGAGGTTTGTTTTAAAGCCTTATGAAGCATCTTTTCAAATTGTAATAATATTACTGGGGATACTGAGGAGGCTTGTGGAGAAGTTTGTGAGAGGATTTGTTCTGTATCTGACTCAAATGGAGAGTCTTGCTGTGACATTTTCTGTCTGTGAGAGCGCCCTGATGCTGTATCTTGTGAGGTGACTGGAGCTGCTTCAGCTGCAGTGAGTGCCTGTGAGCTCTTTGTGAGGTGATTTTTATTTCTGCCACGGTTTCCTCCCAGTACCATATTTCCGGCCCAAACTTTCACAGTTTGTTCCCAGGGGCAAAAAGGTTCAAATGGATACCTTTTGAGTCTGCAGGCTCCGCTTTGTCCTTCTCTTCTCTCCTCAGCGGTGTGGAGCTCTAACAATGCATGTCTGCTCCGCTAGGCTCTGCCTCCTGCTCCCTCGCGCTTAATACATTTTAATACCCATCTGTTAACTTTATCAGAACTGACACTAGCTTCACACTGAGTAAGCATTTTGACTATATTACTAATAATTAAAAAAAAGGAAATATTTTACTCACCGCATTAGTTACTCTTTCAGCTTGCAGTTCAGGTCTTCTGGTACACGACACAGTCTTTTTGTTTCCAGTCTCCAGAGAATAATTCTGGGGTTCCCAACTTGTTAAATTTTGTAGATCAGACTCTCTCATGTCACAACCAGACATTAGAGTCACAGCACAGCTCTTGGTTCTTCATCAGACTTCTGTCCACCTCACAGGATTGTTGTCACCACCGACTTCTGTTACTAAGTCCGAAAATGCTCTTCTGGTCACATGAACGGCACCAATGTAGTGATCGGGTATATGTATTGGGTGGATAGTGGTATCGTGAGTATGATAATGAATTAGTAAGTACTCTTCCGCAGCAACCCAATTCTTCCAGAGAGATGCACTTTATTGACTTCCAACATAGAACAAAGTCCAAAGTCCACAGATGACAAAAAAATCCGACAGAGTAAATATAATTCAGAGACCCATATTCCTAGGCCTGTATGTTCCCAGCCATACACAGACAAGCCTCACCTAAAAACTATAGACTGAATGCCGTGTTGTATTCCCTAGATATTGAATGGCTGAGCAATTTGATTGGCCGTCTCCATTCAGGTCTTTTATATACTTTAGTCTTTCAGATAGACAACAACCCCCCAGCCGTGAACAGCTGCAGTCATAAACCACCCCAATTTGCACTCCCGCATATCAACATCAGCAAGTCCCCTTAGATATGTGTAATTAGATTAGATTAACAGATACCACCTGAACACCATTTGAAATGTTCAAATAGACTTGCATAAGATTAACACATCAAAGGGTCTTCAGCTGTCCCCTTGCTATGTTAAAATTCAGTTGGACAAATCAACCAGTCAATTGAATTCTGGCCTGGTCAATATTGACTGTATGTGCACATACATATAATGTCCCACATAAATCGGTGAACATATTACAACATATACAACAAGTGGTAGCATCATCCTGTCTGGGTGTCAGATGACGTTCAGCAGGATAAGCAGCTAGCGCACGCCTGCAGCGATCGCGGACGGTGAGTGTCCCTCGGACACAGCGCGTCCCCGATCATGGTAAACAGCCAATGAAATTGGCTGTTTATCATGTGATTGGCTGTTTCCAATCACAGCCGGTCACAAAAGTAAACAATTTGAGCGGTTACTACCTAATCCCTGGTCTCTTCTCACACACCGAACATGTGAGGAGAGAGCAGGGATCAGTAAGTGAGATCAGCGTCTGTCAGTTACTGTTACTGTACATTTTACTGTGCACAACACGCCCCCCCCAAATAAAGAGAGGCGTAGAACTGTCACAGCCCATCTGGATTTGTCACACAGCCCATCTGTCACACAGTCATCTGTCACACAGCTCATCTAGATCTGTCACACAGGCCCACCACCAGTACCTCCATCGGTACCACCATCGGTACTGCCACACAGGCCCGCCATTAGCACTGCCATCAGTACCATCACACAGGCCCGCCAAAAGTACTGCCATCAGTACCGACACACAGGCCTGCCACAAATACTGCCATCAGTACCGCCACCCAGGCCCACCACAAGTACTGCCATCAGTAGTGCCACACAGGCCCACCATAAGTACTGCCATCAGTACCGCCACACAGGCCCACCAATAGTACTGCCATCAGTACTGTCGCACAGGCCCGCTATTTGTACTGCCATCAGTATAGTCACCCAGGCCCATCATCAGTGACCTGTCAGTACCACCAGCAGTACCTTCACACAGGCCCGCCATCACTACCGTCATCATGGTCAAAAGAGTGTACACAGCTGAGGAGGCATATGCCATGCTTACCATGTCGGATGATGAGAGCAGCAGGGAGCTCCCATCATCCGATTCTGGTTCGGAATACGAGCCAGTGGAGGGTAGTGGATCAGAGTCCAAGTCAGAGGAGGAAACCATCTCTCCTAAAAGAATAAGGAGATTAGGACCAAGATCAGAAGACCTGCCTACCACCAGCAGTGCCAGACCCCAGGAAGAGGAGCCCAGTACCAGTACTGGAATTACACGCCCAACCCGAAAAATCCAGGCCCAGTCCTACCTTTCCGATGCCCTGGCAAACCCCTTATGGTTGCCTGCCAATTCAGGATCTGCTATAATCCCCCCTTTCACCGCACAGCCAGGTGTGCAGCCCAACACTAAACATTTTTCACAATTGGATTTTATTTATTTTTCCCACAAGATTTGCTGCAGAATATGGTGGGCCAAACCAATCTGTATGCAAAGCAATTTATTGCTGCCAACCCCAATTCATTCTACGCTCGCATGTTCCAGTGGCGACGTCTCACACTGGACAAATTTAAATTGTTTTTAGGCCTTATGTTCAATATGGGGCTTACAAAAAAGAACGAACTCCATGCCTACTGGTCCACCCACCCCATCCACCACATGCCTGTTCATCGATGCTGCCTTTCTATCGAAGCACTCAATTCCGCTGCAGCTGCATGACACTCCACTTGCCATTGAGGCTCTTGACGGGAGACCTCTACAGCCTGCCCATGTGACTCATGAGACTGTTCCATTGTCCATGGCCGTAGGGGCTCTTCACCATGAGATAATCCAATTTCAAGTTATTTCCTCACCTAAGTTTCCACTGGTTATTGGTTATCCTTGGTTACAGAGTCACAACCCCTCCTTTGGCTCCATGCTGAGGTTCTCTCCTGGTTGCCACAATGCAGTAAGACATGCTTCCAGAAGGTAGCCAAGGTCTTGTGCACTTCTCTTTCCTCCCTGCTGGAGGAGTACCGTGATTTTAGCGATGTCTTTGACAAAAGTCAAGCTGGTACCATACCCCCTGGTGGCCGGGTTTACCCTTTGTCAGTCTTGGAGGATAAGGCCATGGAAGAGTATGTTGCAGATGCACTCTCGAGGTTTCATCCGCAAATCCTCATGCCCGCTGGTGCTAGTTTCTTCTTTGTGAAGAAGAAGAGTGGTGAACTGAGTATTGATTATAGGGGTCTCAATAGTTTCACAATTAAGAATGCCTATCCGATTTCATTGATTACGGAGTTATTTGACCGCCTCAAGGGAGCAACGGTTTTCACAAAACTTGATTTGAGAGGGGCATACAATCTCGTGAGGATTAAGGTTGGCGACGAGTGGAAAACTGTATTTAATACCAGAACAGGTCATTATGAGAACCTCATAATGCCTTTTGGCCTTTGTAACGCCCCGGCAGTTTTCCAGGAATTCATTAAAGATGTCCTCTGAGATTTGTTACATTTATGTGTGGTGGTTTATTTCAACGATATCCTCATATTTTCCAAATCTCTGGAGAGCCACCACGCAGACGTCTGTCGTGTGCTTCAGAAACTAAGAGAGAACAATCTCTATTGTAGATTGGAGAAGTGCGAGTTTCATTGTGAACAGGTTCAATTCCTGGGTTATGTCATTTCCACTGCTGGTTTTTTGATGGACCCAGGGAAACTTTCAGCAGTCCTACAGTGGCCCGTAGGTTTACATCCTCTGCAGCGTTTTCTTGGCTTTGCCAACTATTATCGGAAGTTGATTCATAACTTCTCGTCTCTGGTCAAGTCCCTGACTGATATGACCAGAAAGGACAGTAAACCAAAGTGTTGGTCTCCCCAGAGTCCATAAGGCCTTTGAGAGTCTTAAGGCTGCCTTTGTTTCTGCTCCTGTGTTGGCACATCCTGATCCTATGTTACCTTTATCCTTGAGGTTGATGCTTCTGAGACTGGAGTTGGCACCCTTCTGTCACAACGTCCTACCTTTGAGAGCGCTATGCATCCTTGTGGCTACTTTTCCAAGAAATTGTCACCTGCGGAGTGCAATTACGAGATTGGTGACAGATAGCTGTTAGCGATCGTTTTAGCCTTGAAAGAATGGAGACATCTCCTCGAAGGTACCACTGTGCCAGTTCTCATTCTTACTGACCATAAGAATCTCACATGGGCTCTTTTCTTGTCTATTTTCAATTACATTGTCTCATTCTTACCTGGTACTAAGAATGTAAGGGCTGATGCTTTGTCACGGCAATTTTCCTCCACTTCCAAGATGGAGTTGGTTCCGGTTCCTGTGATTCCTCCTGATCGTATTCTGGCTATGGTTCGCACCAATCTCACTTCTCCTTTGGGTTACAAAATTCTTGCTGCTCAGGTCATGCTCCTCCGGAGAAACCTTGTGACCGCTGCTTTGTCCCAGAAAGTCTCCGTACTGCTGTGCTCAAGACTTATCATTCTCCCAAGGCTGCTGGCCACCCTGGGAAGAATCAACTCTTTTGGGCCATTTCCCAACAATTCTGGAGGCCTAGTCTACAAGCTGATGTAACTGCCTTGTGTGCAGTTACATGTGTTCCGTGTGTGCTCAGAGTAAGACTCCAGGTCTTAAGTCTACTTCCCGATGACACACGCTTGAGCATGAAATACATTGAAGCAAGGCCTGACATGCATATCCACAGGTTGTTTTCTGCTTTGCCTTGAGCTATACCTTAAAGCCTTCTGTACCCTGCAGTGGACGATGTAAGTGCTGATTTTAAAAGGATTAGAAGCAATATTACACTATCCTGCTTTCAAAGAAAAGAAGGGGGAGGGGGACGGCCGCAGTTAGCTGCTCCTGTCAGCCGATGTCTCCACCCCCCGACAGGGAAGAAAAAAAGGGGGGGACTATTACGGTACTCAATGTAAATATGTAATAGACATCAGAGGTAAAAAAGGGGAATAACAGGTTTTCTAAAACTTCAATTTTAATAGAAACAGTATTTAAAAAAAATTGCAATGTCGCATACAATTGCGATTTGAAGCAATAACAGTACATACAGCCATAGCAATAGTAGATATAAATATAGCTTAAATTCTCGACCGGTTTCGCGGTTCTCACCGCTTCTTCAGGAGAGCAAAATCTATGGTGAATATAAAATGGTTGTAACAAATACAGACAGTACAACGAGTACAAATAAAATAAATACCGCAGCAAAAATTATTCATAATACATAAAACTATTACATACAAATGATAAACAATAAGGACAAGCTCACCCATTCAGGCATTCTCTGCGGGTATGCAAGGCCCATGTGATTCCCCCTGCGGCGGACACAGGGGATGAAGAACAGCCTCTGGATGGATAAATTTTAAATAATTGAAATGTATAAGTCACCAAACTATGATATCCAGAAGAAAGGTGGGGTATAGGAGTGCCAGTTGAGTATCAAACAGAAAATCCAAACCAAGGTGCAGTAAGGAGCAAAAAGGATAATGTGATATTGATGAAGGCTTAGGGTACTGGGGACGAAAAGGGGAGAGGGGGGGGAAGGGGGGAGGGAAGGGGGAAGGGAGGGGAAAAGGGGGGACAGAGGAACAGGGGAAAAGGGAGACAAGAGGAGGGAAAAAAAAAAAAAAAGGAGGGGAAGGGGGGGAGGAGAGAATGAAGGGAGGGAGAGGGGGGGGGAGGGAAAGGGGGGGAAATAGAGAGGGGGAACAAAGGCAGGGAGGGGGGGGGGGAGGGGGGGGGAGGGGGAGGAAGGAGGGGGACAGGAAGGGGGGGGATAAGGGAAGGAGATAGAAAATGAAAGAGAACCCAATAGTCCCGTCCATGCCAGGGTAAGGGTGAACAATTAAAAAGACTGCACACTGGTGATATTTAAAACTGACACTCACCACCTGAGGATTAATTGACTATATGACGCATGGGCTGGGATGGATGAGAGCTTCCCATAAGAAGGATCATAGAATAGGGAGGTCAGAAGAGACCATGAAACTGTTAGCAGTAGGGGGCCCCCTAGAGCTGAAACCATTAATACGTACAGAGTGGGGGAAGGGAAGGTCACAGCAGCCACTGGAATCAAAGTTAATATGTCAAAGTTACCATACGTATAAAAATGCAGGTAGTATAGAGATATGCACATGGGTGCTGGGGATAAATAAAACAGGAATTAGGAGTAAGTAAGGTAACACAGACTGACAGTGAGTAAAAGCCAAACTGAGGGACAGTCATGGCCAAGGCAAGTAGGAGCAATGACGGTATAACAGTAAGCAGGAATTACACTATCACTGCAGTGCAAGGCTACACGGAAGCGCCGCACTGAGTAATGTGTGTGGAAACCAAGGATGAAAAGGAAGGGGGGGCCCTGAACAGGGAGTGGGGAGGAGGGAAAACACTCACCCATGAAAGCGATCCTCATCCAGCGCAGCGTCAGGAGGCTGTAAGCCCACATAGCGGCCATCACTGGCCGCTATAAGAGCACCCCAACCCGGAAGTCAGGGACGGCAGGGAGAGGGCGGTCCCTAAAGTAACCGGGGTCCGTTCGCCCGCACTGCGCAGGTGCACAGCCCTGTGCTACTGCGCAAGCGCGCGCTCCTGTCAAAGGGAAACAAGTTCCCAGACACGGAGACACAAGCAGCCCGGAGGCTGCCAGGGGCAAACATGTGTCCGCCGCAGACAGAGATACCGAGGCACAGCAGTAGCCAGCAGAACCTGATAACAAGGGGGAGGTTGTCCTTTGAACAGCAAGATGTAAAAAATCATGATAGAGAAACAATGTATAAAGAGAAAAAGAGAATATATTGATTGACAGTGTAAACATAAAAATGTGTCAAGTGGTAACAACAACAGGGGTAAATCCTAGGCGAGAAAGGCATCATATATAATTACGTACAACCCAGTACACGAGAAGGGGAGGGGGGGGAACGGGGGGGAAAGAAGGGGAGAGGAGAAAGGGGGACAAAGGAGAAAAAGGAAAAGAAAAAAAGAGAAGAAAAGGGGGGAAAAGGACAGGAAAGGGGGGGAAGGAGGGGAAAAAAAAAAAAAAAGGGGAAGAAGGGGGAGGAAGAGGAAGAGGGGGGGGAAGAATCTGTGGTGTAAACCAATGTGTCGGCCAATGGTAGTCAATCTTCCATTTTCGGAATCATAGAGATGGTGTTTTGGTGGATTGTTTTGCCCACATAAAAGGCCTTACACACACAGTTCATTAAATAGATCACCCCTTTTGTGCCGCAATTGGCAAAGGTCCGTGGGACCAGGGTCTCCCCATTAGGTAAAACCACAGCTCTACTTTTGTGGACCCAAGGGCACCGGGGACAATCCCCACATTGAAATGTGCCATTGGGTCCACTCCTCACGGATCTAATAGGGTTATAGTGGCTAGCAGTTAGTTGATCACGCAACGACCGCGCTCTACGGAAAACAATTTCCGGAGTGGGTCGAACGTATTTGGTCAGTGTGTGATGTTCAGCCAAGAGATGCCAATTCTTGGTTAGGATATTACGAAGTAGGTTGTGGTGTGCAGAGTAGGTCGTGATAAATCTTACAGTTGATGTAGAGGGGGAGGTTCCCTGCATTTAAAGAGTAGGGAGGTCCGGGAGCGTGCTATAGCCTTGTTGTATGCTTTACGTAGGTTGGTGGAGGAGTAACCACGTAGTAAAAGGCGTTCACGTAAAGCCCTAGCCTGGCGTTTGAAGTCACTATCGCACGTACAGTTTCTACGTAAGCGTAGGTACTGAGCATAAGGTATGCTCCGCACCAAGGGGCTCGGGTGTGCGCTAGTGGCAAATAAAAGGGTATTGCCAGCAGTTGGTTTTCTGTACAGGTCAGTGCCCAATGTTCCGTCTGGTTGTTTGATAATCAGCAGGTCTAAAAAGGGGATTTGTTCAGTTTTGATCTTAAAGGTAAATTTGAGATTAAAGTCGTTGATGTCAAGTTGGCGTAAAAATTGTAATAATTTGTCCCTGGGGCCCGTCCAGACCATGAATAAATCATCAATGTAACGATACCATAAGAGAATATCGTTTAGAGATTCCATATATTGATCATGAGAATGGATATGTCGCTCCCAGCCGCCTAGATATAAATTTGCGTATGCTGGGGCACACGACGTCCCCATTGCAACTCCCTGTATTTGCAAAAACAACTGACTATTAAAGGTGAAGTAATTTTTAGTTAATATAAAATACAGTAGTTCAAGTACAAACTGGTTGAAAGGCCAAGTGGTTGTATCTTGTTCAGATAAAAAGGAACCAGCCGTCCGTACGCCCTGCTCGTGGGGGGATACTGGAGTACAAAGCCTCAATATCAACAGCCACGAGCAGGGCGTCCGGAGGAATCTGGATTCCCTCAAGGCGTTGCAATAGGTCGGTGGTGTCTCTGATGTAGGACGGGAGACTACGGACATGGGGCATTAAAAATGCATCAACGAATTTGCTAGCGTTGTCTGTTAGTGAGCCTATCCCCGAAACTATGGGTCTACCCGGAGGGGTAAGTAGGTTCTTGTGGGTCTTGGGTAAGGAGTAGAAGGTAGGAGTGCGGGGAAATTTGGGGACCAGGAACTCCAGGGTATCTTTGTCAATGAGGCCTGCAAAATAGGCCTCAGTGCAAAGAGCCCGGAGTTCCTGTGCAAAGGAGGATACATGGGTGGGAGAAATGGGTCTATACCAATGTTTGTTGTTAAGAATAGCAAGGCACATTGATTGGTACTGGTAATTAGTCATAAGGACAATATTGCCGCCCTTGTCCGATTGTTTGATCACGACATCTGGGCGTTGCTGCAAAGAGCGAAGAGCTCGAATTTGACTGGGATCAAGGTTCGAAGGAAAATCAGGCCATTTTTGTTTCTTAAGATCACTAATTGTTGCTCGGAGAAAGGCCCAAATCTCCGGGTAGGTACTGAGGTCGGGAAACCTACGAGATTGTAAACGAAATGACTTGGGCAAGGGTGCTTGCTTAGGAGTAACCGAAGAGCCAGGTAGATTAGATAAGGAAGAAGGAGATGGGGCCAAATCCACTATAGGCTCAATAAGAGAGGTGTCACCGGAGACCCCACAGTCCAGTGAGGGTGCGGAGTCCCCAGTGTCACCCTCATCGAATAAGAGCATCAGATCGCGGAGCGCCCTAAACTCCTCCATAGAGAAGCCTTTGGTGCGCTCCGCGAGCTCACGCTCCAGTCCAATGTTAACACGATCCTTATCGTAGATAAATTTAAAGGTTAAATTACGTGCAAACAGGTACAAGTCCTTAATTGTCTCAGTGACCTTTAGTGCATCAAGTGGACAGAAGCCCAAACCTAGCTGTAATAACGAGATTTCCTCGCTATTAAGTGTGTAAGGGGTAAGGTTTATGACATTGCGGTCGGTGTAGCGTGAGGGGGAGGGTTTGGTGGGGGTTTCAGGACGTAAGCGTCTAGATTGCTCTGTTGTTTTTTCAGGTCTAAAAAAATAGCATCCTCGTTGATTTTCGTATATTTGTTTGTCATTAAAGCAGAGTTTAGAATTTTGGGAATTGTGCCATGCAGTGTGGAGTGACCAGTTGCTCCTTCTGGAGGGGCATTGGTCTCATGTGGAATTTGTGTTGGGGGTGCCTGAGTAAGTCTAGGGCCTTTAGGGCCTTTCTTATCTTTTTTGGGATTCGTTGGTGGAGTGTTACCTCCAAAACGAAGTCTCTTACGTGAAGAGTTAAGTGCAGAGGAAAGCGATGAGTCTGATTCAATGTCTGTGGTAGAATTTCTATTATTATTGGTGCGAAGGGGGCCTCGTCTACCCCTACCTCTTCCGGGCCAGTGGTAGGCCAGGCCCTCAGTGAAGGCGGATTTATCTTTCCCAAATTTAATTTGTTTTTTAATAATAATGTCCTTATTCATACTTTCCAAGCGTTCTCTAAGTTCTTTCCACTTGGTTTTAAAAATCGTGTTGTCAGTCAAATGAGAGTATTCGGTATTGAGTCGCTCAATGTCGCTATCAAGAAGGGTCATATCGTGAGTATATTGGGTAATGAGAAGTCCGATTAATTCAAGACTGTTTTTGGTCAGAATGTCTTCCCATGTTTTCTTAAAGTCCGCCGAGGGGTCTTTAAGCGTGGGGAAAATCTGACCCCTTAGCCCCAGAGGGCAGATTTTCTCACTGACGTATAATTTGAAGTATTCAATGTGCCAATGTAAGTGTGACTTACGTTTCAGAAGTTTCGACATTCGAGCAAAAAACGTTAGAATATCATCATCCGTTTTATGTTCGTTCAAACATGCGGTTTGGAGATTGGACATAAAGCCCATCCAATCTGTGCCTAGAACATCCATATTGTGCCTAACTGTAACCAGGCGAACCCTAAATTGTGTTACAATGACCAGGTCAAAAAGTAACAAAAACAGATAGTAACTGTTAAACAAAAAATCAAAAAACAGATACAGGCGTTAATAACAAAAACGTATCCAAAGGTGTTGCTGTTCACCCAAGGGCACGCAACAAAAAATGGGTGTGTTATCCACCCTGTGTATACTATAGGGAAGAAACGCCTAGGTTTAGGGAGCTTAGTTCAAGAGGTAAAGGTACCATCATCCCAAATATTGAGTTCAAAGAAAAGAAGGGGGAGGGGGACGGCCACAGTTAGCTGCTCCTGTCAGCCGATGTCTCCACCCCCCGACAGGGAAGAAAAAAAGGGGGGGACTATTACGGTACTCAATGTAAATATGTAATAGACATCAGAGGTAAAAAAGGGGAATAACAGGTTTTCTAAAACTTCAATTTTAATAGAAACAGTATTTAAAAAAAATTGCAATGTCGCATACAATTGCGATTTGAAGCAATAACAGTACATACAGCCATAGCAATAGTAGATATAAATATAGCTTAAATTCTCGACCGGTTTCGCGGTTCTCCTTTCCTTTCTCCTTTGTCCCCCTTTCTCCTCTCCCCTTCTTTCCCCCCCCCTCCCCTTCTCGTGTACTGGGTTGTACGTAATTATATATGATGCCTTTCTCGCCTAGGATTTACCCCTGTTGTTGTTACCACTTGACACATTTTTATGTTTACACTGTCAATCAATATATTCTCTTTTTCTCTTTATACATCGTTTCTCTATCATGATTTTTTACATCTTGCTGTTCAAAGGACAACCTCCCCCTTGTTTATCAGGTTCTGCTGGCTAGTGCTGTGCCTCGGTATCTCTGTCTGCGGCGGACACATGTTTGCCCTGGCAGCCTCCGGGCTGCTTGTGTCTCCGTGTCTGGGAACTTGTTTCCCTTTGACAGGAGCGCGCGCTTGCGCAGTAGCACAGGGCTGTGCACCTGCGCAGTGCGGGCGAACGGACCCGGTTACGTCAGGGACCGCCCTCTCCCTGCCGTCCCTGACTTCCGGGTTGGGGTGCTCTTATAGCGGCCAGTGATGGCCGCTATGTGAGCTTACAGCCTCCTGACGCTGCGCTGGATGAGGATCGCTTTCCATGGGTGAGTGTTTTCCCTCCCTCCCCACTCCCTGTTCAGGCCCCCCCTTCCTTTTCATCCTTGGTTCCACACACATTACTCAGTGCGGCGCTTCCGTGTAGCCTTGCACTGCAGTGATAGTGTAATTCCTGCTTACTGTTATACCGTCATTGCTCCTACTTGCCTTGGCCATGACTGTCCCTCAGTTTGGCTTTTACTCACTGTCAGTCTGTGTTACCTTACTTACTCCTAATTCCTGTTTTATTTATCCCCAGCACCCATGTGCATATCTCTATACTACCTGCATTTTTATACGTATGGTAACTTTGACATATTAACTTTGATTCCAGTGGCTGCTGTGACCTTCCCTTCCCCCACTCTGTACGTATTAATGGTTTCAGCTCTAGGGGGCCCCTACTGCTAACAGTTTCATGGTCTCTTCTGACCTCCCTATTCTATGATCCTTCTTATGGGAAGCTCTCATCCATCCCAGCCCATGCATCATATAGTCAATTAATCCTCAGGTGGTGAGTGTCAGTTTTAAATATCACCAGTGTGCAGTCTTTTTAATTGTTCACCCTTACCTGGCATGGACGGGACTATTGGGTTCTCTTTCCATTTTCTATCTCCTTCCCTTATCCCCCCCCCCTTCCTGTCCCCCTCCTTCCTCCCCCTCCCCCCCTTCCCCCCCCCCCTCCCTGCCTTTGTTCCCCCTCTCTATTTCCCCCCCTTTCCCTTTTTTTTCCCCCCCTCTCCCTCCCTTCATTCCCCCCCCCCTCCCCTCCTTTTTTTTTTTTTCTTCCCTCCTCTTGTCTCCCTTTTCCCCTGTTCCTCCGTCCCCCCTTTTCCCCTCCCCTTCCCCCTTCCCTTCCCCTCCCCCCCCCTTCTCCCCTTTTCGTCCCCAGTACCCTAAGCCTTCATCAATATCACATTATCCTTTTTGCTCCTTACTGCACCTTGGTTTGGATTTTCTGTTTGATACTCAACTGGCACTCCTATACCCCACCTTTCTTCTGGATATCATAGTTTGGTGACTTATACATTTCAATTATTTAAAATTTATCCATCCAGAGGCTGTTTTTCATCCCCTGTGTCCGCCGCAGGGGGAATCACATGGGGCCTTGCATACCCGCAGAGAATGCCTGAATGGGTGAGCTTGTCCTTATTGTTTATCATTTGTATGTAATAGTTTTATGTATTATGAATAATTTTTGCTGCGGTATTTATTTTATTTGTACTCGTTGTACTGTCTGTATTTGTTACAACCATTTTATATTCACCATAGATTTGGCTCTCCTGAAGAAGCGGTGAGAACCGCGAAACCGGTCGAGAATTTAAGCTATATTTATATCTACTATTGCTATGGCTGTATGTACTGTTATTGCTTCAAATCGCAATTGTATGCGACATTGCAATTTTTTTTTAAATACTGTTTCTATTAAAATTGAAGTTTTAGAAAACCTGTTATTCCCCTTTTTTACCTCTGATGTCTATTACATATTTACATTGAGTACAGTAATAGTCCCCCCCTTTTTTTCTTCCCTGTCGGGGGGTGGAGACATCGGCTGACAGGAGCAGCTAACTGCGGCCGTCCCCCTCCCCCTTCTTTTCTTTGAACTCAATATTTGGGATGATGGTACCTTTACCTCTTGAACTAAGCTCCCTAAAACTAGGCGTTTCTTCCCTATACTATCCTGCTTTCTCTGTGGCTCTTTTACAGCGGAGCCATTTTTACAGAATTTCATGGTTTTTTTTCCATTTAAAAGTTTTTTATTGAGCACAACAGACAGGGCAGAAAAGTCCAACAACATACATTTGTTCATTAAAAATGGGGTAGTGAGTACAGCAATAAAAATATAGCAACCCCTAATAAGAGCCTAACGAATCGGTGGTTGTTAGTATAGCTCCATCCCCTCTATGTGGGACTGAGTACAGAAACAACAAAATACAACTTTGTTATTGCCACAAGTCAGGTGTACCCAAACAATTATTCAAGCCTGACAAAGAAGCTCTTCGTCATGGAGAATAGAAGGCAGAAGGGTAAGGATAGAAGGAGAGAACAGGATCAATAGAAATAAGAAGAGGAGGGAGTAGAGTTAGGGGAAGGAAAAAAAAAAAGGGGGGGGGGAGTTGGTTGTAAAAGCAGGTGGTTGTGAAATCATGAATCATGCACGGTTACAATTACTCTACCGAGGGGGTCACAAAGGTGTTATAGTCTTGAGAGAACTGGAACTCGTGCCAGTAGTGCCAGGTTTTGTAGAATTTTTCCTCTTTTCAATGTAATGCAGCCGTCAATTGTTCCCTGAGGTTTATTTCATTCACCACAGTTATCCATTGACCAATCGTTGGGGGTTCTGCACTTTTCCACATATTTTAGTGGCATTAAGGAGATGTATCATTAGGGACTTTTTATAACGATGCCTTGACATCGGGGTGAGGTGGAGTAAGTAATGCGCGGGGTCATCTGCTAGTGAAATGTCTGTCAGTCTGAAAATTACCCATCTGATATTGTCCCAGAAGGGGCGGACCCGAGGGCATGTCCAGAATACGTGTAGTAGTGTACCGTCAGATTGTTGACATCGCCAGCAGGTAGAGGGAACTGAAGGATAGATCTTATCTAGGAGAGTGGGTACTCTATACCAGCGCGTCAGCATCTTAATCCCAACCTCTTGAAACCTACTCTTGATTGAGGAGTGGTGAGCAAAAAACAAAATACATTCTCTCTGGTCTTTTGATAAGGCCCGATTCAGGTCGTTTTCCCACTTCAGTAGAAAGGGAGGTATGTAGCTATTTTGGGGCTCAATCAGCATCCTGTACATTAAGGACAGTAGATGGCGGAGGGGCAGGTTCTAGATATAACCTCTCAAAGTCAGATATGGAGTAGCTAGCGGAGGGCTCGAATTGTGAGGCGGTGAGAAAATGTCTAATCTGTGTTGCTCGCCATCTGTCCAGAGGGAGCGACAGCATTGCTTGACCATCGGTCCCCTTGAAGAAAGTCTTGAAGTCTATATCTGTTGGACACGAGGAATTCCCTGAACCTCCTACCCGATAGACTAGAAGAAAACTCCTGGGCTCCAATAACCGGTGACAAAGGTGAGGGGTCATTGTGACATATCCCAATTTTACTACTACCGCTAACGTAGTTCCAATCAATAAGCAAGAAGGAGACTTCCATCATGACAAGTGTAGAGTATGGTGGTCCCATCCCTTACGTATTTAGACCATAGAAGAAAAAAACCCCCTTAGATTGGGTATTGGGGTACATCACCCCTAGGAGAGTACATCTACCATTTTCATTTGCATATATTTTTTTATCTGATTTTGTATTGATTTTGTATGATGGAATGATTTTTTGCTTTGTATGTCATAGACGCCTGTACGTCTTTTTTAAGTATACTATTAAAATATATATTTTTTACCTCAAGAGTTGGTGGTCTGTCAAAGTTCCAATCTACGGGGTATTTTTTCTTCTATGGTCTAGTTCCAATCAATGGGTGGGATTTTAGGGGTACCAGCAAGGTAGAAGTTTGTCCACTTTGTTGTGGCAACGGGAAGGGGGACATTGCCTGTTCCACCCCCACCCACTCCTTCTCTGAGGCATGTTTGGTCCAGTCTAGGGCTCTGGTAAGATGGATCGCATAGTAATATTTAAATGGGTCTGGGAACCCTATACCACCCCGGTCTTTTGATAGGGACAGGGTGCGATGGGATAGTCTTTTAGATTTGTAGCCCCATAGGAAGTTCAAAAACTCCCCCCTGACCGAGCATAGAAAGTGGCTTGGAATCGCTTGGTAATGTTTGGAGGAGGAACAATAATTTTGGCACGACCGTCATTTTCAAAATACTATTCCTATCAAGCCAGGAGAAAGAGTTCTTGTGCCAACGTTGAAGATCTAGGCATAAGGAAGTGAGCCAGGGGTACAAATTTGCCTGAAAAACCTCAGACAATGAGGGAGTTAGATATACGCCCAGATATTTGATTTTGGGGCAGGCCCATGCGAAGGGAAAATTCTGTTGTATGTTCCTGAGGGTCTTCTCAGGTAAATTTATGTTCAAGGCTTCTGATTTGTGCACATTAATTTTATAATTAGATAGGGTAGAGTACATTCTAAGAGCTTGCAATAAATTGAGGATGGAAGTCTTGGGGCTTGTAATAAAGAATAATAAATCATCAGCGTAAGCTGTCACTTTGTGATGTGCATTGCCTGCGCCAATGCCTTTAATATTCTGATTTTCTCTAATGTGTGCTAGCAGGGGTTCTAGTACCAATATGAATATCAAGGGCAATAACGGACAGCCCTGCCTCATCCCATTGCTCAGAAAGAAGGGAGAGGAAATTGCTTCATTGGCCTGGACTGCTGCGGAGGGATGGGAATATACTGCCTCTATCCATTGACACATATGGGGTCCCAGGCCTAGGTATCTCAACGTGCGTTTCATAAAAAGCCAGTTGACCCTGTCTAATGCCCCTTACACACGGTCGGATTTTCCGACGGAAAATGTGTGATAGGACCTTGTTGTTGGAAATTCCGACCATGTGTAGGCTCCATCACACATTTTCCATCGGATTTTCTGACACACAAAGTTTGAGAGCAGGATATAAAATTTTCCGACAACAAAATCCGTTGTCGGAAATTCCGATCGTGTGTACACAAATCCGACGGACAAAGTGCCACGCATGCTCAGAATAAATAAAGAGATGAAAGCTATTGGCTACTGCCCCATTTATAGTCCCGAAGTACGTGTTTTACGTCACCGCGTTTAGAACGATCGGATTTTCCGACAACTTTGTGTGACCGTGTGTATGCAAGACAAGTTTGAGCCAACATCCGTCGGAAAAAATCCTAGGATTTTGTTGTCGGAATGTCCGAACAAAGTCCGACCGTGTGTACGGGGCATAAGGCTTTCTCTGCGTCAGCTGAAATCAGCAACATAGGAGTTTTCCTGGACCGGGCCAAGTGGATAAGGTTCAAGGCTCTACTCGTGTCGTCTCTGGCCTCTCTGGTTGGGACAAAACCAACTTGGTCATAGTGAACTAACTTGGGAACAAACGTTATCAGACGATTGGCTAAAATCTTGGTAAAAATCTTGAGATCTGTGTTCAACAACGATATTGGACGGTAATTCACGCAATCCGTCGCATCTCTACCCTCTTTTAGAATCAATACTATGTGGGCAAATAAGGAATGCCTAAGGAGTGGAGTCCCATCTAGGAGCTCATTGTAAGCCCGCAGAAAGCGCGGAACCAGGTGTGTGGCATATGTATGATAGTAAAGTAACGGAAATACGTCAGGACATGGCTTTTTTTCACGTTTCCATTCCCTGAATGGCTCTGAGGACTTCTGTATCTGTAATAGGGCCTTCCATTTCTTCCCTCTCCTGAGGAGTCAACGTGGGGACACCTGAGGAGAATAGATACTCGTCTATAATAGAGGTGTGGGCCGAAGAATTAGGTTCAGTACCCGTTGAGGGCAAATTGTAGAGTTTCCTGTAATAGCTGAGAAAGCAGTTGGCTATTTCCTGTGATTTATAGATTTTTTGGCCCG
Source organism: Aquarana catesbeiana (assembly GCF_042186555.1). Classification (NCBI taxonomy): domain Eukaryota; kingdom Metazoa; phylum Chordata; class Amphibia; order Anura; family Ranidae; genus Aquarana; species Aquarana catesbeiana. Next base: position 181,312,928 of record NC_133331.1, on the reverse strand, counting down.
AAGGGGCCTTCAGTGAGAAGATATAGGAATGTGTTGTGGTCTCACGTAACGCACGTGCCAGAGGTCTGCCCGGTTTACCACCAAATTCATAGAATTGTCTCCGCGAGTACATGAGCTTGGTTTTTGCTTTAACCATTAAAAGGGAGTTGAGAGCATCACGTACGTTTTGTAAATCGACGGCCACCTCACAAGCTAAAGATTGTTTATGTTGTCACTCCAAAGTTCCAATGCGCTCTAAGAGATATTTGAACTCACGTTGTCTGTCTTTCTTCACTTTAGCTCCCAATTTAATAAGGACTCCTCTAATTATGCATTTGTGAGCCTCCCATAGCATGCAGGGAGAGGACACAGTCACTTTGTTGGCTGCAAAATATGCTTTAATCTCTTCCTCTACTAATTTAGTATATTGGGGCTGTTGGATCAAACTCTCGTTCAACCGCCAAGACTCAGGTTGGTGGGCTCCACCCCCCCAGCATGAGAGACAAAAAGATTGGTGCGTGGTCAGAAAGGGTTCTCACTCCTATACTGCTGGATGTCACTAATGGAAGGGCCGATTGGTGCACTAGGAAATAGTCCAATCTTGAATAAGAGTTGTGAGGGGCAAGAAAAAGGTATAGTCTCCAGTGTCACTGTGTGCAATCCTCCAAGCATCTACCAGGTGAGCTGCCGCCAGGGCTTTAATCCGACTAAGGTCCGCATAAGACAGATGGGAGGACCCCGTGGAGGTGTCCAATAGGGGGTCCAAGGCTACGTTCAGGTCCCCCCTAGAATCATTCAATTTGTCCAAGCAGTCCTCCATAAAACCTACTTGGCCTATTGGGGGCGTAGATATTGACTAGGGTTACAACTTGCCCGAAAATGGAATCCTTCACAAAAAGGTATCGCCCCAGGTCGTCCCTGTACGTTGCAGACAGCACCCATGCTACATTTTTAGAAATAAGAGTACTGACCCCCCGAGATTTAGAGTCTGGAGAACAGCTGTGGTAAAAAAGGGGTACCTGGAGTTCCCGAACTTCGGGAGTTTTTAAACCTTAAAGTGTGTCTTCTCCGGAGTGTTCAGACCATGGGCATTCAGGGAGAGTAAGGTCACTTCCGGCATGGTAATGAACGAGGTACCATCTGCAAAAAAAAAAAAGGGGGGGAGAGTGATAAAGAACAAAGAAAGGGGAAAAAAGAGAGAAAGAGAAAGATACAGAGAATGAGAGTCTAGAGGGTTAGACCACCTGTCGGGAAGGTTCCCTCAAGTGTTGTAGCACAAATAAACAACAATGGATACACGAATACCAACTAATTATGGTAAACTCAAATCAAGTGTAAGGTCTCCACCCATAACTCAGATGGAGAACGGGCCTATGTGGGGGAGTAGTGTCAATCGTGGCGTGTCCGACACTACCGAAGGGCTACCCCAGACCAAGGTAACTAAAATATAGTTCACAGGAACCCTGAACAGAGAAAATTGGCCAAAACTGGCAATTAAGCCACTCCCTGCAAACTTAAAGGAGAGTCACATAGAGAAAACTGGCAACCCTATAATTTGGGGGCTAGCAGGATCTCCAGCCCAGGAGTACCAGCCGCCCATGGGAGAATGAATCTACGGTATACAAATGGGTTGCAGGTAGCAGCTCAATTTCGCCTCCTATTCGCAGACAACCAAATAAGGCTAAAAACCACAACCAAATAACAATTTAACAGTTTAGTATCCTCTATGATCCCCATGAGACCAGAATTCCGGGTGTAACCCCCAAACCTCTGAAAAACAGGACAGCCAACCAGAGGGACCAGAGCATAGGAGGAGACTACCCCGGCCTAGTCCAGTTAGGGTTGGGCCCAGGTATGGAAAACAGTACTCCCCAAGGTGTGTGGAGTTGGGTGTCAGGTAAGACATGTGCATGTCATTAGCTAGGTAAATGTCACAGCATCTCAGAGTACCCTAGCCCATAGGGTTAAACATAGTAAGGCGGGCATGAAAAAGCAGATTTCCATGCCTGAGGTGTACAGTCCTGTTGGCCGAGCAGTGGCAGATCATCCTGGGAAGCTCACAGGGGGCTTTGGAAGTTATCACATTTCTGGATCAGAAGTGTGGGATGCAATAGGAACAGTGCTTCTGGAACGGGCCCGTCTATTCCTCTGGGGCATTGGATTTGATGTTTGAGAAGTAGGATCTTCAAAAAGGACGTCTAGCCAGTTTGGGACAGGGATTGGTTCGGATCCCAAAAATGCAAAAAGCTCATTGAGTTGGTCCGGGGACCGTAAGGTAAACTGACAATTGTCTTTCTTTACTTGCAAATGGAATGAAAAGCCCCAGGTATAGGTGGCACTGACTTTGCATATAGCAGTTAGGAGGGGTCTGACAGCTCTGTGCATCCCAAGGGTAGCACGGGAGAGGTTGGGCAGGAGATGAACAGATGCACCATCAAAGTCAAGGGGACCCCTTTGCCAAGACTTCTGTAGGATCAGTTCCTTTACTTTATAGTAAATGGACACGACATAATACATCCCTCGGATGGCCATTAGCGGGAGATATACCTGGAGCAACTTTGTGAACTCTGTCGAGTTCCATTTCCGCCGCCGGTTCTCTAACGAGGTAGGTGTAGAAAATAGAAGTAATTGTTGCAGCAAGGTCTCCAGACACCGTGGCTTCTGGTAACCCTCAGATCCTAATGTTGTTTCTCCTGCTTCTGTTCTCGATATCTTCTGATCTTAGCCGGAGTTGAAGGAGTTGGGATCTATGCTGGGACACTGTATTTTCCAATGCGGGTCTCCTGTACTGTTTGATTGGAATCAAGGGTAGTAACTTTGTTGTTAGTGTGGGCAACTTGAGCCCAGAGATCCTCCTTCTCTCTCTTGAGGGAGGATTTGATCCATTGAGCCCAGTGATCCAGTTCCTGTCTGGTAGGGAGAGTGGCCAGACTGTGCTGTATTTGCCTAAGGGCTTCTAATGGGTTGTATCAGTTATAGTTTGCCTGTCTTCAGCCACGACAGGAGAGGGGGACATATTCAGGCATGGTGAGGGGATTGGAGAGCACTCTCTCCCATCAGTAGTAGGTGGATCAGTGTGACAGGCTCATGGAGGAGAGCAGCTCCATTCTGCACGGTTTACTGTCGGAGGGGATGGCGCCATGATGGCTGTGACTCCCTCCATGAGGTCTGAGGTCTCCGGAGCCTGTGCGGCAAAATAGCGAGTGATTGCCGCCACTGTGCTGCACCGCGCGATGCTCTGGGACCCCCTCCTTCTTGTCATCTGTCAGGTGTCCTCAAAAGGTAATTTTTCAGCCGTGGGGAAAGCCCTGTGTGTCGGGAGCACAGAATTTAGCGTCCGGACTCCGCCATGGCTAGCCACGCCCCACCTACAGAATTTCATGTTGATAATTGGACATATGCAATAGTGAATGCATAAGTTGGAAGACAACCATGTTTATATATCTTTGCATACTGGATTAGGATTTGCTTCTCTCTTATATGCATGAGCAATTGGGATGAGATCCCTGGAGAGGTATATTGTTGAAACAAGGAGTTTCCGGCGGAGCAGACATGCATTGTTAGAGCTCCACACCGCTGAGGAGAGAAGAGAAGGACAAAGCGGAGCCTGCAGACTCAAAAGGTATCCATTTGAACCTTTTTGCCCCAGGGAACAAACTGTGAAAGTTTGGGCAGGAAATATGGTACTGGGAGGAAACCGTGGCAGAAATAAAAATCACCTCACAAAGAGCTCACAGGCACTCACTGCAGCTGAAGCAGCTCCAGTCACCTCACAAGATACAGCATCAGGGCGCTCTCACAGACAGAAAATGTCACAGCAAGACTCTCCATTTGAGTCAGATACAGAACAAATCCTCTCACAAACTTCTCCACAAGCCTCCTCAGTATCCCCAGTAATATTATTACAATTTGAAAAGATGCTTCATAAGGCTTTAAAACAAACCTCAGACCAAATAACAAAAAGCCTAACCAAAGAAATAAGAGAGCTGGGAAACCGCACCGCAGCCTTAGAAATAAAAATGGATGAAATTGAAATTACAACCCAAGAAAATATAACAGAATTGGAACAATTAAAAAAAGAGAATTTAATACTTCAAACTAAGCTCGAAGATTACGAAAATAGAGCCAGACGTTCAAACTTGCGCATAAGGGGAATACCTGAAACTGTGACAGACCTGCAATCTACTATTACTGCTCTATTACAAGAACTAAAGCCAGATATCCCTATTGAACGTATAGAACTGGACAGAGTACACAGAGCCCTCACAGCCAAAAAGAAAGATGGACCCCCACGTGATATAATCACAAAATTTCATTATTACAGAACGAAAGAACAAATACTAATTGCTGCAAGAGAAAAAAAGGAACTTAATTTTCAAGGACACAATTATCAAATTTTTGCTGACCTATCCCAACTTACTATTACTAAAAGACGATCCATGAAACCCCAACTAATGGAACTGCAACGCCACAACATTATGTATCAATGGGGCTTCCCCTTTTCAGTCAGATTTAACTACCAAGGTACAATTTACAGAAGCAGATCAGCAGATGAACTACAACAAACCCTTTTAAAATTAAATCTGACAGAACCCACAAGCAGCAACACTCCCACACGCAGAAGAATGGCATCATCTTCACCTTCAGGCAGCACCCAGAAAATTTCAGAACAAAATGGGAATCATCATTCTCACAAAAGAGGCCGTTATGCCACATCATCCATGGACCAAGAAGATTCAATGGACTGACATCCTAATTCCTGATATCTCTTCATTTATTATACTAAGAGATGGTTCTCTATAAAAAACCTGTATTTATAACTGAATGTAACTGCATTCTGATAGTCACACACTGTGTGGGATCATGTTACATTCCAGTTATATTTCTTATTACTTCTGATTCATATAGCCTTAGAATATATAAGTGAAATAAGGAAATTCTTGTTCAGTTATATATTATCAGGTAATAACAATAGATTTATTACTTTTTAGGACAAAATATGTTCAATAATCCAGAAGTAAAGGAAGATTTTTCTTTCTTCTCTTAAAACAAATATATTATTACCTAACTAGTTCCTAGAATTATGTTTTTGTTTATTCTAATCTGAAGCAATACAACCTCAATTTTATGAGTTGACATATCTAAACAGTTACATATGAATAAAATATGTAATTGTTTACTCTAAAAGGGTTAAAATCCCAAAATAATTCAAACTATCTTCATCAATACCAAAGTTATTAACAGTACCTTTCTAACTGAATTATTTAGCCTAGGGCAAGACTAACCATATACAACCACCCTGGAATAAATAATTTCAACAAAAACTATATTCTGCACTCCAATTAATGAAACATCATTTTGATGTCTTTTGACTTTCTCTCCTGTAAGCGGAAGATCCGTGTACCCCCATTAGCCCTCCTCATTCTCCCAACCATATTATGTGGGAGTGTGACGAAGGCACTTATTCCCCTGAGAGAGATATTTATTCTCTTTCACGGGTAAATTGTGATTACTTGCAAAAAATAATTTATACAATGTATCATCTAATCTCATATGTTTTTTGTTTACTCTTTACTCCAGAATTCACTGGTTTCTTTTCTATCTATTCATCTCTTCAGTCCACACAGGTTGATCTGCGCAGTCAGCTCTGCATAACAAAAAGTAAGTCAAAACTATTTGATCTATTGCCATGGCACCACTGAATATACTTTCCCTGAATGTTCAGGGAATAAATGTCCCTCAAAAAAGGACCAAAGCCTTCCGTACTTTCCATAACAAGAAGGCTCACATAGTATGCCTCCAAGAAACACACTTCACCAAAGATTCTACTCCAAAATATATTTCTCCTTTTTATCAACAAATTTACACGGCTTCTGCCTGTACCAAGCAAAGGGGAACTCTAATTGCCTTTCACCGATCCACACCATTCACCTTATCATCAGAAATTAAAGACCCAGAAGGTAGATACCTGATACTCATGGGTTATATAATGGATACAGCAATCACGGTGATTTCCTACTACGCTCCTAACAAACAACCTACACCATTCCTCTCACATATATTACAAGTGATTAATACACACAAAATAGGAACAGTGATAATGTGTGGGGATTCGAACCAGGTCCTCCTCCCATTTCTAGATAAATCACCTTTTACACCATCCAAAATAACCTCTAGATTACCTTTTTCTCAACTTCTTTCCAAATACAATCTGGTAGATTCATGGAGAGAAAGTAACCCAATGAAAAAGAAATTCACTTATTTCTCGCACCCTCATCAAACCTTCACCAGAATAGATCATATTTTTCTAACAATAGGAATGATACCAGAAATTATTGCATCAGATATAATTCCGATTCCGTGGTCTGACCATAATGCAGTATACACTACTATAGCCTCAGCCATACCAAAAGCGCATGACCCAACGTGGTACTTACCGGACATAATGCTCAAACACCCACTACATCAGATGGCCATTGAACAAGCTTTAAAGGAATACATATCAATTAATAATACAACAGACATCTCCCCAATAACACTGTGGGAAGCTCATAAGCCTGTCTTGCGTGGTACAATACAAAGACAAATGGCACTATTTAAACGGGAACGCAAAAATCTAGCAAAAAAACTAGAAATCAATTTTAATGCAGCCTACATATCATTTTAAGATAATCCATCCCAGAGTACAAAATCTCATCTGGAAAAATCTAGATTGGAATACGATCTATTTCTCACTGAGTCAGTTGATAAATCCCTCAAACGCTCCAAACACAATTTCTACATGAATACAAACAAACCAGGTACATATTTGGCTCGGGCATTAAATTCAACTAACAAATCTTTCAAACCAATACGTTTGAAATTATCAAAAAATGTTTACACTTGTAATCCAGTTAAAATAGTCCATAAATTTCACTCACATCTCGCAACTTTATACAAGACAAACAATGAATTTAATCCTACAGAGGCTGAATCCTTCTTCTCAAAAATAACCTTACCTGAGTTATCTCAGAATCAAAAAAGCAGTTTGGATGAGCCTATAACTATAGATGAAGTTGCTAACGCCATAAAAGACCTAAAACTTAACAAAAGACCAGGCCCAGACGGCTACTCGGCTTTATACTATAAAACATTCTCAGAAATACTCTCTCCCATTCTCACTGAAACTTTTAACAAACTTCTAGATGGACATTCTTTTTGGCAAGAAACACTAATGTCAATTGTTTGTATGATCCCAAAACCCCTTTCTGATGATACTTCCTGTGTGAATTATCGGCCTATCTCTCTGTTAAACCTCGATATTAAATTATTAGCAAAAATAATAGCAAAACGCCTCAATAGCATTATAGGAAAATTAATACATAGAGATCAAGTAGGCTTCATGCCAAATAGACAGGCAGGCGATAATATCCGCAGGGCAGTGTTATTGGCACATATTGCTAAAAAACGGAAAATCCCTTTATGTTTTCTATCTCTCGATATTAAGAGGGCATTTGACACAGTATCCTGGCAATATATGCAATATTCATTACAAAAATGGGGTTTTGGACCCCACTTTTTAACATGGATCAAAGCATTATATAATAAACCCAAAGCCTATATAAAATATGCTGGATACAAATCTGAAGCCTTTAATATCGAAAGAGGTACCCGACAGGGTTGCCCATTATCTCCCTTATTATTTGCCCTTATACTCGAACCCATGGCCCAATACATCAGAACAAACCAAACTATAACTGGCATTGAAGTAGGAGGTATTACACACAAATTATGTATATTTGCAGACGATATATTACTTTTTCTATCATCACCACAGGTCTCTGGTCCGAACTTAATACCAGCTCTTGATGGATTTGCAGCCCTATCCGGCCTTATAATTAATCCTAAGAAATGCCTAGTGCTTAATATTTCACTCACAAACATGGAATTGATCCCGGCTAGGGCTGCACTCCCGTTCACATGGGCAGAAAAATCAATCCCATATCTTGGAATTCATTTAACAGCATCTCATTCTGACTTATTCTCAACCAATTATCCTCCTGTATTAAGACAGATCACAAATCTAGTAAAACAATGGTCGCAACTTCCTTTATCCTGGATAGGGAAGATAAATGCAATCAAAATGACTATTCTACCCAAATTGCTTTATCTATTCAGAGTCCTCCCTATTCCAATTCCTTCCTATTTTTTGAGAATAGTACAAAAAAGAGCAACTTCGTTTATATGGGGCTCTTCTAAACCACGTATACCTATACACACACTACATCTTCCCAAAAATAAAGGAGGCCTGGGATACCCTAATTTTACTAACTACTACAGAGCAGCACATTTGGCCAGTCTGTCCAAATACCATGCAAAACAGGAAATCCCATTATGGGTATTTATAGAGGCTTCAGAAAATGACCCTCTATTAATATCAAATTTATTATGGCTTGATCCGCTTTAAAATTCATAATCCCATAACTAAACACTTCTTATCTCTCTGGGATAAACTAAAAACCAAATATCAGTTACAATCTCCACACAATCCTCTCCTTTCTTTTATCAGAAATCCGGCCTTTTATCCGGCATGGATCTACCCAAATTCTTTTAAAGCTTGGACAACATCAGGCATTCAGACACTAAATGACTTCATAGCATCTAAATCATTCCTTTCATTCCCATCGCTTAGAGAAAAATATGATCTACCAAACTCTGAGATATTTAGATATCTCCAAATCAAAAATTTCTATACACCATTCCTAAAGGGGGATACACCATTATCCCAATTATCCATTTTTGAATCAATCTGTACAAAAGATCCATTTGCTAAAGGTACAATTTCATCACTTTATAATCAATTATATGGAGTAGCAAATCTTAATAGACCCTCTTACGTTCAGAGGTGGGAGGAGGACCTGGGACGAACTTTAGAAGACACGGACTGGTCTAACATATGGCTCACATCTAAGTCATCTTCACCCAACATCTTAGCACTGGAGACAAATTATAAAGTCCTAACTCGCTGGTACCTTGTACCCGCTAGAGTGGCAAAATATTCACCTAATACCTCAGCTCTTTGTTTTCGAGGATGCCCAGAAATAGGCACATATTTACACATATGGTGGACGTGCCCAGTAATCCAAACCTTCTGGAAGGAAGTCTTCGTGATTGCATCTAAAATATTTAAAAAAATAATACAACCAGATCCATATTTAACTTTACTTAATCTAAAACCGGAATGGTTAACACTCTCTCAATTCAAACTTATGATCCAACTAATAACGGCTGCAAAACAAACAGTGGCCAAGGCATGGAAATCTCCTACATTGGTACTAGCAGAAACAATTCACAGACTGAATAATACAATGTCCCATGCTAAGATGGTAGCCATCGATCAAAATCAAATTCCAAAATTTGAAAAACTTTGGCATCCTTGGATAAAACAACAGTTCCTGTCAAACTTCAATGACTCTGTCCTGTTGCCATGGTAACAGATTAAATGACTTACAGAGACACCCATTCTAAGGCTTCAAAGAGAACTAAAAAAAATAATAAACTGACGAGCGGGACAACCTTGTGGACCATACCTCTACCTTTCAACCCTTTTTCTTCTTTCTCTTTCCTTTTCTCCACCTTACGATTAAAGCTCATTATCAGAATTTATTTGACCTATATACACTCTACTTGTAAACAATATGTATAGTAGGTATAAATCATTTAAATACCTACAAAAGTAACTAAGGAAATGATATATATCTTTAATTTAGGTTTACGTGAACCCAATGTTTAATATTTGAAATTTCATGATATTTAACTATATAAACCCTTGTAAAACAAGAGCTTACTTTATAGATCCTTGTAAACTTACTTTATGTATCTTTATAACATTGTATACTCAATAAACTTCTTTTGACAAGGAAACAAGGAGTTTCCTATACTACATGCCTAACGGTCACTTTGTGGCTGAAGTTATCTGGTGAGCAGGGATGAGCCGAACACCCCCCCGGTTCGGTTCACACCAGAACCTGCGAACGGACCGAAAATTTGCACGAACGTTAGAACCCCATTGACGTCTATGGGACCCGAACGTTCAAAATAAAAAGTGCTCATTTTAAAGGCTAATTTGCATGGTATTGTCCTAAAAAGGGTTTGGGGACCCGGGTCCTGCCCCAGGGGACATGTATCAATGCAAAAAAAAACTTTTAAAAAGGGACGTTTTTTCGGGAGCAGTGGTTTTAATGATACTTAAAGTAAAAAAAAAAAAAAGTGAAATATTCCTTTAAATATCGTACCTGGGGGGTGTCTATAGTATGCCTGTAAAGTGGCGCGTGTTTCCCGTGCTTAGAACAGTCCCTGCACAAAATTACATTTTTAAAGAAAAAAAGTCATTTAAAACTGCTTGAGGCTTTAATGTAATGTCGGGTCCTGGCAATATGGATGAAAATCAGTGAGACAAACGGCATGGGTACCCCCCAGTCCATTACCAGGCCATTTGGGTCTTGTATGGATATTAAGTGGAACCCCGCACCCAAATTAAAAAGAGGAAACAGCAGTATACAGGCTCTGTACTCTGAACAGCAGTATACAGGTGGTGCAAACAAGACAGGGACTGTAGGTTTGTTGTTAAGTAGAATCTGTTTGTAATTTTGAACTGGTACATTTTTAACGTGTTTAGTTCCAGCCAAAAAATCTATTTTAAGCTTTTTGGAAAACATAGGGAAGGGTTATCACCCCTGTGACATTTGTTTTGCTGTCTGTGCTCCTCTTCAGAAGATTTCACCTCACTTTTTGTCCCAATTTTGAACATTTGTGTTTTTTTTGTGAAACAAGGATTGATGATAAAGCATCAGTGGAAAGGAGAAATGTTTTTCCCATATTAACTCTTACAGGAGAGAATTTCCCTTCCTAGGGGTAGATTTAATCTCACTTCCTGTTGTCTCCTTATGTTTGCAAGTAGGAGTCATTTGTATGTTGGATGTTTGAAAGTAGGGGCCTGCCCTATATACTCAACAGAAATTTGGGCCTTAGGTGTTGTGGCCACAACACTGTAAGCCCTCACAGGGCCCTGCTGTGAAATATTAGATCAAGAATTGTAATTACATGCCTCTGTTGAACAGGGGCAGAAAAATTGGGCCTTAGGCACTGGTGCTGGTGCCACAACACTGCAACCCCTCACAGATACTCTAGTTGGAACGCAGGAACGAGCCCTGCTGCAAAGTATTGCATCAAAATTTTTAATTACACGCCCCTGTTAAACAGGGGCAGAAAAATTGGGCCTTAGGCACTGGTGCTGATGCCACAACACTGCAACCCCTCACAGATACTCTAGTTGGAACGCAGGAACGAGCCCTGCTGCAAAGTATTTCATCAAAAATTGTAATTACATGCCCCTGTTAAACAGGGGCTGAAAAATTTGGCCGTAGGCACTGGTGCAGGTGCCAAAACACTGCAACCCCTCACAGATACTCTAGTTGGAACGCAGGAACGAGCCCTGCTGCAAAGTATTGCATCAAAAATTGTAATTACATGCCCCTGTTAAACAGGGGCTGAAAAATTGGGCCTTAGGCACTGGTGGCGGCGCCCAGAACCAAAAATGTTCTTACAAGCTATCAGCGTGATCATTGAGGAGGAAGAGGATAATTACTCCGGATAGTCACTCAGCATCAGCATAGGCAGTCTTTGAAGGGATCTGAGATTTCAAAAAAAATTATTCGGTTACATCAGCATCAGGTGCTTGGTAGCTGGTGGTGATCCAAGACTGATTCATTTTTATGAAGGCCACTCGATCGACCGAGTCGGTGGACAGACGCACCCTGTGATCGGTTACAAAGCCTCCAGCAGCACTGAATGTGCGTTCTGAAAGAACGCTGGATGCAGGACAGGCCAGTAGCTCAATTGCATACTGTGCAAGCTCTGGCCAGTGATCCATCCTCAAGACCCAGTAACCCAGAGGATTTTCGGTGGGAAAGGTGTCCAAGTCAGATCTTGCCCCTAGGTATTCCTGCACCATGTAAAACAGACGCTGGCGATGGTTGCTGGAGCTGATCATACCTTGGGGCTGCAGACTAAAAAATTGTCTGAACGCATCAGTCAGACGGCCACCTTCTCCACCGCTCCTTCTTTGACTGACCGAAGCCTCAGCAACACGTTGTCCAGAAACAGGAGTTTGTAACCTCCCAGTCTCTGGGAACATGTTGCACAGACCTTTCTGCAAGGCCTCCCGAAGATGTTTTATTCTCTGCTCCCTCTGTGATGGCAAGATAAGGTCCACAACCTTACCCTTGTAACGTGGATCAAGGAGGGTTGCCAGCCAGTATTGGTCCTTCTCCTTGATACCACGAATACGAGGATCCTTACGCAGGCTTTGCAGGATCAGGGAGGCCATGCAGCGTAGGTTTGTTAAGGCATTCGGTCCAGAGTCCTCTGGGTCACTAAGGACGACATGGTCCGCAGCCACCTCCTCCCAGCCACGTACAAGTCCATGTGTTTCTTGGGACTGATCCCTTAAAGACTGCTGCTGATGCTGAGTGCCAGGCTCTACCTCCATACTGACGCAATCCTCCTCCTCCACCTCCTCTTCCTGTGTGATCGGCGGGCACGCAGGAACACTGTCTGGATAAAGGGGGCCTTGAGAGCTAAGGAAGTCCTCCTCTTCCTGCCTCTGTTCTGCCTCAAGTGCCCTGTCCATTATTCGACGCAGCATGTGCTCCGACAGGTGGACAAGGGGGACAGTGTCACTGATGCATGCACTGTCACTGCTCACCATCCTCGTGGAGCACCATCCAGACCGATATGGCCTCATGCATGAACAGATTTAATAGAGATATTCAGGCAATGGGGGACAGGGTGGATCACATGGAAGTTAAAATGGGAGAGTATGCTCACACCATGAACGATCTGGTCGATGCTTATGAAGAAAAAGAAGGGGAAAAGGACTGGATCAAAGCAAAATTGGCTGATTTGGAAGTTAGGTCGAGAAGGAATAACTTGAAAATAAGAGGGATACCAGAATCGGTACACCAAACAGACCTACGCTCCTACGCAGCGACTTTATTCAAAAATCTTATACCAGGCCTCACTGACTTAGATGTCACAATAGACAGGATTCATCGTCTACCCAAGCCATCTCACTTACCTGACCACATTCCAAGAGATGTGCTCCTACGCCTACATTTCTTCCATGTAAAAGAAAATCAAATGTCATATATGAGAAAACAGGAGCAAATACCATCAACCTATCAGAATTTACAATTCTTTGCCGACCTCTCGCAATACACACTTCAAAAAAGGAAAAATCTGAACACAGTAACGAAAGTATTGAGGAACCATAAAATTCCTTACAGATGGGGATACCCAACCAAAATCACTGTGACCAGAGAAAATCGCACATACGTGATATCTTCCATGGATAAAGGACTTACAATTTTGGGAGAATGGAGCATACTCCTAGAATCAGATGAGGTCAACCCTACTACCAGTACACCACGCCAAATTGACGGCAAGTGGAAAGAAGTTACTGCTAAAAATGCAAAATCTCACGTATAACTTTAAGAGGAAGGTCTTCTTTTTCTTTTTTTTCTTTTAGCTCCCTAATCCCTGGGGGGGCGAAGTTAGGGAATTTTAGGCTGAACTAAATTCCCCCAACACCACTTAGCAGCAAACCGCTACCTATAGGTGCTTTGCCCCAGTTCCACTCTTTGCACCATGTTAAGTGCCCTACACTTGCTTTACCCACTTTATTGTTTTCCTTGTTTTCTTTTTTTAATTTTTCTTGTTTGTTTTTTGGGATATCGAAGGATTCAGAACACTGGAAGGAACATTCCACCAAGCTTCAACTACAACTACGTTCACCCAAGGAAAAGCTTCTCCTCAACCACTATATGAAGGTATGGACAACACTCATACTGTACGCCATGACTACACTACAAAGCTGACATGTGATAAATATAAGGCATCAACTCGGTCAAAGGATCCATGTAAAATCCTAGCAAGCACAATCCCTGTTAAACATGACACTTAACATCCTATCCATTAAACTCCTTTTGGAGGTCTACCAGCCGAGCACTGGCATTATATGACTGGCAGAAATGCACACAGACTTTCCTGGCCTGCCTCAGGACATCCTGTAAGTACCTGCCCAAGAACCGCTGCACCACCAAGTTAAGGACGTGAGCCAAAAAGGGCACATTGGTCATTTGTCCCTGTCGAAGGGTGGAGAGGAGGTTGGTGCCATTGTCGCAAACCACCATTCCTGCCTTAAGTTGGCATGGCGTCAACCACCTCTGAACCTGCCCCTGCAGAGCTGACAGAGCCTCTGCCCCAGTGTGGCTCCTGTCCCCCAAGCACACCAGCTCAAGCACCGCATGGCATCTTTTGGCCTGCATACTTGCGTAGCCCCTTGAACGGCTACGGAGCACCGCTGGTTCCGAGGACAAAGCACAGGAACAGGCCATGAAGGAAGAAGGAAGAGGGGGTGAAGGAGAGAGGTGTGTCACAATCATTAGTAGTGGCATTTTGGAGGCGTGGTGGCGGAACAACCTCCAACACTACTGCACCTTGTCCTGCATCCTTCCCAGCTGCTAGCAGAGTCAACCAATGCGCGGTGAAACTTAGGTAACGTCCCTGTCCATGCCTACTGGACCATGAGTCAGCGGTAATATGCACCTTACCACTGGCCGCCCTGTCCAGTGAGGCATGGACTTTGCCTTCCACATGCCGGTAGAGAGCCGGAATCACCTTCCATGAGAAAAAGTGGCATTTGGGTACCTGCCACTGAGGAACCGCACATTCCACAAACTCGCGGAAGGGGGCAGAGTCTACCAACTGAAAAGGCAGCAGTTGAAGTGCTAGCAATTTTGCCAAGCTAGCATTCAACCGCCGGGCATGTGGATGGCTGGGAGCGAACTTCTTTCGGCAGTGCAGCAGCTGGGGCAGGGAGATTTGCCTGGTACAATCTGTATGTGTACCGAAAGCAGATTGCCCACAAGTACTTGGCTTTGACACACCTAATTCTACACCTTCATTCCTCTCAGTGTAGGTCTCAGAAAGGACTGAAGGTATAGTGGGGTTGGAGATCTCAGCTGATGAGGAGCAAGGAGAGGTCCTCTTTGTTCTTTGGTGTGGGTCTTTTAGATACGCTTGCCAACGAACTGCATGGCAGGTCAACATATGTCTGGTCAAGCATGTGGTGCCCAAACGGGAGATGGTTTGGTCACGCGAGATACGCTTGAGACATATGTTGCAAATAGCAGTGGTGCGATTTGATGCACTCGTCTCAAAAAAGGCCCACACCAAAGAACTTTTGGAATAACGTGCGGAGACAGCAGCTCCCTGCACATGCTGAGCTTTGGGGTGTGATGCAGTCAGTGTGCTGCCCTTAGGCTGGCCCCTGGAGGGCATCCTGCCTCATTGGTGATGTGCCTCCTCCTCCTCCTCTCTCCTATCAGGCACCCACGTTGAGTCAGTGACCTCATCATCCCCTCCCTCCTCACACTGGAGCAAACCTGGCAGTATGCTGCAGCAGGGGGAGCAATACTGCCAGATTGCTATCCTTCTTGGGCACCCCCTCTGTCCGTGCTCACATTACTGCCTTCATCTAGCTCAGTATCATCATCAGAGCCTTCTAAACGTTGGGCATCCTCCTTGAGCATGTACCTAACACTGTGGTCAAACAGTTCGAGGGACTCCTCAGGAGGACATGGTGGGGCTAGGGAAGGAGTCACTGATGCCATTGAGCCGAGGGAAGAGGCCGCGTTGGCAGCTGCTTTGCCAGACAAAGTACCCTGAGCATGGGTGAGAGAGGATGAGGAGGATGAGGACGGCTTGGTCATCCACTCAACCAAGTCTTCTGCATGTTGCGGCTCAACACGGACAGCTGCCGAAAAAAAGGCCAAGCGTGTCCCACGGCCACGTGCTGATGAGGATGCACCGATACTTCAGCTAGCAAAATCAACTGCCTGCCTGTAGTATGAGAACACCACCAACCTTCTACAGGTAGCTTTAGCTGAACACTGTGCAGAGGTCGCACTACACTAACGTATAAATACTTTAGCTGCCTGCAGTAGTGATAGGATCAGAAAAACACCACGAACTTTCTACAGGTAGCTTTAGCTGAACACTGTGCAAAGGTCGCACTACACTAACTTGTAACTTTAGCTGAACACTGTTCAGAGGACGCACTACACCAACTTGTAGTTTTAGCTGAACACTGTGACGAGGACGCACTACAATAGCTTGTAGCTTTAGCTGAACACTGTGAGGAGGACGCACTACACTAACTTGTAGCTTTAGCTGAACACCGTGCAGAGGTCACACTAAACTAACCTGTGGCTTTAGCTGAACACTGTGAGGAGGACGCACTACAATAACTTGTATCTTTAGCTGAACACTGTGAGGTGGATGCACTACACTAACTTGTAGCTTTAGATGAACACTGTTCAGAGGTCACACTAAACTAACCTGTAGCATTAGCTGAACACTGTGAGCATTACACACTACACTAACTTGTAGCTTTAGCTGAACACTGTGAGGAGGACGCACTACAATAACTTGTAGCTTTAGATGAACACTGTTCAGAGCATGCACTACACTAACTTGTAGCTTTAGCTGAACACTGTGCAGAGGTCGCACTAAAATAACTTGTAGCTTTAGCTGAACACTGTGCAGAGGTCGCACTACACTAACTTGTAGTTTTAGCTGAGCACTGTGAGGAGGACGCACTACACTGACTTGTAGCTTTAGCTGAACACTGTGAGGAGGACGCACTACCCTAACTTGTAGCTTTAGCTGAACACTGTGCACTACACTAACTTGCAGTTTTAGCTGAACACTGTGAGGAGGACGCACTACACTAACTTGTAGCTTATTTAGCTGCCTGCTGTAGTGATAGGATCAGGAAAACACCACCAACCTTCTACAGGTAGCTTTAGGTGAACACAGTGCAGAGCTCGCACTACACTAACTTGTAGTTTTAGCTGAACACTGTGAGGAGGATGCACTATGCTAACTTGTAGCTTTAGCTGAACACTGTTCAGAGGACGCACTACACTAACTTGTAGTTTTAGCTGAACACTGTGAGGAGGACGCACTACACTAACTTGTAGCTTTAGCTGAACACTGTGCAGAGGTCGCACTACACTAACTTGTAGCTTTAGCTGAACACTGTGAGGAGGATGCAATACACTAACTTGTAGCTTTAGCTGAACACTGTGAGGAGGATGCACTACCCTAACTTGTAGCTTTAGCTGAACACTGTGCACTACACTAACTTGTAGTTTTAGCTGAACACTGTGAGGAGGACGCACTACACTAACTTGTAGCTTATTTAGCTTCCTGCGGTAGTGATAGGATCAGGAAAACACCACCAACCTTCTACAGGTAGCTTTAGGTGAACACAGTGCAGAGCTCGCAAAAAAATAACTTGTAGCTTATTTAGCTGCCTGCGGTAGTGATAGGATCAGGAAAACACCACCAACCTTCTACAGGTAGCTTTAGGTGAACACTGTGCAGAGCTCGCACTACACTAACTTGTAGTTTTAGCTGAACACTGTGAGGAGGATGCACTACACTAACTTGTAGCTTTAGCTGAACACTGTTCAGAGGACGCACTACACTAACTTGTAGCTTTAGCTGAACACTGTGAGGAGGACGCACTACACTAACTTGTAGCTTTAGCTGAACACTGTGAGGAGGATGCTCTACCCTAACTTGTAGCTTTAGCTGAACACTGTACAGTGGTCACACTAAACTAACTTGTAGCTTTAGCTGAACACTGTGAGGAGGAAGCACTACACTAACTGTAAATAGTCTAGTTGCCTGACTGTGGTACTAATAGGATCAAAAGAACACCAGCAATTTTCTTCAGGTAGCTGTAAATACTGTAACAAGACAAGCCTGCCTGTCAGTAGGAAGATAACAGGAACGGATCTAGCTAAACTGAATACAGTGTGTATATATATATATATATATATATATATATATATATATATATATATATATATATATATATACACACACACAACACCTGGGATGCATATATATACACACAATACACTGTAAGTGCAGCTAACTCACTGAGTGTCCTGCCTAATCTATCTAACTTAAATCAAATGGCACTGTCTCTCTGTCTAGCTCTTTCAACGCCGGAACACACACTACACAGGGCCGCCGTGCAGGAGGCCTTATATAGTGTGGGGCGTGTACTAAATCCCCTGAGCCATAATTTGCCAAACCTCCTTGGCTTTGCCCAATTACGGCTCTCTGTTCAGACGGTGCTGTGATTGGCCAAGCATGCGGGTCATAGTGCATGCTTGGCCAATCATCAGCCAGCAATGCACTGCAATGCCGCAGTGAATTATGGGCCGTGACGCGCCACACGAATTTGGTGTGAACGGCCCATATCGTTCGCAATTCGGGCGAACAGATGAACAGACGATGTTTGAGTCGAACATGGGTTCGACTCGAACATGAAGCTCATCCCTACTGGTCAGCGCATTTCATTATCACTTCGGGTGAGGCACCATTGTATTTGAAAATTCGAAGCACACTGCACTTTAGGAGCACGGTGTTGGATTTTTGATCACAGCATTATGTTATGGACTTTTGAATTAATTTAATAATTGTGCACTTTAATTATTGCCTAAAATTATATGAATGTTTTCACTTGTAAGGTACGTAAAATTTTTCCGCCCTTCAGTATAATTTTTTATAGACTCCATGCTGACCGCAGAAGATGCCTGCCTACACCTTCCTACCAGGTTAGGGACAGGGTCTGGCTGTCATCTCGCAACCTCTGACTTCGTGTTCGCATTAGACCTTCCTTCTAATATGCGTATCTCAAATGTATTCCATGTCTCCTTATTAAAACCTTTGGTCTGCAACCGCTTTACCACCTCGGTATCTCGTCCTCACCCTGTACAGGTTGTGAACCATGAGGAGTATGAAGTACAGTTCATTTTTGACTCCCGTAGGTTCCGTGGGCGCATTCAGTACCTGGTGCATTGGAAAGGGTACGGTCTGGAGGAACGCTCTTGGGTCTCATCCTCCTCCGTGATTTCCATAGATGTTTTCCCCTCAAGCCTGGTGGTCCTCTGAGGGGGAGGGGTCATTGATGAGGGGGTACTGTCAGGGCTGGGCTCAGCCCTGCTCCCTTCCTTCTCTGAGCTGACCACTCAGCTGTTGGCTAATTGCCAGCTCCTATCTCTCCACAGTGACTCACCTGTTGATGACATCCTGCTCGTCAGTCCTGCCTACTTAAGCCGTCCAGCCCAGATGATCTCTGCCTTCGCCTTGGTCACATCTCTAGAGATGGTCACATCTTTAGAGACGCTCTCCTGTGTTCTTGTTAAAGACTTGCGTGGCTGACATTCCTTCTGGCTCCAGATCCTGCTTGCTGTTTTACTACGCTCATCTCTGGCTCCCTGATGTTTTGGCTTGTCTGACTCTCTGTTCCAGCTCCTGAACTCTGGCTAGGTTTTGACTACGTTTACTCTGTTTACCTTTTTTATTATTATTAAACAAGTGAGATTTAACTGTACTTCTGTCTCATTTCTGACAGTAGCATGGACAATTAAATCAAAGTGAAACTAGCAACCTACAAATGACACACATTGACAACATCAAAAATATTTCTGGGAAAAATATCCCCCCCCAAAAATTAAATACAAAACAAAAGTAAAAAATGCTTGCTTGAGAACACATTTGTTTTGCAAAGACATAAACAAAACACGAACAGAAAATACATGTGTTACAAACTCTATAAGGACACCCAAATGTACTCTCTTGCCACAAACACAATCAAGCAATCTAGCCTCTTTTCAGGGCAAGGTAAAGAATGCTATCTGCAAGCTTTATATAACATAGGTTTGTGTGCTAATGAGGCAATTGAAAACACATGCACAGTCCATGAAACACACACGGAAAAAAATGGAAAATTGAATACTTACCTTTCCATAATTTTCCTTTCCTGGTGCCTATCCATGGCAGCATACACATGGTTGCTCCACCCACAACCAACCCACAGGACCACTTTAACTCTATAAAAGAAAGAGTCCCCCCCCACACGTCATTCTTGTAACTAGTCTCAAATAATGCAGATTATGGCAAGGGAGGGCGTAGGCTGCCATGGATGGGCACCAGGTAAGGAAAATTACGGAAAGTAAGTATTCAATTTTCCGTTTTCCTGGTGCCTCCATGGCAGCATACACATGGTAAATAACTTGCTCATAGGGAAGGTTGCTGCAAAAGAGAGACCTGTGCTAAAGCCACCCAAGAAGATGCTATCCCCAAGTCGAGTGGGCATTGATTGCTCCTGGAACCGGAAGACCACTAGCCCGATAAGCCTTCTGAATCAGACATACAATCCAGCTTCTTATAGTTCTTTTGGATGCTGCCAACCCTTTCCTGACTCTGGAATAACAAATAGGCATTGGTCTTTGCGGAAAGACTGTTAGCTCAATGTACCGGTGAAGCGTCTTTGCAACGTCTAGCTCATGTAATCTTGACGTAGCTGGGTCTTCTTCAAAAGCTATGAGGAACTGCTCTCTGAAATCATTCTATCAAAGGGTTAAGTCTGTCTATTAAGGCTGAAAAGACCGAGGGTACAAGACGTGGAGAAGGTAATATCTCCTGACTCGGTTAATTCTTTCCTTTTTTTTTTTGCCTATCAGTTCATCCCAACACATGGGTGTAACCCACCCTGACTCTTATGCCTTCATCAGTGATACCCCCGGATCCACTCTGCAGGAGAGACCATGTCTTCACCACTAGATCCCCCCCTGCCTGACTTCACTCCACTCCACCCCACCCCCCTTTTTTTTTTTCCTATGTTATTACCATTTGAACTGGTATAGTATTGGACAGAGGTCGGAGCGTAAGGTCCCTTTTGGATTTTTAAGCTCTGAGGTTGACTCGCAGGACTTTAATGCCCTGCAAAAGAAAGGTATCGCCACCACAAGATTACCTTCAGAGTAAAACTTGCCCAGCTTTTGCTACTTATCGATGTAACCGGATGGCGGTCCGTCAATCGGAATGTACTTCCTAAATATACACCCGACCTATTAAACTTTTGAATAATCCCCTATAAATCAAATTCTTTACAACCCAATTTCGCTGAATGAGAGTTCGAGCGCAGATTACCCCTGCTAGTCACCCCACGGGGAGAGGACCACCAGATGCCATGAACAATATAAGAGAATCGCTTCTACTAAACTTATTTATGGTATAAACTTGTCAAACATATGACATCTGTAAAGCACAGATACGTTTTCTAATTTTTTTTCGAACATTCTAATGGGGATTGATTGAGTACAAGACTCCATAGCTAACATGGGTTATCCAACATAAATTGGACCCCAAAATGAAATTATCCTAGGGCTGAAAAAAAAATGTTTACAAATGCCTATTGGAATGTTACTTATCGTGTGTAGAGAACTGGGCCGGTTGCCAGGCTACATATCACTTATTTCCTATTGCCCAAGACTCCTAGGGTCTGTCGCCTACATGATATGTTCAGGTAGATATCCTCGGAAATACCCTTTTGACTAGAAGCACTATGATCTCCGTACAGGCGCAAATCTACTTGAACTATGTCATTGAGTGTGGTTCCCATACATGTCATTTACCGTTATCCAGGGAAACTACACATAATACGATATACAGTTTCCCTTCACTAAGGGACGTACACGCCACGTGCTACCCAGCTACCAAGCACAACAGCTTCCATCTGGAATAACTCAGACCCCACCTCCTCCCACTTCTATTTCCACCTGACATATGAAAGTTCACAGCTGGGATACCGGATGCCACACACCTAAGACTAAAGGTTTACTGCTAGGTCTCCAATAGTATTATTTTTCACTAAAAAGATCACTACACCAGATATTGGGTATGTTTTCTTTGTTCCATTTGTTCATGCCTGGTGTTTACAGCACAATTTACTTAAAGGTTATTATGACTAACGATTACTGTTCTGATGGGTTAAATTGTCTTACATGGATATCGCTTAAAGTTTACATGGGTTCCAAGTTCATGCTAATAAGTGGCATGAGCTTGTGACCTACTTGCATCCCCACCGTATCCAGCTCCTCTCCCCTCAGTGGTTTCCAGTAGTACCTCAGCAAATCTACATTTGTATCATCACACATTGCCACTGAACCGTTCCGGCTACATCTTAGCATAGGTGAATACACCATTCGGACAGGCGAGCAGGCTCTCGCTAGTCGCCGGATTTGTTCTCGTGTTTCCACAAATCCATCTCCTGGTCTCTTTTTATGGATACCCATACACTTCAATCCCCTTTTTTTCACCAGCTGCCCTTTTTCCTTCCTTCCTCAACCTGCCTGGACCCACCTTACTCCACTGACCGTCTCTCTCTTTCACATTCTTCATCCTCCGACAAGGCCATATCTGCATTGATCAAACACACCTGACGCATTAGAGTCGAAGACAGTATACTCCCCCCCACAATGTCATGTCTATCTAATGAAAAAGACATACCATCCATTAAAATTATCTCCCTAAATGCACATGGCCTTAACATCTCAGAAAAAAATGCTCCCAAGTTCTTTTCTCTATGCACAAAAATAGGGCTGACATTGTTTTCCTACAGGAAACACATTTTAAAACAGACTCCATCCCAAAACTTTCAAATGCCCGATACCCAACCTCCATACATGCAACCAACTTTGATTCCAGATCTAAGGGGGTCTCCATATTCTTTGCCAGACACTGCCCTTTTCAAATCGCAGACACCTGCTTAGATAGGGAAGGACATTACATCTTTGTAAAAGGCTCTCTACACGGTAAACTCATTACCCTAGCAAATAGCTATGCACCAAACACAAAACAATTCCCTTTCTTCAGAACACTACAATTGCTTGCAACCTTACAGGAAGGTCTCCTAATCCTTGGTGGAGACTTTAACATCCCCCTTAACCCCCTGCATGACACTTCGACTGGAACGTTCTCTATGCCAGTGATCATCAATCCTGTCCTCAGGCCATGTTTGCAAGATAACTGAAATACAGCACAGGTGATATCATTTGCTGCTCAGTGATTGCAGTATTCCAGCCTGCATCTCCCCAAGCATATCACCGATGCTGAGATGGGAAGTACACAAATGTACCATTCAGGGAGAATTAATTGCAATCTCTGCAAAACACAGAAGAGCAAGACAACTACATATTAAAAACCTAGCAGCTCGAGTTCACAAGTTAGAAAGGGCACATAAATCCACCCATGCGGCATCCTCCTTTCAAGACCTTGTTCAAACCAGAGTAGACTTCTTGGAGTAACCTAACAAAAAACAAAATGCAATTATATCTTAACTCAAAAAATATTTTACGAATACGGAAACAAATCCAGAAAGATCTTGGCAAGAGCTCTCCGATCAAAAAAAGCCTCACTCCCTCACGGATTCTCCGGGACCCGAAACAGTATCTAACAATGAGATAGCGGCTCAGTTTGTGCACTATTACACGCATCTTAATAATCTTAACCCAGTTGACTCTCAAACCGAAGATTCTGCCAGAACACAAATGATTAGGGATGTCCTGATGAAATATAGCTCCAAACCCCTGTCCGATTTAGAAGCAAAAGCTCTAGATCACCCTGTCTTCTGAGGAAGTTGATACAGTACTCAAGCAATTGAAAGCCGGAAAGAGCCCTGGCCCACATGGTCTGATGACCTTAATAAACTTGATAAAACCTTTCAAGATACGCTCAAACCACACTTTCTAAAAGCATTTAACTCCCTTTCACCCGATAGTTCTCCACCCCGAGATCTCCTAACGGCACACATAACAGTAATCCCAAAACTGAACAAAGACCCTTCACTAGTCACTAACTAACTATCGACCAATTTCCCTAATAAATGTGGATCTCAAAATTTATGCCAAAATCCTGGCTAGATGTCTCTTACCTTTATTGCACAAACTTATCTCGCTAGATCAATTGGGCTTTATACCGGGCAGAGAGGCGAGAGACAACAATATAAAGGCCATTAATATTCACAAATAACTGACATTTAAACACCACTGAGGATTTTTTTTTTATCCCTAGACGCAGAGAAGGCATTCGATAGAGTGGCCTGGGACTATATGTCGGAAGCCCTCCAAGTGATGGGCATACGTGACCATATTCTACAATTTATTCTGGCACTCTACTCTTCCCGAATCGCCAAGGTCCGAATCAATGGCTACCTTTCTAATGCCTTCTCGATATCAAACGGTACGCGGCAGGGTTGCCCGCTATCCCTGTTAATTTCCGTCCTTACCCTGAAACCACTACTTCAACACCTTAGGTCATTCCAGATATTAAAGGAGTCTCAATCTCCGAGAATACTTAAAAATTAGCCGCATTCGCAGACGACATCCTTTTATTCCTAACTGAGCCACATATTACGCTTCCCAACCTACTCAAAGACTTTGCCACGTTTAACACCCTTACTAACCTACAAATAAACTTCTCAAAGTCGGAAGCTCTGAATATATCCCTACAGAAAGAGATACTTGCACATTGCCAAGCAAACTTCCTATTCTGATGGAGTCGCAAATCGATCACCTACCTTGGAATCCAATTACCCTCTAAAATCTCTGATCTGTATGCTAAAAACTACCTTCCAATTCTCCACAACATTAAAAATGATTTGAAGTCATGGTCTGCGGGCCTCTTCTCATGGTTTAGCAGAGTGTCAATAATCAAAATGAAAATCCTCCCAAGAATACTTTACATAAGGCAAACGGTGCCCATAAGACTACCACCGACCCTTTATGCATCTTACCGTGGAGCCTGCACAGAATTTGTTTGGGGCAAATTCCACCCTAGATTAAGCTTTGGAAGGGTAACTCTACCCAAGTCAACAGGAGGTATAAGCTTTCCAGATATTGCCAAATATCACTGGGCCTGTCAATTAGCCAGAATAGTAGATTGGAACATGCACTCCCACACTAAAGCAAGGATAACAATCGAACATCGTTCTCCTCTATACCACTACAACAACTGCCATGGACCACCACAATAAACATATGACCAGATTGTAAACAACACCCTTTAATTAGCAATAAGCTACATGTTTTTAAGACAGTTTGTTGTAAGTTCAAAATATCCTCATCTCCAGGCCCCTTGATGCCCATCCGTAACAATCCGGACTTTCCACCAGGTCTAACTGGCCCCATTCTCTCAGAGCTCTGGCCTCACATCGCCATGCGAGTGGATCTCTTTTTCTCAGGGACCCCCTTCCTAACCCTACCCGCATTTTTGGCACAGATGCCGGGAACTCATTCCCCTTCTGGACGTATGCCCAACTAAGACACTTTTTAAATAACCCCCAAACATGCTCTGAATACTTGGGACAACTCATACCTTTCAAGTAGGGATGAGCAGAACACTCCCTGGTTCAGTTCGCGGCAGAACATGTGAACAGACCAAAAGTTTGTGCGAACACGCAAACCCCGTTAAAGTCTATGGGACTCGAATGTGAAAAATCAAAAGTGCTCATTTTAAAGGCTAATATGCAAGTTATTGTCATAAAAAGTGTTTTGGGACCCGGGTCTTGCCCCAGAGGACATGAATCAATGCAAAAAAAGTTTTAAAAACTGCAGTTTTTTCGGGAGCAGTGATTTTAATAATGCTTAAAGTGAACCAAAAAAGTGAAATATTCCTTTAAATATCATGCCTGGGGGATGTCTATAGTATGCCTGTAAAGTGGTGCATTTTTCCCGTGTTTAGAACAGTCCCTTCACAAAATGCCATTTCTAAAGAAATAAAAGTCATTTAAAACTGCTTGCGGTTGTAATGTAATATTGCCCCACCCCCCAGTCCATTACCAGGCCCTTTGGGTCTGGTATGGATATTAAGGTGAACTCCGCACCCAAATTTAAAAAAAAAAGGCGTGGGGCCCCCAGGTACTATATAGTCTGAACAGCAGCAGTATACAGGCGGTTCCTGGGTTACAAACAAGATAGGGACTGCAGGTTTGTTCTTAAGTTGAATCTGTTTGTAATTTGGAACAGGTACATTTTGTAAGTTTAGCTCCAGCCAAAAAATCTACTTTTAAGCTTTTTGGATAACATAGGGAAGCGTTATCATCATCCCTGTAACGTTTGTTTTGCTGGCTGTGCCCCTGTTCAGAAGATTTCACCTCACTTTCTGTCCCAATGACAATTGGATTTTGAAAATTTTGGGTTATTAGGGAAAGAAGGATTGGTGATAAAGCATCAGTGGGGAGACACCTTTTTCCCATATTAACTCTTACAGGAGAGAATTTCCCTTCCTAGGGGTAGATTTCCTCTCACTTCCTGTTGTCTCCCTCCGTTTGTAAGTCAGATGTTTGAAAATAGGGGACCGCCTGTATATATTATACGGCCTGCCCTATACACTCTGAAAAATTGGGCCCTAGGTGTTGGTGGTACCAGAACACTATAAGTCCTCACAGTTACTCTTAGTGGGTGCTGGAACGGGCCCTGCTGTGAAATATTATATCAAGAATTGTAATTATATGTCCCTGTTAAACAGGGGCAGAAAAATTGGGCCTTAGGCTGTGGTGGTGGCACAACACTGTAAAGCCTCACAAATACTTTTTTTGAACACAGGAACAGGCCCTGCTGTGAAATATTAGATCAAAAACTAACTACACGCCCCTGTTAAACAGGGGCAGAAAAATCGGGCCTTTGGCAGTAGTGGTGGTGCCACAACACTGCAACCCATCACAGATACTCTTGTTGAGCGCAGGAACGAGCCCTGCTGTTAAATATTTGATCAAAAATTGTAATTACATGCCACTGTTAAACAGGGGCAGAAAAATTGGGCCTTAGGCAGTGGTGGTGGTGCCACAACACTGAAACCCCTCACAGATACTCTTGTTGAGCGCAGGAACAAGCCCTGCTGTTAAATATTTGATCAAAAATTGTAATTACGCGACCCTGTTAAACAGGGGCAGAAAAATTGGGCCTTAGGTAGTGGTGGTGAGCAAACATAGTGACGAGAACCTTGTGGAAGAAGACATCTTGCCCACATCCCTATAGAACTGTACAAAAAAACATTGTTTTCCTCTAGTTGGACTTTATAAGGCAAGAGTCTTCAAACAATATATCAAAAAATATATATAATTTTATTATCAAAGATTAAAACATGGCAGAAATTGGATGATTGAAATAAAAGAGGAGGATGCCGACAATTCAAGTGGTGGTAACAGTAGCGATATACAGGTCAGTAAACAATGATAACATACAAAAAAAACCCACATTAACTTTCAGTTAGGGGCTACACCAACAGAATCCTGAAGCATTTCGAGATTATAAAGGTTGGAACTCTTAAACCAGCATTTAAATGGCATCCAACTTCAAGAGAAAATGGGTAGAATGATCTGCCAACAGGGATCGGGCCTATGAGCCACTGCTGTCACCGAGGGATCTGCATAAGCATACAGCCCAGAACAGAACACAAAGGGCGTCCTACCACCTGCAGTGTGACACTACTGGTAGCAGCTGTTATAGATTGTGTCTATCACCTGTTGTCTCATAAGCAATGAAGCACTCCTAATAGGAATAGAGAGAGATCACGCAGGACACTGTATGGATGGAAATAGATATTAGATCCCTCCATGCGAAAAAGTCACACACCATAGGAAAAAGACAGATTGTTTGGCCCATCTGCATATAGTGGCTTTGGGGGTGACAAAGCTGGGTGACCAGTCCAGCGCCTGTGTAGGCAGTGGTGGTGCCCTGAACCGAAAATATTCTTATGCCGTGTACACACAAGTGGACTTTTGATGGACTGAATCACGTTGGACTTTTCGACAGACTTACGATGGAGTTCCGACGGAGTTCTGCCAAAACGGACTTGCCTACACATGATTACACCAAAGTCTGACCGTCTAGTATGTGGTGACGTACACCAGGTCCTATGAGACTATAAAAAGGAAGTGTAATAGCTTGTGCTCCACCCTTTGGGCCCCTTCTGCTAATTTCGTGTTTACATCGTGTTAGTAGAAGTTTGGTGAGAGACGATTCGCGTTTTTAAGATCATTTAACTGTTGTTCAATTTGTGCTTGTGAGGTTTGTATCTGCTTTTCAGTGCGTGTAGTGAGTTCGCATTGGTTTATTCAGTGCGTTCTTGTCCGCTCGTTGCTGATTTTCAGCTCGCTCTTCACAGGCCTTGCTGTTCTTCAGTGCGTTCTGTTAAGTTCGTTCTGACCAGCCGACCGTTTTGAAGCCATGTTGCGTGTACGTTCTTGTCGTAGAGTTCATGCTTTGCTTGGGCTTGGTTTGGGGTTCATTCTTCAACCCAAGACCAGTCCATGAACAGGGTGGGGAGAAGTTCATGGACGAAGAATTGGTTGCTCCAGCGTGACCAATTCTCTCACATGCTTTTGCTTCGTGAGATCTGTGAGAATAATCCTGACGATTTCAGGAACTTTCTCAGGATGACAGACCCCGTTTTTCACCGTTTGTTGGCTTTGCTGACCCCTTATATCAGCGGGCAGGATACCTGCATGAGGCAAGCCATCACTCCGGAGCAGAGTCTAGTCGCCACTTGGCGGCGACTGGGAGAAGCCTGCAGGACTTCAAGTTCTCGACAGGCATCTCCCCCCAGGCTCTGGGGATCATTATCCCAGAGACCTGTTCTGCTATAATTCAGGTCCTGCAGAAGGACTATATTAAGGTAAGATTTATCCTTTAACATCACATTTTATTGTATTTAATGTTTGCTAATGTATTGTATTTCTTTCCTCAGTCCCTAATTACCATGATTGCAATATGCTGTGAGTGTCCCCTTTGTCCTCATGCATGCTGGATAATGCTCCTGTTTTGTCCTTCATGCATATTTGCCTTCACTAACCTCCCCAGCATGCTATGCTGGGCCCATATCCACCTAGTCTAGTCACTTAACAATGTATTTTGTCAGCTCCATTGTAGTGCTTTAGCC
This sequence comes from Aquarana catesbeiana, assembly GCF_042186555.1. Taxonomy (NCBI): domain Eukaryota; kingdom Metazoa; phylum Chordata; class Amphibia; order Anura; family Ranidae; genus Aquarana; species Aquarana catesbeiana. The sequence goes on along the minus strand of NC_133331.1, from coordinate 181,284,044 downwards.
TAAACACCCCCTTAAAATGTGTCCAAATGGTCTGTGTGTCGTTAAATTAATTTCTAAGCCCCCTCCCCCTAAAATGTGTTCAAATGGTCTGTGTGTAGTTAAATTAATTTCTAAGCCCCCCTCCCCCCTTAAATTTTATCAATGGGCCATCAGAGGGGGTGAGGAATCTGATAAGTGGGTCTTTAAATAATACTTAAAATTAATGTTATACTGATGTTGGGCAAGAATGTTTTTTGTGTAATGTGCTTTCAATGTTATGTGCAAAAGTACTTTTTTTTCTTGTTTGACTCCCCAGTTTCCTTCAACAACACAGGAATAACAAACTGTGGCATCCCATTTTGCCACCCATTGGGACTTTCCCAACTGTGGAGGGGCTATAGATGGGAAGCACATCCACATCCTGCCACTACCGCATTCGGGGGTCATACTATACTATAACGGGTTTCATAGTATTGTGTTAATGGCGGTGGTGTTGGCACAATATGAATTTCTGTATGTGGATGTGGGGAAGAATGGCCGGATGTTGGATGGAGGAGTCTTCCCCCAGACAGAGTTCTACCAGCATCTCCAGAGTGGGGGCCTGGGATTGCCACCTGATGCGGATAATGTGGAAGGACTCCCCTTTGTCTTCATTGCAGATGAAGCCTTCGGTATGGGCAAGCACCTGATGAGGCCATTCCCCCAAAGGGCCTTCACCCTGGAGAGGAGGGTTTTTAACTACCGGCTGGCCAGAGAGAGAAGAGTTGTAGAGAATGCCTTCAGGATAATGGCCAGCTGGTTCTGCCTGTTTCAGACAGCAATCCGCATGGCGGATTACAAACTTAAGCACATTGTCCTAGCATGCTGCATCCTGCACATTTTTTTATGCAAAAATTTAAGAAATTATCTTGCAGCACTTGGGCCTGAGGCTGGACTTACAGAGAATCCTCTGATGGGCCTGGATACTGGCCGTACTGGCTTAGCCCCCCAAAGCGCCCGTGAAATTCGGGATAAATATGTTAATTTTTTTACGGGTAGGGGGGCCATTGCAATGCCAGACAATGTCTAATTTTTATGAATAAAAAATAATGATTAGATAAAATCTAGAAATGTATTTATTCCTTGCCTTTCTTTTTGGCTGTCTCCTAGGTTCTCCTAGTGCACTTGTAGTGCCAGTGTATTTTCCTTTAGTAAATAAGCCCCATTGTCACTGTAAACACCATATAACTTACAAAACTGGTATTGAGCATTGAAAGAAGAAGCCACACATTGTTGATTCACAAACTTTTTAATCTGTGCACATTCACATGTGTGTTTATACATTTTTTTGTATAAAATTAAATTACATTTTTAACTCTTTGTTGCAGCCATTTGCTAAAATCATTTAAGTTCATTTTTTTCCTCATTAATGTACACACAGCACCCCATATTGATAGAAAAACACAGAATTGTTGTCATTTTTGCAGATTTATTAAAAAAGAAAAACTGAAATATCACATGGTCCTAAGTATTCAGACCCTTTGCTCAGTATTTAGTAGAAGCATCCTTTTGATCTAATACAGCCATGAGTCTTTTTGGGAAAGATGCAACAAGTTTTTCACACCTGGATTTGGGGATCCTCTGCCATTCCTTCCTGCAGATCCTCTTCAGTTCTGTCAGTTTGGATGGTAAACGTTGGTGGACAGCCATTTTTAGGTCTCTCCAGAGATGCTCAATTGGGTTTAAGTCAGGGCTCTGGCTGGACCATTCAAGAACAGTCACGGAGTTGTTGTGAAGCCACTCCATCATTATTTTACCTGTGTGCTTAGGGTCATTGTCATATTGGAAGATAAACCTTCGGCCCAGTCTGAGGTCCTGAGCACTCTGGAGAAGGTTTTCATCTAGGATATCCCTGTACTTGGCCGCATTCATCTTTCCCTCGATTGCAACCAGTCGTCCTGTCCCTGCAGCTGAAAAACACCCATACAGCATGATGCTGCCACCACCATGCTTCACTGTTGGGACTGTATTGGACAGGTGATGAGCAGTGTCTGGTTTTCTCCACACATACCACTTAGAATTAAGGCCAAAAAGTTCTATCTTGGTCTCATGAGACCAGAGAATCTTATTTCTCACCATCCTGGAGTCCTTCAGGTCTTTTTTAGCAAACTCCATGCAGGCTTTCATGTGTCTTGCACTGAGGAGAGGCTTCCGTCAGGCCACTCTGCCATAAAGCCCCGACTGGTGGAGGGCTGCAGTGATGGTTGACTTTCTACAACTTTATCCCATCTCTGGAGCTCAGCCACAGTGATCTTTGGGTTCTCCTTTACCTCTCTCACCAAGGCTCCTCTCCCCCGATAGCTCAGTTTGGCCGGACGGCCAGCTCTAGGAAGGGTTCTGGTCATCCCAAACGTCTTCCATTTAAGTATTATGGAAGTCACTGTGCTCTTAGGAACCTTAAGTGCAGCAGAAATTTTTTGTAACCTTGGCCAGATCTGTGCCTTGCCACAAATCTGTCTCTGAGCTCTTCAGGCAGTTCCTTTGACCTCATGATTCTCATTTAATCTGATATGCACTGTGAGCTGTAAGGTCTTATATAGACAGGTGTGTGGCTTTCCTAATCAAGTCCAATCAGTATAATCAAACACAGCTGGACTCAAATGAAGGTGTAGAACCATCTCAAGGATGATCAGAAGAAATGGACAGCACCTGAGTTAAATACATATATGTGTCACAGCAAAGGGTCTGAATACTTAGGACCATGTGATATTTCAGTTTTTCTTTTTTAATAAATCTGCAAAAATGTCAACAATTCTGTGTTTTTCTGTCAATATGGGGTGCTGTGTGTACATTAATGAGGAAAAATGAACTTAAATGATTTTAGCAAATGGCTGCAATATAACAAAGAGTGAGAAATTTAAGGGGGTCTGAATACTTTCCGTCTCCAATATATATATATATATATATATATATATATATATATATATATATATATATATATATATATATATATATTTCTCTTTTTTTTTTTTTTGGTTTTTAAAAAACTTTTTTTTGTTTTTGTTTTTTTTTACAAACAGGCATAATTATTATTATTTTTTTTTTTTTTTACAAACAGGCATATTTATTTATTTATTTTTTTTACAAATAGGCTTTATGACAAAATGTTGCTTTTAAAATTATTTAAAACTCAAAGCCCAGAATGGGGTCAGCAAAAAAGGAAATGAAGAAAATGATCAATTTTTTGGGGGGGAAAAAGGGATTAGATTCTCCCCAAAACATTGATCATGTTCTTCATTTCCTGCTGCGTATTGTCCAGCCGATTACACATGATGTCAATGGTATTGTGCATGGCATCAATATCCCCATTCCAGGCCATGATCTGGCCAATTAATCTTTATGCGCTGTCCGTAGTAAATGCTTCCCCTTCCACAACCAGCACATCACCTAAAATTGATGAAAAAACATGTATTTAGAAATATGCAGGCATACATAGATTACCTGAAGCTGGGGTGTCAGACACTCACCTGGTGGGGTGCACATCTCGCCCACTTCCTCCACCTCTCCTTCCTGCACATCCTCGGGGGGGGGGGCTGGCGCAAGGAAATGTTTCCGCTGCTTCCCCTTCCACAACCAGCACATCACCTAAAGTTGATAAAACATGTATTTAGAAATATACAGCCATACATAGATTACCTGAAGCTGGGGTGTCAGACACTCACCTGGTGGGGTGCCCATGTTGCCAACATTCTCAGGGGGCTGGGGCTTAGTTGCCATTCAGGCTGTAGAGGTCAGGGGTCCCTGGGATCCTACTGTCCGAGTCTTTTCTTCCCTATGAAAATTAAACAAAAGGTATACTTAGCTAATAGATAATTGAGTCCAGAAATAGGAATATGAAACATTGCTTAACCACTTAAGGACCGCCTCACGCCGATGTATGTCGGCAAGGCAGCACAGGCAGGCAAAATCACGTACATATACGTGATTTGCCTCCCGCGGGTGGGGGTCTGATCGGACCCCCCCCGGTGCCCGAGGCGGTCCTGTTTTGTTCCCCGGCGATTGGAGGTGAGGGGGAGGCCATCCGTTCATGGCCCCCCCCTCGCGATCGCCGCCGGCCAATGGGAACATTCCTTTGCTGCTGTATGCTAAACAGCAGCAAAGGAAATGATGTCATCTCTCCTCGGCTCTGTATTTTCCGTTCCGGCGCCGAGGAGAGAAGACTGTAATGTGAGTGCACAACACACACACACACAGTAGAACATGCCAGGCACACAAAACCCCCCGATCCCCCCCCGATCGCCCCCCCGATCACCCCCCAATCACCCCCCCGTCACAAACTGACACCAAGCAGTTTTTTTTTTCTGATTACTGCATGGTGTCAGTTTGTGACAGTTACAGTGTTAGGACAGTTAGGGTTAGCCCCCTTTAGGTCTAGGGTACCCACCTAACCCCCCCTAATAAAGTTTTAACCCCTTGATCACCCCCCATCACCAGTGTCGCTAAGCGATCATTTTTCTGATCGCTGTATTAGTGTCACTGGTGACGCTAGTTAGGGAGGTAAATATTTAGGTTCGCCGTCAGCGTTTTATAGCGTCAGGGACCCCCATATACTACCTAATAAAGGTTTTAACCCCTTGATTGCCCCCTAGTTAACCCTTTCACCACTGATCACCGTATAAGTGTTACGGGTGACGCTGGTTAGTTCATTTATTTTTTATAGTGTCAGGGCACCCGCCGTTTATTACTGAATAAAGGTTTAGCCCCCTGATCGCCCGGCGGTGATATGCGTCGCCCCAGGCAGTGTCAGATTAGCGCCAGTACCGCTAACACCCACGCACGCAGCATACGCCTCCCTTAGTGGTATAGTATCTGAACAGATCTATATCTGATCCGATCAGATCTATACTAGCGTCCCCAGCAGTTTAGGGTTCCCAATAATGCAGTGTTAGCGGGATCAGCCCAGATACCTGCTAGCACCTGCGTTTTGCCCCTCCGCCCAGCCCACCCAAGTGCAGTATCGATCGATCACTGTCACTTACAAAACACTAAATGCATAACTGCAGCGTTCGCAGAGTCAGGCCTGATCCCTGCGATCGCTAACAGTTTTTTTGGTAGCATTTTGGTGAACTGGCAAGCACCAGCCCCAGGCAGCGTCAGGTTAGTGCCAGTACCGCTAACACCCACGCACGCAGCATACGCATCCCTTAGTGGTATAGTATCTGAACGGATCAATATCTGATCTGATCAGATCTATACTAGCATCCCCAGCAGTTTAGGTTTCCCAAAAACGCAGTGTTAGCGGGATCAGCCCAATACCTGCTAGCACCTGCGTTTTGCCCCTCCGCCCGGCCCAGCCCAGCCCACCCAAGTGCAGTATCGATTGATCACTGTCACTTACAAAGCACTAAATGCATAACTGCAGCGTTCGCAGAGTCAGGCCTGATCCCTGCGATCGCTAACATTTTTTTTGGTAGCTTTTTATTGAACTGGCAAGCACCAGTGGCCTAGTACACCCCGGTCGTAGTCAAACCCGCACTGCAGTAACACTTGGTGACGTGGCGAGTCCTATAAGTGCAGTTCAAGCTGGTGAGGTGGCAAGCACAAGTAGTGTCCCGCTGCCACCAAAAAGACAAACACAGGCCCATCGTGCCCATAGTGCCCTTCCTGCTGCATTCGCCAATCCTAATTGGGAACCCACCACTTCTGCAGCGCCCGTACTTCCCCCATTCACATCCCCAACCAAATGCAGTCGGCTGCATGAGAGGCATTTTCTTTATGTCCTCCCGAGTACCCCTACCCAAGGAACCCCCCCAAAAAAGATGTTGTGTCTGCAGCAAGCACGGATATAGGTGTGACACCCGCTATTATTGTCCCTCCTGTCCTGACAATCCTGGTCTTTGCATTGGTGAATGTTTTGAACGCTACCATACACTAGTTGAGTATTAGCGTAGGGTATAGCATTGCACAGACTAGGACACACTTTCACAGGGCCTCCCAAGATGCCATTGCATTTTGAGAGACCCGAACCTGGAACAGGTTACAGTTATAAAAGTTAGTTACAAAAAAAGTGTAAAAAAAAAAAAAAAATATATATATATATATATATATATATATATATATATATATATATATATAAAATAAAAAAAAATAGTTGTCGTTTTATTGTTCTCTCTCTCTCTCTATTCTCTCTCTCTATTGTTCTGCTCTTTTTTACTGTATTCTATTCTGCAATGTTTTATTGTTATTATGTTTTATCATGTTTGTTTTTCAGGTATGCAATTTTTTATACTTTACCGTTTACTGTGCTTTATTGTTAACCATTTTTTTGTCTTCAGGTACGCCATTCACAACTTTGAGTGGTTATACCAGAATGATGCCTGCAGGTTTAGGTGTCATCTTGGTATCATTCTTTTCAGCCAGCGGTCGGCTTTCATGTAAAAGCAATCCTAGCAGATAATTAGCCTCTAGACTGCTTTTACAAGCCGTGGGAGGGAATGCCCCCCCCACCGTCTTCCGTGTTTTTCTCTGGCTCTCCTGTCTCAACAGGGAACCTGAGAATGCAGCCGGTGATTCAGCCAGCTGACCATAGAGCTGAACAGAGACCAGAGTGGCTCCAAACATCTCTATGGCCTAAGAAACCAGAAGCTACGAGCATTTTATGACTTAGATTTCGCCGGATGTAAATAGCGCCATTGGGTAATTGGGGAAGCATTTTATCACACCGATCTTGGTGTGGTCAGATGCTTTGAGGGCAGAGGAGAGATCTAGGGTCTAATAGACCCCAATTTTTTCAAAAAAGAGTACCTGTCACTACCTATTGCTATCATAGGGGATATTTACATTCCCCGAGATAACAATAAAAATGATTAAACAAAAACAAAAATGAAAGGAACAGTTTAAAAATAAGATAAAAAAGCAAAAAAATAATAAAGAAAAAAAATAAATAAAAAAGCACCCCTGTCGCCCCCTGCTCTCGCGCTAAGGCGAACGCAAGCGGCAGTCTGTCGTCAAATGTAAACAGCAATTGCACCAGGCATGTGAGGTATCACCGCAAAGGTCAGATCGAGGGCAGTAATTTTGAGCAGTAGACCTCCTCTGTAAATCTAAAGTGGTAACCTGTAAAGGCTTTTAAAGGCTTTTAAAAATGTATTTATTTTGTTGCCACTGCACGTTTGTGCGCAATTGTAAAGCATGTCATGTTTGGTATCCATGTACTCGGCCTAAGATCATCTTTTTTATTTCATCAAACATTTGGGCAATATAGTGTGTTTTAGTGCATTAAAATTTAAAAAAGTGTGTTTTTTCCCCAAAAAATGCGTTTGAAAAATCGCTGCGCAAATACTGTGTGAAAAAAAAAATGAAACACCCACCATTTTATTCTGTAGGGCATTTGCTTTAAAAAAAATATATAATGTTTGGGGGTTCAAAGTAATTTTCTTGCAAAAAAAAAAAAAACTTTTTCATGTAAACAAAAAGTGTCAGAAAGGGCTTTGTCTTCAAGTGGTTAGAAGAGTGGGTGATGTGTGACATAAGCTTCTAAAAGTTGTGCATAAAATGCCAGGACAGTTCAAACCCCCCCAAATGACCCCATTTTGGAAAGTAGACACCCCAAGCTATTTGCTGAGAGGCATGTCGAGTCCATGGAATATTTTATAATGCGACACAAGTTGCGGGAAAGAGACAAATTTTTTTTTTTTTTTGCACAAAGTTGTCACTAAATGATATATTGCTCAAACATGCCATGGGAATATGTGAAATTACACATCAAAATACATTCTGCTGCTTCTACTGAGTACGGGGACACCACATGTGTGAGACTTTTTGGGAGCCTAGCTGCGTACGGGACCCCGAAAACCAAGCACCGCCTTCAGGCTTTCTAAGGGCGTGAATTTGTGATTTCACTCTTCACTGCCTATCACAGTTTCGGAGGCCATGGAATGCCCAGGTGGCACAACCCCCCCCCAAATGACCCTGTTTTGGAAAGTAGACACCCAAAGCTATTTGCTGAGAGGTATAGTGAGTATTTTGCAGACCTCACTTTTTTGTCACAAAGTTTTGAAAATTGAAAAAAAGAAAAAAAAAATGTTTTTTCTTGTCTTTCTTCATTTTCAAAAACAAATGAGAGCTGCAAAATACTCACGATGCCTCTCAGCAAATAGCTTGGGGTGTCTACTTTCCAAAATGGGGTCATTTGGGGGGGTTTTGTGCCACCTGGGCATTCCATGGCCTCCGAAACTGTGATAGGCAGTGAAGAGTGAAATCAAAAATTTACACCCTTAGAAATCCTGAAGGCGGTGATTGGTTTTCGGGGCCCCGTACGCGGCTAGGCTCCCAAAAAGTCCCACAGTGGTATCCCCATACTCAGGAGAAGCAGCTAAATGTATTTTAGGGTGCAATTCCACATATGCCCATGGCCTGTGTGAGCAATATATCATTTAGTGACAACTTTGTGCAAAAAAAAAAATGTGTTACTTTCCCACAACTTGTGTCAAAATATAAAATATTCCATGGACTCAATATGCCTCTCAGCAAATAGCTTGGGGTATCTACTTTCCAAAATGGGGTCATTTGGGGGGGGGGGTTGTGCCACCTGGGCATTCCATGGCCTCTGAAACTGTGATAGGCAGTGAAGAGTGAAATCAAAAATTTACACCCTTAGAAATCCTGAAGGCGGTGATTGGTTTTCGGGGCCCCGTACGCGGCTAGGCTCCCAAAAAGTCCCACACATGTGGTATCCCCATACTCAGGAGAAGCAGCTGAATGTATTTTGGGTGCAATTCCACATAGGCCCATGGCCTGTGTGAGCAATATATCATTTAGTGACAACTTTTTGTAAATATTTTTTTTTTTTTTGTCATTATTCAATCACTTGGGACAAAAAAAATAAATATTCAATGGGTTCAACATGCCTCTCAGCAATTTCCTTGGGGTGTCTACTTTCCAAAATGGGGTCATTTGGGGGGGTTTTGTACTGCCCTGCCATTTTAGCACCTCAAGAAATGACATAGGCAGTCATAAACTAAAAGCTGTGTAAATTCCAGAAAATGTACCCTAGCTTGTAGATGCTATAACTTTTGCGCAAACCAATAAATATATACGCTTATTGACATTTTTTTACCAAAGACATGTGGCCGAATACATTTTGGCCTAAATGTATGACTAAAATTGAGTTTATTGGATTTTTTTTATAATAAAAAGTAGAAAATATCATTTTTTTTCAAAATTTTCGGTCTTTTTCCGTTTATAGCGCAAAAAATAAAAACTGCAGAGGTGATCAAATACCATCAAAAGAAAGCTCTATTTGTGGGAAGAAAAGGACACAAATTTAGTTTGGGTACAGCATTGCATGACCGCGCAATTAGCAGTTAAAGCGACGCAGTGCCAAATTGGAAAAAGACCTCTGGTCCTTAGGCAGCATAATGGTCCGGGGCTCAAGTGGTTAAAAGTGGTGTACAATTGTCTGTTTGGGAAGAGATCCAAGCTGAAGACATGATTAAAATTCCCTTTTAAACAAACTGCAATACTTAACTTTTTGGCCAAGTTTCACAGATGGAGACATCCCAAGTATCCCCTGGAGCCCTTGTGTGGGTTACCCTAAAAAATGTTCTCTGGTGTCCCACACTAGTGCTCCTGAGTCCATATGTGTAAACAGCTGCTGAGTGTCCTCTCCTTACATTCCACTGAATGAAGTTTGCTATTCATTCTATTCATATTTTCAAATGATGTTTCCTACGAACGATGTTTCCTACGATTAGTGTACGTAAACATGAAAGTAGCCATTTAAAACTGTACAACAGTAAAGAAAAACACATGGAGCAGCATGCAAGTTAATAATCAGAATAGGAACACATGACAAGTACTTACCTTTTTGAAGAACTTTCTTTATTCTTCTGTACTGATCCGGCTCCCTCAATTTAAGGTCGGACCAGAGTTTCCTCAATTGGTCTTTAGAGCATCGTACCCCAAAATTCTGATGCAGGGTCTTCACCACTTTGGACACGATTTTGGCCTTGCGCAAATTTGGCTGGGTGTACGGTCCATGCTTCCCATCATAGTCGTTCCTCCGCAAGATGTATACCATATCCATCATCACTTCAAAGGCCATATTGGAGGCCTTAAATCTCCTCTTCCCGGATCGGGATGTTTCGGGCTCTGGGCCTTCCTCATTACTTGAAGAATTAGCACACACCTGCTGTGTCCACGTCATGTTGCTCCTACTGTGCACTGTAGAGAGAAGGGGCGGGAATATTCGTGTAAAAGAACGTCAGGGGCGGGCGAGGCAGGTGAAGTTTCACGCATGCATACTGTATATAAAGCTGACACGCAAGTGCCGTATGTGCGCAGAGGAAATAGGAACGGCAGTTGCGAGCGACCAAAACGAAGGTAATTTTTATACAAATTTTAAAACATCAGTGGCCTATACTGCTTATATATTGAGGCCTATATTGGGATAAGATTATGAGAGTTTAGGCTAACATTAGTGTTTTTGTCTTGTGTATTGTCTTACAGAAAAAATGAATAAGTTTAAGGACCCTGAATTCATGTCACAATTTATTGGCAAGTACAGGGAGATGAGGAATCTGTGGCAGGTCAAGCACAGTGCATATTACAACAAACCAGTAAGGAAGGCAATGCTGGAGAGACTTCTGGCATTTGTGCAGACTTTGATCCAAGAAGCAACCATGGAGATTTTGGAACGTAAAATTGGGATCTTGAGGAATATGTACAGGAGGGAGCATAACAAGATCCAGGCTTCCCTGATATCAGGAGCATCAGCAGATGATGTGTATGTACCCAATCTGTGGTACTTTGAAAAACTGTGTTTTCTTGATGACCAGACTGAAGCCAGGGAATCGCTTTCAACCCTTCCCTCCCCACTTCCCTCCACCCCAGCAGAGGATGGGTGATGAGGAACAACCTGGGCCTACCATCCTGGAAGAACTGGATGGGCCCAGCTGGAGCCAGGTATATTATTTTTCAAGAAAAAATGGAAAGAGTCCTCCAGCGGGGTTTTTTGGCAGCTAACTATAGATATGAGCCAAACATTGATGTAAAACTTTGGAATTTTTTATTAAAAAGTGATAAATAGGTATAACAATATATCAATATAAATTGTGAGCTCAATTGGGGAAATACCCATACCAAATACAGACAATAGCAAACATAGAGATTATACATAGCATGTGATAAAGCCATTGCACAACAATCCTGACGCGTTTCGACCCATGAAGTTTTGGGGTCTCTTCAGAGGATGAGTTTGCTAAAGAAAAAGAAAAATTATGACTTATCCAGCTCATTTTAAAGAGTTATAGCATAGGCGTATTTGTTGAGCAACATAATGTACATAATTACCACTGAGTTTGGATGTACCCCTCGATCAGAGCCTCCCCACATAGCAGCCAGGCCATCCAATGTGCCCACATGTAGCAGCACCCCGGAAAGAGGGGAACAGGAATCCACTTGATGTGGCTTGCAAGGAGTCACACGTATAGTTGCCTCCCCACCAACACGCCACAAGGGAGGTGGGGCCAGAACCTACAACAATTATCAGAGCGTTAGCTCATGGACAAACCCATGTTAATTGATGATTGGATTTATCTATATATAGGGCGGTCAGAAAGTGTTGTAATGATCTATTACAGGTTAAGTGTGGCTCCCTCGGCGTCCCTCAAGGCCATCCATCATGTAGGATTTATAATAATGATGTTGATAAGATAACTGCTCCGATCAGAGCCTCCCCGCTTGCGGTTTGGGCCATCGGGTCCCTGTGATGCCTACGTGGTTGCGTGCTCCCCGGTTCGGGGATCATATTCCCTGATGTGCCTTCCCGGCAGGGTGGGGAGCTTTACCATCTGCGCTTCCTTTCTTTCTCCCCTTGGGTGGCCGGTTGTCCTGGGTCGGCCGCCTATGGGTGTAATCACCCTGCCAGCAGCATCCCTCATCACCTCCGGACGTTGCGTGCGATGTGCGCATGCGTGCTGGTTCGCGTGTGCGTGCGACATCATGATGTCACATTTTTTACGGCGGAGGTGACGACAGTGGTCGGGGCTTGGCCTTGAGGGACGCCGAGGGAGCCACACAAGGCCTGCCAATGGCGGCCACAGCCTTCCTCCACCCACCAGGGCTGGGGGGCGGAAGTAACGACACCTATCGCTAATTTAGTACTAATTAAGGACACTATATAATGAGGGTTGATCCGGTTGTGATCCCCTCATACTCTTCCTTGGACGGCCAGACTCTCCTCTTTATTTGCAGGAGTGAGTATGAAACTATTATATATTTGATTATCTGTGTTTTGTCAGATCACACAGAACAACATTTTTACCTATATTTAATTTTGATTTATGTGCACATCGGCTCTTGATGCTGCAGATTTAGATACCTGGTAACATCATGCACTTTTCCTTCGATCACATGATACACACACACTCATCGATTTCTCTCCCACTCCTTTTCCCTTCCTTGCACACTCACTTGTGTTATTTTCATGCACACCCCTTTTGATAGTTTTCACATTACCATTCACTTTGCACAATTCTCACTTCCCTTCTCATTACTGCTACTGTCAGTATTTAAAGATAAGGTTATTCTTGGCATATTATACATTCATTATACCAACACAGTTAAACTGTAATAGATCATTACAACACTTTCTGACCGCCCTATATATAGATAAATCCAATTATCAATTAACATGGGTTTGTCCATGAGCTAACGCTCTGATAATTGTCGTAGGTTCTGGCCCCACCTCCCTTGTGGCGTGTTGGTGGGGAGGCAACTATACGTGTGACTGCTTGCAAGCCACATCAAGTGGATTCCTGTTCCCCTCTTTCTGGGGTGCTGCTACATGTGGGCACACTGGATGGCCTGGCTGCTATGTGGGGAGGCTCTGATCGAGGGGTACATCCAAACTCAGTGGTAATTATGTACATTATGTTACTCAACAAACTCGCCTATGCTATAACTCTTTAAAATGAGCTGGATATGTCAAAATTTTTCTTTTTCTTTAGCAAACTCATCCTCTGAAGAGACCCCAAACTTCATGGGTCGAAACGCGTCAGATTTGTTGTGCAATGGCTTTATCACATGCTATGTATAACCTCTATGTTTGCTCTTGTCTGTATTTGTTATGGGTATTTCCCCACTTGAGCTCACAATTTATATTGATATATTGTTATACCTATTTATCACTTTTTAATAAAAAATTCCAATGTTTTACATCAATGTTTGGCTCATATCTATAGTTAGCTGCCAAAAAACCCCGCTGGTGACTCTTTTTCATTTTTTCTTGTCCATATTGGGGTGAGCAGCACTGTTATCTCTCCTTAATGTGTCTTCCCTCTTTGGTATATTATTTTTCAACATATTTAGTGTCCTAATATTAATGATGTTAACTAGATGTTATAATTTATCAACTATTAAGGATTTTATCCCAAAAATGATATATTCATATCAATTGACAGTAGTGGCCAAAAATGTTTGTCACAAGCTTGAAAAAAATGCTTAGGTCAGAATACTACTCTTTTATATGTATTAACATTGAATTTGCAAGTCATGAGCTGAAAATTGTGTGTCATTGATGAACCAAAAACTAAAACTATAAAAAGAAAGAGAGGAGAGCGCCTCTAAGTATAACGGTTTTATTCAATATAGTAACATAAAATAGAGCCACTTACATGTAGGCAAGAAACAAAGTTCTCTGTAGGTCAATAACAGGTGACAGGCTGCAGATGGAACACAGGCTGAGGAGGTGTCGCTGATCCGTAGCTGCAGACGAGAGCAGAGAACCGGGATGGGAGCCATCGCTCATGCAGGGAAGGAGAGGACAGCTCGCAGGGGCAGCGTGTGACGTCAGCCGAGTGGAGGAGACACAACGCGTTTCAGAGCATGCGCTACGGCCGTAAGGCGCATGCATGCTTCTTACTCAAGTGTAGTGATAGGGAAAGGACGGAGAAGCTTATATGTGTGTGCGCCAGCTGTAACACAAACAAGCGGCTGGCCAAGATAAAAGCTCTATGTGCGGCATTATAGATACAAGGCATTGCAAGATATGGTGATGGCACTTGTCTACAGGGGGGTATAAATATGTAATAGATGATGTAATAAAAAATATATATATGTACTGTATATAGCAATAATAATAGGGGGGGTTAAAATAGGATAAGAGTAATACCAATAATAAATTATTAATGGGAATCCACTGACCTACCCCAAAACAAAATTAATGGAAATAGTGTTGACAAAAATATGAAGAAAAACCAGAATTCCTAATATTCGATAATAATAAAAAAACATATGATAATGGAAGTAAGGATATTAATAAATGTAATAAAACTTTTAGAAAAACGATAAAATACTAATATAACTAAAAATAAAAATGATAAAAATAAATAAAAAATGAAAATTAAAAATAAAATGAAGTGTAAGATATGAAATGTAATAATAAATAATACAATAAGTGTCTACGATAAAAAATGAAAATATGAAGAAATTTGGCAAAAGCCAAACCTACAGCAGACAACTAGGTGCACAACATGGGTTATGAAAGTTAATAATCCTAAAATAAATTAAATTAATACATCTAGGTGTGCGTATACCCTCATTAACCATCTATGAGGCCCAAAATGTTAAAAGAATGTAATTGGGCTATGTGTATATAATATATCATAATTGGAGGCTAAATAGGAGAATTGCCAAGTGTGCTCAATGAAAAACTATGACACAGAATTATAAGATAGTATTAATTTCAAGTTCCTCGTTTAGACCGTCAGGGGCAAGGGTATCCAAGGTGTATATCCAGAACGTTTCGCGTTCACACAATCGCGAGAAACGTTCTGCTTCGGAGGAACTCCTGGGTATGGACTCAATGACCCAAACCTGGAGGCCCATGGTGGACCGGGCATGATGTTCCAAAAAATGACGTGGTATGCTGTGTTTGTCACTGCCCAATTCTACAAGGCGGCAGTGCCTCCCAAACCGTCGCCTTAATGGGAGAATGGTGCGACCTACATATAGCATCTATCAAGGGCATATGAGGCAGTAAACCACATAATCACTAGAGCAGTTGTGAAAGTTATTGAACAAGAAGACCCTACCCCTGTGGGTAAAGCTCTTTTGTCCATGATTGACAAAATGACAAGTCTTGCAAAGAGGTTTATTGCACCTGTACATCCCTATAAGTGGAATGAGACAAAGAAGAGGATGATCTTTCTTTACAGGTCTTAGCTTACTGGGAGCTATTTTGTTTTTAAGGTTTAGAGTCCTCTTATAAGTGATCTTAGGTTTAATTGGTAGAGTGTCATTCAAATGAGGGTCCTGCTTCAAGATGTTCCAGTGTTTACTGAGAATGCGTTCCTTTTTTTGTATTTGTCATGGAATCCTGTAATGAAACATACCACCTGCCTTCTGAAGGTTTATTAGCCCTGGATTTCTTTCCCAAAAGGAAGGAATGGTAAGCTTCTTCTATCAGTTTTGGGGGGTAACCCTTCTCGGCAAACTTGTCCTTAAGGTGTGCACTTTGAGAGATGTAATCAACATCTCTAGTGCAGTTTTGCCTGAGCCTGCAAAACTGTCCTTTCGGGATATTATTTACCCACAAGGGGTGATGACAGCTGTCATAATGCAGGTAAGAGTTCCCTGCAGTCGCCTTGGTATAATTGCGGGAGAAAATGTTATTGTCTTCATAGCTAAGCTCAAATACATAGACGAGGATGCAGAGGAGGGTGCAGAAAACAAAAACATAGACAAAAATACCAACACCAAACTACAGAAACTATAAAACTGTTTAATCTATCATCTCACACACTAACAGATGACGACATCTCTCTGTTAAGTAGAGGTCTCACTTTCTCCCCCACCACACAACCCAATTCCTTCCAGTTGTTTAAAGATCTCAATAGGTTTATTAGAAACCTTACACTCAAAAGATTTTTTCATATACAATCACAAAAAGATGAAACAGTCTCGGCAGTCTCCTCAGGCTTATCCATTCCAGCCCCAATAGACGCTGATCTTGAAAAATCTATTGATATCAGTATCCACGATTCTGATATATGTTTGGAAGATCCTGCCACTATGGATTCCAACTATGAACTATTCACCCAACATTTCCAAATTTCGCCCCCAGTTGCCCATACACAATTACATCCTAGATCATCCTTCTATCCCACAAAATCTGCTCCTCCGAAGCAGAACGTTTCTCGTGATTGTGTGAATGCGAAACGTTCTGGATATACACCTTGGATACCCTTGCCCCTAACGGTCTAAACGAGGAACTTGAGAATAATACTATCTTATAATTCTGTGTCATAGTTTTTCATTGAGCACACTTGGCAATTCTCTTATTTAGCCTCCAATTATGATATATTATATACACATAGCCCAATTACATTCTTTTTAAATTTTGTGCCTCATAGATAGTTAATGAGGGTATACGCACACCTAGATGTATTAATTTAATTTAATTTATTTTAGGATTATTAATTTTCATAACCCACGTTGTGCACCTAGTTGTCTGCTGTAGGTTTGGCTTTTGCCAAATTTCTTCATATTTTTATTTTTTATCGTAGACACTTATTGTAGTTTTTATTATTATTTATTATTACATTTTGTATCTTACACTTCATTTTATTTTTAATTTTCATTTTTTATTTATTTTTATCATTTTTATTTTTATTTATATTAGTATTTTATCATTTTTCTAAAAGTTTTATTACATTTATTAATATCCTTAATTCCATTATCATATTTTTTTTATTATTATCGAATATTAGGAATTCTGATTTTTCTTCATATTTTTGTCAACACTATTTCCATTAATTTTGTTTTGGGGTAGGTCAGTGGATTCCCATCAATAATTTATTATTACTATTACTCTTATCCTATTTTAACCCCCCCTATTATTATTGCTATATACATATATATTTTTTTTATTACATCATCTATTACATATTTATATCCCCCTGTAGACATGTGCCATCACCATATCTTGCAATGCCTTGTATCTATAATACCGCACATAGAGCTTTTATCTCGGCCAGCCGCTTATTTGTGTTACAGCTGGCGCACACACATATAAGCTTCTATGTCCTTTCCCTATCACTACACTTGAGAAAGGAGCGCGCATGCGCCTTACGGCCGTAGTGCATGCTCTGAAACGCGTTGTGTCTCCTCCACTCGGCTGACGTCACATGCTGCCCCTGTGAGCTGTCCTCTCCTTCTCTGCACGAGCGACGGCTCCCATCCTGGTTCTCTGCTCTCGTCTGCAGCTATGGATCAGGGACACCTCCTCAGCCTGTGTTCCATCCGCAGCCTGTCACCTGTTATTGACCTACAGAGAACTTTGTTTCTTGCCTACATGTAAGTGGCTATATTTTATGTTACTATATTGAATAAAACAGTTATACTTAGAGGCGCTCTCCTCTCTTTCTTTTTATGGATGACTCCAAGCTGGCTTCACTCCCAAGAAGAGCTGCCCTTTGCTGACTGTGTTACTACCATCTTCTCTACCAGCAAATTGCCCATCATCTATTTTTATTGGTTACAGTTATGGACTCATGTACGGACTTATTGTTTTATACACTAATTTAACATTTTCTAGAGTGTTTTTGCTTGCTTTTTGTGGCTTAGTAATCCCAAGCGCCATTCATATATGTATTTTTAAAAACTAAAACTATGTCCCTTTTCTATACACAGGATGAGCTCAGCCAGGAGAAAGTTCTGAAAAGTGGCAGGCAGGAGGAGGCTGGGCCCAGTGTCAGCCAGAAGGTGGCTGGGCCCAGTAGGAGCCTCACCCAATCGCAGGTGCCTCCCCTCCGCATGCAAACAAAAAGGCCCTGAAGGGGACGGTGACACAGGAGGCATCACTGCACCTCATTAGAGAAGCTACAGAGGTTCTTAGGAGCCCACTCAATGCTGAAGAGGCCTATGGATGCTATAGTGACCAGGTTGTTCGAATGTGAGAGAGGCCAACGCCTCCTCTGTGAACAAATTATTAGTGATGCCCTTCACAAGGGGCTGAAGGGTGAGTTAACTGCCAACAGCAAAATATATGATCTCATTATCCTCCTCCTCCTGCAACAAGTCCACCACCAGAGCCACAGCCTCCAAGGAAGGCTGCAGGGAAGGGTGCAGGGAAAGCTGCAGGGAAGGGTGCAGGGAAGGTTGCAGGGAAGCGTGGAGAGAAGGCTGCAGTGAAGAGAAGAACATGATGACCTGGGTTCAGTCTGGTCTAACAGAAGAAGCAGGCTGGTATAGTACCACAGCCTGGGGACATATACAGTATGGCATCTGCTGCTGGTCTTGATCTCTGGGATTCCTGGACTAGATTGGAAAATAAAATTGGGATCTTGAGGAGTCCATATAATAGGGAGAACAAAGACTTGATGTGTGCCCTGGGGCCAAAAGGCTTCACAAATTCCAAAAGTTTCTCCAGCGTTGCCTTCATCTTTATTTTGTTAATCAGAATAAATGGATATTTTATTTTCTGAAAATACTTGTCTATGTGTTTTTATTCAAATACATTTCTAAAAGACAATGTCAAATTAAGAAGGGACAACAACCTCCTTGAGGTTCCAAAAAAAACAAAAATATAATGTTATTGTGTTAACTTGAGACACAAAAAAATAAAACATTAATAATGTTATTGTCTTAAGTTGACACACATAGGGAATCACAATCAACGAACACTCCCGACATTACCTCCTCCACCGTTACCTAAAACAATACGAAGTCACCAGTGACTAACATGCCCTGGACCTCCGCCCCCTTCCCTTTTTCTTTTTCTCCCCATATATCACCCTATCTCCAAAGACACTCTATCAACTCAAGCTCACGGTACTATATAACACCCCTGAATTCCTTTCTGCACAAGGGCCCTTGAGGCCCACACAAATAGGTTCACACCACTGGAGGATCGTCAGTGGCAGCCTACTTCCCACAATCTTGGACCTTCTGGAATGTAATACTTTCCTGTGCATAGTTTGGGCTCTTTATCACAATAACACGTACCGACCCGACATGCCCCTTAGACACACACCTGTACACCCACCCACCAGACACAGTCAGAACTCTTTAGGGGTGTCCGGAGGCGAGGGTTAATTTGGTCGGTAAACGTTCATAACATCCTCAGAGCTCATCAAGCACCTATACCCCTACGTTCTGATATAGAAAACTATAGGAAACTATAGATCACTTCTTATACCTACCTATATTGACCAGGTTGCGCAAATGAAAATACAGACAACACTTGATGATTGCAAACCAAATCTCTTGTACTCTTCAAAAAAATGATATGTAATTGACCAACATAATTAACACTGTTTCTTATAATGTAACTGTCAACCTGGTTATGCTTGATGACTATGTATTGTATAATTCTGTTATGATTACTGTATACCTGTTAAAATTCAATAAAATATCTTTAAAAAAAAAAAAACTTGACACACAAAAAATAAAACATTATTAATGTTATTGTGTTAACTTGACACACAAAAAAATAAAACATTATTAATGTTATTGTGGTAACTTGACACAAAAAAAGTAAATAAATATGGAGATCACTAGAAAATAAGTTATAAATAATCATAAAATAAGATCTTGATGAAATAAAAAATAATAAAAGATGACTCAAAAAATAAATTTGTAAACATTATTATGGAGATCGGGCTTTTAAAAAAATACAATATTCATGAGAAATAATCCAGAATCTGTTTGTGAGAACTCTGTGTGAATATGAGCAGCAAAACAACTTCGTTCTTCTAGCATTATAAAGAAGACAATAATGCGATGCATTAAACGATCACAGAATTTGCAGTGTGAGGAATGTGCTAGCTCCTATATGAACACTAGTTTTACCAGACCGAGCACTTCCGTCTCGTATTTGCTTCAGAGCATGCGTTGTTTTTTGTCCATTGGACTGGCATACAGACGAGCGGTTTTCTTGATAGGAACTGGATCCGGCAGAGTTCCGGCGGAAAGATTTGAAACATGTTCCAAATCTAAAGTCCATCTGATTTTTGACTTAAAAAGTCCGCTGTAGGTCCGATGAAGCCCACACATGGTCGGATTGTCCGATGGATTCATCCAGTCGGACCAGTCCGGTCGAAAAGTCCACCCAAGTGTACACAGCATAAGAAGCCATCATCATGAAAATTGAGGAGGAATGGGATAGTCACTCAGCATAATAGTATAGTCACTCAGCATATGCAGTCTTCAAGGGATCCCACATCCATAGAAAAATCAATCAGTTACATCAGCATCAGGTGCTTGGTAGCTGGTGATCCAAGACTGGTTAATTTTTATGAATGTGAGCCGATCAACAGAGTCTGTGGACAGGCGCATCCTGTGATCAGTTACAAAGTCTCCAGCAGCTCTGGATGTGCATTCAGAAAAATGCTGGATGCAGGACAGGCCAGTAGCTCTATTGCATATTGAGCAAGCTCTGGCCAGTGGTCCATCCTCAAGACCCAGTAACCCAGCGGATGTGCTGGCAGAAAGGTCTCTAAATCTGTTCTTGCCCCTGGATATTCCTGCACCATGAAATTCAGATGCTGACGATCGTTGCTGGAACCGATCAGACCTGGGCGCTGAGGACTGAAGAATTGCCTAAAGGCATTGGTCAGCCGGCCACCTTCTCCACCGCTCTGTGACTGAATGAAGCCTCAGCAACACGTTGTCCGGCATCAGAAAATTGTAACCTCCTAGGCTCTGGAAACTAATTGCACAAACCTTTCTGCAAAGCCTCCCAAAGATGTTTCATCCTCTGCTCCCTCTGCAAAGGCTGGATAAGTTCTGCAACCTTATCCTTGTAACGTGGATCAAGAAGGGTTGCCAGCCAGTAATGATCCCTCTCCTTGATACCATGAATCCTAGGGTCCTTTCCCAGGCTTTGCAGGATCAGGGAGGCAATGCAGCATAGGCTTACAGAGGCATTCGGTCCTGAGTCCTCTGGGTCACTAAGGATCACATGATCCTCAACCACCTCCTCCCAGTCACATACAACTCCATGGGTTTCTGGCGACTGCAAACGATCCCTTGAAGACTGCTGCTGATGCTGAGTGTTATCCTCCACCTCCATGCTGACACAATCCTCCTCCTCCTTTTCTTCTTCCTGTGTGATCGGCGGGCCTGCAGGAATACTAGTATCTGGATAAAGGGGGCCTTGAGAGGTAAGGAAGTCCTCCTCTTCCTCCCGCTGTTCTGCCTCAAGTGCCCTGTCCATTATTCCATGAAGCGTGTTCTCCAACAGGAAGACAAGAGGGACAGTATCACTGATGCATGCACTGTCACTGCTCACCATCCTCGTGGCCTCCTCAAATAATGACAGGACAGTGCATGCATCCTTGATCAGTAGCCACTGGTGTGGCGAAAAAAAGCCAAGCTCCCTTGACCCTGTCCTGGTGCCATACTTGCACAGGTACTCATTGTTGGCCCTCTGCTGCATGTGCAGCCACTGCAGCATTGCCAACATTGAGTTCCACCTGGTGGGCATGTCACAAATGAGGCGGTTCTTGGGCAGGTTGCATTCTCTTTGAATGTCAGCCAGCTGAGCACTGACATTATATGACCGTCGGAAATGGCCACAGACTTTCCTGGCCTGCCTCAGAAGATCCTGTAAGCCCGGGTACTTGCTCAAGAACCGCTGCACCACCAAATTCAGGAGGTGAGCCAAACAGGGAACATGATCAAGTGTCCCTGTTGGAGGGTGGAGAGGAGGTTGGTGCCATTGTCGCATACAGCCATTCCTGGCTGAAGCTGGTATGGCGTCAACCACCTCTGAGCCTTGCCCTGCAGAGCTGACAGAATCTCTGCCCCAGTGTGGCTCCTGTCCCCTAAGCAGACCAACTCAAGCACCGTATGGCAGATTTTTGCCTGAGTGCTTGCGTAGCCCCTCGAGCGCCTACGGAGCACCACTGGTTCAGAGGAGAAATCTGCAGAGGAAGAGGCCATAGAGGAAGAAGAAGAGGAGCGGGTGGAGGAGAGAGGTGTGGCAGAATTACTACTAGCCTTTTGGAGGCGTGATGGTGGAACAAGCTCCAACAATACTGAACCCTGTCCTGTATCCTTCCCAGCTGCCAGCAGAGTTACCCAGTGCACCGTGAAAGAAAGGTAACGTCCCTGTCCATGCCTGCTGGACCATGAGTCAGCAGTAATATGCACCTTACTGCTGACCGCCCTGTCCAATGAGGCCAAGACATTGCCTTCCACATGCTGGCAGAGAGCCGGAATGGCCTTCCGTGAAAAGAAATGGCGTTTGGGAACCTGCCACTGAGGTACTGCACATTCCACACATTCACGAAAGGGGGCAGAGTCTACCAGCTGAAAAGGAAGCAGTTGCAGTGCTAGCAAATTGGCCAAGCTAGCATTCAGACGCTGAGCATGTGGATGGCTGGGACCAAATTTCTTTTGACGGTATAGCAACTGGAGTAGGGAAATTTGCCTGCTAAAATCAGATGGAGATGTGCTGATAGCAGATTGGCTGCAAGTACTTGGGACACCTATTGCTATACCTTTATTCCTCTCAGTGCAGGTTTCTGAGAGGACTGGAGGCATAGTGGGGTTGGAGAACCCAGCTGATGAGGAGCAAGGAGAGGTCCGCCTTGTTCTTTGATGTGGGTCTTTTAAGTGCTGTTGCCAAGGGACTGCATGGGAGGTCCTCATATGTCTGGTCAAGCATGTGGTGCCCAAGCGGGTGCTGTTTTGGCCACGTTTGATACGCTTCAGGCATATGTTGCAAACAGCAACAGTGCGATCTGCTGCACACGTGTCAAAAAAGGCCCACACCAAAGAACTTTTCAAAATATGTGGGGAGTCAGCAGTGCCCTGCACCTGCTTAGCTCTGCGGTGTGATGCAGTAGGGTGGCTGCCCTTAAGCTGCCCCCTGGAGGGCATCCTACCTCATTGGAGATGTGCCTCCTCCTCCTCTCTTCTATCAGGCACCCAAGTTGGGTCAGTGACCTCATCATCCCCTCTCTCCTCGTCACTGGAGCAAACTTGGCAGTATGCTGCAGCTGGGGGAACATGACTGCCAGTTTCTTGAATTTCTTGGACACCCCCTCTCTCTAGGCTGACATTACTCCCTTCCTCAACCTGAGTACCATCATCAGAGCCTGCAAATCGCTGTGCCTCCTCCGGCGGCATGTACCCGACCCTGTGGTCGAATAGTTCGGGGGACTCCTCCGTGCACGATGGTGGGACTAGGGAACGAGTGACTGTTGACATGGAGCTGATGGAATAGGCTGCTTTGGCAGCTGCATAGGCAGGCAAACTACTCTGAGCCTGGGTGACAGAGGATGAGGATAATGAGGACGGCTTTGTTATGCATTCCACCAACTCTTCTGCATGTTGTGGCTCAATAACTCGGCCAGCTGCAGGAAAAAAGGAAAAGTGTGCCCCACGGGGCACACTCCATGCTGTAAATTTTGTTTAGCAAATAAACACTACACTGTATTGTGTACCATGTACACCACCAGGAAAGTAGTAGCAACTGCACTAGGGGACATGGTACTATGTACACCAACAGAAGTGTAATAACAACTATGGGTGTACTGTATGTATTGTGTACTGTGTACACCACCAGAAAAGTAGTAGCACTAGCAACTGCACTACGGGTGCATGATACTATGTACACCAACAGAAGTTTAATAAAAACTATGAGTGCACTGTATGTATTGTGTACACCACCAGGAAAGTAGTAGCAACTGCACTAGGGGTGCATGGTACTGTGTAGACCAACAGAAGTGTAAGAACAACTATGGGTGCACTGTATGTCTTGTGTACACCACCAGGAAAGTAGTAGCAACGTCACTATGGGAGCACAGTACTGTGTACACCAACAGAAGTTTAATAACAACTATGGGTACACGTTATGTATTGTGTACACCACCAGAAAAGTAGTAGTAACTGCACTAGGGGTGCACGGTACTGTGTACACCAACAGAAGTTTAATAACTATGGGTGTACTGTATTGGCCACCAAAAAAGTATGAGCAACTGCACTATGGGTGAACAGCACTGTATACGTGTGCATCGCATATATTATATTAGAAAGAGTACACCAGGAACAGCCTGCAGTGAGATATAGCTAAACTGTATGCAGTGGAGAGATAGATATATATATATATATATATATATATATATATATATATGAGACTATCTGCCTGCCAGAAATATATTAGAAACAGTACACAAGGAAGGGCCTGCAGTGAGATCTAGCTAAACTGGATACAGTGGATATATGTATATATGAGACTCTCTCTCCATCCACGCCAACAACACACTACATGAGGCCGACGTGCATATAGTGTGGGGCGTGGACTTAGTCCCCCTGAGCCATGATTGGCGAAAGGCACCCTGCCTTTGGCCAATTATGGCTCTCTTAGCTGAGGGCACTGTGATTGGCTAAAGCATGCAGGTCATGATGCATGCTCTAGCCAATCATCATACAGCAATGCACTGCGCTCCTGCAGTGCATTATGGGCCATTACGCGTAGCTCGAATTTGGCGCGAATGGCCCATAACGTCCGGTTTCCGACGAATGGGCGAACAGCCAATGTTCTAGTCGAACTCTTGTCCGACCTGAACAGAAAGCTCATCCCTACTCTGTATTAGGGATGAGCTTCGAGTTCGAGTCTAACCCAAGTTCAATTTGAACATCTCCTGTTCGATCGTTCATCGAATTGCGAACGATATGGGCCGTTCACGCCTAATTCGAGTGGCGTGTCACGGCCCATAATTCCCTGTGGCATCCCAGTGCATTGCTGGCTGATGATTGGCCAAGTATGCACTATGACCTGCATGCTTGGCCAATCACAGCTCCCTGTGTACAGAGAGCCATAATTGGCCAAAGCCAGGGTGGCTTTGTCCAATTATGGCTCAGGGGGTTTAGTACATGCTCCACACTATATAAGGACACCTGCGTGGCGGCCTTGTGTAGTGTGTTGCGGCTGCGGAGAGAGATAGATGGACAGAGAGACAGTGTCATTTGATTTAAGTTAGATAGAGTAGGCAGGTCAAGTCAGTTAGCTGCACTTACAGTGTATTGTGTATATATATGCATCCCAGGTGTTGTACACAGTGGGGACAGAAAGTATTCAGACCCCCTTATTTAAAGAAGACTTTAAATAAAAGGAATTGTCAAAAACTGTCTCTTGTCATTTTTAACATTTTTGACACTTTTTTTGTGAAATGGTAGGGGTACAAGCACCCCCTTACCATTTCACACAGGGTGGCCGGGTTCTGGGGGTCCCCTTGTTAAAGGGGGCTTCCAGATTCCGATAAGCCCCCCGCCCGCAGACCCCCACAACCGCCAGGCAAGGGTTGTGGGGATGAGACCCTTGTCCCCATCAACATGGGGACAAGGTGCTTTGGGGGGACCCCAAAGCACCCTACCAATGTTGAGGGCATGTGGCCTGGTATGGTTCAGGAGGAGGGGCGCTCTCTCGTCCTCTTTTCCTGTGGCCTGCCAGGTTGCGTGCTCGGATAAGGGTCTGGTATGGATTTTGAGGGAGACCCCCACACCATTTTTTTTTTTTGGCGCGGGGTTCCCTTAATATCAATACCAGACCTGAAGGGCCTGGTATGAAATTTAGGGGGACCCCCACGCCATTTTAAAAAAAATTTTGGTTTAGGGTTGAAATGTCATTTTGCTGTCAGACTGTTCTAAACAGGGGAAACATTTACAGGCATACTATAGACACCCCCCAGGTACTTTTAAAGGAATATTACACTTTTATTGTTTCACTTTAAGCATTATTAAAATCACTACTCCCAAAAAAACGGCCTTTTTAAAACTTTTTTTTGCATTGATCCATGTCCCCTGGAGCAGGACCCAGGTCCCCAAACACATTTTATGACAATAACTTGCATATAAGCCTTTAAAATTAGCACTTTTGATTATTCATGTTCGAGTCACATAAACTTTAACTGTGTTCGCGTGTTTGAAATAATTCTTTGCCTGTTCGCATGTTCTGGTGCGAACCGAACAGGGGGGTATTCGGCTCATCCCTACTTGCGGGCAATCTGCTATCGGAACACCGACGTCAGATTGTTTCCCTGCCCCAGCTGCTGCACCGCCAAAAGAAGTTCGCTCCCAGCCATCCACATGCCCAGCGGTTGAATGCTAGCTTGGCTAAATTGCTACCACTTCAACTGCTGCCTTTTCAGTTGGTAGACTGTGCCCCCTTCCGTGAGTTTGCGGAATGTGCGGTTCCTCAGTGGCAGGTTCCCAAATGCCACTTTTTCTCACAGAATTAAAATCCGGCTCTTTACCGGCATGTGGAAGGCAATGTCTTGGCCTCGCTGGACAGGGCGATCAGCAGTAAGGTGCATATTACCGCTGACTCATGGTCCAGCAGGCATGGACAGGGATGTTACCTATCTTTCACGGCACATTGGGTGACTCTTCTGACAGCTGGGATGGATGCAGGACAAGGTGCAGTAGTGTTGGAGGTTGTTCCGCCACCACGCCTCCAAAATGCTACTACTGGTGATTCTGACACACCTCCTCCACCCCCTCCTCTTCTTCTTCCTCCATGGCCTCTTCCTGTGTTCCATAGGCATTCAAGGGGCTATGCAAGTACGCAGGCAAAAAGATGCCATACGGTGCTTGAGCTGGTGTGCTTGGGGGACAGGAGCCACACTGGGGCAGAGATTCTGTCAGCTCTGCAGGAGCAGGCTCAGAGGTGATTGATGCCTCGCCAGCTTCAGCCACGAATGGTGTTTTGCGACAATGGCACCAACCTCCTCTTCTCCCTCCAACAGGGACAACTGACCCATGTGCCCTGTTTGGCTCACATCCTTAACTTGGTGGTGCAGCGGTTCTTGGGCAGGTACCCGGGCTTACAGGATGTCCTAAGGCAGGCCAGGAAAGTCTGAGTGTATTTCCGCCAGTCATATAATACACTCCAAAGACATGCTGGTAGGTTAATTTGCTTCTGTCTAAATTGGCCCTAGTATATGAATGTGAGTTAAGGACCTTAGATTGTAAGCTCCTTGAGGGTAGGGACTGATGTGAATGTACAATGTATATGTAAAGCGCTGTGTAAATTGACGGCGCTATATAACTACCTTAAATAATAATAAAAAATATAATGCCAGTGCTCGGCTGGCTGACCTCCAAAAGGAATTTAACCTGCCCAAGAACTGCCTAATCTGTGACATGCCCACCAGGTGGAACTCAACGTTGGCCATGCTGCAGTGGCTGCACATGCAGCAGAGGGCCATCACTGAGTACCTGTGTGACTATGGCACCAGGACAGGGTCAGGGGATCTTTTTTTTTTTTTTCCCCATGCCAGTGGGCCATGATCAGGGATGCATGCACTGTCCTGTCACCATTTGAGGAGGCCACGAGGATGGTGAGAAGTGACAGTGCATGCATCAGTGATACTGTCCCCCTGGTCCACTTGTTGGAGCACACACTGCGTGGAATAATGGACAGGGCACTTGAGGCAGAACAGAGGCAGGAAGAGGAGGACTTCCTTACCTCCCCCTTTATCCAGACAGTGTTCCTGCATGCCCACCGATCACACAGGAAGAGGAGGAGGATTGTGTCAGCATGGAGGTGGAGCCTGGTGCTCAGCATCAGCAGCAGTCTTCAAGGGATCATTTACAATCCCAAGAAACCCATGGACTTGTACATAGCTGGGAGGAGGTGGCTGTGGATCATGTCGTCCTTAGTGACCCAGAGGACTCCCGACCAAATGCCTAAGCAAACCTATGCTGCATGGCCTCCCCGATCCTGCAAAGCCTGCGGAAGGATCCTCGTATTCGTGGTATCAAGGAGAGGGATCGTTACTGGCTGGCTACCCTCCTTGAGCCACGTTACAAGGGTAAGGTTACGGACCTTATCTTGCCGTCTCAAAGGGAGCAGAGGATGAAACATCTTCGGGAGGCCTTGCAGAAAGGTCTGTGCAACGCGTTCCCAGAGACTGGGAGGTTATAAACTCCTGTTCCTGGACAATGTGTTGCTGAGGCTTCGGTCAGTCAAAGAACGAGCGGTGGAGAAGGTGGCCATCTGACCGATGCGTTCAGACAGTTTTTTAGTCCGCAGCCCTAAGGTATGATCGGTTCCAGCAACCATCGCCGGCGTCTGTTTTACATGGCGCAGGAATACCTAGGGGCAAGATCAGACTTGGACACCTTTCCCACCGAAAATCCTCTGGGTTACTGGGTCTTGAGTATGGATCACTGGCCAGAGCTTGCACAGTATGCAATTGAGCTACTGGCCTGTCCTGCATCCAGCGTTCTTTCGGAATGCACATTCAGTGCTGCTGGAGGTTTTGTAACCGATCACAGGGTGCGCCTGTCCACCGACTCGGTCGATCGACTGACCTTCATAAAAATGAATCAGTCTTGGATCACCACCAGCTACCAAGCACCTGATGCTGATGTAACCGAATAGTTTTTTTTGAAATGTCAGATCCCTTCAAGACTGCCTATGCTGATGCTGAGTGACTATCCTGTTATGTTGAGTGTCTATCCTCTTACTCCTCAATGATCATGCTGATAGCTTGTAAGAATATTTTTGGTTCTGGGTGTCGCCACCGGTGGCTAAGACCCAATTTTTCAGCCCCTGTTTAACAGGGGCGTCTCATTACAATTTTTGATTCAATATTTTGCAAGGCGGGTTCGTTGCTGCGCTCAACTATAGTATTTGTGAGGGGTTGCAGTGTTGTGGCACCAGCACCAGTGCCTAAGGCCCAATTTTTCAGCCCCTGTTTAACAGGGGCGTGTAATTACAATTATTGATGCAATACTTTGCAGCAGGGCTCGTTCCTGCGCTCCAACTAGAGTATCTGTGAGGGGTTGCAGTGTTGTGGCACCAGTGCCTAAGGCCCAATTTTTCTGCCCCTGTTCAACAGGGATATGTAATTACAATTCTTGATATAATATTTCACAGCAGGGCCCGTTTCTGCGCCCACCAAGAGTAACTGTGAGGACTTACAGTGTTGTGGCACCAGCACCACCAAAGGCCCAATTTTTCAGCCCCTGTTCAACAGGTGCATGTAATTACAATTCTTGATCTAATATTTCACAGCAGGGCCTGCTTCTGCGCCCACCAAGAGTAACTGTGAGGACTTACAGTGTTGTGGCAACACCAACACCTAAGGCCCCAATTTCTGCAGAGTATATAGGGCAGGCCCCTACTTTGAAACGACTCCTACATGCAAACGGAAGGAGACAACAGGAAGTGAGATGAAATCTACCCCTAGGAAGGGAAATTCTCTCCTGTAAGAGTTCATTTGGGAAAAACATGTCTCCTCTTCACTGATGCTTCATCACCAATCCTTGTTTCACTAAAACCCCAAATTTTCAAAAAACATTTGTCATTGGGACAGAAAGCGAGGTGAAATCTTCTGAAGAGGTGCACAGACAGCAAAACAAATGTTACAGGGGTGATAACCCTTCCCCATGTTTTCCAAAAAGCTTAAAAATAGATTTTTTGGTTGGAGCTATACTTTAAAAATGTACCAGTTCAAAATTACAAACAGATTCTACTTGACAACAAACCTACAGTCCCTGTCTTGTTTGCACCGCCTGTATACTGCTGTTTAGAGTATATAGGGCCTGGGGGCCCCATGCCTTTCCTTTTTTTAATTTGGGTGCGGGTTACCCCTTAATACCCATACAAGACCCAAAGGGCCTGGTAATGGACTAGGGGGGGTACCAATGCCGTTTGTCTCACTGATTTTCATCCATATTGCCGGGACCCGACATTACATTAAAGCCTCAAGCAGTTTTAAATGACTTTTATTCCTTTAAAAATGTCATTTTATGCAGGGACTGATCTAAGCATGGGAAACACGTGCCACTTTACAGGCATATTATAGACACCCCCCAGTTACAATATTTAAAGGAATATTTCACTTTTTTTTCACTTTAAGCAAAATTAAAATAACTGCTCCCAAAAAAAACAACCGTTTTTAAAACTTTTTTTTGCATTGATACATGTCCCCTGGGGCAGGACCCGGGTCCCCAAACCCTTTTTAGGACAATACCATGCAAATTAGCCTTTAAAATTAGCACTTTTGACCTTGAACGTTCGAGTCCCATAGACTTCAATGGGGTTCTAAAGTTTGTGCAAATTTTCTGTCCGTTCGCAGGTTCCGGTGCAAACCGAACCAGGGGGTGCTCATCCCTACTCTGCACTATCCGGCACCCAAGTCATGTCAGTGACCTCATCATTATCATCCCCTCTATCCTCATCATCACTGGAGCCAACTTGGCAATACACTGCAGCTGGGGAACATGACTGCCAATTTGTTGTTTATCAGTGTGTTCTCCCCTCTCTGTAGGCTCATGTTACTCCCTTCCTCTACCTCAGAGCCAACATCAGAATCAGGTAATGTCTGTGCATCCTGAAAAAGGAAGTGGCTGATGCTTAGTTCAGATAATTCAGCTGACTCCTCCATGCATGATTTTGGGGCTATAGCAGGAGTAGCTGTGTACAAGTAGGCGGAAAAAGCTGCTCTGGCAGCTGCAGTGGACTGCGCATTAGTGTCAGCTTGGGTCATAGAGGATGAGGAGGATGAGGATGGTTTAGTGCCCCAGTCCACCACCTCTTCTACATGCTGTGGCTGGATAGCATGGGCAACATCACTAAACAAAGACAAATGTGCCTTGCCTGAGGAAGGACCACCTCCACCTTTGCCTGTGGACACAGACACTGCTGGCCCCCTCACAGTGACATGGGAACCTCTGCCTCTCCTTGTTGGCCTCCCGAACATAATAGGGGTGGGGGCTTATTACCAAAATTTAATAGAAACTGGAAAATGTGTGACTGAATGCACTTTTTTAAATAAAAGTGGTGTTTGGTGTACTTTAAATTAAGGATTGACACCGACAGAAAGGTAAAAACTATTAAAAAAAATAAAAAAGGGGGAACACCAGCGTTTCAGTCAGAAAAACTATGGCTGACAATTTAAATAAAAGGGGGCAGGCAGGGTATGTAAAAAAAAGACAACCCCCCCCCCAAAAAAAAAAACATGCAGCAACCAAAAAAAAAAAAAATTATACAGCACTAAATGTTAAGTAATGCTCTGTTAAAAACTGCACTACACTAACACACTACACTGACACTACACTATACTGAAACACTACACTTACACCATACTGAAACACTACACTATACTCACACTATACTAACACTACACTATACTCACATACTATATTGACACACTACACTATACTCACATACTATACTGACACACTACACTATGCTCACAGTATATTGACACACTATACTCACACTACACTATACTCACACTATATTAACACTACCCTAACACTCTACACTCTAGGTCACAATATGTGAACACACTAACTCACTAGAGGCAAACTGAGCCCTGCTCTATCTATCTCCACTACAACAATACACTGCTAAAGCTTCCAGTGGGAAAGAAACTTTTTATAGTGTGGGTTGGGACTATGAGCACTGAGTCATAATTGGACAAAGTCATCATCACTTTGTCCAATCAGGGCTCTGACAGTGATCTGTCTCCTAACTGGCAAATCCTTGCACCTGACTAGGTGCACAGCTTCATCCAATTAGGGCCCTAGAATTCACTGTGCAGTGCACAGTGCATTGTGGGGCACTCAGCAGGTAAACATCCTGCAGAGTGCCCCGCAAATTCGGGTGTTCACTGAATGGGCAATGAAGGCATTGTTCGGGGTGAACTTTTGCTTGGCCCAAACTGTTCACCTAACTTTACAGGGGTTATAACCCTCACTCACTCTATACAAAATGAAAAAAAAAATTGCCTTTAACCACCTCCCACCTGCGCTAAAGCCAAAAGATGGTAAGTAAAACCTTGGACAGAGGGGTGGTACATGGTATACTTGGATTTTGCAAAAGCGTTTGACACAGTTCCCCACACATGGCTCATGTGTAAGGTAAAGTCTACAGGCTTGGAAATATCAGTTTGTAAATAGATAGAAAACTGGCTAAAAGATAGAATTCAGAGAGTAGTGGTTAATGATTCTTACTCTGAATGGTCTAAGGTTATCAGTGGTGTTCCCCAAGGTTCAGTGCTGGGACCCTTACTTTTTAATAACTTTATAAATGATATTGGGTCTGGGATTAAAAGTAACATGTATGTCTTTGCAGATGACATTAAGCTATGCAGTGGAATAACGTCCTTACAGGATGTCTCCAATTTACAATCTGACCTCTATGCACTGTTTAATTGGGCGACTATGTGGCAGATGAGGTTTAATGTTGATAAATGTAAAGTTATGCACTTGGGGGCTAAGAATATGCATGCATCATACATACTAGGGGGAGTACAACTGGGGGAATCAATGGTGGAAAACGATCTGGGGATTCTGATAGATCATAAGCTCAATAATAGCAGGCAATGCCAAGCTGTGGTTTCCAAAGCGAGCAAAGTCCTTTCTTGTATTAAGAGAGGTATGGACTCCAGAGAGAGATATATCATTTTTCCCAAATTACAAATCATTAGTAAGACCTCATCTGGAATATGCAGTTCTGTTTTGGGCACCAGTTCTCCAAAAGGATATCGGGGAACTGGAGAAAGTGCAGAGAAGGGCAACCAAACTGATAAGAGGCCTGGAGGAGCTCAGCTATGAGGAAAGATTAGAGGAACTGAATTTATTCACTCTTGAGAAGAGGAGATTATGGGGGTATATGATCACCATGTATAAATATATAAGGGGTCCATATAGTGAACTTGGTGTTGAGTTATTCACTTTCCGTTCAACACTGAGGAGAAGGGGGCACTCTTTACGTCTAGAGGAAAAGAGATTTCATCTCCAAATATGGAAAGGTTTCTTCACAGTAAGAGCTGTGAAAATGTGGAATAGACTCCCTCCAGAGGTGGTTATGGCCAGCTCAGTAGATTGCTTTAAGAAAGGCCTGGATTATAAATGTACATAATATAACTGGGTACTAACATGTATAGGTAAAGTTGATCCAGGCAAAATCTGATTGCCCCTCTGGGATCAGGAAGGAATTTTTTCCCCTGCTGTAGCAAATTGGATCCTGCTTTTCTGGGGGTTTTTTCACCTTCCTCAGGATCAACTGTGGGTATAGGATTGGGTATATAGGATTGTATGATATTTTTTATTTTATTTATTTATTTATTTATGGTTGAACTAGATGGACTTGTGGCTTTTTTCAACCTGACTATGTAACTATTAAACAGCGCAGGCTTACATTGCCGGGAGGGTGTCTATGGATGTCCTCCCATGATTGCGTTTCCTTCATGCCCCCTGCGGCATGCATCAACACAGATCTGTGATTGCTGTGTCATTCGGACACAGCTAATCACAGATGGGGCTCTTTACCATGTGACCAACTGTGTCCAATCACAGCAAATCCATACAGGGGACATATACACTGATAATCAGGGCACTGATTATCAGTGTCCTGATGATCAGTGCAGCCCCAACAGTGCCCACAAGTGCTGCCAATCTGTGCACATCAGTGCTGCCAAACAGTGCCCATCAGTGCTGCCTGACAGTGGCCATCAATGCCACCTATCAGTGCCCATCAGTCCCATATATCCGTGCAGCCTATGAGTGCCCATCAATGTCACCTATCAGTGCCCATCAGTGCCACATATCAGTGCAGCCTCATCAGTGCATCTTCATCAGTACCCATCAATGTCCATCAGTGCCACCTCATCAGTGCCCGTTAGTGCCGCTTAAACCCTTCCTGACCAGCCACCGCAGTTATACTGCGGCAGGTTGGCTCCCCCGAGCGAGCCGTCGGCTCCTTAAGACGCTTTAGCAGGCGCACCACCTGAGGCGCACGCACGCCTGCAGCGTGTCCCCAGAGCCGATGCACATGCCCAGTGGGCACGATAACCAACAGGAACCCGCAATCGCTCGTGACAGAGAACCGGGATCTGTGTGTGTAAACACACAAATTCTGGTTCTCTCAGGGGAGAGGAGACAGATTGTGTGCTCCTACTAAGTAGGAACACCGATCGGTCTCCTCCCCTAGTCAGTCCCATCCCTCCATAGTTAGAACACACCTAGGGAATACAATTAACCCCTTGATCACCCCCTAGTGTTAACCCCTTCCCTGCCAATGACATTTATACAGTAATCAGTGTCAGTGGCTATTTTTAGCTCTGATCGCTGTATAAATGTCACTGGTCCCAAAAAAGTGTCAAAAGTGTCCAATCTGTCTGCCGCAATGTTACACTCATGATAAAAAAAAAAAAAAAATCGCAGATTGCCGCCATTACTAGTAAAAAATTAAATAATAATAAAAATGCCATAAATCTATCCCCTATTTTGTAGACGCTATAACTTTTGCGCAAACCAATCAATATACGCTTATTGAGATCTTTTTTACCAAAAATAAAAAAATATAAAAAGAAGAATACATATCGGCCTAAACTGATGAAGAAATTAGTTTTTTTAAAATTGGGATATTTATTATAGCAAAAAATATAGTTTTTTCCAAATTGTTTATAGCACAAAAAATAAAAAAATATAGAGGTGATCAAATACCACCAAAAGAAAGCTCTATTTGTGTGGAAAAAAAGGACATAAATTTTGTTTGGGTACAACGTCGCACGAACGCGCAATTGTCAGTTAAAGCAACGCAATGCCATATTGCAAAAAATGGCCTGGTCAGGAAGGAGGCAAATCCTTCTGGGACTGAAGTGGTTAATCAGTGCCCATCAGTGCTGCCCCAGTGCACATCAGTGCAGCCTATCAGTGCCCATCAGTGCAGCCTTTTAGTGAAGCCTCATCAGTGCACACCAATGAAGGAGAAAAAATACTTATTTAGTAAGATTTATAACAGAAACTAAGAAAAAAATGTTTTCAACATGTTTAGACTTTTTTGTTTGTTTAGCAAAAACTAAAAAACATAGTGGCGATTAAATACCACCAAAAGAAAGCTCTATCTGCAGCATTATCAGTCGGGGGGGGGGGTGCAATGTATTAGCAGATTTATTTACACTAACAAATTGAAGTCAAACTCCAGCTAACACTTTTAAATACTGCAAACAGTGTTTTCTTATTTTGGAATAAAGGTTTTGCATGAATAAATAAAAGCTGATCATTTTATTAAGCCCTGCTAGTGGTAAATGATTTGACTCATCTCTGTAACTGATACATTCTGCTGGAGAGCTTGTGCTTATGAAAAACAACAGACTTCCTGGATGGATCACCAGATGAAAAAAGAAGAAAGCCTAAACAGGAAAACAAATGAAGCCATCAAATCTAATGCCCCGTACACACGATCGGACTTTCCAACAATAAAACCGTGGAATTATGTTCAAAGGTTGTTGGCTCCAACTTGTCTTGCATACACATGGTCACACAACGAGCCGAGAAAAAGGAAGTTCAATAGCCAGTGCGGCTCTTCTGCTTGATTCCGAGCATGCCTGAACTTTTGTGCATCAGACTTGTGCACACACGATCGGAAATTCCGACAACAAAGTTTTGTTGGTGGAAAATTTGAGAACCTACTAGCCAACATTTGTTGGCGGAAAGTCCGCCAACAAATGTTCGATGGAGCATACACATGGTTGGACTTTCAGTCAACAAGCTCACATCCAACATTTGTTGATGGAAAATCCGATTGTGTGTACGTGGCATAAGAGTTAGTAAACTGCGATATAATAAATGTTTACTTTTAGGTTTATTACTGCTTTAAGTGATGTCCTACAGTAGCACCAATTATTCTTAGACTCTTACAACTTCTGGGTGTCTATTGCTGTAATTAAACCCTTGCATGGATGCCTTTTTTACATTTAGTGAGTAATGCTTTAATTCCTTCTTAAAAAAAAAATAAATCTGAAGCTTGTTTGCCACTAATGCTGATATTCCTAATAGTTAGTCATTATTCATCCTTCAAAAAGCTACCTTGGCACGCATATTATTGCTTATCACATGAAAACAAGTACACATTTTACTGTTTGTAGCATAGCAAATGCACTTGCTGAGCTAATGATCTGTGTTGTATGTAAACCCTGAGTGTTTGAAACGCAAGCTGAGTTTTGGGAACTGAAAGGAAACTTTGTTTTCACCTCTCACTTTTTAAACAGCAGGCAATGAATAACAGTCATGGAGAAGATACAAAGTCTCTAAAGTTAGAAATATGACTCTTTGTTAATATCTGAGAAATGGAATACAATGCATACCCTAGCAAATATTCAAGCTAGTATACAGCTGATGCCTAAAGGCAAAAAGAACTCCTGTAGTGGTATCCTGTGAGGAAATTTGTTTTGCTCCACACAGTAATTGGGAAAATTACCATGGAAACCAAATGCAGTATGGAACAAAAAATCAAGTATACTTTTCAAATAGTTTTTGTTGACACAAAGCACAAGACCAGGCTTTAAAATGTTGGTGAGCTTTAGTTTATTTTACATATGCATTTGTTTTACTTCTGTACAATTTTTATTTCATATGTTATGTGGTGCATTTAATACATTCTTTTAACCACTTCAATACAGGGCACTTAGATACCTTCCTGCCCAGACCAATTTTCAGCTTTCAGCGCTGGACATGGCTGATCATGTGGTAAAGAGTCTCCGTCAGACTGACACCCCGCAACAACGATCGCCGTGATGCGAGCCCCGGGGGCGCACAGCGGCTCGATATTCTGATCACGTCATATGACATCGGGTCAGGTATATAAAAACCACTTTGCCTCCGTCATTTTGTAATAGGGCAGGCGGCAAGTGGTTAAAATGCGATAAAACAATTACAAATAAACATGTTCTGCTTAGTTGCCTAGATCTCTCTGGAAAAGCAGCCACACTGGCATTTGCAGGCAATGGGGTAGCTTAAAATGACACTGTTGCTGCCAAAAATCCCTTAAAGTGGTTGTATACCCTATTAGCACATTTTTACCTACAGGTAAGCCTATAATAAGTCTTACCTGTAGGTAAAATTAATATCTCCTAAACCTGTATGGTTTAGGAGATAACCGCCTTGCATGCAGCCACTGACGTCAGCGGCGCATGCACTCTGAAAGTCCGGCAGATGCTGCCGAAAACTCAGAGCTCCTTACCAGAAATTAGACTCCCGCGTGCACATGCAGGAGTGACGTTGTGAGTGGCTGGAGCCGCGAACCCAGAAAAAACACAGAGAGGAAAATGTCAGCTCCCTCGGCAGTGACCGGGATGCGATGCCGACTCTTCGTTCTAAGGTAAGTATTTCATAATGAGTTAGTATGCGGTGCATACTAGCTCATTATGCCTTTGCCTTTTTTTTTCTTTTTTTTTGTGGGTATACAATCACTTTAAACATAGTTCCCTACAAAGGAAGATGTATTACCTCCCTGGTGGCCTGTGTCACTGATTCCCTCAGGTAGTGTCAAATGTATGTGTCTTCTACTCCATGCTGTGGTGCAATCCTCCAACTTCTAAAATACTTCAGGGCACTGCAGTAATGTAGGGGTTAGTAGAAGGAACAATAGCAATTGGTGGAGGGCATGGGCACTTAACTCAAGGCAAATAGGCTGTTCACTTTGCAAGGGAATCAGGGCTTTGTGAATGTGGTCAAGTTCTGCTGACTTCTATCATCCAACCATGTACAAATATTTTTTTTATTATTTTTTTAATTTTCCTTGCAAATGATCAGGTAATTCTTTTGCAACATACATTTTCACCACATTTCCCTCACAAAGTTAAAAATTTCCCTGTAGAATCTACAGTATATGCCTTTAATAAATTAACCCCAATTTCTCTGGTGAGTTCAGCTTACCACTGATCAGTAGGGATGAGGCCGCAGTTCGACTCGAACATCTGGTGTTTGTTTTCTCACAAACAAACCGTACATATGGGGCATTCGCTGGCAAATTTGAGCGCCACAGAGCACTGTATAATTCACTACAAGATCGCAGTGCGTTGACGTCTGATGATTGCCCAAAGGGTGCACCTGACCTGCATGCTTTGGCCAATCACAGCTCGCTATTCTGCAAGAGCAATAATTGGCCAAAGGCAGGGTGCCTTTCAGGGCCGATCCCAGACGGGGTGCACGGGGTGCAGTGCACCCCGGCGCCAGAGAGGTGGGGGCGCTGAAGCGCCAGAGTGCTCTCTTCCCTTGTTTGTGTCCTGCGGCGCCTCTCCGCTGGTGTTCTAAGAAGAAAGGCGCCGCTGTATTTACTGCTCAAGCCCCTCCCTCCTTCTGTCAGAGAAGGAGAACAGCCAGGCCAGCCGAAGATGAGAAGGGAGGCAGAGCGGCTGGTCTCTGTGTGGAGAGAGACCAGCCGTGCAGTGAGTGATGTCTCGCGCGCAGGGGGGGAGCGGTCCGTGCTGACACATTCTCCTCCTTTCTGTGTCTCTCACTCCTGCTGTGTACTCTTCTGTTCGCCACCCGGGCGGCGCGGCTGCACACTCTCCTCTCCAGCTGCCGCCCGGGTGTTTTTATC
This sequence comes from Aquarana catesbeiana, assembly GCF_042186555.1. Lineage (NCBI taxonomy): Eukaryota > Metazoa > Chordata > Amphibia > Anura > Ranidae > Aquarana > Aquarana catesbeiana. The sequence goes on along the minus strand of NC_133331.1, from coordinate 181,245,727 downwards.
ATATGTACTGTACCCTAATGGAGGGGGGGGTCTGTACTAATGGAGGAGGGTGGTCTGCCCTGGGGGGTCATTACTAATAGAGGGGGGCTCTGTCCTGGGGGGTCTGTAGTAATGGAGGGGGGGCTCTGTCCTGGGGGGTCATTACTTATAGAGGGGGGGTCTGTAGCAATGGAGGGGGGCTCTGTCCTGGGGGGTCATTACTAATAGAGGGGGGCTCTGTCCTGGGGGGTCATTACTAATAGAGGGGGGCTCTGTCCTGGGGGGTCTGTAGTAATGGAGGGGGGGCTCTGTCCTGGGGGGTCATTACTAATAGAGGGGGGCTCTGTCCTGGGGGGTCTGTAGTAATGGAGGGGGGGCTCTGTCCTGGGGGGTCATTACTAATAGAGGGGGCCTCTGTCCTCGGGGGTCTGTAGTAATGGAGGGGGGCTCTGTCCTGGGGGTCTGTAGTAATGGAGGGGGGTCTGTCCTGGGGGTCTGTAGTAATGGAGGGGGGCTATGTCCTGGGGGTCTGTAGTAATGGAGGGGGGCTCTGTCCTGGGGGGTCTGTAGTAATGGAGGGGGGCTCTGTCCTGGGGGGTCATTACTAATAGAGGGGGCTCTGTCCTGGGGGGTCTGTAGTAATGGAGGGGGGCTCTGTCCTGGGGGTCTATAGCAATGGAGGGGGGCTCTGTCCTGGGGGTCTGTAGTAATGGAGGGGGGGCTCTGTCCTGGGGGTCTGTAGTAATGGAGGGGAGCTCTGTCCTGGGGGTCTGTAGTAATGGAGGGGGGCTCTGTCCTGGGGGTCTGTAGTAATAGAGGGGGGCTATGTCCTGGGGGGTCATTACTAATAGAGGGGGGCTCTGTCCTGGGGGGTCTTTAGTAATGGAGAGGGGGCTCTGTCCTGGGGGGTCATTACTAATAGAGGGGGCTCTGTCCTGGGGGGTCTGTAGTAATGGAGGGGGCTCTGTCCTGGGGGTCTGTAGTAATGGAGGGGGGCTCTGTCTTGGGGGTCTGTAGTAATGGAGGGGGGCTCTGTCCTGGGGGTCTGTAGTAATGGAGGGGGGGCTCTGTCCTGGGGGGTCATTACTAATAGAGGGGGGCTCTGTGCTGGGGGTCTGTAGTAATGGAGGGGGGCTCTGTCCTGGGGGGTCATTACTAATAGAGGGGGGCTCTGTCCTGGGGGGTCTGTAGTAACGGAGGGGGGCTCTGTCCTGGGGGTCTGTAGTAATGGAGGGGGGCTCTTTCCTGGGGGTCTGTAGTAATGGAGGGGGGGCTCTGTCCTGGGGGGTCATTACTAATAGAGGGGGGCTCTGTCCTGGGGGTCTGTAGTAATGGAGGGGGGCTCTGTCCTGGGGGTCATTACTAATAGAGGGGGGCTCTGTCCTGGGGGGTCTGTAGTAATGGAGGGGGGCTCTGTCCTGGGGGGTCTGTACTAATGGAGGGGGCTCTGTTCTGGGGGGGTCTGTAGTAATGGAGGGGGGCTCTGTCCTGGGGGGGTCTGTAGTAATGGAGGGGGGGTCTGTCCTGGGGGGTCTGTACTAATGGAGGGGGCTCTGTCCTGGGGGGTCTGTAGTAATGGAGGGGTGGCTCTGTCCTGGGGGGGTCTGTACTATTGGAGGAGGGTCTGTCCTGGGGGGGTCTGTAGTAATGGAGGGGGGCTCTGTCCTGGGGGGTCTGTACTAATGGAGGGGGCTCTGTCCTGGAGGGTCTGTAGTAATGGAGGGGGGTCTGCCTGGGGGGTCTGTACTAATGGAGGGGGCTCTGTCCTGGGGGGTCTGTAGTAATCAAGGGGTGGCTCTGTCCTGGGGGGGGTCTGTACTATTGGAGGGGGGTCTGTCCTGGGGGGTCTGTAGTAATGGAGGGGTGGCTCTGTCCTGGGGGGTCTGTACTAATGGAGGGGGGTCTGTCCTGGGGGGTCTGTACTAATGGAGGGGGGTCTGTCCTGGGGGGGTCTGTACTAATTGAGGGGGTCTGTCCTGGGGGTCTGTACTAACAGAGGGGGGTCTTTCCTGGGGGGGTCTGTACTAATGAAGGAGGGGTCTGTCCTGGGGGGGTCTGTACTAATGGAGGGGGGATTGTCCTGGGGGTCGTTACTAATGGAGGGGGGGTCTGTCCTGGGGGGTCTGTACTAATGGAGGGGGGGTCTGTCCTGGTGGGGTCTGTACTAATGGAGGGGGGTTTCCTGGGGGGGTCTGTACTGAGTAAGGTCTGTACTGAGGGAGAGTTTTATACTTAGTGCGGGTTCTGCACTTATGGAGGTGGTCTATACTTAGTGGAGGGGGGTCTGTCCTGAGGGGCGACTATAGTTGGTGGAAGGGGGGGTGACCCCAACCCTAGTGATGCCAATGCAGCTGCGGGCTCTTCTTTCCCCCCTCCCTCTTGCGCATGCTGCTGTAATAGTGAGCAGCGCTTGCCAGCACAGCTGCCCATTATGTATCTTCCCCTGCCTTCATATACCCAGGGAAGAAACAGAATAGAAAAAGGAGCAGAGAAGAGGATTGTGGGACATGTAGTCCCGAGGACTGGCAGCCCCACTGTAACACGGAAACTGCAGCTCACACAGCATGCTCAGCTGAATGGGAGAGAGAGAGAGACAGGAGCCTGGGAAAGCTTTCAGGGAAGTACATCCAGGACTCCAGAGGGAGAGGACAGTGCTGAGGGAACACCATCAGAGAGAAAACCCTGCTGACCTGCGCCACCAGAGGGAAAGACACACAGCCTAGCACCATCCCTGGCAGAGAAAGGAATGGAGTCATTGCCAGAATACAGATCTGGGCTCTACCCAGCGGAGTCGCCACGGGCAATTCAGAGTAAGCTGACTCCTGATCAGAGGAACCGTTGCTGTATCGCTGGGTCAGGTGAGAGGGCCTATTGGCCATTATCTACTAACGTTCATAGGAAATGCAGTCTCTGATCATCTCCTGTACTATGTCTGCAGTCTCTGATAATCTCCTGTACTATGTCTGCAGTCTCTGATCATCTCCTGTACTATGTCTGCAGTCTCTGACCATCTCCTGTACTATGTCTGCAGTCTCTGACCATCTCCTGTACTATGTCTGCAGTCTCTGACCATCTCTTATATCGTGTCTGCAGTCTCTGACCATCTCTTATATCCTGTCTGCAGTCTCTGATCATCTCCTGTACTATGTCTGCAGTCTCTGACCATCTCCTGTACTATGTCTGCAGTCTCTGATAATCTCCTGTACTATGTCTGCAGTCTCTGATCATCTCCTGTACTATGTCTGCAGTCTCTGACCATGTCCTGTACTATATCTGCAGTCTCTGACCATTTCTTATATCCTGTCTGCAGTCTCTGATCATCTCCTGTACTATGTCTGCAGTCTCTGACCATCTCCTGTACTATGTCTGCAGTCTCTGATCATCTCCTGTACTATGTCTGCAGTCTCTGACCATCTCTTATATCCTGTCTGCAGTCTCTGATCATCTCCTGTACTATGTCTGCAGTCTCTGATCATCTCCTGTACTATGTCTGCAGTCTCTGACCATCTCCTTTCCTATGTCTGCAGTCTCTGATCATCTCCTGTACTATGTCTGCAGTCTCTGACCATCTCCTGTATTATATCTGCAGTCTCTGATCATCTCCTGTAGTATGTCTGCAGTCTCTGATCATCTCCTGTACTATGTCTGCAGTCTCTGACCATCTCCTGTACTATGTCTGCAGTCTCTGATCATCTCTTATATCCTGTCTGCAGTCTCTGATCATCTCTTATATCCTGTCTGCAGTCTCTGATCATCTCCTGTACCATGTCTGCAGTCTCTGATCATCTCCTGTACCATGTCTGCAGTCTCTGATCATCTCCTGTACTATGTCTGCAGTCTCTGATCATCTCTTGTATTATGTCTGCAGTCTCTGATCATCTCCTGTACTATGTCTGCAGTCTCTGATCATCTCTTAAATCCTGTCTGCAGTCTCTGACCATCTCCTGTACTATGTCTGCAGTCTCTGATCATCTCCTGTACTATGTCTGCAGTCTCTGATCATCTCCTGTACTATGTCTGCAGTCTCTGATCATCTCCTGTAGTATGTCTGCAGTCTCTGATCATCTGTAGTGTGTCTGCAGTCTCTGATCATCTCCTGTACCGTGTCTGCAGTCTCTGACCATCTCCTGTACTGTGTCTGCAGTCTCTGACCATCTCCTGTACTGTGTCTGCAGTCTCTGATCATCTCCTGTACTGTGTCTGCAGTCTCTGACCATCTCTTATATCCTGTCTGCAGTCTCTGATCATCTCTTATATCCTGTCTGCAGTCTCTAATCATCTCCTGTACCATTTCTGCAGTCTCTGATCATCTCCTGTACCATGTCTGCAGTCTCTGATCATCTCCTGTACTATGTCTGCAGTCTCTGATCATCTCTTGTATTATGACTGCAGTCTCTGATCATCTCCTGTACTATGTCTGCAGTCTCTGATCATCTCTTAAATCCTGTCTGCAGTCTCTGATCATCTCCTGTACCATGTCTGCAGTCTCTGATCATCTCCTGTACTATGTCTGCAGTCTCTGACCATCTCCTGTACTATGTCTGCAGTCTCTGATCATCTCTTATATCCTGTCTGCAGTCTCTGATCATCTCCTGTACTATGTCTGCAGTCTCTGATCATCTCTTAAATCCTGTCTGCAGTCTCTGATCATCTCCTGTACTATGTCTGCAGTCTCTGATCATCTCTTAAATCCTGTCTGCAGTCTCTGATCATCTCCTGTACTATGTCTGCAGTCTCTGACCATCTCCTGTAGTATGTCTGCAGTCTCTGATCATCTCTTGTAATATGTCTGCAGTCTCTGATCATTTCCTGTACTATGTCTGCAGTCTCTGATCATCTCCTGTACTATGTCTGCAGTCTTTGATCATCTCCTGTACTATGTCTCCAGTCTCTGATCATCTCCTGTAGTATGTCTGCAGTCTCTGATCATCTCCTGTAGTATGTCTGCAGTCTCTGATCATCTCCTGTAGTATATCTGCAGTCTCTGATCATCTCCTGTACTGTGTCTGCAGTCTCTGACCATCTCCTGTACTGTGTCTGCAGTCTCTGATCATCTCCTGTATTATGTCTGCAGTCTCTGATCATCTTCTGTATTATGTCTGCAGTCTCTGATCATCTCCTGTATTATGTCTGCAGTCTCTGATCATGTCTTGTATTATGTCTGCAGTCTCTGATCATCTCTTCTATCCTGTCTGCAGCAGTCTCTGATCATCTCCTGTACTATGTCTGCAGTCTCTGATCATCTCTTATATCCTGTCTGCAGTCTCTGACCATCTCCAGTAGTATGTCTGCAGTCTCTGATCATCTCCTGTAGTATATCTGCAGTCTCTGATCATCTCCTGTACTGTGTCTGCAATCTCTGACCATCTCCTGTACTGTGTCTGCAGTCTCTGATCATCTCCTGTATTATGTCTGCAGTCTCTGATCATCTTCTGTATTATGTCTGCAGTCTCTGATCATCTCCTGTATTATGTCTGCAGTCTCTGATCATCTCCTGTATTATGTCTGCAGTCTCTGATCATCTCTTCTATCCTGTCTGCAGCAGTCTCTGTTCATCTCCTGTACTATGTCTGCAGTCTCTGATCATCTCTTATATCCTGTCTGCAGTCTCTGACCATCTCCAGTAGTATGTCTGCAGTCTCTGACCATCTCCTGTAGTATGTCTGCAGTCTCTGACCATCTCCTGTACTATGTCTGCAGTCTCTGATAATCTCCTGTACTATGTCTGCAGTCTCTGATCATCTCCTGTACTATGTCTGCACTTTCTCATCATCTCCTGTACTGTGTCTGCAGTCTCTGATCATCTCCTATACTATGTCTGCAGTCTCTGATCATCTCCTGTACTATGTCTGCAGTCTCTGATCATCTCCTGTACTATGTCTGCAGTCTCTGATCATCTCTTATATCCTGTCTGCAGTAGTCTCTGATCATCTCCTGTACTATGTCTGCAGTCTCTGATCATCTCTTATATCCTGTCTGCAGTCTCTGACCATCTCCGGTAGTATGTCTGCAGTCTCTGACCATCTCCTGTAGTATGTCTGCAGTCTCTGACCATCTCCTGTACTATGTCTGCAGTCTCTGATCATCTCCTGTACTATGTTTGCAGTCTCTGACCATCTCCTGTACTATGTCTGCAGTCTCTGATCATCTCCTGTACTATGTCTGCAGTCTTTGATCATCTCTTCTATCCTGTCTGCAGTCTCTGATCATCTCCTGTAGTATGTCTGCAGTCTCTGATCATCTCCTGTAGTATGTCTGCAGTCTCTGATCATCTCCTGTACTATGTCTGCAGTCTCTGACCACCTCCTGTACTATGTCTGCAGTCTCTGACCATCTTCTGTACTATGTCTGCAGTCTCTGATCATCTCCTGTATTATGTCTGCAGTCTCTGACCATCTCCTGTACTATGTCTGCAGTCTTTGATCATCTCTTATATCCTGTCTGCAGTCTCTGATCATCTCCTGTAGTATGTCTGCAGTCTCTGATAATCTCCTGTACTATATCTGCAGTCTCTGACCATCTCCTGTACTATGTCTGCAGTCTCTGACCATCTCCTGTACTATGTCTGCAGTCTCTGACCATCTCCTGTACTATGTCTGCAGTCTCTGACCATCTCCTTTCCTATGTCTGCAGTGTCTGATCATCTCCTGTACTATGTCTGCAGTCTCTGACCATCTCCTGTATTATGTCTGCAGTCTCTGATCATCTCCTGTAGTATGTCTGCAGTCACTGATCATCTCCTGTACTATGTCTGCAGTGTCTGACCATCTCCTGTACTATGTCTGCAGTCTCTGATCATCTCCTGTACTGTGTCTGCAGTCTCTGATCATCTCTTATATCCTGTCTGCAGTCTCTGATCATCTCTTATATCCTGTCTGCAGTCTCTGATCATCTCCTGTACCATGTCTGCAGTCTCTGATCATCTCCTGTAGCATGTCTGCAGTCTCTGATCATCTCCTGTACTATGTCTGCAGTCTCTGATCATCTCTTGTATTATGTCTGCAGTCTCTGATCATCTCCTGTATTATGTCTGCAGTCTCTGACCATCTCCTGTACTATGTCTGCAGTCTTTGATCATCTCTTATATCCTGTCTGCAGTCTCTGATCATCTCCTGTAGTATGTCTGCAGTCTCTGATAATCTCCTGTACTATATCTGCAGTCTCTGACCATCTCTTATATCCTGTCTGCAGTCTCTGACCATCTCCTGTACTATGTCTGCAGTCTCTGACCATCTCCTGTACTATGTCTGCAGTCTCTGACCATCTCCTTTCCTATGTCTGCAGTGTCTGATCATCTCCTGTACTATGTCTGCAGTCTCTGACCATCTCCTGTATTATGTCTGCAGTCACTGATCATCTCCTGTAGTATGTCTGCAGTCACTGATCATCTCCTGTACTATGTCTGCATTCTCTGATCATCTCTTGTATTATGTCTGCAGTCTCTGATCATCTCCTGTACTATGTCTGCAGTCTCTGATCATCTCTTAAATCCTGTCTGCAGTCTCTGACCATCTCCTGTACTATGTCTGCAGTCTCTGATCATCTCCTGTACTATGTCTGCAGTCTCTGATCATCTCCTGTACTATGTCTGCAGTCTCTGATCATCTCCTGTAGTATGTCTGCAGTCTCTGATCATCTGTAGTATGTCTGCAGTCTCTAATCATCTCCTGTACTGTGTCTGCAGTCTCTGACCATCTCCTGTACTGTGTCTGCAGTCTCTGACCATCTCCTGTACTGTGTCTGCAGTCTCTGATCATCTCCTGTACTGTGTCTGCAGTCTCTGATCATCTCTTATATCCTGTCTGCAGTCTCTGACCATCTCTTATATCCTGTCTGCAGTCTCTGCTCATCTCCTGTACTATGTCTGCAGTCTCTGACCATCTCCTGTACTATGTCTGCAGTCTCTGATAATCTCCTGTACTATGTCTGCAGTCTCTGATCATCTCCTGTACTATGTCTGCAGTCTCTGACCATCTCCTGTACTATATCTGCAGTCTCTGACCATCTCTTATATCCTGTCTGCAGTCTCTGATCATCTCCTGTACTATGTCTGCAGTCTCTGACCATCTCCTGTACTATGTCTGCAGTCTCTGATCATCTCCTGTACTATGTCTGCAGTCTCTGACCATCTCTTATATCCTGTCTGCAGTCTCTGATCATCTCCTGTACTATGTCTGCAGTCTCTGATCATCTCCTGTACTATGTCTGCAGTCTCTGATCATCTCTTGTATTATGACTGCAGTCTCTGATCATCTCCTGTACTATGTCTGCAGTCTCTGATCATCTCTTAAATCCTGTCTGCAGTCTCTGACCATCTCCTGTACTATGTCTGCAGTCTCTGATCATCTCCTGTACTATGTCTGCAGTCTCTGATCATCTCTTAAATCCTTTCTGCAGTCTCTGATCATCTCCTGTACCATGTCTGCAGTCTCTGATCATCTCCTGTACTATGTCTGCAGTCTCTGACCATCTCCTGTACTATGTCTGCAGTCTCTGATCATCTCTTATATCCTGTCTGCAGTCTCTGATCATCTCCTGTACTATGTCTGCAGTCTCTGATCATCTCTTAAATCCTGTCTGCAGTCTCTGATCATCTCCTGTACTATGTCTGCAGTCTCTGACCATCTCCTGTTGTATGTCTGCAGTCTCTGATCATCTCTTGTACTATGTCTGCAGTCTCTGATCATCTCATGTATTATGTCTGCAGTCTCTGATCATCTCCTGTACTATGTCTGCAGTCTTTGATCATCTCCTGTACTATGTCTCCAGTCTCTGATCATCTCCTGTAGTATGTCTGCAGTCTCTGATCATCTCCTGTAGTATGTCTGCAGTCTCTGATCATCTCCTGTAGTATATCTGCAGTCTCTGATCATCTCCTGTACTGTGTCTGCAGTCTCTGACCATCTCCTGTACTATGTCTGCAGTCTCTGATCATCTCCTGTATTATGTCTGCAGTCTCTGATCATCTCCTGTATTATGTCTGCAGTCTCTGATCATCTCCTGTATTATGTCTGCAGTCTCTGATCATCTCTTCTATCCTGTCTGCAGCAGTCTCTGATCATCTCCTGTACTATGTCTGCAGTCTCTGATCATCTCCTGTACTATGTCTGCAGTCTCTGATCATCTCCTGTACTATGTCTGCAGTCTCTGATCATCTCCTGTAGTATGTCTGCAGTCTCTGATCATCTGTAGTATGTCTGCAGTCTCTGATCATCTCCTGTACTGTGTCTACAGTCTCTGACCATCTCCTGTACTGTGTCTGCAGTCTCTGACCATCTCCTGTACTGTGTCTGCAGTCTCTGATCATCTCCTGTACTATGTCTGCAGTCTCTGACCATCTCCTGTACTATGTCTGCAGTCTCTGATCATCTCCTGTACTATGTCTGCAGTCTCTGACCATCTCTTATATCCTGTCTGCAGTCTCTGATCATCTCCTGTACTATGTCTGCAGTCTCTGATCATCTCTTGTATTATGACTGCAGTCTCTGATCATCTCCTGTACTATGTCTGCAGTCTCTGATCATCTCTTAAATCCTGTCTGCAGTCTCTGACCATCTCCTGTACTATGTCTGCAGTCTCTGATCATCTCCTGCACTATGTCTGCAGTCTCTGATCATCTCTTAAATCCTTTCTGCAGTCTCTGATCATCTCCTGTACCATGTCTGCAGTCTCTGATCATCTCCTGTACTATGTCTGCAGTCTCTGACCATCTCCTGTACTATGTCTGCAGTCTCTGATCATCTCTTATATCCTGTCTGCAGTCTCTGATCATCTCCTGTACTATGTCTGCAGTCTCTGATCATCTCTTAAATCCTGTCTGCAGTCTCTGATCATCTCCTGTACTATGTCTGCAGTCTCTGACCATCTCCTGTTGTATGTCTGCAGTCTCTGATCATCTCTTGTACTATGTCTGCAGTCTCTGATCATCTCATGTATTATGTCTGCAGTCTCTGATCATCTCCTGTACTATGTCTGCAGTCTTTGATCATCTCCTGTACTATGTCTCCAGTCTCTGATCATCTCCTGTAGTATGTCTGCAGTCTCTGATCATCTCCTGTAGTATGTCTGCAGTCTCTGATCATCTCCTGTAGTATATCTGCAGTCTCTGATCATCTCCTGTACTGTGTCTGCAGTCTCTGACCATCTCCTGTACTGTGTCTGCAGTCTCTGATCATCTCCTGTATTATGTCTGCAGTCTCTGATCATCTCCTGTATTATGTCTGCAGTCTCTGATCATCTCCTGTATTATGTCTGCAGTCTCTGATCATCTCTTCTATCCTGTCTGCAGCAGTCTCTGATCATCTCCTGTACTATGTCTGCAGTCTCTGATCATCTCTTATATCCTGTCTTCAGTCTCTGACCATCTCCAGTAGTATGTCTGCAGTCTCTGACCATCTCCTGTAGTATGTCTGCAGTCTCTGACCATCTCCTGTACTATGTCTGCAGTCTCTGATAATCTCCTGTACTATGTCTGCAGTCTCTGATCATCTCCTGTACTATGTCTGCAGTCTCTGATCATCTCCTGTACTGTGTCTGCAGTCTCTGATCATCTCCTGTACTATGTCTGCAGTCTCTGATCATCTCCTGTACTATGTCTGCAGTCTCTGATCATCTCCTATATCCTGTCTGCAGTAGTCTCTGATCATCTCCTGTACTATGTCTGCAGTCTCTGATCATCTCTTATATCCTGTCTGCAGTCTCTGACCATCTCCGGTAGTATGTCTGCAGTCTCTGACCATCTCCTGTATTATGTCTGCAGTCTCTGACCATCTCCTGTACTATGTCTGCAGTCTCTGATCATCTCCTGTACTATGTTTGCAGTCTCTGACCATCTCCTGTACTATGCCTGCAGTCTCTGATCATCTCCTGTACTATGTCTGCAGTCTTTGATCATCTCTTCTATCCTGTCTGCAGTCTCTGATCATCTCCTGTAGTATGTCTGCAGTCTCTGATCATCTCCTGTAGTATGTCTGCAGTCTCTGATCATCTCCTGTACTATGTCTGCAGTCTCTGACCATCTCCTGTACTATGTCTGCAGTCTCTGACCATCTTCTGTACTATGTCTGCAGTCTCTGATCATCTCCTGTATTATGTCTGCAGTCTCTGACCATCTCCTGTACTATGTCTGCAGTCTTTGATCATCTCTTATATCCTGTCTGCAGTCTCTGATCATCTCCTGTAGTATGTCTGCAGTCTCTAATAATCTCCTGTACTATATCTGCAGTCTCTGACCATCTCTTATATCCTGTCTGCAGTCTCTGATCATCTCCTGTACTATGTCTGCAGTCTCTTACCATCTCCTGTACTATGTCTGCAGTCTCTGATCATCTCCTGTACTATGTCTGCAGTCTCTGACCATCTCTTATATCCTGTCTGCAGTCTCTGATCATCTCCTGTACTATGTCTGCAGTCTCTGATCATCTCCTGTACTATGTCTGCAGTCTCTGACCATCTCCTTTCCTATGTCTGCAGTCTCTGATCATCTCCTGTACTATGTCTGCAGTCTCTGACCATCTCCTGTATTATGTCTGCAGTCTCTGATCATCTCCTGTAGTATGTCTGCAGTCTCTGATCATCTCCTGTACTATGTCTGCAGTCTCTGACCATCTCCTGTACTATGTCTGCAGTCTCTGATCATCTCCTGTACTGTGTCTGCAGTCTCTGATCATCTCTTATATCCTGTCTGCAGTCTCTGATCATCTCCTGTACCATGTCTGCAGTCTCTGATCATCTCCTGTAGCATGTCTGCAGTCTCTGATCATCTCCTGTACTATGTCTGCAGTCTCTGATCATCTCTTGTATTATGTCTGCAGTCTCTGATCATCTCCTGTACTATGTCTGCAGTCTCTGATCATCTCTTAAATTCTGTCTGCAGTCTCTGACCATCTCCTGTACTATGTCTGCAGTCTCTGATCATCTCCTGTACTATGTCTGCAGTCTCTGATCATCTCCTGTACTATGTCTGCAGTCTCTGATCATCTCCTGTACTATGTCTGCAGTCTCTGATCATCTGTAGTATGTCTGCAGTCTCTGATCATCTCCTGTACTGTGTCTGCAGTCTCTGACCATCTCCTGTACTGTGTCTGCAGTCTCTGACCATCTCCTGTACTGTGTCTGCAGTCTCTGATCATCTCCTGTACTATATCTGCAGTCTCTGACCATCTCCTGTACTATGTCTGCAGTCTCTGATCATCTCTTGTATTATGACTGCAGTCTCTGATCATCTCCTGTACTATGTCTGCAGTCTCTGATCATCTCTTAAATCCTGTCTGCAGTCTCTGACCATCTCCTGTACTATGTCTGCAGTCTCTGTTCATCTCCTGTACTATGTCTGCAGTCTCTGATCATCTCTTAAATCCTGTCTGCAGTCTCTGATCATCTCCTGTACCATGTCTGCAGTCTCTGATCATCTCCTGTACTATGTCTGCAGTCTCTGACCATCTCCTGTACTATGTCTGCAGTCTCTGATCATCTCTTATATCCTGTCTGCAGTCTCTGATCATCTCCTGTACTATGTCTGCAGTCTCTGATCATCTCTTAAATCCTGTCTGCAGTCTCTGATCATCTCCTGTACTATGTCTGCAGTCTCTGACCATCTCCTGTTGTATGTCTGCAGTCTCTCATCATCTCTTGTACTATGTCTGCAGTCTCTGATCATCTCCTGTACTATGTCTGCAGTCTCTGATCATCTCCTGTACTATGTCTGCAGTCTTTGATCATCTCCTGTACTATGTCTCCAGTCTCTGATCATCTCCTGTAGAATGTCTGCAGTCTCTGATCATCTCCTGTAGTATGTCTGCAGTCTCTGATCATCTCCTGTAGTATATATGCAGTCTCTGATCATCTCCTGTACTGTGTCTGCAGTCTCTGACCATCTCCTGTACTGTGTCTGCAGTCTCTGATCATCTCCTGTATTATGTCTGCAGTCTCTGATCATCTTCTGTATTATGTCTGCAGTCTCTGATCATCTCCTGTATTATGTCTGCAGTCTCTGATCATCTCCTGTATTATGTCTGCAGTCTCTGATCATCTCTTCTATCCTGTCTGCAGCAGTCTCTGATCATCTCCTGTACTATGTCTGCAGTCTCTGATCATCTCTTATATCCTGTCTGCAGTCTCTGACCATCTCCATTAGTATGTCTGCAGTCTCTGACCATCTCCTGTAGTATGTCTGCAGTCTCTGACCATCTCCTGTACTATGTCTGCAGTCTCTGATAATCTCCTGTACTATGTCTGCAGTCTCTGATCATCTCCTGTACTATGTCTGCAGTCTCTGATCATCTCCTGTACTATGTCTGCAGTCTCTGACCATCTCCTGTACTATGTCTGCAGTCTCTGATCATCTCTTATATCCTGTCTGCAGTAGTCTCTGATCATCTCCTGTACTATGTCTGCAGTCTCTGATCATCTCTTATATCCTGTCTGCAGTCTCTGACCATCTCCGGTAGTATGTCTGCAGTCTCTGACCATCTCCTGTAGTATGTCTGCAGTCTCTGACCATCTCCTGTACTATGTCTGCAGTCTCTGATCATCTCCTGTACTATGTTTGCAGTCTCTGACTATCTCCTGTACTATGTCTGCAGTCTCTGATCATCTCCTGTACTATGTCTGCAGTCTTTGATCATCTCTTCTATCCTGTCTGCAGTCTCTGATCATCTCCTGTAGTATGTCTGCAGTCTCTGATCATCTCCTGTAGTATGTCTGCAGTCTCTGATCATCTCCTGTACTATGTCTGCAGTCTCTGACCATCTCCTGTACTATGTCTGCAGTCTCTGACCATCTTCTGTACTATGTCTACAGTCTCTGATCATCTCCTGTATTATGTCTGCAGTCTCTGACCATCTCCTGTACTATGTCTGCAGTCTTTGATCATCTCTTATATCCTGACTGCAGTCTCTGATCATCTCCTGTAGTATGTCTGCAGTCTCTGATCATCTCCTGTAGTATGTCTGCAGTCTCTGATCATCTCCTGTATTATGTCTGCAGTCTTTGATCATCTCCTGTATTATGTCTGCAGTTTCTGACCATCTTCTGTAATATGTCTGGGGGGTGCTTTCTAACAGACTCTCTAACAGAAGCCATCTATGTGTGCATCAGAGAGACTCCCCTCCAGGTCTCATTAGTGTACGCTCTTCCTGTATTTTTTTTATTGTTAAAAGATCATGGGAGGATCCTAGGGTAACAAAGACTTCTTAGGGGAGCATCTCTGTGTTTGAGTCATTGCCATAGAAACATTTGTAAAGGGGAGGAGTTGGTAAGATGACCACGCCCATGTGGGGGCGCCAGAAATATTTAGTGTGTGGACGGAGATAGATTATGCTAGATTAGGCAGGCAGGTTAGTTAGTGGCATGCAGCAGTGTAATATATATATATATATATATATATATATATATATATATATATATATATATATATATATATATAGTCTAGTATATACCAGAACCCCTCATTTTCCACTTCTTGATTACAGTTTGAACGCTGCTGATTGGCATTCTCAACTCCTTGGATATCTTTTTATATCCCTTTACTTTTTTATACAGTTCAACTACCTTTTCCCGCAGATCCTTTGACAATTCTTTTTCTTTCCCCATGACTCAGAATCCAGAACATCAGTGCAGCACTGTATGAAAGATGCAAGGTTCTGTCAGGAATCCAGACACTCATTGACCTTTTATACACACACACTAATTGCAAGCAAACAGATCACAGGTGAGGATGCTTACCTTTAATAGCCATTCAAACCCCTTTGTGTCAACTTGTGTGCATTTTATCAAGCCAAAATTACCAGGGTATGTAAACTTTTGATCACGGTCATTTGGGTAGTTTCTGTTGTGATTATGATTTAAAAATAGTAAACACAGTTGATAAATGGCTTCAGCCAAACACTAAGGCTCCATTCACACAGGGGCAACTTTGGATCCGACTTCAAGTCGCCCCTAGTCACCTCAAGTCGCGCTACATGAAAAAAATCAATGTAAGTGAATGGATCCGTCTTAATGCACACTACTGCAGTCACTCCGACTTCAGAAAAGGTTCCTGTACTACTTCAATCTGACTAGAAGGCGACTTGTACCCATTGATTTCAATGGAAGTTGCCTCCAAGTTTGATCACCGTTCATACTGAGGAAACTTTACAGAAAGCAGAAAGGAAACAGAAAGTAATTTACTCCACTAAACAGCCAGCCCCCTCCTTCTCACACACAGCTGATAAGCTCTGATTGACCACTCGTAAAGTTCCCTGTCCTGGAGGTGACTTCAAGTTGTGTTGTAAGTTGCCCCAAGTCGCGCTGTGATTCATACTCAAGTCGTGTCCAAGTTGCCTCCCAAAGTCACGCTGGAATTCGTGTTGCCCCTGTGTGAATGGGCTCTAACCATGAGTGAAAGAAAAGTTTTTGTGTTATCATTCATATTCTCTGAAAAATTACTAAGAAATCATAAATTCTGCTAGGGTATGTAAACTTATGAGCACAACTGTATACAGTTGACCCTGATCAAAAGTTTACATACTCTGGTGATTTTGGCCTGACTTTGGCCTGCACATTGGACATTCCAACATGACAATGATCCAAAACACAAGGCCAAGTTGACCTGTCATTGGCTACAGCAGAATAAAGTGAAGATTCTGGAGTGGCCATCTCAGTCTCCTGACCTCAATATCATTGAGCCACTCTGGAGCGATCTCAAACTTGCAGTTCATGCAAGACAGCCCAATAATTTACAGGGACTGGAGGCTTTTTACCAGGAGGAATGGGCACATTTACCATCTGAGAAGATAAAGAGCCTCATCCACAAATACCACAAAAGACTTCAAGCTGTCATTGATGTTAAAGGGGGCAATAAATGGTATTAAGAACTGGGGTATTTAAACTTTTGATCAGGGTCTTTTGGGTAGTTTCTGTTGTTGCCATTTTGATTTAAAAAGAGTAAACACAGTTGATTGATAATAAATGGCTTCAGCCAAACACTAACCATGAGTGAAAGAAAGGTTTTTGAATTATCATTCATAGTCTCTGAAAAATAGCCAAGAAATCATAAATTCTGCCAGGGTATGTAAACTTATGAGCACAATGGTATATATATATATATATATATATATATATATATATATATATATATATATATATATATATATATATATATATATATATATATATATATTCTGCATTTAGTGTAGACTAGATATTCAGTGTAGACTCTATATTTATTCAGTGCAAGCAGTGTAGTGTATATAACACAGTGTATTGAAGTGGTTAAGGGGAACCAGTGTCAAAATGTTAAAAAAAATGGTGTGGGGGCCCCCCAAAATCCATACCAGGCCCTTCAGATCTGGTATGGTTTTTTAGGGAACCTTGGGCCAAAATTTAAAAGAAAAATGGCGTGGGGGTCCCCCCAGAATCCATACCAGACCCTTATCCGAGTGTTCTACCTGTCAGGCCAGGATAGGGGGGGACAAGCGAGTGCCCCCTCCTAAACCGCACCAGGCCACATGCCCTCAACATGGGGAGGGTGCTTTGGGGTCCCCCCCCAAAGCACCTTGTCCCCATGTTGATGGGGACAAGGACCTCATCCCCACAACCCTTGGGTATTAAGAGGAACCCCGCGCCAAAATAAAAAAAAAAATGGCGTGGGGTCCCCCCAAAAATCCATACCAGACCCTTATCCAAGCACGCAACCTGGAAGGCCGCAGGAAAAGAGGGGGGACAAGAGAGCGCCCCCCCTGAACCGTACCAGGCCACATGCCCTCAACATGGGGAGGATGCTTTGGGGTCCCCCCCAAAGCACCTTTTCCCCGTGTTGATGGGGACAAAGACCTCATCCCCACAACCCTTGCTCGGTGGTTGTGGGGGTCTGTGAGCGGGGGGCTTATCAGAATCTGGAAGCCCCCTTTGACAAGGGGGTCCCCAAATCCCACCCCCTTATGTAAATGGTATGGGGTACATTCTACCCCTACCCATTCACCAAAAAAGTGTAAAAAAAGTAAAAATTACAGGAGACAGTTCCTTTAAAGTGCCGTGATTAAAGATGGATGGACATCGCAGGACACTTTTTTAATAAAGGAACTGTCTCTGGGGGCCCCCTTGTTAAAGGGGACTTCCAGATTCCGATAAGCCCCCCGCCCGCAGACCCCTACAACCACCGGGCAAGGGTTGTTGTGGATGGGAACCCAAAGCACCCTCCCTATATTGAGGGCATGTGACCTGTTATGGTTCAGGAGGGGGCGCTCACTCATCCCCCCTTTCTTGACCTGCCAGTTAGCATGCTTGAATAAGGGTCTGGTATGAATTTTAAGGGGGGCTCCCATGCCATTTTTATTTTGGCATGGGTTTCCTTAAAATCCATACCAGACCTGAAGTGCCTGGTATGGATTTTGGGGGACCCCCACAACATTTTTTTTTTAAATTTTGGTGTGGAGTTCCCCTTAATATTCATACCAGACCTGAAGGGCCTGGTATGGACTGGGGGGGACTGCACGCTGTTATTGTCAATGTTTTTTTATCTATATTACCGGGAGCCATCAATACATTACAGCCGCAAGCAATTTAAATGACATTTTTTCCTTTAGAAATGTAATTTTGCTGCGGGACTGTAAAACACATCAGAAAAATGCGCTACTTTACAGGCAGACCAAGGGGACCCCCATGCACAATATTTAAAAGAATATTTTGTTTTTATTGTTTCACTTTAAGCGTTATTAAAATCACTGCTCCTGAAAAAAAGGTTGTTGGGGGGTGTTCGGCTCATCCCTACTGATCAGTGAATGTATCTCAAAGCAGATTGCTGTATATCAAAATTCATTTTACTAAAGATCAGACTGGTGTGAGTACAAAGATCTGGCTATGTGTCTGATGCCTCCTGCCTGCGTGAAAAGAGCCTTCAAAACCTGCAAGAGATATTTATCAATGGTGATTTGATGCACAGACACCCTGTTTTACTGTTTATGTGAACTATACCTTAAAGTGGAGTTCCACCCACTTTTACAACTCTTCAGCATCCCTCACTAAACTGTGCACTGTAAATGAATTGGATATTTTTAATTTTTTTTTCTCAGCACTTACTGTATATCTGCTGTATTAATTTTTCACTTCCTCCTCCCTGGCCGCGGCCCATCGCATAATTTCCTGTTTGCAATGCCTTCTGGGAAGGGACGGCAACTTCCTCTGAAACTGCCGTTGCTATGGAAACCTGACCTGAAACCTATTACACTGCTTGTGCTGCACTGAGCATCTGCGAGATCTGCAAGGATGAGATCCAGGAAGAAATGCAGTCTGGCTTCAGATGCCCAGACTTAAGATGGCCACGGCTGTAAGTTTATAAAATAACAAACTGCTGCTATAAACTAACAAAACAGACCTTAGTTTACAGACTAACTTTACTAGAATACATTAAGCGTGTGTATTATAGGGGTATTTTATTTAAAAAGTATAATTTCACCACTTTAAGCTGTATATGTAACACTGTGGCATGTACTAGACATGTGCACCTCATTTAGTTCCCAATTGAAATTCGGACAAAATTTTCATTATTCGGACATTCGGATGCATCCGAATTACAATACTAACGAATTTAAACGAATCCGAAATGTTTTGAATCGAAAACCCACAGACGAAATTCAAATCGAATTCGAAAACAAATTTGAAATCTATTCGACTCGAATTCAAAAACAAATTTGAAATCTATTCGACTCGAATTCTAAATAAAATTTGAATCGAATTAGAAAAAAATATAAAATTGATTTCTAAAAAAGAATACAATAAAATAGAATATAAAATAATAAAACAATAGAATAAAAATAAAAGAATAGAATAGAATTTAATAGAATGTAATAAAATACAACAGAATATGACCATGTTCTGAAATTCGAATTTCAAATAGTATAAATTCGAATTCGAAAATAGATTGGAAAATAACAAATATCAAAACAATGGAAACTAAAATAATATATATTATATTATATTTTATTCTATGCAGTTCTGTTGTTTTTCTAGTCTATTTTTTCTATTATTTTATATTCTATTCCAATATGAAGTCATTCTATACTAAATTCTAATTTTGGAAGATGGATATATATATATATATATTATTATTATATTATATAATTATAGAATAATTATATTCTTTTCTACTCTATTCTAATCTTTTCTATTCGAATTTGAATTCATTCTATATGAATTTCGAATTTCAGAAGATGGTTATATATATAAATATAAAACCATTTTCCAAAATTCAAATTTCATATAGAATGAAATTGAATTTGAATAGAAAAGATTAGAATAGAAATAGAAATTAGACAAGAAAAACAATAGAACAGAATAGAATAAAATATAATTTATATATTTTATTCTATTCTGTTCTATTGTTTTTCTATTCTTTTCTATTCAAACTTGAATTCATTCTATATGAATTTCGAATTTCAGAAGATGGTTATGTATATAAATATTATATAGAATAGATATACTGGTATATATAGAATAGAAACAGAAAATAGACTAGAAAAACAATAGAACAGAATAGAATAAAATATAATATATATATTTTATTTTATTCTGTTCTATTGTTTTTCTATTCTAATCTTTTCTATTCAAATTTGAATTCATTCTATATGAATTTTGAATTTCAGAAGATGGTTATATATATATTATTATACAGGAATTATTATTATACAGGATTTATATAGCGCCAACAGTTTACGCAGCGCTTTACAATATAAAAGGGAGACAATACAGTTATAATACAATAAGATACAAGAGGATTAAGAGGGCCATGCTCAGAAGAGCTTACAATCTAATAGGGTGGGGCAGGTGGTACAAAAGGTTGTAACTGTGGATAATGAGCTGATGGAAGTGGTAAAAGATTAGTTGGAGACGTGATAGACTTTCCTGAAGAGATGAGTTTTCAGGGATCGCCTGAAGGTAGCAAGAGTAGGGGATAGCCGGACAGGTGGAGGTAGCGAGTTCCAGAGGATGAGAGAGGCTCCGGAGAAATCTTGGAGACGAGCATGAGAGGAGGAGACGAGAGAGCTTGAGAGTAGGAGGTCTTGAGAAGAGCGGAGAGGACGATTTGGGTGATATTTGGAGACAAGATTGGTGATGTAGCTCAGAGCAGAGTTGTCAACGGCTTTGGATGTTGTGGTTAGTATTTTGAATTTAATTAACTGGGTGATTAGGAGCCAGTGTAGGGATTGGAGGAGAGGGTTGGCAGACACTGAGCGGTTGGTAAGGTGGATAAGTCTGGCAGCAGCATTCATGATAGACTGAAGAGGGGATAGCATATGGAGAGGCAGGCCAATGAGAAGGGAGTTGCAATAGTCAAGGCGAGAGATAACAAGGGAGTGAATGAGGAGCTTGATAGTTTCATTTGTTAAAAAGGGGCGAATTTTAGAGATGTTACAGAGGTGAATTCTACAAACTTTTGACAACAATTGGATTTGAGGCTGAAATGACAATTCAGAGTCTAGGATTACACCTAGTACCCTGGTGTGAAGGGAGGGACTGATGGTTGCATTGTTTATTTTGATGGAAAAGTCATGGAGGGGGGCATGGGCGGGGGGAATATTAATAGCTCAGCTTTAGAGAGATTTAGTTTAAGTTAGTGGTGCGACATCCATGCTGATATGTCAGTTAGTAAGTTAGTAATGACGAGAGGAGGCTGGAGTGAGGTGAGGAGTAGACAGATAGATTTGGGTGTCATCGGCGTATAAGTGGTACTGGAAGCCGTGGGTGGTTATCAAGTAACCAAGGGAGGAGTTGTAGATAGAGAAGAGAAGGGGTCCACAAACAGAGCCTTGGGGGACCCCCACAGAAATGGACAAGGGAGAGGAGGTGACAGAGTTGTAGGTGACACTGAAGGAGCGCTGTGATAAATAAGCAGAGAACCAGGATAGAGCAGAATCTAGGAGGCCAAGGGAATGTAGTTTATTGAGAAGGAGCGGGTGGTCAACAGTATCAAAGGCTGCAGAGAGGTCAAGTAGTAGGAGTACGGAGTACTGGCTGTTGGTCTTAGCAGTTAGTAAATCGTTAGTGAGTTTTAGTAAGGCAGTTTCTGTGGAGTGCTGTGAGTGAAAGCTAGACTGTAAAGGGTCAAGGAGGTTATTTTCACTGAGGTAGGAGCTAAGACGGTTGTAGACTAAGCGCTCTATATATATATATAACCATATATAACCATTTTCTGAAATTTGAATTTCATACAGAATGAAATTGAATTTGAATAGAAAAGATTAGAATAGAATAGAAAATAATAGAAAAGAATATCATAGAAAAACAATAGAACAGATCAGAAAAATAATTTCAATTGATGCCCATTTCTCAGGATCTAACCCAGTAGGGCGAATTCCTACTGGTTCTCCTCTCTGACTTTGAATCCTATCCTGTTCCCCGTCTCCCACCATTCCAACGTTTCCTCATCGGTTGGTCCTTGGATTTCATACCCATATCAACATTCATAGCATTAGCTCATGGATCAGAAGACACACAGGCACACAAGGATCTTTCCTGTGAAGCAAACTCCACAGACTCTAGTTGAACTCACTTCGGGCACACTTTCAGCTCCCTAAAAGTTGATCCATACCTCCCCAGGAATTCGGGAGCTTTTCTCTTTGGAGCTTTTGGACTTTCCCTCTCCCCGTATCCCCCCCTGTCTTCCCCATTGTCCCTTCCCTTTCCCCCGACTCCCCCACTTCCCTCGCTTTCCTATCAACCACCTTCTTTCCCCCTCCCTCTCCCCAATCTTTTCTGATTTTTGTAGACAACGAATGCCGGCTGGCTTCGATTCTTACATTATCTAATGTTTTAGATTGTATTTATGAATTTAATGTAATCTAAAGTATTTCATTTGTATTACCAGCAGGGTTGGCGCTGGCTGGGGCAGCAGTCATGCACCTCCATCCATCCCACGACAATGGTTGAACCATTTTCGGGAGATGGACAGTTAGCCCCTTTTGAGGGCTATTTTGGTATCTGGTTCGGCGACATTGGGAGGATTCTTTTCCCCTCCCGATGTCGCAGGCCCTTGTTGGGCCATTTTGTGCTATATCTCTCTTTCTCTCTTTTCTTACCTACTAATCTTTTCTTCTTTTGTGCCAGTCCTCAGATGATGTCGCTCCACTCCTTTCATTCAGGTTCCAGGTTCTGTTCCATCCCTCGATCAACACTACTCCAAAGTATTTCAGAGGAGGTAAGTGATGCCTATTTTCTTATGCCCCTCTCCCTCCACTACTATGCCAAGTAAAACCATGCCCCCAACAACCATTAGGCTAGTCTCTCATAACGTCCAGGGTCTTAATTCGGCTATAAAAAGATGAAAAGTGTTTCAGGCTTAACAATCCCAAAAAAATGGCAGTAGTTATGCTCCAGACCCATTTCCCCACACGATATTCTCCCTCATTTCTGCATGCTCATTATCCCCAATTCTTTTTAGCTAATGCTGAGGATAAGACAAAAGGAGTGGCAATTTTATTTGCGAAAACATGTAAATTTAAACCCCTACTAGTACACAAGGACCCTGAGGGCAGGTTTATTTTGGTCAAGGGTTTTTTAGATGACTACTTGTACACATTCAAATCCTATTACTCTCCTAATAGGGGCCAGACAAAGTTTTTTCAAGTGTTGTTCCAAACCCTAGGCCCTCTATTGTTAGGCACAGTGATATTCAGAGGTGACTCCAATGTCGCGTTTGATCAAAGCTTGGACAAATCTAAACCTCTCTCTGTACAACTCACCCGCCCCACGAAATCCAGTTCCAAGATAGCGAAAATGATATATCAACAAGGTCTAGCCGACATCTGGAGGGAGCACAACCCCACAAAAAGAGATTATACACACTTTTTGAACCCTCAACAATCCTACTCTAGGATTGATCACATTCTCATTTCGGCAATACATATACACACGGTGCTCAAAGCCTATATTAAGGACACAGCCCTCTCAGACCATTCCATGATTGTCATCTCTTTGCAGGGTCGATTCCACAGACCCCCCTTTACCCAATGGAGACTCAATGAAAATTTGCTTAACGATCCCATTAAAGTTAAAGAAATTGAGAAGGAGTTGAAAGATTATTTTTTGCTGAATGATGTGGAGGGAATCTCAGCTGAGACCCTATGGGCAGCTCATAAAGCTACAATCCGAGGAAAGCTCATTCAAATATCTTCACAACGTAAGAAATAAAGAGATAGATAAAGAGAAAGATAAAGAGGTACAGCAGAGATAGAGAAACTAGAGAGGGACTTCTCGGCCTTAAGCAAACAACACAAACGGGACCCTTCAAAAGTCCAAATAGCTCAGATAGACGCAGCAAGATTAGATTTAAACTTAGCACATACAGTTAAGGCCGAGAATTCTTTAAATTGGAATAATGCGAAATTCTATTGTCAGAGAGATCAGATGAGTACAATGTTAGCGAGAAAGCTTTTCCCCAAGTTTAGTGCCTTTACACTCCCAAAAATTAGATTACAGGATGGATCCACAACCCTTAATCCCCAAAAAACCTTACAAACCTTTCAGACATTCTACTCTAAACTTTATCAGAAAGGCAACACTATAGAGGAATCTCTGACCTCTGACATTCGCCCACTCGATCACATTTTTCATAATCCTCGCTTCAGCCCGGGCATGGACATCAAGTCCTTTCAATGGTGGCTGGATAAGGGGATGTACCGTGTTGGACACTATTTCTCCCTCTCTGGACCGATCACAATGAAACAATGTGTCGAAAGACTTGGTCTCCCTGAATCGGAGAAATTTAGATTCTTCCAGATCTCTCACTTTCTTTCAACTTTAAAGAAAAGTAATTCCACACCTCCAGAATTCACACAATACGAACGTTGGTGTGGTAAAGCATTAGACCAAAAGGGGGGTATATCTATCATATATGCATCACTCTTAGAACCTACCACCAAATTTTCCTACATGGAGGCTTGGGAGAGGGATCTGCAGGAAACCTGGGACCTGGAGGAATGGCATCAGAGGGGAACAAGAGCCTTCAAAGGTATTGTGAATATTTCTTTGATAGAAGCAAACTTAAAAGTGTTGATGAGATGGTACCTTGTCCCCTCCAGATTGGCAATTATGTTTTCTTCCACCTCACCACTGTGCTTTAGAAATTGTCATGCCCAGGGTTCCATGCTTCACATTTGGTGGGAGTGCCCTAGACTCAGAGGATTCTGGAACAAAGTATTTAATTTAATTCGAAGAGTCACAGGCTTTCCCGTGATGAAATCCCCCCAAATAGCTCTGCTTAATGCAGTGGCGTTGCTAGACGGGGGCGGGGGGGTGCAGTCCGCACCGGGTGCCACCCACTACAGGGGTGACACCATCCCGAGCAGGGACGATCCTGGACGGGGTGCAGTGCACCCAGGCGCCACAGAGGTGGGGGCGCTGAAGCGCCAGAGTGCTCCCCTCCCTTCTCCTCTTCCTTGTCCGTAGGCGGCTCTCTGCTGATCGCCGCCTCGACCTGCCGAGTGTCGAAGCCCATCCCCCGTCCCTCCTCCCTCCTCCTGTCAGAGGAGGAGAGCGAAATTAGATCGGAGCGGCTGTCTCTGTGTGAGAGACCAGCCGCGCAAAGACGTGACTGACGTCACTGGGGGGGGGCGTGCCCAACGTGTTCCACTTCAGACAGTTCTCCTCCTCCGACCTCCCTGATGCATGCTTCCCAAGCCTGACACACTTCACCCGGGCGGCGCGGCTGCATACTGTCCTCTCCTCTCCAGCTGCCGCCCGGGTGTTTTAAATTAACCTAATGTAGGGGGAGGTGGTTTGTCCTGGGGGGTCTATAGTAATGTAGGGGGGGTGGTTGTCCTGGGGGGGTCTATACTAATGTAGGGGGGGTGGTTTGTCCTGGGGGGGTCTATACTAATGTAGGGGGAGGGGTTTGTCCTGGGGGGTCTATACTAATGTAGGGGGGTGGTTTGTCCTGGGGGGGTCTATACTAATGTAGGGGGATGGTTTGTCCTGGGGGGGTCTATACTAATGTAGGGGGGGTGGTTTGTCCTGGGGGTCTATAGTAATGTAGGGGGGTGATTTGTCCTGGGGGGGCTATAGTAATGTAGGGGGGGTGGTTTGTCCTGGGGGGGTCTATACTAATGTAGGGGGGGTGGTTTGTCCTGGGGGGTCTATAGTAATGTAGGGGGTGGTTTTTCCTGGGGGGGTCTATACTAATGTAGGTGGGGGTGGTTTGTCCTGGGGGTCTATACTAATGTAGGGGGGTGGTGTGTCCTGGGGGGGGTCTATACTAATGTAGGGGGGTGGTGTGTCCTGGGGGTCTATACTAATGTAGGGGGGGTGGTTTGTCCTGGGGGGGTCTATACTAATGTAGGGGGGGTGGTTTGTCCTGGGGGGGTCTATACTAATGTAGGGGGAGGGGTTTGTCCTGGGGGGGTCTATAGTAATGTAGGGGGGTGGTTTGTCTTGGGGGGTCTATACTAATGTAGGGGGGTGGTTTGTCTTGGGGGGTCTATACTAATGTAGGGGGGTGGTTTCATCCTGGGGGGGTCTATACTAATGTAAGGAGGGGTGGTTTGTTCTGGGGGTGGTCTATACTAATGTAAGGAGGGGTGGTTTGTTCTGGGGGTGGTCTATACTAATGTAGGGGGGTGGTTTTGTCCTGGGGGGGTCTATACTAATGTAAGGAGGGGTGGTTTGTTCTGGGGGTGGTCTATACTAATGTAGGGGGGTGGTTTGTCCTGGGGGGTCTGTACTAATGTAGGGGAGGTAGTTTGGCTGGGGGGGTCTGTACTAATGCAGGGGGGTGGTTTGTCGGGGGATCTGTACTAATAGGGCGGGGTGGTTTGTTCTGGGGGGGTCTGTACTAATGCAGGGGGGTGGTTTGTCGGGGGATCTGTACTAATAGAGGGGGGTGGTTTGTTCTGGGGGTCTGTACTAATAGAGGGGGGTGGTTTGTTTGGGGGGGGTCTGTACTAATAGAGGGGGGTGATTTGTTATGGGGGGTCTGTACTAATGGAGGGGGGGTGGTTTGTTCTGGGGGGTCTGTACTAATAGAGGGGGGTGGTTTGTCCTGAGGGGGTCTATACTGATGGGAGGTCTGTACTGAGAGAGGGGTTTATACTTAGTGGGGGGTCTGCACTTAGTGGAGGGGGGGTCTGTACTGAGGGGCGACTATAGTTGGTGGAGGGGGTGACACCATGTTTTACCGCACTGGGTGACACCAACCCTAGTGACGCCACTGGCTTAATGCCCAAATCCCTAAGATTCCAAAACATGCCTGTAAGTTGATATTGTTTATGCTTCTAGGAGCAAAAACCACCATAGTTAAAGCCTGGAAGCAACCCACAGTATCTCTCAGGGCCACCAAAAGAAAGATCTCGTGGATCATGTCCCAAGAAAAACTGGTTAGTGCTATGACGGACACCACATAGTCCTTTGAGGCAACATGGGAGCCCTGGGCTAGACATATGGGCATTTCCCTTATTCCCGGAGTTAAAGCTTCACAGACAAGCTTATAAAAGCCCCTAACTGGCATCTGTTCCTTTTCTTCCTTCTATCCTCTATTCTAACATGTTATTTTAATATAGTTGCAGTTTACCAGTACATTTTCTCCTTCTGTTCCTGATTGGTGTAAGAGCCTCCACAGTTAACATAGGCACAGGAGTATATAGGTGGATGCGATAACACATAGAAGAATTTCTCAATTCAGAAGAGACTCTGACAGAAGAGCTTAATTTTCTCCCTATCGGACTCTCCTGTATCTCCGGAGACTGTCATTATTCCTGAGATGTGAGACCAGTCCTGGTTCCCAGGGAGTAACGTCTTTATCCCTCGAGCTGGTTGGCTCCTGACACAGTGTGGTCCCATAAGGGGTGTCGGGACTGTCGACTAGATCGAGTGCTCTTGGTTACTATTCTCCTTCTCGCTTGAGTCTCACTAACATATCGCTATGCACAACTTTTTTTTCTTTTTGTTTTTGTGTATTCAGTTGGCTAAAGCCTGGTTATTATAGGTGCTGTCTAGATGTGTAAAGATATATTTAAATTGTACTATACTGCTCTTCAATAAAGCTTTTTTGAAATTTAAAAAAAAAAGAAAAGAATAGAAAAGAATATCATAGAAAAACAATAGAACAGATCAGAAAAAAGAAAGAAAGAAAGAAATATATATATATTTTATATATATATATATATATATATATATATATATATATATATATATATATATAAAACCATGTTCCGACATTCATATAGAATGAATTCAAATAGAAAAGATTAGACTCGAAATAGAAAAAAGACTAGAAAAACAATAGAACAGAATAGAATAAAATATAATATAAAATATAATTCTATATGAATTTCAAATGTCAAAAGATGGTTATATATAATATATATATATATATATATATATATATATATATATATATATATATATATATATATAAAACCATTTTCCCGAAATTTAAAATTTCATATAGAATGAAATTGAATTTGAATAGAAAAGATTAGAATAGAAAATAATAGAAAAGAATATCATAGGAGGGAGATGGGCGGAGCCTAGCGGAGCAGACATGCATTGTTAGAGCTCCGCACCGCTAAGGAGAGAAGAGAAGGACAAAGCAGAGCCTGCAGGCTCAAAAGGTATCCATTTGAACCTTTTTGCCCCAGGGAACAAACTGTGAAAGTTTGGGCAGGAAATATGGTACTGGGAGGAAACCGTGGCAGAAATAAAAATCACCTCACAAAGAGCTCACAGGCACTCACTGCAACTAAAGCAGCTCCAGTCACCTCACAAGATACAGCATCAGGGCGCTCTCACAGACAGAAAATGCCACAGCAAGACTCTCCATTTGAGTCAGATACAGAACAAATCCTCTCACAAACTTCTCCACAAGCCTCCTCAGCATCCCCAGTAATATTATTACAATTTGAAAAGATGCTTCATAAGGCTTTAAAACAAACCTCAGACCAAATAACAAAAAGCCTAACCAAAGAAATAAGAGAGCTGGGAAACCGCACCGCAGCCTTAGAAATAAAAATGGATGAAATTGAAATTACAACCCAAGTAAATATAACAGAATTGGAACAATTAAAAGAAGAGAATTTAATACTTCAAACTAAGCTCGAAGATTACGAAAATAGAGCCAGACGTTCAAACTTGCGCATAAGGGGAATACCTGAAACTGTGACAGACCTGCAATCTACTATTACTGCTCTATTACAAGAACTAAAGCCAGATATCCCTATTGAACGTTTAGAACTGGACAGAGTACACAGAGCCCTCACAGCCAAAAAGAAAGATGGACCCCCACGTGATATAATCACAAAATTTCATTATTACAGAACGAAAGAACAAATACTAATTGCTGCAAGAGAAAAAAAGGAACTTAATTTTCAAGGACACAATTATCAAATTTTTGCTGACCTATCCCAACTTACTATTACTAAAAGACGATCCATGAAACCCCAACTAATGGAGCTGCAACGCCACAACATTATGTATCAATGGGGCTTCCCCTTTTCAGTCAGATTTAACTACCAAGGTACAATTTATAGAAGCAGATCAGCAGATGAACTACAACAAACCCTTTTAAAATTAAATCTGACAGAACCCACAAGCAGCAACTCTCCCACACGCAGAAGAATGGCATCATCTTCACCTTCAGGCAGCACTCAGAAAATTTCAGAACAAAATGGGAATCATCATTCTCACAAAAGAGGCCGTTATGCCACATCATCCATGGACCAAGAAGATTCAATGGACTGACATCCTAATTCCTGATATCTCTTCATTTATTATACTAAGAGATGGTTCTCTATAAAAAACCTGTATTTATAACTGAATGTAACTGCATTCTGATAGTCACACACTGTGTGGGATCATGTTACATTCCAGTTATATTTCTTATTACTTCTGATTCATATAGCCTTAGAATATATAAGTGAAATAAGGAAATTCTTGTTCAGTTATATATTATCAGGTAATAACAATAGATTTATCACTTTTTAGGACAAATATGTTCAATAATCCAGAAGTAATGGAAGCTTTTTCTTTCTTTTCTTAAAACAAATATATTATTACCTAACTAGTTCCTAGAATTATGTTTTTGTTTATTCTAATCTGAAGTAATACAACCTCAATTTTATGAGTTAACATATCTAAACAGTTACATATGAATAAAATATGTAATTGTTTACTCTAAAAGGGTTAAAATCCCAAAGTAATTCAAACTATCTTCATCAATACCAAAGTTATTAACAGTACCTTTCTAACTGAATTATTTAGCCTAGGGCAAGACTAACCATATACAACCACCCTGGAATAAATAATTTCAACAAAAACTATATTCTGCACTCCAATTAATGAAACATCATTTTGATGTCTTTTGACATAGCACTTCTCTCCTGTAAGCGGAAGATCCGTGTACCCCCATTAGCCCTCCTCATTCTCCCAACCATATTATGTGGGAGTGTGACGAAGGCACTTATTCCCCTGAGAGAGATATTTATTCTCTTTCACGGGTAAATTGTGATTACTTGCAAAAAATAATTTATACAATGTATCATCTAATGTCATATGTTTTTTGTTTACTCTTTACTCCAGAATTCACTGGTTTCTTTTCTATCTATTCATCTCTTCAGTCCACACAGGTTGATCTGTGCAGTCAGCTCTGCATAACAAAAAGTAAGTCAAAACTATTTGATCTGTTGCCATGGCACCACTGAATATCCTTTCCCTGAATGTTCAGGGAATAAATGTCCCTCAAAAAAGGACCAAAGCCTTCCGTACTTTCCATAACAAGAAGGCTCACATAGTATGCATCCAAGAAACACACTTCACCAAAGATTCTACTCCAAAATATATTTCTCCTTTTTATCAACAAATTTACACGGCTTCTGCCTGTACCAAGCAAAGGGGAACTCTAATTGCATTTCACCGATCCACACCATTCACCTTATCATCAGCAATTAAAGACCCAGAAGGTAGATACCTGATACTCATGGGTTATATAATGGATACAGCAATCACGGTGATTTCCTACTACGCTCCTAACAAACAACCTACACCATTCCTCTCACATATATTACAAGTGATTAATACACACAAAATAGGAACAGTGATAATGTGTGGGGATTCGAACCAGGTCCTCCTCCCATTTCTAGATAAATCACCTTTTACACCATCCAAAATAACCTCTAGATTACCTTTTTCTCAACTTCTTTCCAAATACAATCTGGTAGATTCGTGGAGAGAAAGTAACCCAATGAAAAAGAAATTCACTTATTTCTCGCACCCTCATCAAACCTTCACCAGAATAGATCATATTTTTCTAATAATAGGAATGATACCAGAAATTATTGCATCAGATATAATTCCGATTCCGTGGTCTGACCATAATGCAGTATACACTACTATAGCCTCAGCCATACCAAAAGCGCATGACCCAAAGTGGTACTTACCGGACATAATGCTCAAACACCCACTACATCAGATGGCCATTGAACAAGCTTTAAAGGAATACATATCAATTACTAATACAACAGACATCTCCCCAATAACACTGTGGGAAGCTCATAAGCCTGTCTTGCGTGGTACAATACAAAGACAAATGGCACTATTTAAACGGGAACGCAAAAATCTAGCAAAAAAAACTAGAACTCAATTTTAATGCAGCCTACATATCATTTCAAGATAATCCATCTCAGAGTACAAAATCTCATCTGGAAAAATCTAGATTGGAATACGATCTATTTCTCACTGAGTCAGTTGATAAATCCCTCAAACGCTCCAAACACAATTTCTACATGAATACAAACAAACCAGGTACATATTTGACTCGGGCATTAAATTCAACTAACAAATCTTTCAAACCAATACGTTTGAAATTATCAAAAAATGTTTACACTTGTAATCCAGTTAAAATAGTCCATAAATTTCACTCACATCTCGCAACTTTATACAAGACAAACAATGAATTTAATCCTACAGAGGCTGAATCCTTCTTCTCAAAAATAACCTTACCTGAGTTATCTCAGAATCAAAAAAGCAGTTTGGATGAGCCTATAACTATAGATGAAGTTGCTAACGCCATAAAAGACCTAAAACTTAACAAAAGACCAGGCCCAGATGGCTACTCGGCTTTATACTATAAAACATTCTCAGAAATACTCTCTCCCATTCTCACTGAAACTTTTAACAAACTTCTAGATGGACATTCTTTTCGGCAAGAAACACTAATGGCAATTGTTTGTATGATCCCAAAACCCCTTTCTGATGATACTTCCTGTGTGAATTATCGGCCTATCTCTCTGTTAAACCTTGATATTAAATTATTAGCAAAAATAATAGCAAAACGCCTCAATAGCATTATAGGAATATTAATACATAGAGATCAAGTAGACTTCATGCCAAATAGACAGGCAGGCGATAATATACGCAGGGCAGTGTTATTGGCACATATTGCTAAAAAACGGAAAATCCCTTTATGTTTTCTATCTCTCGATATTAAGAGGGCATTTGACACAGTATCCTGGCAATATATGCAATATTCATTACAAAAATGGGGTTTTGGACCCCACTTTTTAACATGGATCAAAGCATTATATAATAAACCCAAAGCCTATATAAAATATGCTGGATACAAATCTGAAGCCTTTAATATCGAAAGAGGTACCCGACAGGGTTGCCCATTATCTCCCTTATTATTTGCCCTTATACTCGAACCCATGGCCCAATACATCAGAACAAACCAAACTATAACTGGCATTGAAGTAGGAGGTATTACACACAAATTATGTATATTTGCAGACGATATATTACTTTTTCTATCATCACCACAGGTCTCTGGTCCTAACTTAATACCAGCTCTTGATGGATTTGCAGCCCTATCTGGCCTTATGATTAATCCTAAGAAATGCCTAGTGCTTAATATTTCACTCACAAACATGGAATTGATCCCGGCTAGGGCTGCACTCCCATTCACATGGGCAGAAAAATCAATCCCATATCTTGGAATTCATTTAACAGCATCTCATTCTGACTTTTCTCAACCAATTATCCTCCTGTATTAAGACAGATCACAAATCTAATAAAACAATGGTCGCAACTTCCTTTATCCTGGATAGGGAAGATTAATGCAATCAAAATGACTATTCTACCCAAATTGCTTTATCTATTCAGAGTCCTCCCTATTCCAATTCCTTCCTATTTTTTGAGAATAGTACAAAAAAGAGCGACTTCGTTTATATGGGGCTCTTCTAAACCACGTATACCTATACACAGACTACATTGTCCCAAAAATAAAGGAGGCCTGGGATACCCTAATTTTACTAACTACTACAGAGCAGCACATTTGGCCAGTCTGTCCAAATACCATGCAAAACAGGAAATCCCATTATGGGTACTTATAGAGGCTTCAGAAAATGACCCTCTATTAATATCAAATTTATTATGGCTTGATCCTAAAGACCGCTTTAAAAATTCATAATCCCATAACTAAACACTTCTTATCTCTCTGGGATAAACTAAAAACCAAATATCAGTTACAATCTCCACACAATCCTCTCCTTTCTTTTATCAGAAATCCGGCCTTTTATCCGGCATGGATCTACCCAAATTCTTTTAAAGCTTGGACAACATCAGGCATTCAGACACTAAATGACTTCATAGCATCTAAATCATTCCTTTCATTCACATCTCTTAGAGAAAAATATGATCTACCAAACTCTGAGATATTTAGATATCTCCAAATCAAAAATTTCTATACACCATTCCTAAAGGGGGATACACCATTATCCCAATTATCCATTTTTGAATCAATCTGTACAAAAGATCCATTTGCTAAAGGTACAATTTCATCACTTTATAATCAATTATATGGAGTAGCAAATCTTAATAGACCCTCTTACGTTCAGAGGTGGGAGGAGGACCTGGGACGAACTTTAGAAGACACGGACTGGTCTAACATATGGCTCACATCTAAGTCATCTTCACCCAACATCTTAGCACTGGAGACAAATTATAAAGTCCTAACTCGCTGGTACCTTGTACCCGCTAGAGTGGCAAAATATTCACCTAATACCTCAGCTCTTTGTTTTCGAGGATGCCCAGAAATAGGCACATATTTACACATATGGTGGACGTGCCCAGTAATCCAAACCTTCTGGAAGGAAGTCTTCGTGATTGCATCTAAAATATTTAAAAAAATAATACAACCAGATCCATATTTAACTTTACTTAATCTAAAACCGGAATGGTTAACACTCTCTCAATTCAAACTTATGATCCAACTAATAACGGCTGCAAAACAAACAGTGGCCAAGGCATGGAAATCTCCTACATTGGTACTAGCAGAAACAATTCACAGAATGAATAATACAATGTCCCATGCTAAGATGGTAGCCATCGATCAAAATCAAATTCCAAAATTTGAAAAACTTTGGCATCCTTGGATAAAACAACAGTTCCTGTCAAACTTCAATGACTCTGTCCTGTTGCCATGGTAACAGATTAAATGACTTACAGAGACACCCATTCTAAGGCTTCAAAGAGAACTAAAAAGAATAATAAACTGACGAGCGGGACAACCTTGTGGACCATACCTCTACCTTTCAACCCTTTTTCTTCTTTCTCTTTCCTTTTCTCCACCTTACGATTAAAGCTCATTATCAGAATTTATTTGACCTATATACACTCTACTTGTAAACAATATGTATAGTAGGTATAAATCATTTAAATACCTACAAAAGTAACTAAGGAAATGATATATATCTTTAATTTAGGTTTACGTGAACCCAATGTTTAATATTTGAAATTTCATGATATTTACCTATATAAACCCAACTGTAAAACAATGAGCTTACTTTATAGATCCTTGTAAACTTACATTATGTATCTTTATAACATTGTATACTCAATAAACTTCTTTTGACAAGGAAAAGAATATCATAGAAAAACAATAGAACAGATCAGAAAAAAATAAATAATATATATATATATATATTACCATGTTCCGACATTCGAATTTCATATAGAATGAATTTGAATTCGAATAGACAAGATTAGACTAGAAATAGAAAATAGACTAGAAAAACAATAGAACAGAATAGAATAAAATATAATGTGTATATATATTATATTATATTTTATTCTATTCTGTTCTATTGTTTTTCTATTCTATTCTAATCTTTTCTATTCGAATTTGAATTCATTCCATATGAATTTCAAATTTCAGAAGATGGCTATATATATATATAAATATTATATATATGTACTGAGCACAACACATTATTATTATTATTATTATTATTATTATTAATAATAATAATAAATGATAGATATTATTAATATTAATGTAATTCAGAATTTATATAGAGCCAACTGTTTGTGCCATGCTTTACAATTTTAAGGGAGACCATTCAGTTACACCGCAATTTAATACAAGAGGGTTAGGGGGCCCTGCTTGTTAGAGCTTAATATATAATATGGGGGGATAAATGGTACAAAATGTAATAACTGTGAGGGATGAGCTAATGGAGGCAGGGCCATTTTTAAGGCAGGGCAAAAAGGGCAGCTGTCCTGGGCCCCATCATTGTTGTGGGGCCCAAAGCAGCTGTCTCATACTTGCCAACTATCTCAGTTTAAATTCCCTTGTCCCTTGAAGTTTTAGTCCTGTGCTGTGTTTCAATATCTCAGTGTGAAGTTCTGTTACTAATGCCATGTACAGATGGCTCACCTGCAGACCCTGTGTTTACATGTAAATTAACCTGCATTGATATGTAAATAACAGTGGCATTTATATGTATATCATGCCCCCCTGAGGTCATACCCACCATCACGTCTGCTGAATGCTGCCCACTGGGGAAGTAAAGGGGCATGCTTGAAAGTCCTGCCTACAACTGTGGTCATTAAGCCTAACATCAGCCTGTTCTGCAAGGGTAAGCAAATTGGAGGTGTAACCCTTTTTCAAAATAACATGGTGCCACAGGACCCTGAATTTTGGTGCATGTGAATACGCACATATCAGCAGATGTATGAGGGTGTCATTAACAATTAATGGCACTGCTGTGAATCTGCTAAAGGACAGCACATTTCTGTGGTGTCAGGAAAGCGATTTTACATGCGTTCCGAACACACACAAATGTGAACGCAGGCTAAATGTCTCAGTTACATTGGTGGTCAGTGTAAATTGTCTCATTACATTGGGGCTTGGTGTACAATCCTTTCATTCACACTAGTGGCCAGTGTGAAGGTCCCCCTTACATTGGTGGTCAGTGTAAATTCTTCATTACATTGGTGGTCAGTGTAAATCCCCCCTAATATTGGTGGTCGGTGTAGAATCCCATCTATATACTTGTCAAATATTTCCAGCTTTGCTCTATATGATTCATAAATTGCCACAGTGTACTTCCCCCTAACTAATCCTATCCCCCCACCACTGTCACTGATCCCATCAACCCCTCAGCATTGCCACCCCCCCACCCCCAGCATTGCCACTGATCCCAGGAGTCCTAGGATCCCTAGGAGTTTTATGCCTATTGATGGGTCCCCTCACCTCCCCAGTCCATGGTGTGCAAGCAGTGAGGGGATGGGTCCCCTCACCTCCCCAGTCCATGGTTTGCAAGCAATGAGGGGAAGTAACCTTTAGCAACCAGTCAGTGAGCAGTAATGATGTGCACTAACCTATTGCAACTAATCATTGAGTGGTAAGGGTATGCAGCAACCTCTAGCAACCAACTGAGCAGTAATAACGTGCAGTAACTTCTAGCAACCAATCGGGTGGTAAGGATGTCCACTAACCTCTAGCAACCAATTAGTGAGCAGTATTGATATACTGTAATCTCTAGCAACCAATCAGCAAACAGAAGTCATGTTCTGTAACCTCCAGCAAATATTCAGTGAGCCATAATGTGTGCTGTAACCTCTAGCAGCCATTTAGTGAGTGGTAATGATACACTGTAAACTCTGGTAACCAATTGCATTAGCTGTCTGATCTGATTCAGTAAACTGTTATAAAACGAGAAACTTGGTTCTTAATAAATTACCTTTTATCTACATACTGCACTATGGAAGTTTCTTGTTCTATGTTTCCGAGAATTACCTGCTTATAGTTGTTGTTCTGGTACTGTGCCTTGGGTTTTGGGGAGACCGATTTCCCTGTGCTGGGCGAGACTGCTGTAATAGCAGTCATCAGCATCTGGTAAGCAGATTACTTTACTCACCTTGAGAAGTCACACGGAGGTTATCTTTTTTCCTGTATTTTCACGGATGGGTGTCATTTCCTTGTTAATTCATGGACTGGAAATCTAATGGGACTTTTTTCTTCATATATTTCACATGTAAAGCATTTTCTTCACATATGTTTTGCCTTTCCATCATTGTTCACATGATTATGTTTTACATGATAATTTACCATTGATCTATGCTGGTATCTTAATGAGATTTAAGTTTGTTTTCACATGTCATTTTAGCGCTGCACCTTTTGTGTTCTTATTTATGTTTTTGGAGTTTGATACTAGACTTTTAAGTGCTGGCAGCTTGATTTCAATTTTTATTCTTTGATACTCACTCACTATTTCTAGCGCAGCTTCGGCCGTGGGGTTTTGTTTTTTCCTACTCTTGATGAAAGCAATAATTGGCCTTGGTGTAAAAAAAAAAAATTATTTGATGCCCCTGTCACACAGTTGGTTCTTCAAAATTGGTCCTTGGGTGTTAATTGTGCCCATGAAACCTACACCAAAAAATGACTTCAAGATAAAATCAACACCAACAAAGCTAGGCAGCCTAGACAGTCTTTCAAAGATTTGAGACCCCAATTAAACTTAATCAGCGACATTGGCATCAGAGGCTTGATAGCTGCTACTAATCCAGGACTGTTTCATTTTAACAAATGCCAGCTGGTCAACGGAGTCTTTGGACAGACACACTCCTTTATCTGTCAAAAAAACTCTGGTAACACTGAATGCTCATTTAGAAAGCAACCTAGGTGGGGCAGCCCAGCAGCTCAAATGCATACTGGGCAAGTTCTGGCCAGTGGTATATTCTCATGACCCAGAAAGCCAGTGGATTTTCTACTCGAAAGCTCTCCATGTCTGTTTTTGCCCCTAGATAATCTTCCACCATATGATGCAAACACTTCCGATTGGATCTTGAAGCTGACAGCCTTGGGCACAGAGGACAAAAAAAATTTAAATGCATCATTGAGGTGGCCTCCTTCTCTAACTCTCTTCCTTTGACTAACAGAAGCCTCAAAACTAGCTTTTCTATAAGACTGCAACCAACCAGAGTCCGGAAGGGCGCTACATAAATTCCTCTTTAAGGTGTCCTTGAGATATTTCATCCTCTGCTCCATCTGTGAGGGCTGGATGAGTTCCGCGACTTTCCCCTTGTAACAGTGGTCAAGGAGGGTTTTCAACCAATAACAATCCTTCTCCTTGATGCCACAAATTCTCGGGTCCTTTCGCAGGCTTTGAAGAATAAGGGAACACATGCACTGCAAGTTTGTTGAAGCATGAGAAGCAGATTCCTCAGGGTTACTGAGAATTACAGTATCTGGAACTACCTACCCCCCACCACGTACTACTCCCAAGATTTCTGGGGGCTGAAAACCATCTCTTAAGGTTTGATGTATGTCTTCATCTGCTTCAATGCCTCCAAAACTGCCAGAATCCTCCCTCTCCTCTTGTGTGTACTATGGTGTCGCAAGAATGGTGTCTGCATAAAGCGGGCCTTTAGAGGAAAGGAAGTCATCCTTTTCCTCCTGCTGCTCTGCCTCGAGGGCCCTGTCCATAATGCCACGCAAGAACACAACAGGGATTGTGTCACTTAATGCATTTTTTTAGGGCGTGCCCCCCAAGTATTTGTCTATTGTACTGATCCTGCCCAGATCCCTTGGAATGGAGCACCCCATCACCCACCATTACCTCTTATTACTGTCCACCTGTGATATAGGAGGAGTCCTTTATTTCTCCCATATAGAGGAGTGCATTTCTCTCATGGTTCAGAGAAGCAGGATCTTTCATTCTATGAATAGCGTAGGACACACTAATAATGGGGTACCTTGATGCAGTAAATGTGCTTAAGCCCCATATAGCCACATGGTGTGACCAAATCCCCATATTTTTTGAAAATGTTCAGGTGTTTTAAATAGCCTTTCAGGAGTTAAATGTCATTTTTGTATGCGTGCACTGTAATATTTTGTTCTGTTTGTATGGTCTTATGGCTGCACCATCTTTAATGCATTTTTTAAGGGTGTGCCCCCAAAGTATTTGTTTTACTGATGCATACTTTGTCACGGCTCACCATCCTCACCAGCCTCCTCAAATGGTGACAGTACAGTGCATGCATCCTTTATCAGCAGCCATTGGCGGGGGGAAAAAAACACAGGTATTCATTGATGGCTCTCTGCTGCATTTTCAGACATCTCAAATCTCCCGGAATCTGCGGGAGACTCCTGCATTTCTGCGGCAGCTCCCGCACACCCGCAAGCACCTCCCGATCTCCCAGGAATGATCGGTGCGGCGGGGATCAGCTGTGATCACCGATCTCCCTTGTATAGATTTTTAGCTGACAGCTGCTTTTCCTTCTCTCCCTCCCGTGGCTGTCAGCTAAAAAGCTATACAGGGAGATTGGTGATCACAGCTGTCCCTCCAGCCACACCGATCATCCCCAGCTGTTCTGTGTGCCCCTACCGAGCCCCCTCCATGTCCTTCTCCACCCCCGTTCTCCTCCGGCCCCCTCCATGTCCTGCTCCGTCCCCATTCTCCTCCGGCCCCCTCCATGTACTTCTCCACCCCCATTCTCTCATTCTCTTCCGGCCCCCTCCATGTTCTTCTCTACCCCCGTTCTCCTCCGGTCCCCTCCATGTCCTTCTCCATGCCCCCCTCGTCCCCCACAGCTGGCTCCCCTCCTGTCCTTTCCCTCCAGCTGCGGGGGGAACTAGTTAATGGGCACAGCGAGCGAGATTGCTCCTGTGTCCTGTGATAAATGAGCAGAGTAAACTGTGTTTACTCTGCTCAGTTTATGGATGGACAGGAGCCTCTGTCTCCTGTTCATTCATCTCTAGTGCCGAGAAAGGGACTGGGGAATGTGTGTCCTCAGTCTCTTTGTCTGTCTCAAAGGGGAGATGTCAGGGGTCTGTTTAGACCCCTGACATCTCACCAAAG
The DNA here is from genome assembly GCF_042186555.1 of Aquarana catesbeiana. Classification (NCBI taxonomy): domain Eukaryota; kingdom Metazoa; phylum Chordata; class Amphibia; order Anura; family Ranidae; genus Aquarana; species Aquarana catesbeiana. The sequence goes on along the minus strand of NC_133331.1, from coordinate 181,206,647 downwards.
CCCCCCAAAAAATATTTAAAAAATTGTAAAAAACTCTAAAAAATGAAAAAGTGTAAAAAAAATAAAATATAAAAACTACTGACACCACTCTCCCCTGCCCTACCAACACTGTCCACTGCCCACTGCCCCAAGCATTGTGAAAAAAAATTAAAAAAATTAAATTGTAAAAAAAATCAATTATTAAAAATAAAAAAAACTACTGACACCGTCCACATACCACCCCCTTCCCCAGAGGCACTGTAAAAAAAATATTGAAAAAGTGATTTCAATAATATTTTGTCGTGGGGTGGGGGGGGTTGTTTGCGGGCGCAAAGTGCCACCTCCCTGAAATGAGTTTGCCACCTCCCTGAAATGAGTTTCTGCAGGTTGGGATGTCTGCATGTTCAGCCGCTGCAGCATTGCTAAAGTTGGTTTCCACCTGGTGGGCATGTCACAAATCAGGCAGTTTATGGGCAGGTAGAATTTCCACTGAATTTCAGCCAACTGAACACTGGCTGTGTATGACTGCTTGAAATGACTACAAACTCTTCTGGCCTGCCGTAGAAGATCTTTTAACCCTGGGTACCTGATTAAGAAATGCTGCACCACCAAATTGAGGACATGTGACAGTTCATATGTGTTTGGGTTTAAAGGGATAAGGTGGCAACCCTACAGGCAATGTTGGGGCCGAACTTTTGCTTGGCTCAAACCATTTGCCCAACTCTACTCCTGAGCACTCTGGGAGATGTTCATTCATCAACTGCATCACATTAGCAATCCTTTCCCACATCTAATAGCTATGTTCGATTATTGTTTTGTGGGGAGTGGCCTCACTTTCTCTTGTCTTTTTCACCAAATCAAGTAATCCACAGGATCTCATGCGCCAATTTAAACAGTTAAATTTGGGTATCTGCTTTAGAAACTTCATTCCAGCCAGGGCTGGATTAAGAACATCATGACCCTGGTGCTGAGGATTATGGTGGGACTTTTTATAAAAAAAAAAAATTAAAAAAAAATAATTAAATATTCAAACAATTTTTTGTTATAACAAATTAAATAGAGAGAGGGAGGATGAGAGAGAGAGAGAGAGAAAGGGGATGAGAGAGGGGTGAGTGATAAGGGAGGGAGGATGAGAGCTAGAGGGGGATTAGAGAGAGAGAGAGAGTTTGCGAATGAGCATGCGTGGAAGTGACAGTAACACAGCCCGGCCAAGGCAAGTGACCGAAGGCACAGAACCCGGAAGGAAGACCGGGTGAAGATGGAACAAAAGTGTGCCCATTCTAGAGCTGGTAACATTGATATTCAACCTAATTTTAAAGAACTGTTTTTGTATGTAAGAGGCATAGGAAAGGAGTATGGATGGTATAAATGTGGGAAGTATGTGCAGGTAAGGGAGAGGAGTGTGGAGGGTATAACAGTTGGCACTTTGTACAGGAGAGGAGTGTGGAGGGTATGCCAGTGGGCAGTATGTACAGGAGAGGAGTGTGGAGGGTATGATGGGGGCAGTATGTACAGGACATGAGTGTGGAGGGTATGATAGGGGCAGTATGTACAGGAGAGGAGCAGGCCCAGATTTACTCCCATTGAAGGCCGGGTCCTTCAATGCCGCCCCCCCCCCCACACACACCATCATTCTCGTCCTTTATCGATGACTGCTACAATAGATCAATTAAAAACATATCTCCACTATATACTCCCCCCTCTATCATCTCTATATACTCTTCCCCTATCATCTCTATATACTCCCCTCTATCGTCTCTATATACACCCCTCTATCGTCTCTATATACATCCCTCTATCATCTCTATATACACCCATCTATCATCTCTATATACAGGTATACAGGCAGGCTAGGGCGGTATACAGGCAGGCCAGGACGGAATACAGGTAGGCCAGGACAGTATACAGGCAGGCCAGGGCGGTATACAGTCAGGCTAGGACGGTATACAGGCAGGCTAGGACAATATTCAGGCAGGCTAGGACAATATTCAGGCAGGCTAGGACGATATACAAGCAGGCTAGGACGGTATACAGGCAGGCTAGGACGGTATACAGGCAGGCTAGGACAATATTCAGGCAGGCTAGGACAATATACAGACAGGCTAGGAGGGTATACAGGCAGGCCAGGACGATATACAGGCAGGCCAGGACGATATACAGGCAGGCCATTACGATATACGGTATACAGGCAGGCTAGGACAGTATACAGGCAGGCCAGGACGGTATACAGGCAGGCCAGGATGATATACAGGCAGGCTAGGACGATATACAGGCATGCTAGGACGGTATACAGGCACTCCAGGACGGTATACAGGCAGGCCAGGACGGTATACAGGCAGGCCAGGATGGTATACAGGCAGGCCAGGACGATATACAGGCAGGCTAGGACGATATACAGGCAGGCTAGGATGGTATACAGGCAGGCCAGGACGGTATACAGGCAGGCTAGGCTCTAGCCTAGGGGAGAGAGAGAGAGCTCTCCCATTCAGGCTGGTCTCCCCCAGGGCTGTGGCAGCTATTGTTTGAAAACAGAACTCTTCTCACAGCACAGTACAGTGCATTGCATGCATGTGGCTGGAGTGTGGGCAGGCACAAATGGGAGGCGGAGTATTGGATTGGACAAGCAGTGCAGTGAGGGAGGGGTTAGGAAGACAGTGGAGACCGAACACAGCCCAACTCCTGCACAAGCTGGCTTTCCACACTCTCACTGTATCACTGAGACAGGATGCCAGAGGCTGTGGAGCGCCAGAGTTAGAGGGGAATAGTTATCCTTGATCTCCACTCCATACAAGTCCTGCTGCCTGGGGGAGAAGATGGTCCTCCCACAGCTGCCCACAGACTCCGCCCCCTGCTCTCCTTTCTAGTCAGAACAGCTTGTTTATCCTCATCCCCGCCCTGCTCATACAGAGCTCCGAATGATGTTAGTGCAGGGGGGTGGCCACAAAAGCCGAGAAGTCGCCGCAGGAGCGGCGCCGCCCCTGCACCACTGCCACCCCGAGGCCTGCCCTCGGTGGCCTTGTGGCAAATCCGGCCCTGGAGAGGAGTGTGGAAGGTATTATGAGGGTGGTATGTACAGGAGAGGAGTGTGGAGAGAAAGATAGTTGGCAGTCTGTACAGGAGAAGAGTGTGGAGGGTATCACAGTGGGCAGTATGTACAGAAGGGGAATGTGGAGGGTATGACAGGGAGCAGTATGCACAGGAGAGGAGTATGGATGGTATGACAGTGAGAAGTATGTACAGAAGAGGAGTGTGGAGGGTATGACAGTGGGCAGTATTTACAGGAGAGGGGTAGGGATGAGCCGAACACCCCCCTGTTCGGTTCGCACTAGAACATGCGAACAGGAAAAAAGTTTGTTCGAACACGCGAACACCGTTAAAGTCTATGGGACACGAACATGAATAATCAAAAGTGCTAATTTTAAAGGCTTATATGCAAGTTATTGTCATAAAAAGTGTTTGGGGACCTGGGTCCTGCCCCAGGGGACATGGATCAATGCAAAAAAAAGTTTTAAAAATGGCTGTTTTTTCAGGAGCAGTGATTTTAATAATGCTTAAAGTCAAACAATAAAAGTGTAATATCCCTTTAAATTTCGTAGCTGGGGGGTGTCTATAGTATGCCTGTAAAGGGGCGCATGTTTCCCATGTTTAGAACAGTCTGACAGCAAAATGACATTTCGAAGGAAAAAAGCCATTTAAAACTACTCGCGGCTATTGCATTGCCGGTCGACAATACATATAGAAGTTCATTGATAAAAACGGCATGGGAATTCCCCACAGGGGAACCCCGAACCAAAATTTAAAAAAAAAATGACGTGGGGGTCCCCCTAAATTCCATACCAGGCCCTTCAGGTCTGGTATAGATATTAAGGGGAACCCCGGCCAAAATTAAAAAAAAAAAATGACGTGGGGGTCCCCCTAAATTCCATACCAGACCCTTCACAATAAAACTGTGGGATTGATTCCCCCATCCACTGGTCAGCAGGTGAGAAGGGGGTGTGTGGGGACTGGCTGGGGAGAGAGGTCTGTCAGCAGGGGGGTGTGAGGTGGTCATGGAGGGATATCAATGAACTGGTTAGGGGAGTAACTGGGAGTGATATATTTTGGAGTGGGGTCTGCCATCTACAGGTTGGGAAATGGTCACCTGTAATATAAGTTGAAGGGAGGTGGCTAACATGGAAAGTGGCTGGGGAGTGACCAGGTTGGTGGTGAGTTTAAAATGGATGATGTGTTTCAAGTTTCTTTCACGTTTGCAGTAATGCTTACTGCCCTCTGAACAGTGATCTGTGGTATATTGCTTTTCAACGAGAGGTATAGCAGAAGCCGCCAGGCTTTCGTGAGGTGCTACTGCCGCCTCCTTTTTTTTTTGTTTTACATTGCTGAATGGTAGTTTTACATTGGGCAGTTTTACATTGTTGGACTATGCTGCTACTGCAAGTGGTGGCGGGCAGGCGGTGCTGCCTGTCAAACTCTGCAGGCTCCAAGCTACCCATTGAGCTCAGTGCCTCTGACAAGAAATGAGGAGAGGAACTGTGAGCTCATCCTCTCAGTCTGCTGCAAACAGAGTGTGCCAGCTTGTATTTAAACAAGCTGGCCACTCTGTATGTAGCTTCTGACAGGCTGTGCAAGGAGCCCCGTATCTCCAGGACCATAGGTGATAGGAGCCCCAAATTTAGACCAGTCATGGGGTAGAACTTCAGCTACCTACCCCCTAAATTTGGGCTCTATGTAACCTCTGGTCGCCGAGCCACGACCCTCAAAGTTAATAGTTTTTTTTGTTTTGTTTTTTAAATGGGCCTAACTTAAGGTAAGGGGCCTGCAGCTGCAGCTCCAATATCCCCTATGTTAATCCGGCCCTGATTCCAGCCCTTCCATTCTCTCTGTATTACATTTTAAATCATACACATTAGAGCTTTGTTAAACCTCTTGACCATGCCATATATATTATCTGTGAGTGATAGACAGAAGTTTACAACTACAATGCTTTACTCAGAACATTTTTCACAAATGATACTAAGGGAAGTGTGACACCAGGACAGTTAACTTTCAAGTGGGGCAGGAAGCACAGTATCTCTTTATCTGTCGCCTCAGCCTCCAATTATGGCCAGTAAAAGTGATTGGTAATCCATGCCTCCTTATTATTGATCACCAGATGTCCACCTAGTGTTTCATTATGAGATAAATTAAGCAGCATCCACCTTAATGGCTGTTGGACCAGCAACTGCTACACAACTCCACTGCAGATTTGGTAACTCAGTTTAGCAAATAAGAATGTACTGCAAAATGAAGAATCCTCTTGTCAACATCAGGCATTTGTGGTACTCCATTAAAAATGGCAACCTACTCTTTTACATTTACCTGTGTGGGATCTCATATTTGTATAGTACCAAATTCTCAGGTGTGCAGAATTGGGGGAAGTCTCCTCATAAACCTTCCTGAACTGTAATGGGGAAGTTCTCTCACCTTAAGAGGTCAATTTGGTCTGTAGGTCTAGGAATGTTGTCATAAACATTATTATACTCACCATTGATTAATTTTTGTATCTTTAGCTCTATATAGTTTACTTAATTTGTGGGAGCCTGGAAAATATCACATTTCTCTGAGTCACTTGGCTGTACTGTTAGGTAAATTCATGTATGCTCCCAATATCAAAAGTAAACTGATACAATGCTAGAGGTTACAAGGCAGGGACCTCAGATTTCAGACCACCAATACCTACTTCAACATTTGAGGGCCAGTCCCCTGGCTGCAGCCATTTCTTAACCAGCTGAACCAAGTCATGTATTTAGAACCTCAGTAATCAATGTGGTCGATATCTTCAGTTAAACACTCTTTGTTCACAGACAGCAGTAGTTGCCCCAAGAAGGGTCAGTCCCTTTTAACTGGGACCAACCCTCTCTCTCCATTGCTCTCTCAAATATGTGAAGGAATGTTTCCACATCATAGGTAGTGGTCATCTCTTGCAGGTAGCCACTAGTTCTATTAGTTGCCAGGTTATTAGGGGCAACCACCCCTTAGCCGTGTCTCTGAGAGAGCTGGTGAACCACTTCCTGCAAGGCTGTCAACTGTGCTTGCATTGATTCTGTGCTGAAGAACAAGCCTGAACTGCCAATAAGCAAGCCATTTTTTTGCTGGTCCTCATGCCTTTGTGCCTGTATCTGGCTAGCCTGTTGCTGCTGTACCAGCTCCTCCTCATAGAAATTCTGCACTTACATTTTGGTCAGTACCCAGTTTTTGAACAGCTCTTTTATCTCTTTTTCTGTCAATATTAGGGCCTGTGCATATTTTATCCACAACATGAACAAGGTAGACTGTCCTTTTTTGAAGGATAATTTCACCCTTTTGGAGCATATTACACCCATGCTCCAGGACATGTTCTCCTCACCTGAGGCTCCAATCACACAGCTGCATCATTGTTTCTCAGGAATTTGTAAATGAGAGAACTACAAGTCCCATCTTTCACTGTGGCAGACAGCTTGTAGTTCTCAATGAACTGTGAGGGTGCTGATGAGTGCCCTTGTAGTTCATTCACAAGACCTTCAGCTTTCAAACTGACAGCCCGTACAGGCTGAAAGATGCAAGGCTTGTCTGTAGGATCCTGACATTTTAGCCCATGACCCTTTGATCACAGGTGCAGGCTCCTGCAGGAAAAAATATTAAAAGCACATTTAGCCCGGATTCACACTATAACGGGCTGCGGATCGCACAGGAGCGCTGTGCGTCCCTGTTCCCCGTTTCAGTGATGAATCAGGGCCGATTCTATGCCTGAATTCGGCCCTGTAACGAAGCCAAATACGCACAGCGTTTTTGTGCAGTGCGCTCCACAGCCGCCCCGGAGATATGTGAACCGGCTCCATAGGGAGCCGGTCACATTCTCCTACTATGCGAATTAGATGTGGGGAAATGCACATCTAATTCGCATAGGTGTGAACCCGGGCTCAATGTAAAGTTCAGGGGGTCAGGGATTACCTGAGCAGCCATACATGCAGCCATACAATCACAGAAGCAGACTTTATTTTTCCCCAAAAGGCAAAAAGATAAAAACTTAAAAAGTCTTTAGCACAATGACACAAGAAAGCTTACTTGTCTCTAACTTAAAGCAGAACTTCAGTATTTTTTTCACCTTTCCATCTATTAAATCTTCTGCCCTTGTTGTTTTAACTTTGGATAGTAAAATATGTTTTTTTTCTGCCAATACCTTATACAGCCCACTTCCCCTTTCTTGTCTCATAAAAAGCCTAGTCTTATGACCTCATGCACAGCTCTCTCCCTCACTCTCATGAGAGTTTGACAGGAAGAGAGGGGGGGATGAGTCATAAGAGGATCAATGAAAGCTGCCGAGCTGGAGGTGTGCCTCCTGTGTGTCTGTGTAAATCCAGGAAGTGAACAGGCAGCAGCTTCAGCTGCCCACAGGTAAAATGGTTGCATCGAGACTCAGTGGAGGGAGATTTCTGTAGCATATCAAGTACAGAATCACAGTATAAATAAAATAATATGCAAAGTGGTTGGAAGGAAGCTTCAGAATGGCAAAGATGTTTTTATTATAAATTATGTGAGCAGACTGCAGTTCCTCTTTAATATAATAAACAGTGCCTCACCAACGCAAAGCTTTTACCTGCAATAGTGGTATCACAGTCCCAGAACTTGGGTATATGACAAAAAATATATATATATTTCAAAAAATAAATAAAAAAATGAATTAAAATTAAAATTAGAGCTGCAGCTAACATATAATGTGTTCCCACACCAGAAATGGATGATAAAAAAAAGGATTGCGCTGCCCATAGAAAATATGAATGCATGCCCAAAAATACAACTAGACATATATCATTGTATGTGATAACATACAAATATCCACTGTGATAATATTCACAATAATCCGCATACAAATAAATATTCATATCAGTGCTCCACCCAAAACAGAAAAACTCCACCAATTATAAATCAATAGCTTATATTAACAAATAAATGTCCACTGTGAAAAAGTGGATTTCATCATTTATTTACATGAGAACCTCATTGAGCAAATTCATGACCCTGAAAATAATAGGGGTATAGGCATCCCAAATATTAGAACATACAGTCTCTACATACATATTAACATAGTAATATATCTTTACATGTGATATCATATAAATATCCACTGTGACAACACTGTGATTTTTTTAAATAATCCTTTTTCACGGTGGACATACTGTACAAGCTATTTGGTGGAGTTATTTAGTTTTGGGTGGAATTCTGATTTGAATATTTATTTCTATGAGAATTTATTGCAACTATTGTCACAGTGGATATTTATATGCTATCACATGTAAAGATGTATTACTATGTTAATATGTACATAGAGATTATATGCTCTATTATTTGGGATGCCTGTACCCCTATTGTCTTCAGGGTCATGAACTTGCTCAGTGAGGTTTGGGGATGTTTAGATTTCAATAGGAACTTGACAAATGCTTAGTTATATGGTTACCTAGTTAGTCAGGTTGAAAAAAGACACTAGGCCATCTAGTTCAACCAATTAAAAAAATAAAAAAAATCTCTCCTCATAGCTGAGCACCTCCTTGCCTCTTATTAGTTTGGTTGCCCTTCTCTGCACCTTCTCCAGTTACCGGATGTCCTTTGAGAACTGGTGCCCAAAACTAAATTGCATATTCCAGATGAGGTCTTACTAATGATTTGTACAGAGGCAAAATTATTGCTAGTAGCAGCTGCAAATGAGAGCTGGGCTAGATGGAGGGGGCTGCCTATCTATAGCTGCTAGATGAGGGGGGATGCCTATCTACTGTTGCTGGATGGAGGGGGCTGACTATCTAATGTTGCTATAATTCATAGCTCCCAACTGTCCCTGATTTTGAGGGACTGTCCCTGATTTGGAGCAATGTCCCTCTGTCCTTCATTCCTCCTCATTTGTCCCTCATTTTGGTCTGATCTATATACAGTGCCTTGCGAAACTATTCACCCCTCTTGACTTTTTACCTATTTTGTTACATTACAGCCTTTGGTTCAATGTTTTTTTTTAATCTGAATTATATGTGATGGATCAGAACGCAATAGTCTAAGTTGGTGAAGTAAAATGAGAAAAATATATACATAAAACTATTTTTCAGAAATAAAAAACTGATAATTGGCGTGTGCGTATGTATTCACCCCCTTTGCTATGAAGCCTATAAAAAGCTCTGGTGCAACCAATTACCTTCAGAAGTCCCATAATTAGGGAAATGATGTTCCCCTGTGTGCAATCTAAGTTTCACATGATCTGTCATTACATATACACACCTTTTTGAAAGGCCCCAGAGGCTGTAACACCTAAGCAAGAGGCACCACTAACCAAACACTGCCATGAAGAACAAGGAACTCTCCAAACAAGTAAGGGAGAATGTTGTTGAGAGTGACCAGTCAGGGTTAGGTTATAAAAAAATATCCAAATCTTTGATGATCCCTAGGAGCACCATCAAATCTATCATAACCAAATGGAAAGAACATGGCACAACAGCAAACCTGCCAAGAGACGGCCACACACCAAAACTCATGGACCAGGTAAGGAGGGCATTAATCAGAGAGGCAGCACAGAGACCTAAGGTAACCCTGGAGGAGCTGCAGAGTTCCACAGCAGAGACTGGAGTATCTGTACATAGGACGACAATAAGCCGTACGCTCCATAGAGTTGGGCTTTATGGCAGAGTGGCCAGAAGAAAGTCATTACTTTCAGCAAAAAAACAAAATGGCACATTTTGAGTTCACGAAAAGGCATGTGGGAGAAGGTGCTCTGGTCTGATGAGACTAAAACTGAACTTTTTGGCAATCAAAGAAAACACTATGTCTGGCGCAAACCCAACACATCACATCACCCAAAGAACATCATCCTCACAGTGAAACATGGTGGTGGCAGCATCATGCTGTGGGGATGTTTTTCAGCAGTCAGGACTGGACAACTGGTCAGATTTGAGGGAAATATGGATGGTGCTAAATGCAGGGATATTCTTGAGCAAAACCTGTTGCACTCTGTGTGTGATTTGAGGCTAGAACGGAGGTTCACCTTCTAGCAGGACAATGACCCCAAACACACTGCTAAATCAACACTTGAGTGGTGTAAGGGGAAACATGTAAATGTGTTGGAATGGCCTAGTCAAAGCCCAGACCTCAATCCAATAGAAAATCTGTGGTCAGACTTAAAGATTGCTGTTCACAAGCACAAACCATCCAACTTGAAGGAATTGGAGCAGTTTTGCAAGGAGGAATGCGCAAAAATCCCAGTGGTAAGATGTGGCAAGCTCATAGAGACTTATCCAAAGCGACTTGGAGCTGTGATAGCCGCAAAAGGTGGCTATTGACTTTAGGGGGGTGAATAGTTATGCACATTGACTTTTTCTGTTATTTTGTTCTATTTGTTGTTTGCTTCACAAAAAAAAAAAAAAAAAATCTTCAAATTTGTGGGCATGTTCTGTAAATTAAATGATGCAAATCCTCAAACAATCCATGGTAATTCCAGGCTGTGAGACAACAAAACATGAAAAATGCCAAGTGGGTGAATACTTTTGCAAGGCACTGTAGATGTATATAAAATGCACTTTTTATCTATCAAAAAGTGTTTCCCAGAGCTAAACCTTTCATCTGAATTCTAAATTGCTGCATTTGTAAATTCCAAAAGCCAATATAAAGGAATAGTAGTGGTAAAAAAAGCACTTGTGGGTTTAACCAATCTTGTTTTTTTGTACAATTCTCCTTTAAGGGGCGTGGCAAGGGGTGTGTCCTATGCCTGCATGGTTTTGCCGATTGGTGTCTCTCATTCCCATTTCAAAAAATTGGGAGGTATGCTATATGAGGGGGGCTGCCTATCTCCTGTTGCTGGATGGGGGGGCTGACTATCTCCTGTTGCTGGATGGGGGGTGTCTATTGTTGCTGAATGAGGGGGGCTGTCTATTGTTGCTGGATGAAGGGGGGACTATCTATTGTTGCTGGATGGAGGGGTGCTGTCTATTGTTGCTGGATTGGGGGGGACCTTTTTATTTTTTCTGGATTGGGGGGGAGCTGTCTATATTTTTTCTGGATTGGGGCTGTCTTTTATTGCTTCTGCTGCAATAATGAACTCTAAGGCTCCATTCACACCTAGGCATTTGGAATCATGGGCGGAATCATTGCAATTCTTCCCGTGATTCAAAATCGAAACAAAACAAGTGTTTGCAATGCCATTGCTTCTTAACGGTACCCTAATGGCGGCGCGATTTTGATGCACAAAAAATTGTGCCAAAATCATGCAAACAAAATCGCAGGACGAGTGTTGTCTAAAAGAAGTTCCGGAACCTCCTTTGGGGGACACACATTCCACAATTTTGTTTGCTTGATTTTACCGCGATTTGTCGTGGGACAATTGTGGCAAAATCACACGTTTGGGGTGCCATTAAGAAATTATAGCATTGCAAATGCATTGCACGTTTTGCCGCATGTCAGAATAGGAACGCCTAGATGTGAATGGAGCCAAAGCGCTTATGGACATAGGCGCAAAGAGCTGTATAGTGGGGATGAACATACATGTATGTATATTCAGATTCAAGTCCAGTCACGAGAAGCTGTAAAAACTGACAGTCAAACATAGTTGGCGGAAGCACTCCGCACAGCCGCATTTGTATAAAGGGTATGTATACATGCATCTTCAGGGCAGGGAATGCCACAGGCATGAGCTCATCTCCGCTGTACAGTGTAAAAACTGGACTTGTTTTGGTGCCCATGAGGCATGGGTCTTGTATAAAGCTAGCTGCCAGTAGAAATCAGTGTTAAGCTGAAATACACAGTGGCTGTATGCATACAGTATATTTATAAACATCCCCATGTAGGTGTACAGGGACGTATGCTTTTTATCTGCGTTTTGGGCATACACCCTGTACACATCCATCCCTGTATGAAAGTATCACTGGAATGCATTTAAATATGCATTGAGCTTCAGTGTATTTCAACCTGGCATTGATTTCTACAGGTTGCTGGCAGCTTCCTGTACATTTGACTTGCAGACACCAAAATATGCCCCTTGTTTTTGCTGTACAGTTCAGAACGCTGGTGTGCATGAGTGCTTGACTCCCTTCTCCACCACTAAGCATGGGGCTTGTTTGAAGGTGCATAAATTGGGGCTAATTGAAGGGCAAAATTTGAAATTTTAGGGGCCTGACCCATAAATAAGGGTGGTGCTAGGAGGTGGGTAGAGGGTGGAGGCATAGGGCGGTTTTATGAGGTAGCTAGGTGGTGAGTTTTGAGAAAAAAAGCCCTGTATAGTATACAGTATAGCTCTCCAAGTCCTTAGTGATTTTAGTGGGGGCTTGTAGTTAAAATGATATAGGGTGGATATCTTATGCCTAAGTAATAAATATTTTCCCTTACTGAAAAACCTCGCATTTGTGTTGGGGAGGGTGGGGAGGCTCGTGACAGTACAGTAACTTCACATTTGTCAATGTTGTAACCTTAAAATGACCCAAACACCCCTAGAATATCCTGCACCTTTGGTATGTCATATTTAGGGAATTCCCAAATAGATGTGTACCTAAAACAGGGTGACACTGTAGGTACACAAATAGTAGTGTGCCAACATCCCAATATTAGACATATGAGACCTAAACAGCTAAAAAAATGGACTTTAAAGGCACACGGGTATACTGTCTATAAAAGGTAAAATTGTTTTTATTTAAGTATACTTTCCATAAAATGAGAATAATTAATGCATATAGGTACATAAAACAAAAAACATTTCCATATAGTTGGTATTTTATACCCCACACGTGACCAAGACACCACTTCATGCAATACAAAAATAGAGAGACGCATCCAAAAACAGGTGGAGAACAAATTCCCATAAAGATGTTCCAATTAAGGATGTAAATGAGCAGATTGTGGGTCAGGTTGTGAGTCCGGGTATGTGTATTCTTAATCTCTCGACATGTTGCGCGTATAAATACGCTTCTTCAGGAGCCTAGGAGGTTCTAATAGATATACATAAGAAAAATACACCAATAATTATATGGTATAACAACATGTAAACACAGGTCATAATTGAAAAGAGGTACATAGATCACTTTAATAAAAAGTACAAAGTTTGTAAAGATAGAAAAAAACACAGCTTACCATGTAGTAGTCAGCTGCAGTGAAAAAAAAAAAAAATATATATATATTGTGTCTTTGCTGGTAAGCAAGAATGTCTATTTGTTTATATTGAGTGGCCAGCGGTATAGGAATAGCGCTGTGGAGCCACCATGGATAGCCCTACCCCAAAATTTGAGTTAAGGGTAGATAGACTCTCATATAAAAAATTTGTAGGTAATAATAGGCTAGTAGCTTGAGGGGGTAGATACCTGTGGGATAAAAGAAAAACGAAAAATAAGAAAGGCTTTTAGAGTACTAATTATAGAGGTGCCTCCACAGCGCTATTCCTATACCGCTGGTCTCTCAATATAAACAAATAGACATTCTTGCTTACCAGCAAAGACATATATATTTTTTTTTTTTTTCACTGCGGCTGACTACTACATGGTAAGCTGTGTTTTTTCTGTCTTTACCAGATATTTACTACTCCCCGTAATTGCTAATAGAACAGGTTCCCCTCCCTTCTCATACAAATTACTTCTAATCTAACAATTATTGTTTAGTCCTGTTTGGCTTTCTTTCATATAATGTATGTCTCCGTATTCTTTCTTTGGGACATCTTTGTCCCTTCTGTGCTACTTTGGGGAGCCAATGTTTTGCCTTGTACTAGGTCACATCTATAAAATATACATCTCAATCTCTTCACCATGCTATATTAGGTCTCCCAGCTACCTGGCTCTACCGTCTGCCCCCGGGTGATCAGTTTCCTTTATGGGGATGGTGTGCGGCCTTTTAGCCTGGTTGGAGCAAACTTTCTACTTTTTATGAAAGTGATCTATGTACCTCTTTTCAATTATGACCTGTGTTTACATGATGTTATACCATATATTTATTGGTGTATTTTTCTTATGTATATCTATTAGAACCTCCTAGGCTCGTGAAGAAGTGTATTCATATGCGCAACATGTCGAGCAATTAAGAATATACATAACTGGACTCACAACCTGACCCGCAAGCTGCTCATTTACAACCTTAATTGGAACATCTTTATGGGAATTCGTTCTCCACCTGTTTTTGGATGCGTCTCTCTATTTTTGTATTGCATGAAGTGGTGTCTTGGTCACGTGTGGGGTATAAAATACCAACTATATGGAAATGTTTTTTGTTTTATGTACCTATATGTATTAATTATTCTCATTTTATGGAAGTCATACTTAAATAAAAACAATTTTACCTTTTATAGACAGTATACCCGTGTGCCTTTAAAGTCCATTTTTTAGCTGTTTAGGTCACACATGTTTGGTATGTCCTAAACAACTGTAGACGTGAATAATAATAGGTTATTTGCAAACAAGGCTGTGCAAATGTCTTCCTCACCTACCTTGATTCCATTTAATGTATTGTCTAGGCATGGGACAGGTGACAGTTCTTATATGTACCCATTTGTAGATGTATATAGAGGGATAGAAAACCAGCTATGTGTACCCTGGCTTTAAATAATTTGTGCAAGCTGTGTATGAACTTGAAAAAGAGCCATTCATGGTTCATTATTGAATGTTTTTTCAGTGTTGAATGATTTAATGTTCATTCCAGGTGACTTACAATACTCCAACACCGTCAGGACCTTACTATATTGGTAACTGCCGCTATTCCCTTAGTAAAGCTTATCTGTGTAGGGTGCAATCATGAAAGCATTAAGGTTGTTAGCCTATTAAGAACAGAATTTTGGCATCCATATTGATAAAGATAATCAGTTTATAGGAGTTTGGTTGAGTAGGGCCACACCGTTTTCTTCTGCAGTACCCTAATATAAGCCTCATTTCCTGTTGGTAGATATTCTCAAGCAAATATTTCCAAGTAAATACTACAGTGTCACCTTTGTGACATGGACTGGTAATTTTCTGGCACTAAAGTGATAGATGTTTGGTATTACATTTTTTATTTTACAAGCACATTTCAAAAGCTAATGCATTTATATCAGGAGCCATTGTAGTTGTGAATAACAGATGAATTTAATCTCAAAGTCATGGTGCTGGTTGAGGCATTACTGTCAAAATACTTACGTAGATACAGCATTGCAGATTTCAGCTGAGATCTGTGGGAGCTGGTCTTTAACCAAGTGATCTATAGCAGTTTGTTTCAGTTCATTGCATTAACTTATGAAATGATGCTTTAAAGTATTCTTTAATGTAGTACTATATTCAGGACATTAAGAGACAGTGAAATGCTTACCGCTGTGAAACATTACTTGTAGGATTCTAAGTATCTCATGCCGTTTGGACTTTCTTTTTAATGAGCTACTGTCTATACAAAAGAAAGTACTGTATTTTAATTTCCATGAAAATACATTTTCAAATAAATCAGCACTGAACAAAATTTGTAGGCTGGCATTGCCGACATATGACATACAAACTGCTTGGCTTTCAGGATGTTAGTCCAATGACCTCAGTTCTGAGTTACTTAACTATCAAGTGTGACCAACTGCATGATTATTCTAGGACAGAAACAAAGAAAGAACTGAAGACAAGGACAACCAGATTATTAGCATTTTAAAAGAAAGCCAGGTGTGACATCTCAGCTTATACATTTTTGCTGTACAATGTGTCCTTCAACACATCCATTGTTTACATATTGTTTAATAACTGTTTTACCTAACATGATTATGATGATGACCCATATTAAAGTGATTACAAACCCTTGATTTTTTTAGTAACAAGCATGTTATACTTACCTGCTCTGTGCAATAGTTTTGCACAGAGCAGCCCTGATTCTTCTCTTCTTGGGTCCCCCTCCAGTGCTCTTGGCTCCTCTCCTTTCCTCTGCTGAGTACCCACCATAGCAAGCTTATTGCTATGGGGGCACTTGTGTGGGCTCACTCTTGAACCAGCTCTGTGTGTCCATGGACACACAGAGCATGGCGCGGCCCCACCCCCGCACCCTCCCCACTGGCTGTGATGGCTCCCACTGCTGTATCTGAGCCAATAAGGAGTGAGAGAGCTAAGAAGGACACTGCTTTTCTGAATGTTGCTGGATCGAGATCAGGATCAGGTAAATATAAGGGGGGCTGGGGGAGCTGCACTCGGAAGGCTTTTTATCTTACTGCAGAGAATGCATTAAGACAAAAAACCTGCAGCCTGTAGAACCACTTTAAGATGATGGGCTAAAAAAAAATTAAAAGTCTCAGCATCATTCCAGTCTAAACCTTAGCAGGGTTTTGTGGCCTGCAGCCGTCTCACACTATACACCTCTGAATCTCATGGTCTAATAAAGAACACCATGGGAAATCAGTACAGTTAAACTGCTTATGTACTACACATTATAATGAATCAGCAGTTTGTCAGGGCAATGTACCTTCTATATATTTAATGTATATCAGGAGGGACATCCAGCCAGTGTGATAAACCAGAGTGGTGGCTGTTTCCTCAATCCTCTCCACACTGTACGAAAAAGTGCACACCCAGAATAAGAAACAGAAGTAGCACCACCGTATCCTCATCCTCAATCTTAGGGTACCCACATGGTTAGGAAGAACAGTGACCCATTCTTCAGGTGTAGACATCAAGAACTGGTGAAACCAGTCAGGTTTGAGTTCTTGCTTTTACCTGTCATATGCCGTAACTGATCTAGGGGACTTCCTGCACATGGAATGATGAGTACACGTATGGACAATGTTTTTTTCTGATACTATATGGATATTTTTCATGACCAGAAGTCCATTTTTTTACCCTTATGCAGCGTACACACGAGCGGACTTTACGACCGAACTGGTCCGACGGACTGGGTCCGGTGGACAATCCGATCATGTGTGGGCTTCATCGGATCTTCAGCCGACTTTTCCAGTGGAAAATCTGATGGACTTTAGATTTGAAACATGCTTCAAATCTTTCCGACGGACTCAAGTCCGGTCGAAAAATCCGCTCATCTGTATGCTAGTCCGACGGATGAAACCCCACGCTAGGGCAGCTATTGGCTACTGGCTATCAACTTCCTTATTTTAGTCCAGTTGTACGTCATCACTTATTTATCTGTCGGACTGTGGTGTGATCGTGTGTAAGCAAGTCCGTTCGTTCAAAAGTCCGTCGGAAGTCCGTCAAAAGTCAGACGAAAGTCCGCCGGAATGGCCGTCGGACTTTTGTTGCTGAAAAGTCCGCTCATGTGTACGCGGCCTTAGACGTTTTTTTTAAGTTAAAATCTAAGTGGGCAATATTCACTGCAACTTTATTTGGAAATATGGAGATACTAGCCCTTTGAATAGACTGTAAATGAATTATTGGCTAATATTCAGAATTTTTACCTGATGTGAAAGAAACAGCACTAATGCTAAGTTTTTTTATGGATATGGACTTTATTTTACATGGGTAGGCACCATAGAGGACAAATGTCAAAAAAGTGGCGCTTTCTTAAAAAAATTATTAAACAATACAACCATCTCTAAAAATTTCAAAGGGATAAATCCAGAGGGATAATACGTCCTTACATTGATCTCTCATTAAATTGTATAGCCAAAGATTAGCAAACCAATGCTAAAACAATACATGAAGTACCACAAACCGGAAAATAAATGAATGGCTTGGTAGACACTTAATAACTGATATCCTACAAGATGAATGGAATCCTAAATCATGATGAGATGAACAATCACTAAAGAATAAAAATTCCTAAATAAACAGTGAATAAAGGGTCTCCAAAATAAATATGACAATCTATGCAAATCGCGAGAAGGTGTGCACAAATCGCAAAGGTGCAAATAATCGCAAAGGTGCAACACAATGGTGCATACAAGAAATGTGCAGGTCTGTGCAATGAGCAGTCCTTATTAGGGATGAGCTTCGTGTGGGTGTGACTCGAACATCATGTGTTCGGTCGTTCACCGAATTACGAATGATTTGGGCCGTTCGCACCAAGTTCGAGTGGCGCGTCAGGGCCCATAATTCACTGCGGCATCGCAGTGCATTGCTGGCTTATGATTGGCCAAGCATGCGGGTCATAGCGCTATGTGTACAGAGAGCCATAATTGGTCAAAGCCCTAGGAGGCTTTGGCCAATTATGGCTCAGGGGGTTTAGTACACGCCCCACACTATATAAGGCCACCTGCACATTGGCCCTGTGTAGTGTGTTCCGGCTTGAGAGAGAGATAGACAGAGAGAGAGACAGTGTCATTTGATTTAAGTTAGATAGAGTAGGCAGGTTGAGTTAGTTAGCTGCACTCACAGTGTATTGTGTATATATATGCATCCCAGGTGTTGTGTGTATATACAGTATATACATATGTATATATATATATATATATATATATATATATATACACACACACATACACTGTATTCAGTTTAGCTAGATCCTGTTCTTCTCTTCCTAATATACTGACAGGCAGGCAGGTGTTTTTATAGTATTTCCAGTCACTGTGCTGTGTACCCTAGGTGCTTGTTTAGGCTCTTTGAACTATTTCCAGTTACTGTACTGTGTACCCCGCACAGTTGCACCTACAGTATAGCTACCTACAGCCAGGTGATTGTGTAGGCTCTGAAATATTTCCACTTACTGTACTGTGTACCCCGCACAGTTGCACCTACAGTATAGCTACCTGCAGCCAGGTGCTTGTGTAGGCTCTTGAAGTATTTCCAGTTACAGGGCAGGAGGCGGAGCCTAGCAGAGCAGACATGCATTGTTAGAGCTCCACACCGCTGAGGAGAGAAGAGAAGGACAAAGCGGAGCCTGCAGGCTCAAAAGGTATCCATTTGAACCTTTTTGCCCCAGGGAACAAACTGTGAAAGTTTGGGCAGGAAATATGGTACTGGGAGGAAACCGTGGCAGAAATAAAAATCACCTCACAAAGAGCTCACAGGCACTCACTGCAGCTGAAGCAGCTCCAGTCACCTCAAAAGATACAGCATCAGGGCGCTCTCACAGACAGAAAATGTCACAGCAAGACTCTCCATTTGAGTCAGATACAGAACAAATCCTCTCACAAACTTCTCCACAAGCCTCCTCAGTATCCCCAGTAATATTATTACAATTTGAAAAGATGCTTCATAAGGCTTTAAAACAAACCTCAGACCAAATAACAGAAAGCCTAACCAAAGAAATAAGAGAGCTGGGAAACCGCACCGCAGCCTTAGAAATAAAAATGGATGAAATTGAAATTACAACCCAAGAAAATATAACAGAATTGGAACAATTAAAAAAAGAGAATTTAATACTTCAAACTAAGCTCGAAGATTACGAAAATAGAGCCAGACGTTCAAACTTGCGCATAAGGGGAATACCTGAAACTGTGACAGACCTGCAATCTACTATTACTGCTCTATTACAAGAACTAAAGCCAGATATCCCTATTGAACGTTTAGAACTGGACAGAGTACACAGAGCCCTCACAGCCAAAAAGAAAGATGGACCCCCACGTGATATAATCACAAAATGTCATTATTACAGAACGAAAGAACAAATACTAATTGCTGCAAGAGAAAAAAAGGAACTTAATTTTCAAGGACACAATTATCAAATTTTTGCTGACCTATCCCAACTTACTATTACTAAAAGACGATCCATGAAACCCCAACTAATGGAACTGCAACGCCACAACATTATGTATCAATGGGGCTTCCCCTTTTCAGTCAGATTTAACTACCAAGGTACAATTTACAGTAGCAGATCAGCAGATGAACTACAACAAACCCTTTTAAAATTAAATCTGACAGAACCCACGAGCAGCAACACTCTCACACGCAGAAGAATGGCATCATCTTCACCTTCAGGCAGCACCCAGAAAATTTCAGAACAAAATGGGAATCATCATTCTCACAAAAGAGGCCGTTATGCCACATCATCCATGGACCAAGAAGATTCAATGGACTGACATCCTAATTCCTGATATCTCTTCATTTATTATACTAAGTGATGGTTCTCTATAAAAAACCTATATTTATAACTGAATGTAACTGCATTCTGATAGTCACACACTGTGTGGTATCATGTTACATTCTAGTTATATTTCTTATTACTTCTGATTCATATAGCCTTAGAATATATAAGTGAAATAAGGAAATTCTTGTTCAGTTATATATTATCAGGTAATAACAATAGATTAATTACTTTTTAGGACAAATATATTCAATAATCCAGAAGTAATGGAAGCTTTTTCTTTCTTTTCTTAAAACAAATATATTATTACCTACCTAGTTCCTAGAATTATGTTTTTGTTTATTCTAATCTGAAGCAATACAACCTCTATTTTATGAGTTAACATATCTAAACAGTTACATATGAATAAAATATGTAATTGTTTACTCTAAAAGGGTTAAAAACCCAAAATAATTCAAACTACCTTCATCAATACCAAAGTTATTAACAGTACCTTTCTAACTGAATTATTTAGCCTAGGGCAAGACTAACCATATACAACCACCCTGGAATAAATAATTTTAACAAAAACTATATTCTGCACTCCAATTAATGAAACATCATTTTGATGTCTTTTGACATAGCACTTCTCTCCTGTAAGCGGAAGATCCGTGTACCCCCATTAGCCCTCCTCATTCTCCCAACCATATTATGTGGGAGTGTGACGAAGGCACTTATTCCCCTGAGAGAGATATTTATTCTCTTTCACGGGTAAATTTTGATTACTTGCAAAAAATAATTTATACAATGTATCATCTAATCTCATATGTTTTTTGTTTACTCTTTACTCCAGAATTCACTGGTTTCTTTTCTATCTATTCATCTCTTCAGTCCACACAGGTTGATCTGCGCAGTCAGCTCTGCATAACAAAAAGTAAGTCAAAACTATGTGATCTATTGCCATGGCACCACTGAATATACTTTCCCTGAATGTTCAGGGAATAAATGTCCCTCAAAAAAGGACCAAAGCCTTCCGTACTTTCCATAACAAGAAGGCTCACATAGTATGCCTCCAAGAAACACACTTCACCAAAGATTCTACTCCAAAATATATTTCTCCTTTTTATCAACAAATTTACACGGCTTCTGCCTGTACCAAGCAAAGGGGAACTCTAATTGCATTTCACCGATCCACACCATTCACCTTATCATCAGAAATTGAACACCCAGAAGGTAGATACCTGATACTCATGGGTTATATAATGGATACAGCAATCACAGTGATTTCCTACTACGCTCCTAACAAACAACCTATACCATTCCTCTCACATATATTACAAGTGATTAATACACACAAAATAGGAACAGTGATAATGTGTGGGGATTCGAACCAAGTCCTCCTCCCATTTCTAGATAAATCACCTTTTACACCATCCAAAATAACCTCTAGATTACCTTTTTCTCAACTTCTTTCCAAATACAATCTGGTAGATTCATGGAGAGAAAGTAACCCAATGAAAAAGAAATTCACTTATTTCTCGGACCCTCATCAAACCTTCACCAGAATAGATCATATTTTTTTAACAATAGGAATAATACCAGAAATTATTGCATCAGATATAATTCCGATTCCGTGGTCTGACCATAATGCAGTATACACTACTATAGCCTCAGCCATACCAAAAGCGCATGACCCAACGTGGTACTTACCGGACATAATGCTCAAACACCCACTACATCAGATGGCCATTGAACAAGCTTTAAAGGAATACATATCAATTAATAATACAACAGACATTTCCCCAATAACACTGTGGGAAGCTCATAAGCCTGTCTTGCGTGGTACAATACAAAGACAAATGGCACTATTTAAACGGGAACGCAAAAATCTAGCAAAAAAAACTAGAACTCAATTTTAATGCAGCCTACATATCATTTCAAGATAATCCATCTCAGAGTACAAAATCTCATCTGGAAAAATCTAGATTGGAATACGATCTATTTCTCACTGAGTCAGTTGATAAATCCCTCAAACGCTCCAAACACAATTTCTACATGAATACAAACAAACCAGGTACATATTTGGCTCGGGCATTAAATTCAACTAACAAATCTTTCAAACCAATACGTTTGAAATTATCAAAAAATGTTTACACTTGTAATCCAGTTAAAATAGTCCATAAATTTCACTCACATCTCGCAACTTTATACAAGACAAACAATGAATTTAATCCTACAGAGGCTGAATCCTTCTTCTCAAAAATAACCTTACCTGAGTTATCTCAGAATCAAAAAAGCAGTTTGGATGAGCCTATAACTATAGATGAAGTTGCTAACGCCATAAAAGACCTAAAACTTAACAAAAGACCAGGCCCAGACGGCTACTCGGCTTTATACTATAAAACATTCTCAGAAATACTCGGCCTATCTCTCTGTTAAACCTCGATATTAAATTATTAGCAAAAATAATAGCAAAACGCCTCAATAGCATTATAGGAAAATGAATACATAGAGATCAAGTAGGCTTCATGCCAAATAGACAGGCAGGCGATAATATACGCAGGGCAGTGTTATTGGCACATATTGCTAAAAAACGGAAAATCCCTTTATGTTTTCTATCTCTCGATATTAAGAGGGCATTTGACGCAGTATCCTGGCAATATATGCAATATTCATTACAAAAATGGGGTTTTGGACCCCACTTTTTAACATGGATCAAAGCATTATATAATAAACCCAAAGCCTATATAAAATATGCTGGATACAAATCTGAAGCCTTTAATATCGAAAGAGGTACCCGACAGGGTTGCCCATTATCTCCCTTATTATTTGCCCTTATACTCGAACCCATGGCCCAATACATCAGAACAAACCAAACTATAACTGGCATTGAAGTAGGAGGTATTACACACAAATTATGTATATTTGCAGACGATATATTACTTTTTCTATCATCACCACAGGTCTCTGGTCCTAACTTAATACCAGCTCTTGATGGATTTGCAGCCCTATCCGGCCTTATGATTAATCCTAAGAAATGCCTAGTGCTTAATATTTCACTCACAAACATGGAATTGATCCCGGCTAGGGCTGCACTCCCATTCACATGGGCAGAAAAATCAATCCCATATCTTGGAATTCATTTAACAGCATCTCATTCTGACTTATTCTCAACCAATTATCCTCCTGTATTAAGACAGATCACAAATCTAATAAAACAATGGTCGCAACTTCCTTTATCCTGGATAGGGAAGATTAATGCAATCAAAATGACTATTCTACCCAAATTGCTTTATCTATTCAGAGTCCTCCCTATTCCAATTCCTTCCTATTTTTTGAGAATAGTACAAAAAAGAGCAACTTCGTTTATATGGGGCTCTTCTAAACCACGTATACCTATACACACACTACATCTTCCCATAAATAAAGGAGGCCTGGGATACCCTAATTTTACTAACTACTACAGAGCAGCACATTTGGCCAGTCTGTCCAAATACCATGCAAAACAGGAAATCCCATTATGGGTATTTATAGAGGCTTCAGAAAATGACCCTCTATTAATATCAAATTTATTATGGCTTGATCCTAAAGACCGCTTTAAAATTCATAATCCCATAACTAAACACTTCTTATCTCTCTGGGATAAACTAAAAACCAAATATCAGTTACAATCTCCACACAATCCTCTCCTTTCTTTTATCAGAAATCCGGCCTTTTATCCGGCATGGATCTACCCAAATTCTTTTAAAGCTTGGACAACATCAGGCATTCAGACACTAAATGACTTCATAGCATCTAAATCATTCCTTTCATTCCCATCGCTTAGAGAAAAATATGATCTACCAAACTCTGAGATATTCAGATATCTCCAAATCAAAAATTTCTATACACCATTCCTAAAGGGGGATACACCATTATCCCAATTATCCATTTTTGAATCAATCTGTACAAAAGATCCATTTGCTAAAGATACAATTTCATCACTTTATAATCAATTATATGGAGTAGCAAATCTTAATAGACCCTCTTACGTTCAGAGGTGGGAGGAGGACCTGGGACGAACTTTAGAAGACACAGACTGGTCTAACATATGGCTCACATCTAAGTCATCTTCACCCAACATCTTAGCACTGGAGACAAATTATAAAGTCCTAACTCGCTGGTACCTTGTACCCGCTAGAGTGGCAAAATATTCACCTAATACCTCAGCTCTTTGTTTTCGAGGATGCCCAGAAATAGGCACATATTTACACATATGGTGGACATGCCCAGTAATCCAAACCTTCTGGAAGGAAGTCTTCGTGATTGCATCTAAAATATTTAAAAAAATAATACAACCAGATCCATATTTAACTTTACTTAATCTAAAACCGGAATAGTTAACACTCTCTCAATTCAAACTTATGATCCAACTAATAACGGCTGCAAAACAAACAGTGGCCAGGGCATGGAAATCTCCTACATTGGTACTAGCAGAAACAATTCACAGAATGAATAATACAATGTCCCATGCTAAGATGGTAGCCATCGATCAAAATCAAATTCCAAAGTTTGAAAAACTTTGGCATCCTTGGATAAAACAACAGTTCCTGTCAAACTTCAATGACTCTGTCCTGTTGCCATGGTAACAGATTAAATGACTTACAGAGACACCCATTCTAAGGCTTCAAAGAGAACTAAAAAGAATAATAAACTGACGAGCGGGACAACCTTCTGGACCATACCTCTACCTTTCAACCCTTTTTCTTCTTTCTCTTTCCTTTTCTCCACCTTACGATTAAAGCTCATTATCAGAATTTATTTGACCTATATACACTCTACTTGTAAACAGTATGTATAGTAGGTATAAATCATTTTAATACCTACAAAAGTAACTAAGGAAATGATATATATCGTTAATTTAGGTTTACATGAACCCAATGTTTAATATTTGAAATTTCTTGATATTTACCTATATAAACCCTACTGTAAAACAATGAGCTTACTTTATAGATCCTTGTAAACTTACTTTATGTATCTTTATAACATTGTATACTCAATAAACTCCTTTTGACAAAAAGTATTTCCAGTTACTGTACTGTGTACCCCACACAGTTGCACCTACAGTATAGCTACCTGCAGCCAGGTGCTTGTGTAGGCTCTTTGAAATATTTCCACTTACTGTACTGTGTATCCCACACAGTTGCACCTACAGTATAGCTACCTGCAGCCAGGTGCTTGTGTAGGCTCTTTGAAGTATTTCCAGTTACTGTACTGTGTACCCTGCACAGTTGCACCTACAGTATAGCTACCTGCAGCCAGGTGCTTGTGTAGGCTCTTTGAAGTATTTCCAGTTACTGTATTGTGTAAACCGCACAGTTGCACCTACAGTATAGCTACCTGCAGTTAGGTGCTTGTGTAGGCTCTTTGAAGTATTTCGGGTTACTGTACTGTGTACCCCGCACAGTTGCACCTACAGTATAGCTACCTGCAGCCAGGTGCTTGTGTAGGCTCTTGGAGTATTTCCAGTTACTGTACTGTTTACCCCGCACAGTTGCACCTACAGTATAGCTACCTGCAGCCAGGTGCTTGTGTAGGCTCTTGAAGTATTTCCAGTTACTGTACTGTGTACCCTGCACAGTTGCACCTACAGTATAGCTACCTGAAGACAAGTGCAGGTGTTATCATACTAATAATACTACAGGCAGGCAGTTGATTCTGCTAGCTGCAGTATAATCTATATATATTTTATATATATATATATATATATATATATATATATATATATATATACACACATCCCAGTTTTGTGCAGCTCACTGCAGGCCATTAGTATGTCTGGAAGGCCAACAAGGAGAGGCAGACAGTCGCAAGCCAATAAAAGAGGGCAAACAGGCTCTGTGTCTAGAGGCAACAGTGCTGGTCGTGGAGACGGTGCATCCTCATCAGCACGTGGCCGTGGGACATGCTTGGCCTTTTTTTCGGCAGCTGGCCGTGTTGAGCCCCAACATGATGAAGACTTGGTCGAGTGGATGACCAAGCCATCCTCATCGTCCTCATCCTCTCAAATTACTCAAGGTAATTTGTCTGGCAAAGCAGCTGCCAACGCGGCCTCTTCCCTTGGCTCAATGGCATCAGTGACTCCTTCCCCAGCCCCACCATGTCCTCCTGAGGAGTCCCTCGAACTGTTTGACCACAGTGTTGGGTACATGCTCCAGGAGGATGCCCAGCGTTTTGAAGGCTCCGATGATGGTACTCAGCTAGAGGAAGACAGTAACGTGAGCTCAGACAGAGGGGGTGCTCAAGAAAGACAGCAATCTGGCAGTCTTGTTCCCCCTGCTGCAGCATACTGCCAGGTTTGCTCCAGTGATGAGGAGGGTGGGGATGATGAGGTCACTGACTCCACGTGGGTGCCTGATAGGAGAGAGGAGGAGGAGGCACATCACCAATGAGGCAGGATGCCCTCCAGGGGCCAGCCTAAGGGCAGCACACTGACTGCATCACACCGCAGAGCTCCGCATGTGCAGGGCGCTGCTGTCTCTGCACGTTATTCCAAAAGTTCTTTGGTGTGGGCCTTTTTTGAGACAAGTGCATCAGATCCCACCGCTGCTATTTGCAACATATGTCTCAAGCGTATCTCACGTGGCCAAAACATCTCCCGCTTGGGCAGCACATGCTTGACCAGATATATGTTGACCTGCCATGCAGTTCGTTGGCAAGCGTACCTAAAAGACCCACACCAAAGAACAAAGAGGACCTCTTCTTGCTCCTCATCAGCTGGGATCTCCAACCCCACTATACCTTCAGTCCTCTCTGAGACCTGCACTGAGAGGAATGAAGGTGTAGAATTAGGTGTGTTACAGCCAAGTACTTGCAGGCAATCTACTATCGGTGCACCAACGTCAGATTGTACCAGGCAAAGTTCCCTGCCCCAATTGCTGCACCGCAGAAAGAAGTTCACTCCCAGCCATCCACATGCCCAGCGGTTGAAAGCTAGCTTGGCAAAATTGCTAGCACTTCAACTGCTACCTTTTTAGTTGGTAGACTCTGCCCCCTTCCGTGAGTTTGTGGAATGTGCAGTTCCTCAGTGGCAGGTTCCCAAATGCCACTTTTTCTCACGTAAGGCGATTCCGGCTCTCTACCGGCATGTGGAAGGCAAAGTCTTGGTCTCGCTGGACAGGGCGGTCAGCGGTAAGGTGCATTTTACCACTGACTCATGGTCCAGCAGGCTTGGACAGGGACGTTACCTAAGTTTCACGGCGCATCGGGTGACTCTGCTGGCAGCTGGGAAGGATGCAGGACAAGGTCCAGTAGTGTTGGAGGTTGTTCCGCCACCACGCCTCCAAAATGCCAGTACTGGTGATTCTGACATACTTCTCCCCTCCACCCCTCCTCTTCTTCTTCCTCCATGGCCTCTTCCTGTGCTTTGTCCTCGGAACCAGCGGTGCTCCATAGGCGTTCAAGGGGCTATGCAAATACACAGGCCGAAAGATGCCATGCGGTGCTTGAGCTGGTGTGCTTGGGGGACAGGAGCCACTCTGGGGCAGAGATTCTGTCAGCTCTGCAGGGGCAGGTTCAGAGGTGGTTGGTGCCATGCCAACTTAAGGCAGGAATGGTGGTTTGCGACAGTGGCACCAACCTCCTCTCTGCCCTCCGACAGGGACAACTGACCCATGTGCCCTGTTTGGCTCACGTCCTTAACTTGGTGGTGCAGCGGTTCTTAGGCAGGTACCCAGGATGTCCTGAGGCAGGCCAGGAAAGTCTGTGTGCATTTCAGCCGGTCATATAATGCCAGTGCTCAGCTGGCAGACCTCCAAAAGGAATTTAACCTGCCCAAGAACCACCTAATCTGTGACATGCCCACCAGGTGGAACTCAACGTTGGCCATGCTGCAGCGGCTGCACACGCAGCAGAGGGCCATCAATGAGTACCTGTGCAACTATGGCACCAGGACAGGGTCAGGGGAGTTTGTTTTTTTTCCCCACACCAGTGGGCTATGATCAGGGATGCATGCACTGTCCTGTCACCATTTGAGGAGGCCATGAGGATGGTGAGCAGTGACAGTGCATGCATCAGTGACACTGTCCCCCTTGTCCACCTGTTGGAGCACACGCTGCGTGGAATAATGGACAGGGCACTTGAGGCAGAACAGAGGCAGGAAGAGGAGGACTTCCTTAGCTCTCAAGGCTCCCTTTACCCAGACAGTGTTCCTGCGTGCCCGCCGATCACACAGGAAGAGGACGAGGAGGAGGTGGAGGAGGATTGTGTCAGCATGGAGGTGGAGCCTGGCACTCAGTATCAGCAGCAGTCTTTAAGGGATCATTTACAGTCCCAAGAAACCCAGGGACTTGTACGTGGCTGGGAGGAGGTGGCTGCGGATCATGTTTTCCTTAGAGACCGAGAGGACTACGGACCGAATGCCTCAGCAAACCTATGCTGCATGGCCTCCCTGATCCTGCAAAGCCTGCGGAAGGATCCTCACATTCGTGGTATCAAGGAAAGTGATCAATACTGGCTGGCAACCCTCCTTGATCCACATTACAAGGGTCAGGTTGCAGACCTTATCTTGCCGTTGCAGAGGGAGAAGAGGATGAAACATCTTCGGGAGGCCTTGCAGAAAGGTTTGTGCAATGCATTCCCAGAGACTGGGAGGTTACAAACTCCTGTTCCTGGACAACATGTTGCTGAGGCTTCGGCCAGTCAAAGAAGGAGCGGTGGAGAAGGTGGTTGTCTGACCAATGCGTTCAGACAATTTTTTAGTCCGCAGCCCCAAGGTATGATCGGTTCCAGCAACCATCGCCAGTGTCTGTTTTACATGGTGCAGCAATACCTAGGGGTAAGATCTGACTTGGACACCTTTCCCACCGAAAATCCTCTGGGTTACTGGGTCTTGAAGATGGATCACTGGCCAGAGCTTGCACAGTATGCAATTGAGCTACTGGCCTGTCCTGCATCCAGCGTTCTTTCGGAACGCACATTCAGTGCAGCTGCAGGCTTTGTAACCAATCACAGGGTGTGTCTGTCCACCGACTCGGTCGATCGACTGACCTTCATGAAAATGAATCAGTCTTGGATCACCACCAGCTACCAACCACCTGATGCTGATGTTACCGAATAATTTTTTTTGAAATGTCAGATCCCTTCAAAACTGCCTATGCTGATGCTGAGTGACTATCCTGTTATGCTGAGTGATTATCCTCTTCCTCCTCAGTGATCATGCTGATAGCTTGTAAGACAATTTTTGGTTCTGGGCGCTGCCACCAGTGGCTAAGGCCCAATTTTTCAGCCCCTGTTTAAAAGGGGCGTGTAATTACAATTTTTGATGCAATATTTTGCAGGAGGGTTCATTTCTGCGCTCAACTAGAGTATCTGTGAGGGGTTGCAGTGTTGTGGCACCAGCACCAGTGCCTAAGGCCCAATTTTTCTGCCCCTGTTCAACAGGGACATGTAATTACAATTCTTGATCTAATATTTCACAGCAGGCCCCTTTCCAGCGCCCACCAAGAGTAACTGAGGACTTACAGTGTTGTGGCACCAGCACCACCACCATCACCAAAGGCCCAATTTTTCTGCCCCTGTTCGACAGGGGCATCTAATTACAATTCTTGATCTAATATTTCACAGCAGGGCCCTGTGAGGGCTTACAGTGTTGTGGCAACACCAACACCTAAAGCCCAAATTTCTGCAGAGTATATAGGACAGGCCCCTACTTTCAAACATCCAACTTACAAACGACTCCTACTTGCAAACGGAAGGAGACAACAGGAAGTGAGATGAAATCTACCCCTAGGAAGGGAAATTCTCTCCTGCAAGAGTTAATATGGGAAAAATGTTTCTCCTTTCCACTGATGCTTTATCACCAATCCTTGTTTCACTAAAAACCCCAAATTTTCTAAAAATATTTGTCATTGCGACAGAAAGTGAGGTGAAATCTTCTGAAGAGGAGCACAGACAGCAAAACAAATGTCAGAGGGGTGATAACCCTTCCCTATGTTTTTCAAAAAGCCTAAAATAGATTTTTGGCTGGAGCTAAACACGTTAAAAATGTACCAGTTCACAATTACAAACAGATTTTACTTAACAACAAACCTACAGTCCCTGTCTTGTTTGCAGCGCCTGTATATTGCTGTTCAGAGTATATAGGGCCTGGTGGCCCCACGCCTTTCCTTTTTTTTATTTGGGTGCGGGGTTCCCCTTAATATCCATACAAGACCCAAAGGGCCTGGTAATGAACTGGGGGGTACCCATGCCATTTGTCTCACTGATTTTCATCCATATTGCCAGGACCCGACATTACATTAAAGCCGCAAGCAGTTTGAAATTACTTTTATTCTTTTAAAAATGTCATTTTGTGCAGGGACTGTTCTAAGCATGGGAAACACGCACCACTTTACAGGCATACTATAGACACCCCTCAGGTACGATATTTAAAGGAATATTTCACTTTTTTTTATTTTAAGCATCATTAAAATCACTGCTCCTGAAAAAACAGCTGTTTTTAAAACTTTTTTTGCATTAATACATGTCCCCTGGGGCAGGACCCAGGTCCCCAAACCCTTTTTAGGACAATAACATGCAAATTAGCCTCTAAAATTAGCACTTTTGATTTCGAACGTTCGAGTCCCATAGACGTCAATGGGGTTCTAACGTTCGTGCGAATTTTAGGTCCATTCGCAGGTTCTGGTGCGAACCGAACCAGGGGGTGTTCGGCTCATCCCTAGTCCTTATATGGATTCTCATCTTGTTTAGCTTTTCTTTAGCTTAAAAGAGTTATTGTGTTGACCACTAGATGGTGGTCAACATGACTAGGTTGGTTACTATGATAGCTGCTTTGCTATATCAGTCACCGCTGTGCACCCGACTCTATACCCTTTGAGAAAGTCACATGAACAGTGACGCAACGCGTCAGGAAGGAGAGTCGGGTGACGTTTGTTTTCCGATCACGGCCGGGATCGGGAACCATTACTATTTAAACGCTTGTTTTTTTACATCTAATTGTAAGTGTATTACTATTAATAAATTGAGTCTGTTTTAAATAGTGCACTATGGAGTCCCCCCTTCCCTTCTCTTTAATTGTTTTATGACATCTGGCTGAGAGTCTGGGGTGCCCTGGGAACGGATCTGGTGGAGTTACTGGAGATCCATAGGAGCGGTGCCACTAAGAGGGCTGTGGAGCGGATCGGCTATTGTGAACCTGTCAGTATGGCTTACTTTGCTCTGATATGAGGTGAGAGACTGGGGGAACTATTTTTCACACACACTGGAGATTGGCTGAACGGTGTCACTGGAATTCTTTGGATGAATTGCAAATTCACATTGAAGAAGCTTGTCACAATCAGATTGCACTGTGCATGGGAATTTTTCTTAACATTCTTAATTTTTCCTCTTTTTTTTGTGTGTATACTTCACCACTTAATTATTTCACTATTTAGCAATTTAGCACCTTGTTTGGACTACTTTGGATTATTAATATATATCAATATATTTCATTGGTATTTTTACACAAGTTTTGCACTTTTTTGCATTATTTGCACATTTTTTGCTGTTTTGCACAGCCAGCTATTTATTATGTCATACATTACATGTAAATATTTTTGCTATTATTTTTCTGCTATATTTGCACAGATTGCTTAATTTGCACATTTCTTGTATGCACCATTGTGTTGCACCTTTGCGATTATTTGCACCTTTGCGATTTGTGCACACCTTCTCGCGATTTGCATAGATTGTCATATTTATTTTGGAGACACTTTATTCACTGTTTATTTAGGAATTTTTATTCTTTAGTGATTGTTCATCTCATCATGATTTAGGATTCCATTCATCTTGTAGGATATCAGTTATTAAGTGTCTACCAAGCCATTCATTTATTTTCCGGTTTGTGGTACTTATTCATGTATTTTTATAGCATTGGTTTGCTAATCTTTGGCTATACAATTTAATGAGAGATCAATGTAAGGACGCATTTTCCCTCTAGATTTATCCCTTTGGAATTTTCAGAGATGGTTGTATTATTTAATAATTTTTTTAAGTAAGCACCACATTAACTTTTTTGCCATTTGCTCTTTATCCGGTGTGAGAACACTCTTATGTTGGCAGCTACTTTGTTAGGTTTTAGAATATTTGTCTGGTCCCCTGTGGTTTGCGCATCAGTTTCCCCCTTTTTTTCACACCATTGAGGACACCCAACTAACACAGTCCAGAACATTAAAAATATGCTCTACATGAAATATATAAGCAGAGACATTCCACAAAAGTTTTACATGGAGCTGTGTACAAAAGTGAAAAATCTGTGTATATGGCTTGCCTTTGTAGCACCCTCCTAGGTTTAGGAAAGGCTGCTAGATAAATTTAGTTTGGCTCCACTGTAATCAGTGGAGCAGGGGCTGATTGGTTAGGGCTGCTCAGGTTTTCACACGCTACTTCCCTCTGTATTCTAGAAATTTCTAGAACATAGTAGGAGGGAGGGCAAAGGCTGCAGCCTGAATCTTTATGGGACTTCAGCCAATCCCTGGGGAGGTGTGCCCAGAAGGTGGGGAAAGAACCAATAAATAGTTTAAACCTGAAATTGCAGCAACTGTGTAGTATAGTGCTTTAGTCTATGGGAAGAGGACAGGCACAGACAGCATAGAAATTCCTTGGGACTTTAGCTGGGAGAAGTGCAGCTATAAATTGTGTAAGTACAGGGTGAAATACCATCAAGTGTTGTACAAATGCAGCAAGAATTCGAGATTTCAAGTGTTGGGCAAGGGCAGCCAGAAATGTAGCAGTCCTCAAGTTGCTCAAGTTCTACAGTTCTAGGGTATCCCATGCTCCCTATCCCCATCCAAGTTCATCATTCCTCAATAAAAAAACACAAGAAAGAAACCCCTAGACTGATTTTTGAGCCAGTGAAAGGCTGGCAAAAATGCTATATGCCTGGATGTATGCACTAAGGGGATGAAATAAGTAAAAACTACCAGCCGCTATTTGGGGGGTGTACTACACATTATACAGTGCACATAATCTGGCAGGTGTTGTTTGGCCAATGACTGCTGTGACCTGTATCTAAATACTGTTGGGAAAATTCATCTATAGAACCGCAAACCTTAGATATAAAATATATTCCACAGGATAGAGACACTCTAGTATATTTCAATATGAAGCTATAAACATGGAAAATACTTTTTGGCAGGTGCCATGTTCAACAGGTGTGCACTGTTCTATAAGGGACACTTATTGGCAGATACCTATGAGAGTACATTGTGTCCAATAGGGAAAATACTATTGGATTCAAAGATTACATGTGGATATCTGTATCAGACCAGCACAATTCAAATGGTTTTTACTCAGAGGCATAACTAGTACCCTCAGGGCCCCGGTGCAAGAAACCATGACGGGCCCCCCTGCCCCGTCGCGGGGCCCTTGCCACTTATCCAGGCCCTTTTCTCCCATTGCCGGGCCCTTTATTGTGGTCCCACAGCAGGACCCTTTCACATGTTCTGCAGTGGGACCCCTTCCTGCATGGTTGCCTACCTTTCCAAAACAAGTCAGGTACGCTTTTTTTTATGTGTTCAGCCAGCCATTGTAGGGGGAGAATATATTTTAATTAGGGGTGCATGGTTCTACAAGAACCATCTAATGCTATAGTTCTTTGCACATCTCTAAACCCCCCAGAATGCCTCCATACCCCCCAGCATGCCTCTATATCCTCTGCACATCTTTGTACCGCAAAAATAACCCCTGTACCCCTAGCACACCTCTGCAGTCCCAGCACACTTTTGTACCGCTTTCCACATTGCTGCACCTCCAACAAATACCTCTGCCACTCCCAACATCCTCCATACCTCCCCCCAGCACACCTCTGCACCTCATAGAATCCTCTTTATCCCTCACTATGCCTCCATAAGCCCAGCAAGCCATTGTAACCCCCAGCACACCTCAACACCCCCCAGCACATCTATGCACTCTGCTGCACATTTCTGCATCCCCACACCTCTGTACCCATCCCCACACATACATCTGCACCTCTGTATCTCTCCAGCACAACATTGTACACCGCAGCAAGTGAACTATGCACCCTGCACATCCCTAAGGCCACTTTTACATGGGTCAGACCCATCATCGGAATCTGCTTGCTCAGTGGGGGATCTCTCCGCTGATTACTGCTGAGCAAATGGATATGTTTGTGTCTGCTCCGCTGAGGCAGAGCAGACATGGACACAGCTTGCTGCTCTCTATGGGGCTGTTGGATGGAAGTGGACCGCCTGTCCATTTCCATCCAACTGTCATCCAATCTGATCCACCAGATGGATGGGAAATGGACCTTCCATCTGTCTGTATTTAGTGGATCAGATTGGATGGTGGCGGGTGCCAGCGAACACAGGTCCGCTAACATCCGGCACTCCATAGAAAGCAATAGATGTTCTGATCGGGTCTGCCTGAATAAAGGACAGATGGACCTAATCAGTCCGCCTGTGTGAAAGGGGCCTAACATATCTGTGCTCTGTACCAACCTAATGTACAACCCCCAGCACATCTTTTTACCCCCCCCCACTTTCATCCCATGTCCACTCATTTAAATGTTGATGACAGTCTGTGGTGCCCGCAGCATCTCCCCCTGCACCTCAGATTATTTCTAATGCAGTTTAATAATGCAGTGGGGGGGGAGCGGAGGGGCAATCGGCAGCTTTGTGGTGCCAGTGGGCCACGGGATCTCCCTGGGGCTAGTAGTTCACTTCCCGAGTGTATACAGTGGAGAGGGGAGGGGCTTCTGACCCAGGCTTGTATCAGCTTCACTCTTCAGTGTACAAGTGGGTCGTTCTGTTTGTACACTCTTGCTGATACATGCCTGGGTCAGAGGCCCCTCCCCTCTCCACTGTATACACTCAGGAAGTAAACTACTAGACCCAGGGAGATCACCCAGGGTGGGCATCACAGAGCTGCTGATCGCCACCTCCCCCCACTGCATAGTAAATTGACAGCCAGAGGTGCAGGGGAAGATGCTGGGTATTTCCCCCCCCCCACAGCGGAAGAACGTAGTGCCCCCCCTACCGTGCCTGGGTGTGGTGCACCCACCCAGGATCGGCCCTGCATACAGGGGGGCAGCACAGGCCCCCTGCAGCATGGGGCCAGGTCGCCGTCGTGACTCCTGTGACTTCTATAGCTACGGTGCTGTTTTTACTCTATGTTAGGGGTGTGGAGGATATCTACCAGCGACCCACATGTGCCCAGTGATCGTTATCATAGGAAGTGGTATCTATATATTAGTACTTTAGGAGAGCTTGAAATGTAATGAATAATTCATCCTCTCTTTTTGGATCTGATAGCAATATATAGAGGAGTGACATGGATAATTCTATGTAATAATAAATTATATCTAAAACAAATGTACTATATAGGACATATGAGGATTTAAAATTTAAAGTGAGGAGATCTTGTTCTATTGATATTAACGATTCCAATAGTGTGGACACATTGATTAGATTTATTCAGATTTTGCAGGGGAAAAATACAGGTCGTTTCTAATTATACTAAAACATTATCAAACGCCTTCTCTGCTGATCTCTCTTGACTAGGGATGAGCTTCGAGTTCGAGTCGAACTCATGTTCAACTCGAACATTGGCTGTTCGCAAGTTCGCCGAACAGCGAACAATTTGGGGTGTTCGCGGCAAATTCGAATGCCGAGTAACACCCTTTAAAAGTCTATGGGAGAAATCAAAAGTGCTAATTTTAAAGGCTAATATGCAAGTTATTGTCATAAAAAGTGTTTGGGGACCCAGGTCCTGCCCCAGGGGACATGGATCAATGCAAAAAAAAGTTTTAAAAACGGACGTTTTTTCAGGAGCAGTGATTTTAATAATGCTTAAAGTCAAACAATAAAAGTGTAATATCCCTTTAAATTTCGTACCTGGGGGGTGTCTATAGTATGCCTGTAAAGGGGCGCATGTTTCCTGTGTTTAGAACAGTCTGACAGCAAAATGACATTTTGAAGGAAAAAACTCATTTAAAACTACCCGCGGCTATTGCATTGCCGACAATACACATAGAAGTTCATTGATAAAAACGGCATGGGAATTCCCCAAAGGGGAACCCCGAACCAAAATTTAAAAAAAAAATGACGTGGGAGTCCCCCTAAATTCCATACCAGGCCCTTCAGGTCTGATATGGATATTAAGGGGAACCCCGCGCCAAAAAAAAAAAAAAAAACGGCGTGGGGTCCCCCAAAAATCCATACCAGACCCTTATCCGAGCATGCAACCTGGCAGGCCGCAGGAAAAGAGGGGGGGATGAGAGTGCAGCCCCCCCCTCTCCTGAACCGTACCAGGCCACATGCCCTCAACATTGGGAGGGTGCTTTGGGGTAGCCCCCCAAAACACCTTGTCCCCATGTTGATGAGGACAAGGGCCTCATCCCCACAACCCTGGCCGGTGGTTGTGGGGGTCTGCGGGCGGGGGGCTTATCGGAATCTGGAGGCCCCCTTTAACAAGGGGACCCCCAGATCCCGGCCCCCCCCTGTGTGAAATGGTAAGGGGGTACCCCTACCATTTCACTAAAAAACTGTCAAAAATGTTAAAAATGACAAGAGACAGTTTTTGACAATTCCTTTATTTAAATACTTCTTCTTTCTTCTATCTTCCTTCA
This sequence comes from Aquarana catesbeiana, assembly GCF_042186555.1. Lineage (NCBI taxonomy): Eukaryota > Metazoa > Chordata > Amphibia > Anura > Ranidae > Aquarana > Aquarana catesbeiana. The sequence continues at coordinate 181,170,160 of NC_133331.1, read as the reverse complement.
TCTACTGGTTCTTCTGGTTCTTCTGGTTCTTCCTCCGGCATTCTCGTCCAGTATCTCCTCCGCGGCGTCTTCTATCTTCTTCTCCTCGGGCCGCTCCGCACCCATGGCATGGGGGGAGGCTCCCGCTCTTCTCTTCTTCTTCATCTTCTTCTCTTCTTCTCTTCTTCTTTTCTTCTCTTCTTTATTTTCTTCTCCGGGCCGCTCCGCACCCATGCTGGCATGGAGGGAGGCTCCCGCTGTGTGACGGCGCTCCTCGTCTGACAGTTCTTAAATAACGGGGGACGGGGCCACCCGGTGACCCCGCCTCCCTCTGACTCATGGTGACGTCACGGGGAATGCCACAGGGAAGTCCCGTCATGTCCCGTGCATCAGAGGGGGGCGGGGTCACCGGGTGGCCCCGCCCCCCATTATTTAAGAACTGTCAGACGAGGAGCGCCGTCACACAGCGGGAGCCTCCCTCCATGCCAGCATGGGTGCGGAGCGGCCCGGAGAAGAAAATGAAGAAGAGAAGAAAAGAAGAAGAGAAGAAGATGAAGAAGAAGAGAAGAGCGGGAGCCTCCCCCCATGCCATGGGTGCGGAGCGGCCCGAGGAGAAGAAGATAGAAGACGCCGCGGAGGAGATGCTGGACGAGAATGCCGGAGGAAGAACCAGAAGAACCAGAAGAACCAGTAGATGAAGGAAGATAGAAGAAAGAAGAAGTATTTAAATAAAGGAATTGTCAAAAACTGTCTCTTGTCATTTTTAACATTTTTGACAGTTTTTTAGTGAAATGGTAGGGGTACCCCTTTATCATTTCACACAGGGGGGGCCGGGATCTGGGGGTCCCCTTGTTAAAGGGGGCTTCCAGATTCCGATAATCCCCCCGCCCGCAGACCCCCACAACCACCGGCCAGGGTTGTGGGGATGAGGCCCTTGTCCTCATCAACATGGGGACAAGGTGTTTTGGGGGGCTACCCCAAAGCACCCTCCCAATGTTGAGGGCATGTGGCCTGGTACGGTTCAGGAGGGGGGGCCGCACTCTCGTCCCCCCCTCTTTTCCTGCGGCCTGCCAGGTTGCGTGCTCGGATAAGGGTCTGGTATGGATTTTTGGGGGGGACCCCACACCGTTTTTTTTTTTTTTTTGGCGCGGGGTTCCCCTTAAAATCCATACCAGACCTGAAGGGTCTGGTATGGAATTTAGGGGGAACCCCACGTCATTTTTTTTTTTTAATTTTGGCCGGGGTTCCCCTTAATATCCATACCAGACCTGAAGGGCCTGGTATGGAATTTAGGGGGACTCCCACGTCATTTTTTTTTTTAATTTTGGTTCGGGGTTCCCCTTTGGGGAATTCCCATGCCGTTTTTATCAATGAACTTCTATGTGTATTGTCGGCAATGCAATAGCCGCGAGTAGCTTTAAATGAGTTTTTTCCTTCAAAATGTCATTTTGCTGTCAGACTGTTCTAAACACAGGAAACATGCGCCCCTTTACAGGCATACTATAGACACCCCCCAGGTACGAAATTTAAAGGGATATTACACTTTTATTGTTTGACTTTAAGCATTATTAAAATCACTGCTCCTGAAAAAACGGCCGTTTTTAAAACTTTTTTTTGCATTGATCCATGTCCCCTGGGGCAGGACCCAGGTCCTCAAACACTTTTTATGACAATAACTTGCATATTAGCCTTTAAAATTAGCACTTTTGATTATTCATGTTTGTGTCCCATAGACTTTAACGGTGTTCGCGTGTTCGAACAAACTTTTTTCCTGTTCGCTTGTTCTGGTGCGAACCGAACAGGAGGGTGTTCCGCTCATCCCTACTCTTGACGTGGAAAAGGCATTTTATAGAGTCCATTGTAAGTACCTAGAAGCAGTTTTAAGAAGATTTGGCATCACGGGTAATATCCTACAAGCTGTCTCAGGCCTTTATTCTACCCTCAGTGCCAAAGTATGGACATCGGTCAATCTCTCTGATTCATTCCCAATCACATATGGCACCCATCAAGGATGCCCTCTATCACCCCTAATCTTTACTTTAGTAATCAAAACCCTAGCTCAAGTCATATGCTCTAGTCCCCTTATCGCACGCCTCGCACAAGATTTGCCTCTATGCCAAAGATATCATTATATCACTGATCCATTGCGCTCACTTACTCCCGTGTGCCAACTGTTAGAAAATTTTGGTGCAGTCTACATGTACAAATTAAACCATTCCAAATCCTCTATGCTAGGGGTCTTGCTTCCACAATCCACAAAAAACTATATTACCAAAATCTCCCCTTTTTCCTGGGCACTGACTCGGTTAAATTGATGATAGGCAACTCATATCCTCATATTGATTAGTGGTTCCAAATTATTAATAACTACTGCAGTAGGGAACAGACACAAAAGATACGCTCAGCATCTTTCCAAATTACTGTTCTGCTTTATTATGACGCAATTGAAGGTTTTTCCTTGTCAAAAGAAGTTTATTGAGTATACAATGTTATAAAGATACATAAAGTAAGTTTACAAGGATCTATAAAGTAAGCTCATTGTTTTACAGTAGGGTTTATATAGGTAAATATCATGAAATTTCAAATATTAAACATTGGGTTCACGTAAACCTAAATTAAAGATATATATCATTTCCTTAGTTACTTTTGTAGTTATTTAAATGATTTATACCTACTATACATATTGTTTACAAGTAGAGTGTATATAGGTCAAATAAATTCTGATAATGAGCTTTAATCGTAAGGTGGAGAAAAGGAAAGAGAAAGAAGAAAAAGGGTTGAAAGGTAGAGGTATGGTCCACAAGGTTGTCCCGCTCGTCAGTTTATTATTCTTTTTAGTTCTCTTTGAAGCCTTAGAATGGGTGTCTCTGTAAGTCATTTAATCTGTTACCATGGCAACAGGACAGAGTCATTGAAGTTTGACAGGAACTGTTGTTTTATCCAAGGATGCCAAAGTTTTTCAAATTTTGGAATTTGATTTTGATCGATGGCTACCATCTTAGCATGGGACATTGTATTATTCATTCTGTGAATTGTTTCTGCTAGTACCAATGTAGGAGATTTCCATGCCTTGGCCACTGTTTCTTTTGCAGCCGTTATTGGTTGGATCATAAGTTTGAATTGAGAGAGTGTTAACCATTCCGGTTTTAGATTAAGTAAAGTTAAATATGGATCTGGTTGTATTATTTTTTTAAATATTTTAGATGCAATCACGAAGACTTCCTTCCAGAAGGTTTGGATTACTGGGCACGTCCACCATATGTGTAAATATGTGCCTATTTCTGGGCATCCTCGAAAACAAAGAGCTGAGGTATTAGGTGAATATTTTGCCACTCTAGCGGGTACAAGGTACCAGCGAGTTAGGACTTTATAATTTGTCTCCAGTGCTAAGTTCGTCCTAGGTCCTCCTCCCACCTCTGAACGTAAGAGGGTCTATTAAGATTTGCTACTCCATATAATTGATTATAAAGTGATGAAATTGTACCTTTAGCAAATGGATCTTTTGTACAGATTGATTCAAAAATGGATAATTGGGATAATGGTGTATCCCCCTTTAGGAATGGTGTATAGAAATTTTTGATTTGGAGATATCTAAATATCTCAGAGTTTGGTAGATCATATTTTTCTCTAAGCGATGGGAATGAAAGGAATGATTTAGATGCTATGAAGTCATTTAGTGTCTGAATGCCTGATGTTGTCCAAGCTTTAAAAGAATTTGGGTAGATCCATGCCGGATAAAAGGCCGGATTTCTGATAAAAGAAAGGAGAGGATTGTGTGGAGATTGTAACTGATATTTGGTTTTTAGTTTATCCCAGAGAGATAAGAAGTGTTTAGTTATGGGATTATGAATTTTAAAGCGGTCTTTAGGATCAAGCCATAATAAATTTGATATTAATAGAGGGTCATTTTCTGAAGCCTCTATAAATACCCATAATGGGATTTCCTGTTTTGCATGGTATTTGGACAGACTGGCCAAATGTGCTGCTCTGTAGTAGTTAGTAAAATTAGGGTATCCCAGGCCTCCTTTATTTTTGGGAAGATGTCATTTTGATTGCATTAATCTTCCCTATCCAGGATAAAGGAAGTTGCGACCATTGTTTTATTAGATTTGTGATCTGTCTTAATACAGGAGGATAATTGGTTGAGAATAAGTCAGAATGAGATGCTGTTAAATGAATTCCAAGATATGGGATTGATTTTTCTGCCCATGTGAATGGGAGTGCAGCCCTAGCCGGGATCAATTCCATGTTTGTGAGTGAAATATTAAGCACTAGGCATTTCTTAGGATTAATCATAAGGCCGGATAGGGCTGCAAACCCATCAAGAGCTGGTATTAAGTTAGAACCAGAGACCTGTGGTGATGATAGAAAAAGTAATATATCGTCTGCAAATATACATAATTTGTGTGTAATACCTCCTACTTCAATGCCAGTTATAGTTTGGTTTGTTCTGATGTATTGGGCCATGGGTTCGAGTATAAGGGCAAATAATAAGGGAGATAATGGGCAACCCTGTCGGGTACCTCTTTCGATATTAAAGGCTTCAGATTTGTATCCAGCATATTTTATATAGGCTTTGGGTTTATTATATAATGCTTTGATCCATGTTAAAAAGTGGGGTCCAAAACCCCATTTTTGTAATGAATATTGCATATATTGCCAGGATACTGTGTCAAATGCCCTCTTAATATCGAGAGATAGAAAACATAAAGGGATTTTCCGTTTTTTAGCAATATGTGCCAATAACACTGCCTGTCTATTTGGCATGAAGCCTACTTGATCTCTATGTATTAATTTTCCTATAATGCTATTGAGGCGTTTTGCTATTATTTTTGCTAATAATTTAATATCGAGGTTTAACAGAGAGATAGGCTGATAATTCACACAGGAAGTATCATCAGAAAGGGGTTTTGGGATCATACAAACAATTGCCATTAGTGTTTCTTGCCGAAAAGAATGTCCATCTAGAAGTTTGTTAAAAGTTTCAGTGAGAATGGGAGAGAGTATTTCTGAGAATGTTTTATAGTATAAAGCCGAGTAGCCGTCTGGGCCTGGTCTTTTGTTAAGTTTTAGGTCTTTTATGGCGTTAGCAACTTCATCTATAGTTATAGGCTCATCCAAACTGCTTTTTTGATTCTGAGATAACTCAGGTAAGGTTATTTTTGAGAAGAAGGATTCAGCCTCTGTAGGATTAAATTCATTGTTTGTCTTGTATAAAGTTGCGAGATGTGAGTGAAATTTATGGACTATTTTAACTGGATTACAAGTGTAAACATTTTTTGATAATTTCAAACGTATTGGTTTGAAAGATTTGTTAGTTGAATTTAATGCCCGAGCCAAATATGTACCTGGTTTGTTTGTATTCATGTAGAAATTGTGTTTGGAGCGTTTGAGGGATTTATCAACTGACTCAGTGAGAAATAGATCGTATTCCAATCTAGATTTTTCCAGATGAGATTTTGTACTCTGAGATGGATTATCTTGAAATGATATGTAGGCTGCATTAAAATTGAGTTCTAGTTTTTTTGCTAGATTTTTGCGTTCCCGTTTAAATAGTGCCATTTGTCTTTGTATTGTACCACGCAAGACAGGCTTATGAGCTTCCCACAGTGTTATTGGGGAGATGTCTGTTGTATTATTAATTGATATGTATTCCTTTAAAGCTTGTTCAATGGCCATCTGATGTAGTGGGTGTTTGAGCATTATGTCCGGTAAGTACCACGTTGGGTCATGCGCTTTTGGTATGGCTGAGGCTATAGTAGTGTATACTGCATTATGGTCAGACCACGGAATCGGAATTATATCTGATGCAATAATTTCTGGTATCATTCCTATTGTTAGAAAAATATGATCTATTCTGGTGAAGGTTTGATGAGGGTGCGAGAAATAAGTGAATTTCTTTTTCATTGGGTTACTTTCTCTCCATGAATCTACCAGATTGTATTTGGAAAGAAGTTGAGAAAAAGGTAATCTAGAGGTTATTTTGGATGGTGTAAAAGGTGATTTATATAGAAATGGGAGGAGGACCTGGTTCGAATCCCCACACATTATCACTGTTCCTATTTTGTGTGTATTAATCACTTGTAATATATGTGAGAGGAATGGTGTAGGTTGTTTGTTAGGAGCGTAGTAGGAAATCACTGTGATTGCTGTATCCATTATATAACCCATGAGTATCAGGTATCTACCTTCTGGGTCTTTAATTTCTGATGATAAGGTGAATGGTGTGGATCGGTGAAATGCAATTAGAGTTCCCCTTTGCTTGGTACAGGCAGAAGCCGTGTAAATTTGTTGATAAAAAGGAGAAATATATTTTGGAGTAGAATCTTTGGTGAAGTGTGTTTCTTGGAGGCATACTATGTGAGCCTTCTTGTTATGGAAAGTACGGAAGGCTTTGGTCCTTTTTTGTGGGACATTTATTCCCTGAACATTCAGGGAAAGTATATTCAGTGGTGCCATGGCAATAGATCAAATAGTTTTGACTTACTTTTTGTTATGCAGAGTTGACTGCGCAGATCAACCTGTGTGGACTGAAGAGATGAATAGATAGAAAAGAAACCAGTGAATTCTGGAGTAAAGAGTAAACAAAAAACATATGAGATTAGATGATACATTGTATAAATTATTTTTTGCAAGTAATCACAATTTACCCGTGAAAGAGAATAAATATCTCTCTCAGGGGAATAAGTGCCTTCGTCACACTCCCACATAATATGGTTGGGAGAATGAGGACTGCTAATGGGGGTACACGGATCTTCCGCTTACAGGAGAGAAGTGCTATGTCAAAAGACATCAAAATGATCTTTCATTAATTGGAGTGCAGAATATAGTTTTTGTTGAAATTATTTATTCCAGGGTGGTTGTATATGGTTAGTCTTGCCCTAGGCTAGATAATTCAGTTAGAAAGGTACTGTTAATAACTTTGGTATTGATGAAGATAGTTTGAATTATTTTGGAATTTTAACCCTTTTAGAGTAAACAATTACATATTTTATTCATACGTAACTGTTTAGATATGTTAACTCATAAAATTGAGGTTGTATTGCTTCAGATTAGAATAAACAAAAACATAATTCTAGGAACTAGTTAGGTAATAGTATATTTGTTTTAAGAAAAGAAAGAAAAAGCTTCCATTACTTCTGGATTATTGAACATATTTGTCCTAAAAAGTAATAAATCTATTGTTATTACCTGATAATATATAACTGAACAAGAATTTCCTTATTTCACTTATATATTCTAAGGCTATATGAATCAGAAGTAATAAGAAATATAACTGGAATGTAACATGATTCCACACAGTGTGTGACTATCAGAATGCAGTTACATTCAGTTATAAATATAGGTTTTTTATAGAGAACCATCTTTTAGTATAATAAATGAAGAGATATCAGGAATTAGGATGTCAGTCCACTGAATCTTCTTGGTCCATGGATGATGTGGCATAACGGCCTCTTTTGTGAGAATGACGATTCCCATTTTGTTCTGAAATTTTCTGGGTGCTGCCTGAAGGTGAAGGTGATGCCATTCTTCTGCGTGTGGGAGAGTTGCTGCTTGTGGGTTCTGTCAGATTTAATTTTAAAAGGGTTTGTTGTAGTTCATCTGCTGGCTTTAGTTCTTGTAATAGAGCAGTAATAGAAGATTGCAGGTCTGTCACAGTTTCAGGTATTCCCCTTATGCGTAAGTTTGAACGTCTGGCTCTATTTTCGTAATCTTCGAGCTTAGTTTGAAGTATTAAATTCTCTTTTTTTAATTGTTCCAATTCTGTTATATTTTCTTGGGTTGTAATTTCAATTTCATCCATTTTTATTTCTAAGGCTGCGGTGCGGTTTCCCAGCTCTCTTATTTCTTTGGTTAGGCTTTTTGTTATTTGGTCTGAGGTTTGTTTTAAAGCCTTATGAAGCATCTTTTCAAATTGTAATAATATTACTGGGGATACTGAGGAGGCTTGTGGAGAAGTTTGTGAGAGGATTTGTTCTGTATCTGTCTCAAATGGAGAGTCTTGCTGTGACATTTTCTGTCTGTGAGAGCGCCCTGATGCTGTATCTTGTGAGGTGACTGGAGCTGCTTCAGCTGCAGTGAGTGCCTGTGAGCTCTTTGTGAGGTGATTTTTATTTCTGCCACGGTTTCCTCCCAGTACCATATTTCCTTCCCAAACTTTCACAGTTTGTTCCCAGGGGCAAAAAGGTTCAAATGGATACCTTTTGAGCCTGCAGGCTCCGCTTTGTCCTTCTCTTCTCTCCTCAGCGGTGTGGAGCTCTAACAATGCATGTCTGCTCTGCTAGGCTCCGCCTCCTGCCCCTCGCAATTGAAGGTTTTTATGCACATGATTACGTAGGTATCACATTAATATTACAATTGTACGTTTATGGTAACAAGGGGCGTTACATAGGCAGGCTTATTCTAATCAGGACTCGAAAGAATGTAAACATTTACTGAAAACATTATTAGTGCTGTGTGCACAGTGAGGGCAATGTGCAATACATACAAAATACAATACAATTATATACAGAACATACAAATTTCCATTACAGTCTCCCCTCTTTTGATCAATATTTTGATCACTAACCATACCTGCTATCACCTTTAACCTGGAACCTCCAAACGCTTAGGTGGAGGTAGTCCTGGCCAAAGAGGCAAAAACTCCATTGTGGAAAAAATAATAGCTGAGCAACTTTTTCATTACCAAATGACTTTTCATTGTGAAAAACAAATGATTGATAAGACATATTTACAGAGTACTTGCTGTACACTCCTGTGGCCAGAATGGTCTTCTAGCTGAATTGTTGGCATGCTGACTTATCAGCATATGTAAACACAGAAAATTCTACATAAAATGGAAGATGTACAAAAGACAAATATGACTTCAACATGGCTGAACTACTTTTCAAATATATATATATATATCCCTTACAATTAAAGTAATTGAATCAAAAAGTACCCTAGACTGATCACAAGAGGGAAACAAATCAAACATAGATTTCTTTAATTTAGTCATTTTTGCAGTGTCTGGTGTGGATCCAGGTGACTTTTCCTTCAAGTTTTGCAAAAACTGTACATGAAATAGATGCTGTATTGAGTCTCCAAACATTTCCTTATATATAAATGTCTCTTAACAATCCACAAGTCACCTGGCTTTAGTTTTAGATCCTTCCAAACTTTTAGGATCTGGAATTGGGGAGAAAACACATAAATGAGTTTGTTAAAAAACCTTAAAAGATCAGCAACTTTCTCTGTGAGATCCAAATGGAGGACTTCAGCTGCTGAGACAAAATATAAGCAAGTGAGTAACACACTCCCAAACCAAATCCCATAGGGAGAGAGTCCAACATCCCCCTTAGGGGCTTCATAAAATATAAGAAAACATTCAGGAAAAAGTTTTCTAGTTTCTTACTCTACTTTGTCCGCTACATTGTAGACAGTAAGGGGTGTAAAAATAAAACCTCAAAACTTCTAGTAAGGACTCTCCTATAAAAAATGATTTCCTCTGCTACTCTCTGTACTTTCTGGCACTCTGTACTTACAAACTACTTCTGATAACACTTTTTACTGTGGCCTTTGCAGTAGCATTTGCCACTGGACATCCAAAAAACATGTCCATACAGACAAAATGCATACTCGTAAGATCCTGACATGGGCATCTGGATATATCTTTTTGTAATATCTGGAAGGGATGTTCAGCTTTTGGTAACACCTTTGGTAACAGGTAAAACAAGAAGTGGTATGTTATAAAAACAACTGTGGAGAACCCTGGCTCTATCCCACGCTCATTTACTAAGGCAGCCATAACTTCTTGTGACTGATGACACAGTCCATGTGTCAAGCTGGAGGGAAAAGAGTGGCTGGCAGACATAAATGATCACCTTTTCCAAAGTCCTGTTTCATAAGAAGTTGCCCCCTGTGGACCACTTGTTCTTCTCGTTCTGGGGTCCTTAAAGTTGAATTATTAATCCCAGCTATACTGGGCCAGAACTAGGGTGGAATCTGTGAGTTGAACAGACCCATCAAGTGTCCGGGGCTGTAAATGCAGCATCCTTAGTCACCTGGTCTGCTTCCATGTGTGAAAGTTAATATGGCTACCTCAGCAAGAACCTGGAAGGCTGAAAACAGCCGATCAAATTAACTTGGCATGCTTGGTTGGTTTACCTGCCGAAGTAAAAACAAACTTCTGGCCCTTTAAATGCAACCAAAAGCTCTCTATATCTCGACTATCTATATAAATATACACTCTTTTTATAGCTCACAGGCTTTGCTAAAACATGGAGCTCTGCTTCTTGAGCTGGGCAAAAAGGATCCAATGACTTTGAATACAGAGTATCCTTCTGGGTGATAAACTGCATACTCAAATCTACAAAAAATTTAATATCTGGGTCTTCAGGGAGTGTGTCCTGCACTGGGCTCACAGCAGCTGATTCCTACACCATCAATTTAACACATGCGTCTTTTCCTTTCTTTTGAATAAATGTACGCATTTTTCATTGTTCGATTTGTACATAAACAAACTCATATTTTAAACCTTTCATTAGACAGACATTTAGTTAGCTGTATATTTGCTGTGCAGAATGTCGGACCATTAAAAATTAAATGTTTGACCAAAACAATATCTAACTTTGTCTAATAGCACCTTTGCATAAAAGCTACAGCTCTGATATATTGGGGTGAACCCTTCATTACTGGGTCCAGCTTGCATAAATATATTACAATAGCTTGTTTTCTATCATGCTGTTTGTGTAAGAACTCCAGTTTCATGTTTCAAAACACAACTTTTTCCTGGCAATATTATAATAAATGATAACAATACCCTGCGGTCATGCAGAGATGCCCATAAAAAATCCAAAATATTCTTGCTTTTATACCACGGCACTTACAAGAAAAAGGGGCACATCATTTCACAATCCACACATTCTGCTTTGGATTTCAAAAATAAAAATAAATAAAAACAAAAGGACCAATCTGTATGATGGACCAGAAAGCATCAAAAACTATAAAACAACTGGCTGCAGGTGGCATCTATCCTAACAGGGTGTGTGGATTTGATGTGATGGGTCTGTTATATTTAAATTTTATTTATTATTACTCTCACATCATGGACCGCACATCAAGTTATTATCAAAAACCTTAAAATTTCATTTTTGTAGAAGAACTTCTTATGTATTCCATCCATCTTGGCTTTGTTAAATATTATGGCAGCTTTATTCCAAATAACAACCCCATCTTAATCTTTTTTTCTCTCAATAAGGGCTTATTGTATAAATGTAAAATTACAAAATTGTTATCTTAATCTAAACTAATCCCATTTTTACAAATTTCCCCAATAACCTGGATTTCATTTCCAACCAAAGGTTGTCTAAACCAGTTTCAATATATCTATATTATTAATAAAATTGTTAAACTCATATTAGAAATGAATACTCATTATTACTTAATTTTACTTAATTTCCCTTTTTAAATCCACTATCAAAGGATATTCAATTTGTGTAATACACGGTTAAATGTAACCTTCATTTTACCATGTTTGGAAAACAGATTCAAAATAATTGTGATCACATTGTTTACCATTAGATTCGTTAACCCGGCACATTTTGTTATAAATGTTTTGTCTAAAAAACTGGAATTGGCATGGTGTCCTTCCAGCTTATCACTGACCTCTCAGGGACATTCTTTCAGGAGAGCACAAAGGAGGGGGTCACATCTGCGTACATGACACACACAAGCAATAGAACTAAAGGTCCCAGCATTCGCACACACACCAATATCTCTCTCACTTTCTTTTAACTCTTTAATATTTCCCTGCATAAATTCTGCATTCCTTATTTTGTTCAGATATCTTTTATATCTAGCTTCTATGATCAGACGGGCAGCCAGAGTGCTCATCCCATCTTCCCTCTCTGGCAACATATAAAATATTCTGTTTTAATTCTCATTTCTCTGTTTCTGAATTTTACTAGTTGTAGTGCCTGACCCCAAATTCCTCCCACAACTTAACATGAAAATGTCCCTTTCTGTCTAGTGTTAATGTCACCCTTGATCCATCCTGCTCACATAGATAGCTGTTTCTCTAGCTGTTTACTCTGCATGATTCTTAGTCCCTGTGGCCTTTGGTAACCCAGTTACCCATTGTGGATCCATGTCCACTCTGACCATTAATCTAGGGGCTCAGTATAGGCGGAACCACACCTTTGGTTCATATATAGCACTCCTCTTGCGCTGGTCATTTTTGAGGGTCTCTTACCCTTCATTCCCTTACTTAATTCAATGCCCATAATGACTGGCCAGTCTTCTCTCTTCTCTACGTGTGCCTATACCCTCTTGCCTCTAAACTACTTTATCTAGCAGATTTACTACATATACCTGTGAACAGCACTATTCTTCCCTTTCTTATCTATAACACTCCGATGGACAATAGACAGGGACAACATAACATATAACCACCAATCAATACAGTTCGATTAAGGGGAGTAAAATAGGTACCCTTTGTCCCGAAAATGCCTTACCGATCAAGGAAGTCTGATAACTCAAATGTAAGCAAAAGGCTTACCTCAGCTGGCTGATTATCAGAAATTCCCGGATCGTCTCAAGCTCCTCGTTTCGGATACTCAGGGTCACCTGGAATCCCCTCCTAAGGCAAAGCTCGCCATGCTGACTCGGTTAAATTGATGATAGGCAACTCCTATCCTCATATTGATTAGTGGTTCCAAATTAATAATAACTACTGCAGTAGGGAACAGACACAAAAGATACACTCAGCATCTTTCCAAATAACTGTTCTGCTTTATTATGACGCAATTGAAGGTTTTTATGCACATGATTACGTAGGTATCACATTAATATTACAATTGTACGTTTATGGTAACAAGGGGCGTTACATAGGCAGGCTTATTCTAATCAGGACTCGAAAGAAGTAAACATTTATTGAAAACATTATTAGTGCTGTGTGCACAGTGAGGGCAATGTGCAATACATACAAAATACAATACAATTATATACAGAACATACAAATTTCCATTACAGCACCAAATACAACCAGGACATATTTGGGCATCCAACTCACTCTCCCCTCTACTACTACTAACCTCTCTTCTTTATTACAGAAACTCCAGAATATATGTAAATCCATGTCATCAATTGAAGATTTATGAGTGGGGCGCATAGCCCTGACTAATATGTTTCTTCCCCTACACACTTTTTACTTAATGTATATAGGAACTCTCCCATTGCCGATGCTACAATCTGACATCTCTAAAATCCAGTGCATTCTCAATCATATCATATGGGCAGCTCTCAAACCTTGCCTAAAGTCGTCACTGTTGAATTTACCCAGGGCCTTTGCAGGGCTTGGAGCCCCTAATGTCAAGTCAAATTACAAAGCAGCTCTCCTGGACCAGGCAAAATGGTGGTGATTCTCCCACCCAACTACACCAAAAAGCCAAGCTCTCACAGGACCCTGCCTTACTATTCGTGACGATATGGCTAAATCATTATCCATCACACTCCTTCCTACCCTCAGTTAATACCACAATTGCGACTTGGAAAGCTATTCAGCAAGCCTCCCCAGGAATCCATTTGCAGGCCTTACAACAACTTGTGCTTCTTTTATTACAACTATTATCCCAGGACCTCTCACTGCAATGCTTGGCCACTGTGGGAATTCTCAAGATTGGGGATTTATTCTCTCAACAAGGCCTTAAATCCTTCCAACAACTCTCAGCGACCTTTCACCTCTCCAGCAAGGATTTTTTTTTATATATCTTCAAACACATCACATCCTTGCTTTTGTCTCTTCATTCTATGTGATATATTGGTAGTGTGTGAGCGATTCACAATGTATCTTTTGACATATATTTTTTGGTTAAGATTTTCCATAGCTGCTCACAAGGTTTTTTTTTTACCTCTACTAAGGATTTGCTTTCATTCTACAACTCGACATCTACCAACGTCAGGGGATTGCATATATTTATAATATGCTATCTTGTCCAGCTGCTGAGGAGAAATCCACTAGTATGGACTTTTGGGAAACAATTCTACAGCTTAAGGTACCCTCACCCTTTGGTACCAAGCTTTCCTTACCCCATCTCTCTTCTCCAGAAATGTGACTCACTTAGAAAGGCTAATGAAAGTATACTACCAGTGGTGTCATATTTCACTGAATTGGCTTACATATATCTGACTTACCCCTCGAAATGCTGGAGAAACTGCAATTTTGATGGTACTATGTTTCACATCTGGTGGGAATGCCACCTCATCACCCTCTTTTGGAGAAACATTTCCATCCTTATTTTTGAAATTACTAATGTCTCATGTGCTCTAACCCCACAAATGACTCTCTTTGGTCTGAGCTTATCCTCCTGGCCTACTAAATTCCACCCAATTGTTACACACATATTGATGGCAGCACATTTGTTCATAGCACGCTCATGGAAAAATCCTTTCCCACCTTCATTCTCTGCTGTCATCTCTGCAATTAATGACCAATGTCATATGGAATTTCTCTTTGCTAAAACCCACTTGACAGCAGAAAAATTTACTAAACGTTGGCCTCCCTGATTACTAGGCACCAGAAGTATCACACTCATGATGGCTTATTCGCTATGATCTACCAAGATATTGTTGGACTGGCTCTCTTCCAAAGGCTGACTATTCTTACCCCTTGGACTAAACAGAGCCAGAAGCATAGCAACAGAAGCACATTAAAATGCCAATACAATTTCAATAATCACCTATTTCCCTCTCTCTTATTTTCTTTTCCCTTCTCCCTTTCTCTTTGCTTTCTCTCCTACTCTCCTCACCCTTGACACCACTCCTGCATCAGGGGGTCATGTCTTTGTTCATCATAGTTTCCACTACTCATATATTTGTGCACTTTAGTTTTTTATAGATGATAATACTCATAAAAGTACATTGTGCCCCCTGTTCACATTTTGATGTACTTTTTATAATGTTAATAAAAAAAGAAAGAAAATAGAGATAATAAAACTTTGACAATAACCACTTTTTACAGAAATAACAACATTTTAATACATCACTGCAAGCATCAACAGACATTCAAAACTATTTGAAATCACACTACTCCTACATGGCTAGCGAATGTTTATACATCTAAGGCCCCTTTCACACGATCAAACCGTTCAGGTCCACCTGTCAGTTTTGACGGCGGACCTAAACGGGCGCTCCATGTCAGCCTATGGAGCGACGGATGTCAGCGGAGACATGTCCGCTGACATCCGACCCGGTCCGATCTGCTAAAAAGCAGACGGATGGCCCTACATCCAGGTCCGTCGCTGGCGGATCGGATGAGATCTGATGAAAAGGACATGCTGTCCGTTTTCATCCGATCCCTCCATAGGCGGCAGCGGCGCCTGACAAGCCCCTCCCCGCTCAGTGAGCAGAGAGGGACCTGTCATCCGCTGGACTGAACGGACTGATCTCCCGCTGAGCCGGCGGACAAAGGCGGACTCCGTGGAAGCGGAGTCCGCCTCGTGTGATAGGGGCCTAATAATTCAGGTTCAAATGGAACCTACTCGCTTATATGTCTACATTGCATTTCTTTTTGAAAGGGAAAACAAAAAGGTACAACAATCTTTGTAAATGCCCTTATTTATATAAAGAGACATTGATCTTATCAGATGTAATTCATGGGGATTCTCCCTTAGTTTCAAAGCAGAAAAGCATGCCAGTTCCTTTTCAAATATTATATATTTTTCACCATTCATTCCACAAGCAATGTTGCACATAATAGAAAAGTAGGAATCTTTTTCCTGATTTTCTTTAATTTTAGATTTTAGACTTGAGGGTGAGGCTACTGTGTCTGTTCCCAAATGCGTGCATTCTATTTTGAAAAGAAATGCAAGGTGGACATGTAAGCAAGCGGGTTCAGTTTGGAACCTTGGTTTTAGCCATGCAGGATCAATATGATTTTAAATGATTGTCGATGTTTGCAGTGACATCATGTGCTTATCTAATTACTTCCCAGTTCAGGTGTTATATATGTTATATATATATATATATATATATATATATATATATATATATATATATATATATGTGTTATATATGTTAATATTTTTGAAGGATACTTGCCATAGACTCACATGTGCCCAGTGTTTGTTATCATAGGAGGTGGTGACTATAAGCATTAGCATTTTGGGAAAGTTTGAAATGTAAGTGATCATTATTCTTGAGGCGATTCAGTTCGCATTTGCAGAACTTTACAAATCATTCATTCATTCATTCATTCATGCCTCTCTTTTTGGATCTGATGACAATATATGGAATATTGACATGGATACGAGATTCTAATTTAAAGTGTTACTAAACCCATAACAGTAAAATCAGTCTGTATATGCAGTAAAGCATGCTCGTTATACTCATGGTGGAACCTAAGGGGTTAATCCTCTGCATTGTGTAAAAAAGGCTGTTCAATTCTGTCTTCTCTGATCCTATAATCAGCAGGTGAGAAGCAGCATTGCTCCTTTCCACACCAATCAGAGCTCATTAGAATAATAAAATATTTACACTGACACATATTTAAATGAAAATTGAAATGTGGGGGAGGGATTAACATATCTACATTCACAGGTGAACTAGTTAGAAGCCTGAGATACCCCTAAATTAATTTTATCAGGGAAGAAACCACCTATCTGAGCCATGTTTGAGGGTGGTGTGATCACAATATTTTTTTTTTTATTTTGACAGGGCAATACTGTACCTGTTGCAGTAAAGGCTGTGGCACAGCCACATGGATACATGCTGTGCCTTAGACTCCAAACTAGGTTGCTATGCTGATGATATAGACCAGGCTCATGAGGAGACATGATTGTATTCTTTTCGAATTGCTAAACTACTATAGCAATCAACTCACAGCATTGTAGTTGCTACTTTTACATTTATTATAAGAGATGATGAAATAAAATTTATTGATTAATAAATTAACTGTTAATGTTGACCTCCTTGTGTGGTGATTTATGTGGTTGAACTATGGATGCATGTTGACAACTCATGTGGCCGATGATGAAATGCAGTTTAAAATACTTTCATCAATTATAACAAAAATGTTATTTACTTTTTTGAAATTAACAAAGCAAAATATTGTTATTGAGATTTTTAACTAAATAATAACATTTTTATGGTTTTGAAAGTTATGCAGTAGAAGCCTTTTTGAAGATGCACCCACCAATTATTTTGTGGAGGGGGCCAGCTAGCCTCCTTCTGGAAGGTCTGGGTAAGGAACATCAGGGGCCTGTGGGTCCAAAAGATAGTGAGATGAGGGCGCAGTGTAGATTTCCAGGGCAGATTCTTTCAAGATTATATTGAAGAATTTCTTTCCAACAATGCCATTGTTCCGGTTTTCACAAGAGGAGTTGAAACAGGGTTTTTACTCCCCAATTTTTCTGTTACCCAAGGCATCAGGAGCCTTCTGACCCATATTGGATTTCAAGAGGCTAAACTAATTTATACACATCAAGAGGTCCAAGATGGAGTGATTACAGACAATCATGTCTATAGTTCAGCAGGGGAATTAGTCGGTGTCAGTTAGCCTGGTTGATGCATACCTCCCTGTTCCAATCCAGAAGGAGAACCAGAAATTTTTGAGGTTTGCTGAGGCCTAATGTAAATTCCAAATCACTTGCCTGCCCTTTGGGATCTGTAAGGCTCAGA
The DNA here is from genome assembly GCF_042186555.1 of Aquarana catesbeiana. Taxonomy (NCBI): domain Eukaryota; kingdom Metazoa; phylum Chordata; class Amphibia; order Anura; family Ranidae; genus Aquarana; species Aquarana catesbeiana. Next base: position 181,152,526 of record NC_133331.1, on the reverse strand, counting down.
CAATCTTTTTAAAGATCCTGCTGGCAGTCATAGAGCTGATCCGCCTGGTGGGAATAAAGCTTGACTGTTACCTGGATGACATATTGATTGTCACAAGGTCAAACCAGCAGTTGGAGGAATGTGGAATGTCACTCACCAAGGCCGAGATGCTGAGAGCAGCTCCCCATGCAGCTGAGTGCACTTTACCCCTGGAAGTGGTACAGAGCACAAAGAGGCATGAGTCACAAGGAGGTAGATGGGACTTGAGTGAAGAAAAAAAAAGGGGCAATACTGACCGTACTACCAAAACCGGACTTTATGGGCCAGGAAACAATGGAGAAAGGAATATTGCAAAAAAAAAAACATCATATTTATTGTAAAAGTTTACAAAATATACACAAAATAATGAAGATAAAAAACATTATACATATGCATTATAATATTGTACAGTGAGCCCTTGTGCATCTACGCATTTCACCGTTAGGCTTCTTCAGGACATGACCAAGGTTCAAAGACGCAACAGATAACAGAAAAAATCTCACTATCTGAAATGAAATACAATGCGATTAAATTCAATAATAATGCACAAATAAAACCTACTACTTTAAAAGGCATATGTTGAATCACTTAAAAGAAAACACATCAAAAATGAGCAAGAGAGGTACCTTGAATTGGAGTATACTGATATATATATATATATATATATATATATATATATATATATATATATCTCAAAAGCCTAGGGTAGGCAATGGATATTCACAATTCAAAACTATAAGAAAACCACACAATGCAATTCAGTAACTAAAAAGGCGTTGCAAAGGAGCGAGGCAAAGATATATATATATATATATATATATATATATATAAATATAGAACAACAATTTACTCATCGCCAAAGGAGCATAGTAAATAGCAGGGGCAAGTAACGGCTTCACTGCAAGAATAAAGGTGGCCAACAGAGCAAAGATATAAAGTGTATATCACAAAAAAGGGGAACCCTTAATGGGATTAAATGTTGCTTGAAGCTGGCAAAAACTGACAAACCATGCTGTGCCTACAATCAAAATAGAGAAGGTGTCAGTTAAACAATAATTTTTGGCACCATACAAGATGCTAAAGTAGCGGTGAGGAACGGGATAATACTTACATGAAGCATATATTGAGGAAGCATGCCCCTGGGAGACAGCCTGCCGCTGTACAACAAGCTCACATATGAAAGACAGCATCATTTATACTAGTAAGCAACAAATCACGGCGGTCTTGCCCTAAGAGACATCAGCTTGCTGACAAGAGGGAGAATTATGGGTATTGTATGCAGAAGGTGAGTCTAACGCATACCGTGAGCATGCGCAGCTAGAGCGCTGCTGGATGAAGATGGATTATGGGTATTGTAGGCAATGAAACAAGCAACACGGCACGCGCATGTGTAGCTCTGAGCGGCAGAGAACAAACCACAGACAAGAGCAGCCACAGAGCGAGCACAATTTTTTCATTTTTTTCATTTTTTCGTTTTTTACTTTATTTTTTGCACATTTCTTTTTTTTTTTTTTCTATAATTTTTGGTATTGGTAGGTGTGATGACACCTTACTCTGAGAACTTTATGTTTCTGTCTTCCTAATATTTTGCTCATGAACCCTTTAATCCTTTTCTCTGGATTCTCTATGTTTAGTATATGTGCAGGAGAGGCGGGTTGTGCTCGATCTGTGGCCGCTCTTGCCGCTCAGAGCTATGCATGCGCGTGGCGTGTTGCTTCTTTCATTGCCTACAATACCCATAATGCATCTTCATCCAGCAGCGCTCTAGCCGCGCATGCGCACGGCATGCGTTACACTCACCTTCTGCCTACAATACCCATAATTCTCCCTCTTGTCAGGCCAGCTGATATCTCTTAGGGCAAGACCGCTGTGATTTGTTGCTTACTTGATCCATTAGTATAAATGATTCTGTCTTTCATATGTGAGCTTGTTGTACAGCAGCAGGCTGTCTCCCAGGGGAACGCTTCCTCAATATATGCTTCATGTAAGTACTATCCCGTTCCTCACTGCTACTTTGACATCTTGTATGTTGCCAAAAATTGTTGTTTAACTGACATCTTCTCTATTTTAATCGTAGGCACAGCATGGTTTGTCAGTCTTTGCCAGCTTCAAGCAACATTTAATCCCATTAAGGGTTCCCCTTTTTTGTGATATACACTTTATATCTTTGCTCTGTTGGCCGCCTTTATTCTTGCAGTGAAGCCGTTACTTGCCCCTGCTATTTACTATGCTACTTTAGCGATGAGTACGTTGTTATTCTATATTTATATATATACATCTTTGCCTCGCTCCTTCACGACGCCTTTTTGGTTACTGAATTGCATTGTGTGGTTTTCTTATAGTTTTGAATTGTGAATATCCATCGCCTACCCTAGGTTTTTGAGATATATATATATATATATATATATATATATATATATATATATATATATATATCAGTATACTCCAACTCAAGGTACCTCTCTTGCTCGTTTTTGATGTATTTTCTTTTGAGTGATTCAACATATGCCTTTTAAAGTAGTAGGTTTTATTTGTGCATTATTATTGATTTTAATTGCATTGTATTTAATTTCAGATAGTGAGTTTTTTTTCTCTGTTGCGTCTTTGAACCTTGGTCGAGTCCTGAAGAGGCCTAATGGCAAAACACGTAGATGCACAAGGGCTCACTGTACAATATTATAATGCATATGTATGATGATTTTTATCTTCATTATTTTGTGTATATTTTGTAAATTTTTCAATAAATATGATGATTTTTTTGCAATATTCCTTTCTCCATTGTTTCCTAGCCCATAAAGTCTGATTTTGGTAGTACTGTCAGTATTACCCCTTTTTTTCCCTATATTACGGATGCGGCTTGGAAGTGCCTTCTCTCTATTTATGGACTTGAGTGAAGATCTCCAGTAGAGCTCGTACACCATGCAGTGGTAGGCTTGGGACCAATCTGGAGTAAGCAGCCTGGCTGGGACTCTAACACAACAGATCCGGAAGTAAAAACTGGGGATGAATCCTTGGAGGAGGCTGGGGGTCAAACACAGAAAGTCCAGCAGAAGTAAGTCCTTAATACAAGCCGGGGTCATACACAGGAAGTCAGGCAGATGAGACGGGAGAGAGAGTCCTTCAACAAGCTGGGGTCAAACACAGGAGGCAGGTAGAGTAGAGGAGTCCTTTAAACAAGCCAAGGTCAAAAACAGGTGGCAGGTAGAGTAGAGGAGTCCTTTAAACAAGCCGGGGTCAAAGTACTGGAGAAGATCAGAGCAGGTCAGGGTCAATCTGGGTCACAACAGGTAATTACAGGATAGCAGAACTTGAGACAGGAACACAGGAAGCTGAGAGACAAAACAAAAATTAGACAAGGGGCTGGGCAGCCTTTTATAGGCCAGCAAGGGGGTTTCACGTTATGCACGCTTCAGTGTTCATGTGTCCACGCCGTCATGCTGTATTGCGCACCTGCATGCGCTGTTCCGCTGTATCGCTCACCCGCATGCGCTGGAGTGCCATTCTACCATGCATGCACACAGGAAAGTGCTGATACTGGCAAGTCCAGTTTCTGCTATTTCTCTGACATGGAATTTCCAGTTCTATGGAATTTTCCCCTGGTCTAAATCTTTCCCCTCAGTATGTTTGTTTATTTGGACACTTACAAAAATTCAGGAAGATTAAGTCCATAGCATACCATACTGATGGCTCCACATTGGCCGAGGAGGCCTGGTTTTTGTTGTTTCTCCAAATGTTGTCAGCGCCTCCAATTCCATTTCCAATCAAGCAAGATCTCCTATCCCAAAATTAGTGGCAGCACCCCAATCCAGTTAGGCTATGACTAATGTAAGGTGTAATGAGCCCCTTGCTCGCTCGGTTCCACTCTCCCGACACTCCACTGCTGCTATTGAATCAGATTGCAACGTCTGATGGTTCGGTCATCCAATGCCCTGGGATTAGAATTTCAGCTATGTGCCGTTCTAACCCAGTTGTGATAGCTCAGAACAAACACCAGGCAGGCTGTATGTAAGTTCAACCAGGAATCTCTTTTATTGCAATATACAGGCTCTTTTATACACTAAAAGTGGAGGTGCATACCCTCCGACTCATATTACTCTAACAATACAGCTGTAACCTAATTAACCTAATTAACTAATCCCTTTAGACAGCCTAGATGACTCAGACATGACCTTTAGGCCAGACTGGCCGTCTTGCAGTTCAGAAAATCCAATCAACATTATCACAATAGCAGAGTTAATTAAACACAAACAATGGGATCTAATGACTCTTAGATCCCATACTAGAGACTTATTTACAATACACATTTTAGCAGACAACAGACAGGTAGCTGGAATTGATGACATTAGCATTAACAGTAGGAGTCCTAACGGTATGAATCAGTCATTATTCCAATATGGCAAATCCAGGGTCCCCAGAGTCTGTGTGTCCTGGGGGACCAGGACCCGAATCCACAGTAATACCACCTCAAGGGTCCCCAGGCATACAGCTCACAAAGAGCACCGTTCCCCCAAATGCCAGGGCCCACAATTGATCAGCAAGAGGCTAGCATACAGTCCCCTCCAAAAGTCTCTCTCCCGGCTAGGTCTGTCACATTTCTCCCCTTTCGACAGGAGACTAACACAGGAGGAGACCCCAGATGGGTTGACTCCGAAGTTAGTCAGTAGTTCCAGTCCTCTAATGCCTGTACCCATACAGTACCCCAAACAAATTGTTCCAAACAGAGTATTACTCACCCAGCAAACCTCTGCCTCTCTCAGAGAACATATCTGCCGCTGGGGAGAGGCCTGGACTGGCCCTTCTCCCTGGAGTCCTTTCTGCCGCTGGAGAGAAGACAGGGTGTCTGGGCTCACTCCGTCATGCTGTTGGGGATCTGGGCCGACTGCCCAGCATCCCTGGGGTATATAGGTGGAGACTGAAGTCCCATCCACCTTCCACAGGAAATCCATCATCTGAAAGTTTAGGGCAGAGGCCAGCAGTAACCCCACACCATCTGCTCTGGCTAACTATTGGGGAGGGACGATGAACAACTCCTCTCCTTTCTCTCCCTGTATCCTGATCTGCTGCTGGGAAGTAGGGATGAGCCGAACACCCCCCTGTTCGGTTCGCACCAGAACATGCGAACAGGAAAAAAGTTCGTTCACGCGAACACCGTTAAAGTCTATGGGACACGAACATGAATAATCAAAAGTGCTAATTTTAAAGGCTTATATGCAAGTTATTGTCATAAAAAGTGTTTGGGGACCTGGGTCCTGCCCCAGGGGACATGGATCAATGCAAAAAAAAGTTTTAAAAACGGCCGTTTTTTCAGGAGCAGTTATTTTAATAATGCTTAAAGTGAAACAATAAAAGTGTAATATTCCTTTAAATTTTGTACTTGGGAGGTGTCTATAGTATGCCTGTAAAAGGGCGCATGTTTCCCGTGTTTAGAACAGTCTGACAGCAAAATGACATTTCAAAGGAAAAAAGCCATTTAAAACTACTCACGGCTATTGCATTGCCGGTCCGACAATACACATAGAAGTTCATTGATAAAGACGGCATGGGAATTCCCCACAGGGGAACCCCGAACCAAAATTTAAAAAAAAAAATGACGTGGGGGTCCCCCTAAATTCCATACCAGGCCCTTCAGGTCTGGTATGGATATTAAGGGGAACCCCGCGCCAAAAAAAACAAAAAAAAACGGCGTGGGGTCCCCCCAAAGATCCATACCAGACCCTTATCCGAGCACGCAACCTGGCAGGCCGCAGGAAAAGGGGGGGGACGAGAGAGCACCCCGCATCCTGAACCGTACCAGGCCACATGCCCTCAACATTGGGAGGGTGCTTTGGGGTAGCCCCCCAAAACACCTTGTCCCCATGTTGATGAGGTCAAGGGCCTCATCCCCACAACCCTGGCCGGTGGTTGTGGGGGTCTGCTGGTGGGGGGCTTATCAGAATCTGGAAGCCCCCTTTAATAAGGGGACCCCGAGATCCCGCCCCCCCCCTGTGTGAAATGGTAAGAGGGTACAAAAGTACCCCTACCATTTCACTAAAAAACTGTCAAAAATGTTAAAAATGACAAGAGACAGTTTTTGACAATTCCTTTATTTAAATGCTTCTTCTTTCTTCTATCTTCCTTCATCCTCTTCTTCTTCTTCTGGTTCTTCTGGCCCTTCTAGTTCTTCCTCCGGCGTCCTCGACCAGCATCTCCTCTGCGGTGTCTTCTATCTTCTTCTCCTCGGGCCGCTCCACACCCATAGCATGGGGGGAGGCTCCCGCTCTTCTCTTCATCTTCTTCTTTTCTTCTCTTCTTCATCTTCTTCTCCGGGCCGCTCCGAATCCATGCTGGTATGGAGGGAGGCTCCCGCTGTGTGACGGCGTCTCCTCGTCTGACGGTTCTTAAATAATGGGGGGCGGGGCCACACAGTGACCCCGCCTCCCTCTGATGCACGGTGACTTGACGGGACTTCCCTGTGACGTCACAGGGAATGCCATAGGGAAGTCCCATCATGTCCCTGTGCGTCAGAGGGGGCGGGGTCACTGGGTGGCCCCGCCCCCCATTATTTAAGAACCGTCAGAAGAGGAGACGCTGTCACACAGCGGGAGCCTCCCTCCATGCCAGCATGGATGCGGAGCGGCCCAGAGAAGATGAAGAAGAGAAGAAGAGAAGAAGAGAAGAAAAGAAGAAGATGAAGAAGAAGAAGAAGAAGATGGGGGGCTTCCAGATTCCGATAAGCCCCCCGCCCGCAGACCCCCACAACCACTGGCCAGGGTTGTGGGGAGGAGGCCTGTGACGGGAGGGCCCGTGGAACTCAGAATACATCTTATGTCTAAGTCACCCTGTGCCATCTAAGTCACAGGGTGAGTGAGAAAATATATCTTGGACTGCTTAAAATGGGACAGTAATATTTGTCCACAATATCTCCCAGGATGTATGTAGAGACTATTATTGGTTTGATTGATTCTGAACTCAACCTGTTAATTGAGTGAGCTGATCACATTAGCCTCCAGGACTGGCTAGGAGCCGAACTGTTGATGAATAGGCTGAGGAGGAGGGGGAGATTGTTGTTTGTATTGTTAATTGTAATTAGCTCCTGTTATTGTGTTTATACTACTGTGTGAAGCTCGGTGCCCACAAGTCTGTCCTACAGGTCATGTCTCTGAGTCATCTGGTCTGGGTAAATTTCCAGAACTTAGGAAGTGGTATATGACGGAAGCACTCAAGCGGAGTGTGGGACGTTCTGTGACATTGGTGGCAAGCAGCAGGAAAGCTTCCTGCAGTCTGGGACATCCAAACCTCCAACTGGACCCAAGATCAGCATAGCAGACGTCAGTCACCCCAGCGGAGATATGGACCTGGCATCAGAGTTCCCGGGGCTGCTGCGGATCATCCTTTCAACATACACCAGAACGGTGTCTGAGGATGAATACCTGGAGCTCAGGCAGCTGATTCGGGTGAAGCTCTGGATTGGAGCCCTTCAGCTCGCTGGTATAAAACAGGACAAGTGCTTTCCAACCCAAGAGCAACGGGCCAGTGACCAACGGCATTGCGGATGGCATTCCTGGGAGAGCGGCCCCAGGAGCAATGGGTGACTGAGTTGAACAGGCTGGTCCAGCAGGAGATAGAGCTGGACAATCGTTATCGGGATATTTAGGGGAGACAACAGAATGCTCTCCGGAGGGATATGACTTTGGCGGCCCTGGATTGCTGTGGGAGAGCCTTACAGATCATTTTATGTTTGGCGATGAAGGGGAACCTGACCTTGAGGACCTGAGAGAATATAGAGAGTCTATACTCGGTCTTGCAGGGGTCTCAGAGCTCAAAGCTGATCTGGACCATTTGCTAAGGAAGGAACAGCATCTGGAAAGGGCATACAGGAAACTGCTAGAACAAGTTCAGCAGCATGCCAGAGAATCAGCAGTGGAAAATCCGGAGATTGCCGTCCCCAAACCTAGTTACATAGTTACATAGTACATAGTTACATAGTAGGTGAGGTTGAAAAAAGACACAAGTCCATCAAGTCCAACCTATGTGTGTGATTATGTGTCAGTATTTCATTACATATCCCTGTATGTTGCGGTCATTCAGGTGATTATCTAATAGTTTCTTAAAGCTTTCAATGCTCCCCGCTGAGACCACCGCCTGTGGAAGGGAATTCCACATCCTTGCCGCTCTTACAGTAAAGAACCCTCTATGTAGTTTAAGGTTAAACCTCTTTTCTTCTAATTGTAATGAGTGGCCACGAGTCTTATTAAACTCTCTTCTGCGAAAAGTTTTATCCCTATTGTGGGGTCACCAGTACAGTATTTGTAAATTGAAATCATATCCCCTCTCAAGCGTCTCTTCTCCAGAGAGAATAAGTTCAGTGCTCGCAACCTTTCCTCATAACTAAGATCCTCCAGACCCTTTATTAGCTTTGTTGCCCTTCTTTGTACTCGCTCCATTTCCAGTACATCCCTCCTGAGGACTGGTGCCCAGAACTGGACAGCATACTCCAGTTGCGGCCGGACCAGAGTCTTGTAGAGCGGGAGAATTATCGTTTTATCTCTGGAGTTGATCCCCCTTTTAATGCATGCCAATATAATGTTTGCTTTATTAGCAGCAGCTTGGCATTGCATGCCATTGCCGAGCCTATCATCTACTAGGACCCCCAGGTCCTTTTCCATCCTAGATTCCCCCAGAGGTTCTCCCCCCAGTGTATAGATTGCATTCATATTTTTGCCACCCAAATGCATTATTTTACATTTTTCTACATTGAACCTCATTTGCCATGTAGTCGCCCACCCCATTAATTTGTTCAAGTCTTTTTGCAAGGTTTCCACATCCTGCTGAGAAGTTATTACCCTGCTTAGCTTAGTATCGTCTGCAAATACAGAGATTGAACTGTTTATCCCATCCTCCAGGTTGTTTATAAACAAATTAAATAGGATTGGTCCCAGCACAGAACCCTGGGGAACCCCACTACAAGTGCTGACAACAGGGCAGAGCTCTGCTAACCTCTGCCCAGAAATGATAGCATCTTCTGGGTTCCATGGACAGGAGATGGTGAACCCCTATCCCCAGACATCAGTTGCAGAGACATGGGATTTGATAGACTTTTCTGCTGAGGAAGAAAAACCTGATGAGCCTCCAGCAGAAGAGCTGGTATTAGGGCCAAACTTCACTGTGCTCTGCACAGCACCAACAGCAGTATCTATGGAGTTACAACAAACTTCTCCAGCTGAAGATCTGGCAACCGGACAGAGGGTCCAAGACCTCTGCCCCACACCTGTGGCAGTTTCGGAGGCCCAGGGTGAGAAGGTGGCAATCACTTCCCAGCAGCAGATACAGGGGGAGAAGGGAGAGGAGGTGTGTGTTGTCCCTCCCCAACAGTTGGCCAGGGTGGAGGAAGCGGCCTTCCCTCCCCAGCAAAGATCAGTGCACCTGGGAGACAGTACCATAGACATGTCGTCCAAGCAACCAGACGAGGGAATGGAAAAGGAAGCAGCCGGCTCACCTCTCCAATAGCAGCTACAGAGTTTGGGAGTGGAGGAAGCCAGCCTCCTGCCCCAACAGTTACCCGGAGCGGAGGATGTGGAGTCCCCAGCAGAAGTGCTGGCAACAGGGCAGAGTGTTACCAACCACTGCCCAGCACCAGCAACAACTATAGAGTTCCAGGGTGGCGGGGCAGTCGGCCTCCCTCCCCAACAGTTAGCCGGAACAGATGGTGTGGGGTTTCCAGCAGAAGGGCTGGCAAGAGGGCCGAGGACTGCTGGACTCTGCCCTCAACTAACAGAGGATGGATTTCCTGTGAAGGTGGATGGGACTTCAGTCTCCACCTGTATACCCCAGGGATGCTGGGCAGTGGGCCCAGATCCCCAACAGCATGACAGAGTGAGCCCAGTCACCCTGTCTTCTCTCCAGCGGCAGAAAGGACTCCAGGGAAAAGGGCCAGTCCAGGCCTCGCCCCAGCGGCAGATATGTTCTCTGAGAGAGGCAGAGGTTGGCTGGGTGAGTAATGCTTTGTTTGGAACAATTTATTTGGGGTACTGTGTGGGTACAGGCAGTAGAGGACTGGAACTACTTACTAACTTCGGAGTCAACCCGTCTGGGGTCTCCTCCTGTGTTAGTCTTCTGCCGAAAGGGGAGAGATGTGACGGGAGGGCCCGTGGAACTCAGAATACATCTTATGTCTAAGTCACAGGGTGAGTGAGAAAATATATCTTGGACTACTTAAAATGGGACAGTAGTATTTGTCCACAATATCTCCCAGGATGTATGTAGAGACTATTATTGGTTTGATTGATTCTGAACTCAACCTGTTAATTGAGTGAGCTGATCACATTAGCCTCCAGGACTGGCTAGGAGCCGAACTGTTGAAGAATACGCTGAAGAGGAGGGGGAGATTGTTGTTTGTATTGTTAATTGTAATTAGCTCCTGTTATTGTGTTTATACTACTGTGTGAAGCTCGGTGCCCACAAGTCTGTCCTACAGGTCATGTCTCTGAGTCATCTGGTCTGGGTAAATTTAATAGTAAATTAGCTCATGTTAATTAGGTTAGCTTTGAGTCATCCTGGTGTATAAATGTGTGTGAGATCTCAAATAAAGAGTTAGTCCTGATGTACTATAAGACTGGTGTTGTCTAGTTCTTGGGGGTTCCTATAGCCAGATCCATGGGACTTGTGTTCCAGAACTTAGAAAGTGGTATATGACGTAAGCACTCAAGCGGAGTGTGGGACGTTCCGTGACAAGGGCCTTGTCCTCATCAACATGGGGACAAGGTGTTTTGCGGGGCTACCCCAAAGCACCCTCCCAATGTTGAGGGCATGTGGCCTGGTATGGTTCAGGAGGGGGGGCGCTCTCTCGCCCCCCCTCTTTTCCTGCGGCCTGCCAGGTTGCGTGCTCGGATAAGGGTCTGGTATGGACTTTTGGGGGGACCCCACACCGTTTTTTTTTTTTGGCAGGGTTCCCCTTAAAATCCATACCAGACCTGAATTTAGGGGGACCCTCACGTCATTTTTTTTTTAAATTTTGGTTCGGGGTTCCCCTGTGGGGAATTCCCATGCCGTTTTTATCAATGAACTTCTATGTCTATTGTCGGACTGGCAATGCAATAGCCGCGAATAGTTTTAAATGGCTTTTTTCCTTTGAAATGTCATTTTGCTGTCAGACTGTTCTAAACACGGGAAACATGCGCCCCTTTACAGGCATAATATAGACACCCCCCAGCTACGAAATTTAAAGGGATATTACACTTTTATTGTTTGACTTTAAGCATTATTAAAATCACTACTCCTGAAAAAAACAGCCGTTTTTAAAAGATTTTTCTGCATTGATCCATGTCCCCTGGGGCAGGACCCAGGTCCCCAAACACTTTTTATGACAATAACTTGCATATAAGACTTTAAAATTAGCACTTTTGATTTCTCCCATAGACTTTTAAAGGGTGTTCCGCGGCATTCGAATTTGCCACGAACACCCCAAATTGTTCGCTGTTCAGCGAACTTGCGAACAGCCAATGTTCGAGTCGAACATGAGTTCGACTCGAACTTGAAGCTCATCCCTACTGGGAAGTGACCACCTCCTTCTCACCCTGAGCCTCCGGAACTAACGCAGGTGTAGGGCAGAGATCTTGGACCCTCTGTCCGGTTGCCAGCGCTTCAGCTGGGGAAGTTCCTTGTAACTTCACAGATACTTCTGTTGGTGCTGGGCAGAGCACAGTGAAGTTTCGCCCTAATAACAGCTCTTCTTCTGCTTCATAAAAAGAAGGAGAGAAGAGGAGAGCCCCCTTCCTCAAGGTAAATGGGATTTTTTAGGGAAAATGCTATGTCCATTAATAGTAGGTGAAGATCAAGCCAGTTAATAAAAAATATATATTTTAATCATGTCAAAATAAAATTTGTAACAAAAATTAACATATATGAAAGCGTATGACCATCCAGTAATAAATTTCATAATTCATACGTGACTATCAGCCGACATGTTTCGCAAAGAACTTTTCGCTTCATCAGGGCTAGACACGATATCACTGATTCGTTTTAACTACTAACAAGATTTCAAAAGAATAGAGCAATCACCACCATTCACCGGACATCAACCGCTAAACCAATTGGTGCGGATTGTCCCTGGGTGCCAGATCCCAGACGGACAATACCAGTAGGAGGACTGGACCACACAAATAGGGCAAAACTAACTGGTAACCCGTACCCTAAGTGGGGAGGTAGAAGGGAGAGGCCTGAAGTAGCTCCTGGTCGGGTGAGTGTGCGTCCGCCCGTCACCATGGATGGCAGCAGGATGCCAGAACTTGCGAACAGCCAATGTTCGAATCGAACATGAGTTCGACTCGAAGCTCATCCCTACTGGGAAGTGACCACCTCCTTCTCACACTGAGCCTCCGGAACTGACGCAGGTGTAGGGCAGAGATCTTGGACTCTCTGTCCAGTTGCCAGCGCTTCAGCTGGGGAAGTTCCTTGTAACTTCACAGATACTTCTGTTGGTGCTGGGCAGAGCACAGTGAAGTTTGGCCCTAATAACAGCTCTTCTTCTGCTGGAGGCTCACCAGGTTGTTCTTCCTCAGCAGAAAAGTCTATCAAATCCCCTGTCTCTGCAACTGGTGTCTGGGGATAAAGGTTCACCATCTCCTCTCCGTGGAACCCAGAAGATGCTATCAGTGCTGGGCAGAGGTTAGCAGAGCTCTGCCCTGTTGTCAGCACTTCAGGTTTGGGGACGGCAATCTTCAGATTTTCCACTGCCGATTCTCTGGCATTCTGCTGGACAGGCACATTCCTCCATCCAAGATCATCCAATGCAGAAACAGGTTCATCAAGGTCAGTCAGCACTTGCTGCATCCACCATAAGACCTCCAACTCCATAACTGCACGTGCAGTTTGGCAAAGCACACCATTACTCTGCCACATTGTCAACTCTTCAGCCAGGATTTAAGAGTTGTCAACTGGTATTTCCTGATAATCCCAGGCAAAGGGAGCACCACCCTGCTGCTGAGCAGAGTCTAACAGCTGTTTGTAGGCGATCTCCAGCTCCCATTCTTGAACGGCCAGAAACTCCAAATATTCCTGTGCCCAGTGCACTTCTGAGACATTCAGTCTCCGCTCTCTTTGCTCCATTATTTACTCCAAACGCCACTCTCGATCACTCCCAAAGTCAGGATCCCTGGGCAGCCTCCAGTACAACAATCCCAAGCCATCATAGTCAAAGCCTTCCGTGGGGCTGTCATCCGCTGTCCACGGGCACACTTGGGCTACATACCACTGGAGGGCTCTGTAGCTCTCGTCCAAACGCATTTCTGCCCGGATCAGCCTGCTTAACTCAGATGTCCACTCCTGGTTCGGCTGTTCCCCCAATAACAGCAATCGTACTTCATACTGCGACCAGTACCTTACATGGATGGAGGGGAGAACTTTTCCCTGGTGTTGCTGCTCACGGGCTAGCACTTCCTTCCAGAGTTCACAGCAGATAGAATTAAACCATCCTAGCAGGACCTGCTCTGATACTGGTCCTCTGTGCTGTATCTGCATCTCTCGCAACCTCCTTCTGAATTCCTTATCCATGGTGACTGGTATCTCTCTGCTCCTGCTATCTGGATGTTGGATCCAGGTGATGGTTTGGATGTGTTCACAGCAAGGAAGCACGATTCCACCATTCCCTCCATGGCTCTCAAGTAAGTCTTTCAGCGTGGCTCTCCTGCAGGCTGGTTTAGAGTGTTCCAGTAACTGGAGAGTAAATCCCACTGCTGCCACCAATGTAACAAGCCCCTTGCTCGCTCGGTTCCACTCTCCTGACACTCCACTGCTGCTATTGAATCAGATTGCAATGTCTGATGGTTTCCAATATGGCAAATCCAGGGTACCCAGAGTCTGTGTGTCCTGGGGGACCAGGACCCGAATCCACAGTAATACCACCTCAAGGGTCCCCAGGCATACAGCTCACAAAAAGCACTGTTCCCCCAAATGCCAGGGCCCACGATCGATCGGCAAGAGGCTAGCATACAGTCCCACCAAAAGTCTCTCTCCCGGCTAGGTCTGTCACATAAGGAAAAAGGGGGGATGGAACAAAGTTGTCAGGTCACCTGAGTCCAGGTGACAGATGCACCCCGTTGGGGACAGGAGTGCACCGCAAGGTAGTGGACCCTATGGCTGACTGCTGCGGATGGAACTCTGGGTGGTTCAGGAAGGCAGGTCCACTAAAGCAACAACACAGATCCCACTGGGAGCTAGAGCATAGGATTCCCCAGGGAGCAGAGTCTAAGAGCCAGCAGGTGTTCACCAGAGCCTCTAGTGGTGAGGATGGATTGCGCTGCAACTGGCTCCAGGTCGTGGCCCCCAGGGTCTCCCAGCTCAAGCTCAACATAGGCTACAGGAGGACAGAGAGGAAGCAGCAGTCCAGGACAACAAGGGATAGCTAAGGAGATAAGCCAAAGGTCAGGGCAAATAGCAAACAGGAATAGACAGAGAACATGCCAAAAGGTCAGGGTCACAAGCAAGCAGGAATAGTCAAGAACAAGCCAAGATCGGTAAACAGTATCAGACATAGGACACAGAGCAATGAGCACATGGAAGGCAAATCACAATAGCTGATCAGCAGGACTGGCTTGCAGTGCACAGGTTAATATAGAGTTCCCTGATAGGGGCTGGGGTGGAGCCATGCTTTGAGGAGAGATTATTTAAGCAGCCAGGTGAGATTGGCTGGCCTCTAAAGGTGAACACATGGAGGAGAGGTAAGCTAACAGACCAACATTACTACATAACCATGAGAAAAAGTAATGTCCCAATAGAGAGCTATATGGAGGATCAACCACGGAATATAAAATTTAGAAAACTAGCTTTATTGATATTACAAGTGTAAAATATGGCCACTACAATTGTTGAGTAAACATAACAATGGTGCCATCCCTCCAGTATACCCAATAGTAAAAACACTTACAAACAAAAATGACAATGTTGTCACAATATGGCGCCAATCAAGAAACCCCACTCATACACACACATGCAGGGACCAGCTGTAAGAGGAATGAAGCTGCTAGCAAAAGGAAAGGGGCAGTGCTTTCTCTTGATCCTATGTGATCAATAATCACTGATTACACATACTACATGTCCGAATACCAGGCTTATGTGGTTATAGTGTAAAGGCATTGCCTCAGCAAGTAGGTCAAGCATGTAGAGTTAAGCTAAGAGTCTGTAGCCAAGTTTTCAGGATGGACCTGTCAGCAAGTGCTGGGTTCAAGCGACTGCCAATGTATCAGTGGTAGAGTAACTAGATGAGCATAGGACAGATAAGCCGGATAAAAAATAATAAACTGGCTGTTGGCATACTATGTATGCATGCGTGAACTACACAGTTCTTTGTCCTGGTGTGCCCTGTCCAAGCAGTGCTCAATGATAGAGTAAGTCCATTAATTATACACAGATGATGAGGAGAGAGAAAAACGTGAGTTATACATTTAAGTTGCCCAGAGGCTCTCACCACTCCGGAATCATGGCTGCAAAGGCCGTAGTAGTGAAATCCCGTACCCCTCAGATTTCAGCCTGTAGGTATACATAGGTATCAGCTGATGAAAAGATGCTGGTGTAGTTCACCAGCACGTGGCAGTTTGATGTATGGCATCCATTCTCTGAACATCCGGTCGGAAGTGAGGTAAAGTGGCTACGGAAGCCCGCAGGTCAAAGCAAAGCAGGCTCGTCCAGTCATACCGGTCAGAAGTGGTGGTTTGGTGTAAAATCGCACACTTGCTGGAGCGTATGATGGAACGTTGTGGATCGTGGTGTTGGGTTGGCGCTGCCTATGTCAACGTGTTTCGCACACGTGACCGTGCGATTCGTCAGGACTCTTGACGTAAGTTTTCTTTATCCTTTTAAAAAGGACCTATGCCCAATCAATGGTGATTATGTTAGAATTTTTTTTAGGGCCATCTTGTGATGACAGATCATATTGCAGTGATTAAAAGACAGGAAAAAGGTGGAAATAGTTGTTGGACTGGCAGTATTGGTTACATCATATTATGTGGGAAAATCTGCATGGGACAAAGGCCTAGATCACCACCACTGACACACAGTCAATCAGGTATATGCTAGTTTAGAGTATTAAATACCCTGGAGAAGGAACCCGAACCTCAAGATTAGATCGACATCTATGCCCCAATTCCAAAAGGATAAATGGCTGGGTATCTTTCTGGACTTAGTCCAGGAGGACCTTAATAAGGTCAACTGGACAGCTAACACCACAGATAATCTCTCGTTCGACGAACGTTTAGTACTGAAAGAACGTCAGAATGCAGAGAAACTAGTAGTTAAACCAAGTAACAAAGAAGGCAACGTGGTCCTCCTTTCCACAGATAAATATGAAAGGGAGGTGCGCCGTCTACTGTCTGACAAATCCACCTATAGGAAACTATAGGAAACTTGACCTTAACCCCTTCCCACCGCTAGTCTGCCTCATTAATGACAAGCTCCAGTGGACCTTCAAGGAAGACTTATTTACAAAAAAGGAGTTAAACTCTCTGAAGGTGGATGATTTCAATACCCCCACCTTCTACATCATCCCGAAGATCCATAAAAACCAAGAGGACCCCCCGGGATGGTCAATTGTCTCTGCAATTAGCGGCTCACTAGAATGGGTCGATAAATACATAGATTCCCTTAAGGATTTGGTGACTACAAGGGCTTTGTCTCAGCGGGAACGAGGAGGAACGCAGTTCTGACACCTTAGCACTGAATGTATGTAATGACAAGGGGTGCTGGATTGTGTTACAGTGTCTATTGATGCTGGCTGCTAGGGGGATCTATTGTTACTGGAGGTGCTATTTTTTTGCAGGGGTTTATTTTTGCTGGGGAAGTCTATTGTTGCTGCTGGGGGATCTATTGTCTCTGGAAGCAATCTATTTTTGCAGGGGGAGGTCTGTTGTTGCTGGTTGGGGATGTATTGTTGCTGGGGGGTCAGTTGTTGCTAGGGGGATTTACTGTTGAGGGAACAGTCTATTGTAACTGGCTGCTGGAGGATCTATTGATGCTGTCTGTGGGGGGGGGAGATCTGTTGTTGCTGCCGGGAGTCTATTGTTGCTGGAGGGGGGGTATTTTTGCAGGTGGTCCATTGTTGCTGGGGGGGGGGTGGGGTCTATTGGTGGTTGCAGGGGATCTTTTTTACTGCTTTTCTTGTTTTTATTAACAAATTCCATACAAATTACTTAGTACCACAAATGTTACTTGGTTCTGTATTTTCTAACCAAGGAACGGTGCTCGGAGGTGGGTAGGAGCAGAGACAAGGGCTAACTCCAAAAGGCAGAGTTCCTGCACCTATTCTCTGAGAAAAAAAGCCCTGGTGTCTACATTACTTTCTTACATATGCAACACTGACGATGTACTTAATAAAATTAAGGACCTGACCTACCCTGGGGAGGTCCTTCTTGTCGGAATTGTCATAGAGGCACTATACACATCTACACCACATGAATGGGGAATCTCTGCAGTATACCATTTATTGGAGAAAAAATTCCCCACCATGGGGGCTCAAAATGAGTTTGTGATCGAGCTCCTTGACATGGCACTAAAGCATGACTTCTTCCAATTCCTGGGACATCATGACCAACAGCTATGTGGCACCTCTGTCAGGTATCAGATAAGACCAGAACTGTGTGGACTGCAACAGAGGAAACCCAAGCGTGTGTAAGTGAAATATAAAGATTTATTTAAGATAAGTGAATAAATGCAACCACCTCTGATTTACTACAATGTGCAACCAACCAACCACCAACAGAAACCCACAAATATTAACAGACAATATATACAAGTAAAGCAGAATACTGAGATCATAAACAGAGCCAGGCCAGGGTCGTCAATGGGAGGTCAGCAGCTGGGGAAGGGAAACAAACAGGACAAGGAGAGGATGGATGGATCACAGGAGGGACGGGTACAGATACAAGTGCAGGGTTCAGGTAAACAGACAGGAACAGGACCAGGATCAGGTACAAATACAGCTTGCAGGTTCAGGATCAGGGCACAAGGAAAGATACCAGGGCAAGGCATAAGGGCATCTGCCGGGTATTTATACACATCTCATATACACATGCCTGATTGCAGGAGGTAATGTTGGCCCCACACTGCCAGGAACCACCCACTGGTGGACATCAGTACTGCAGCCCAAAGATCACATAATACCACCAACAAGGGAAAGCTCTCCTGGCAGTTCCAGACTGCGAGGAAACACCTGCTGGTGGACCACAGTACTGCACACCAAATATCAGGCAGTGTCATCAGCGGATGGAACCTTCCCTGACAACCTCTATGGGGGCACCTTGGGCACCTGCCTATGACTGCCTCCACCTGGGATGGTGGGAGGAGGAGGTGGTCTATGCCTCATCAATGTACCTTGGCCATGCTTGCACCTGGTTGAGGTACATTGACAACATTCTAATGGTCTAGGAGGGGTCCAGTACTGAATTACCGGAAGTTATGAATGAACTTGGCCACAAACACTCGGAATATAGATCTGACCTATGTGACAGAACCCAATGAGTACTCCTTCCTCGATCTCTCCATTATGTTGGAGGGTGGCAAAGTGGCAACCAAAACATATAGGAAGAAAACAGTGGCCAACACCCTCCTCTCAGCAGATAGCCATCATCCCAGACCACTCATCCGTGGGATCCCGGTGGGACAGTTCCTCAGGATACGGAGGAACTGCTCAACCGAGGAAGACTATCGACATGAGTCAGATCAACTCTACCAACGTTTTAGGGAAAGAGGCTATCCCCACTGTACTCTTAGAAGAGCTAAGAAAATTGCCACACAAAGAACCAGGGCAGACCTATTACGAACCCGAGCTACTGATGAACAAGAGGGACCAGTAAGATTGATAACAGAATTTGGCACACAATGGGACCAAATTGGTAAAATCTTACAACATCATTGGCATATCCTAACATGGGCATGGAGGAAATTGTCGGCTCTATGCCCCATATGGTGTCAAAACGAGTCTGAGTTTGTTTACCCCCAAAATATAAATTGTCTTATTGACTTGCCCAGACTCAGTGGAATGTATCCCTGTGGCCACTGTGGTATGTGTAGCTATGTTAAACGCTCTAGGACCTTCACCGACTCTGAAAGGAAACATGAATATGAGCTCAAACAGTTTATTAACTGTGCCACAATGGAGTGCCCGTGTAAAATACTCTATGTAGGCAAAATCAAACGCCAACTCCATATCATGTTCGGTGAACACATAAAATGTTTAAGGCAGAAAGAGGACACACCAGTGGCCCAACATTTTATACAGTGCCATGGTGGGAAATCTACTGGTCTGAGGGTCAAAGGGTTTTATTCCCTAAACCTAACAGAATGTAGAGGCGACTATGACACGGTCCTACTCAGGAAGGAAACATCTTGGATATTTAGGTTAGATACTTTACAACCTAAAGGCTCCTAAAGTAGATGAGAGGAAGGGGTTGCACCCCCGAAACACGTCCATTGATCCCCCATGATGGGAGCTAGCACATGTTGACATTAGACATGGAATCAGGAGGGAAATCCACATTTTTACTCCAAATTTGTGTGCATCTTCAAAATTTGGCTTTTACAGGGGTGAGATCACCTCATCTGATGAAGGCAAAATCAACACAGTTTTGACATACTAATGTCACATATTGCCTTCACTTTATCAAAGTTGAACTTTGTAAGTTCCTGAGTTGTGTATGTTATGGTTTTAAACATGCCTGTTTGGCCAAAAAAGGCTATATCTACTGTCAAACATAAATGTTACAAAACCAATGTTGGTTTGTTAAAAAAAAACCCTTTTATAACGCACGTGTGAATGTGCTTTGAGTAAAATGTTTTATACTCAACAATGTGTAGCTTCTTCTTTCAATGCTCAATACCAGTTTTTGGAGTAAGTTGGTGTAGTTACAGTGGCAATGGGGGTTATTTACTAAAGACAAATCCAGTTTTCACTACAAGTGCACTTTCAGTGCAGTTTCAGTGCACTTTCAAGTGCACTTGTAGTGCAAAGTGGATTTGCCTTTAGTAAATAACCCCCACAGTGCTCTAAAATTTGCCCCAATCAGGCCATTTTAGGGACTACAAGCAATTAATTCATGGAGTTGAAAAGGATGATTATTTTTTATCATTAATACATTACATACATTAACAACAAACACAAGGTGTGTGTGTGTAGCAGATCCACAACATAATAGTTGAAGAAGAGATTGTCACCTCATGTATCAAATAAATTACGTTTGCAATATTGAAGGAAATGGGCAAAAATAAAAGACCATTGGAGAACCTAGGAGACAGATAAGAAACACAAGCAGTAAATCAAATGAAATATGAGTTCAGTTTCTAAAATTATTTTAAACATGTTTATAGATTCTCTGGCATATCAATGGCCCCCCTACCCGCAAAGTACTCTAGATACTTTTGGCGAACTTCGCGGGTGCTTTCGGGGGGCAAGCCAGATTGGCCAGGTTCAAGAGCAGTCAGAGTTCTTTGATCCGGTAATAAGCCAGCCTCAGTCCCAACCAAGGCCACATAGTTTGATGCATTTTTTCGCAAAAATTATGTAATATGCAGCATGCAAGAACGATGATTGATTTTATATTCCGCCATGTTGATAGCTGTGAGAAATAGGCGGAACCAGCTGGATATTATTCCAAAGGCATTTTACACCACTCTTCTGGCTCTGGCCAGCCGATAATTAAAAACCCTATTGTCCGGGGTGAGGGTCCTCATCGGGAATGGCCGCATAAGATGGTCCCCAGCGCAAAAGCTTCATCCACGACGAAGACGAACGGGAGTCCCGCCACATTATCTTCAGAAGGTGGCAACTTCAAGTTGCCATTCTGGAGCCATCTGAAGAACTCTGTCTGGGAGATGACTCCACCATCCAACATCCGGACATTTTTCCCCACGTCCACATACAGAAACTCGTAAGTTGCCGACACCACCGCCGATACCACCGCCACCACCACCAACAACACAATACTGATATAACCCTTATAATTATAATAGTATGACCCCAAGTTGGGAGGTGGGACGATGCGGACGTGCTTCTCATCTATTGCCTCACCGCAGTTGGGGAAGTCCCACTGCTGGGCAAACTGGGAGGCCACAGTCTGCCATTCCTGTGGGTTTGAAGGAAACTGTGGAGTTAAACAAGAAAAAAAAAATAGTACTTTTGCACATAAACATTGCAAGCAGATTAGACACAAACATTCTTGGTCAACATAAGTATAACATTTCTTAAAATTAGTATTTAACCACTTCCCGCCCCGGCCCATAGCAGATGACGGCCAGGCGGTGGGTCAGTTATCCTGACTGGGCGCCATATGATGTCCAGCAGGATAACGCGCTCGCGGGGGCGTGCATTGAGACGATCGGTGGAGCGGTGTGTCAGTCTGACACACCGCTCCACCGATCTTGGTAAAGAGCCTCCGGCGGAGGCTCTTTACCACGTGATCAACCATGTCCAATCATGGCTGATCACGATGTCAATAGGAAGAGCTGTTGATTGGCTTTTCCTCATTCGCATCTGACAGACGCGAGTAGAGGAGAGCCGATCGGCGGCTCTCCTGACAGGAGGGGTCTGCGCTGATTGTTTATCAGCACAGCCCCCCCTCAAATGACCACACTGGACCACCAGGGATCGCCACTAGGACCACCAGGGAAGGGGGCAACATGTGGATGGCCAGGTATGCACCCCATGGCCATCCACATGTGCCCAGTCAGTGCCCAATCTGTACCAATCAGTGCCCACAAATGGGCACCATTATATTGCAGTGATGCCCAGCAATGCCACCCTTAGGGGCATCAGCGTCACCAATCAGTGTCATCAGTGCCACCCATCAGTGTCCATCGGTGCCACCTGTCAGTGCCCATCAGTGCCCACCTATCAGTGCCCATCCGTGCCACCTATCCGTGCCACCCATAAGTACCCATCAATGCCACCTATAAGTACCCATCAATGCCACCTACAAGTGCCCATCAATGCCACCTACAAGTGCCCATCAATGCCACCTACAAGTACCCATCAATGCCACCTACAAGTGCCCATCAGTGCCGCCTACAATTGCCCATCAGTGCTGCCTACAAGCACCCATCAGTGCCACCTATGAGTGCCCATCAGTGCCGCATACCAGTGCCACCTAATAGTGCCCATCCGTGCCGCCTATCAGTGCCCATCATCAGTGCCCGTCAGTGCCACCGTATCAGTGCCCGTCAGTGCAGCCATATCAGTGTCCATCATTGAAGAAGAAAACATACTTATTTACAAAAATTTTTAACAGAAACAAAGAAAAACTTTAAAAAAAAAAATTTCAGTTTTTTTTATTTGTTGCGCAAAAAATAAAAACCGCAGAGGTGATCAAATACCACCAAAAGAAAGCTCTATTTGTGGGAACAAAATGATAAAAAAAAATAGTTTGAGTACAGTGCAGCATGACTGCGCAATTGTCATCTAAATTGAGACAGCGCTGAAAGCTGAAAATTGGCCTGGGTGGGAAGTAGGGATGAGCCGAACACCCCCCTGTTCGGTTCGCACCAGAACATGCGAACAGGAAAAAAGTTCGTTCGAACATGCGAACACCGTTAAAGTCTATGGGACACGAACATGAATAATCAAAAGTGCTAATTTTCAAGGCTTATATGCAAGTTATTGTCATAAAAAGTGTTTGGGGACCTGGGTCCTGCCCCAGGGGACATGGATCAATGCAAAAAAAAGTTTTAAAAACGGCCGTTTTTTCAGGAGCAGTGATTTTAATAATGCTTAAAGTCAAACAATAAAAGTGTAATATCCCTTTAAATTTCGTACCTGGGGGGTGTCTATAGTGTGCCTGTAAAGGGGCGCATGTTTCCTGTGTTTAGAACAGTCTGACAGCAAAATGACATTTTGAAGGAAAAAACTCATTTAAAACTACCCGCGGCTATTGCATTGCCGACAATACACATAGAAGTTCATTGATAAAAACGGCATTGGGAATTCCCCAAAGGGGAACCCCGAACCAAAATTAAAAAAAAAAAATGACGTGGGGGTCCCCCTAAATTCCATACCAGGCCCTTCAGGTCTGGTATGGATATTAAGGGGAACCCCGGCCAAAATTTAAAAAAAAAAATTAAGTGGGGTTCCCCGTAAATTCCATACCAGACCCTTCAGGTCTGGTATGGATTTTAAGGGGAACCCCGCGCCAAAAAAAAAAAAAAAAACGGCGTGGGGTCCCCCCAAAAATCCATACCAGACCCTTATCCGAGCACGCAACCTGGCAGGCCGCAGGAAAAGAGGGGGGGACGAGAGTGCGGCCCCCCCTCCCTCCTGAACCGTACCAGGCCACATGCCCTCAACATTGGGAGGGTGCTTTGGGGTAGCCCCCCAAAACACCTTGTCCCCATGTTGATGAGGACAAGGGCCTCATCCCCACAACCCTGGCCGGTGGTTGTGGGGGTCTGCGGGCGGGGGGCTTATCGGAATCTGGAAGCCCCCTTTAACAAGGTGACCCCCAGATCCCGGCCCCCCCCCTGTGTGAAATGGTAAGGGGGTACATAAGTACCCCTACCATTTCACGAAAAAAGTGTCAAAAATGTTAAAAATGACAAGAGACAGTTTTTGACAATTCCTTTATTTAAATGCTTCTTCTTTCTTCTATCTTGCTTCATCTTCTGGTTCTTCTGGCTCTTCTGGTTCTTCTGGTTCTTCCTCCGGCGTTCTTGTCCAGCATCTCCTCCGTGGCGTCTTCTGTCTTCTTCTCCTCGGGCCGCTCCGCACCCATGGCATGGGGGGGAGGCTCCCGCTCTTCTCTTCTTCTCTTCTTCTTTTCTTCTTTTCTTCTTTTCTTCTTTTCTTCTCTTCTTCTCTTCTTCTTCATTTTCTTCTCCGGGCCGCTCCGCAATCCATGCTGGCATGGAGGGAGGCTCCCGCTGTGTGACGGCGCTCCTCGTCTGACAGTTCTTAAATAACGGGGGGGGGGGGCGGGGCCACCCGGTGACCCCGCCCCCCTCTGACGCACGGTGACTTGACGGGACTTCCCTGTGACGTCACGGGGAATGCCACAGGGAAGTCCCGTCAAGTCACCGTGCGTCAGAGGGGGGCGGGGTCACCGGGTGGCCCCTGCCCCCCCCGTTATTTAAGAACTGTCAGACGAGGAGCGCCGTCACACAGCGGGAGCCTCCCTCCATGTCAGCATGGATTGCGGAGCGGCCCGGAGAAGAAAATGAAGAAGAAGAGAAGAAGAGAAGAAAAGAAGAAAAGAAGAAAAGAAGAAAAGAAGAAGAGAAGAGCGGGAGCCTCCCCCCCATGCCATGGGTGCGGAGCGGCCCGAGGAGAAGAAGACAGAAGACGCCGCGGAGGAGATGCTGGACGAGAACGCCGGAGGAAGAACCAGAAGAACCAGAAGAGCCAGAAGAACCAGAAGATGAAGGAAGATAGAAGAAAGAAGAAGCATTTAAATAAAGGAATTGTCAAAAACTGTCTCTTGTCATTTTTAACATTTTTGACACTTTTTTCGTGAAATGGTAGGGGTACTTATGTACCCCCTTACCATTTCACACAGGGGGGGGGGCCGGGATCTGGGGGTCACCTTGTTAAAGGGGGCTTCCAGATTCCGATAAGCCCCCCGCCCGCAGACCCCCACAACCACCGGCCAGGGTTGTGGGGATGAGGCCCTTGTCCTCATCAACATGGGGACAAGGTGTTTTGGGGGGCTACCCCAAAGCACCCTCCCAATGTTGAGGGCATGTGGCCTGGTACGGTTCAGGAGGGAGGGGGGGCCGCACTCATGTCCCCCCCTCTTTTCCTGCGGCCTGCCAGGTTGCGTGCTCGGATAAGGGTCTGGTATGGATTTTTGGGGGGACCCCACGCCGTTTTTTTTTTTTTTTTGGCGCGGGGTTCCCCTTAAAATCCATACCAGACCTGAAGGGTCTGGTATGGAATTTAGGGGGAACCCCACGTCATTTTTTTTTTTTAATTTTGGCCGGGGTTCCCCTTAATATCCATACCAGACCTGAAGGGCCTGGTATGGAATTTAGGGGGATCCCCACGTCATTTTTTTTTTTTTATTTTGGTTCGGGGTTCCCCTTTGGGGAATTCCCATGCCGTTTTTATCAATGAACTTCTATGTGTATTGTCGGCAATGCAATAGCCGCGGGTAGTTTTAAATGAGTTTTTTCCTTCAAAATGTCATTTTGCTGTCAGACTGTTCTAAACACAGGAAACATGCGCCCCTTTACAGGCACACTATAGACACCCCCCAAGTATGAAATTTAAAGGGATATTACACTTTTATTGATTGACTTTAAGCATTATTAAAATCACTGCTCCTGAAAAAACGGCCGTTTTTAAAACTTTTTTTTGCATTGATCCATGTCCCCTGGGGCAGGATCCAGGTCCCCAAACACTTTTTATGACAATAACTTGCATATTAGCCTTTAAAATTAGCACTTTTGATTTCTCCCATAGACTTTTAAAGGGTGTTCCGCGGCATTCGAATTTGCCGCGAACACCCCAAATTGTTCGCTGTTCGGTGAACTTGCGAACAGCCAATGTTCGAGTCGAACATGAGTTCGACTCGAACTCGAAGCTCATCCCTAGTGGGAAGGTGTCTAAGTGCCTTGTATTGAAGTGGTTAAAGACAAAAGTATAAGGTCCACTTATTAGATTCCTCTCCCCCCCTGATAGCCCATTGTAAAAATTTTAGGGGGGGGGGTGTTTTGGACAGGTAACCGTCTCCACTTCCTTGAGAGCTGGAATGCATAAATAATGTGTGTTACTTTGGTCAGCACCTCCTTGCGTACACTATTGGCAGCCCACTGGACAGGTAAGAAGTGTCATAATATAAAATTATGAATACACACTGTACAAATTGAAGCACATTTTTACATTCTGCAAATACCTATCAAGATAATAGAAGAACAAAACTTTACAGTACCATTTGAAAGTATTCAGTCAGGCCCTTTCACTACATGCTTTGGTGAATTCATCCATAAATCTGAACACAAAAGAGGTAGGTATAGTGGGTATGGGTTTGGCAAAGTCAGCAGATAGAGGATTGGTATCGGCTGACTTAGCGGTTGGGGGGAGGGTTCCAAGTAAGTTTGGGCCCCAAAAAAAGCCTCTTGCACTGAATTTAAGGACAACAATAAAACATTTGTACACATTTTAGGGGGTGTTTAGGGTAAGCACTACAATGGAGGTGACAAAATACATTGTTAAGTGACTAGGCTAGGTGTGTATGGGCCCAGGATAGCATGCTGGGGAGGTTAGTGAAAACAAATATGCATGAAGGACAAAAAAGGAGCATTAAAAGCTTCCAGCATGCATGACGACAAGGAGGACATTCACAGCATATTACAAACATGGTAATTAAGGAATGATGAAATAAATACAATACATTATCAAACATTAAATACATAGAATGTGATGTTAAAGGATAAAACTTACCTTAATATAGTCCTTCTTCAGGACCTGAATAATGGCAGAACAGGTCTCTTGAATAATGATTCCCAGAGCCTGGGGGGGAGATTCCAGTCGTGGACTTGATATCCTGGAGACTTCTCCCCCGTCGCCAAGTACCGCAAGGTGGCGACAAACCTCTGCTCGGGAGTGATGGCTTGCAGCATGCAGGTGCCCTGCTTCATAATATAAAGGGACAGCAAAGCCAACAGACGGTGAAAAATGGGGTCCGTCATCCGGAGATAATTCCTGAAATCATCAGGATTATTCTCTTGGATCTCCCGCAACAAAGGCATGTGCGAGAATTGGTCGCGCTGGAGCAACCAATTCTTTGTCCATGAACTCCTCCTTGCCCTGTTCATGGATTGGATTTGGGACAAAGCAAGAACTCCAACACCAAGCCCAAGCACAGCATGATCTCTACGATGAGAACGTACCCACAACATGGCTTGAAAACAGTCGGCTGGTCAGAACGCACTGAAAATCAGAAAGAACCTGAGAAGAACGATCTGAAAATCAGAAATGAGTGGACAAGAACGCACTGAAAAACAGAAGCAAACCAATTAAATAGAATGCACTTAAAGACAGTAACAAACTGACAACACATACTGAAGAACAGATACTAACCCACAAGCACAAACTGAGAAGCAGAAACAAACTGAAAAACGCGAGGCTGAAAAGCGCGAATCGTCTCTCACCAAACTTTTACTAACACGAGATTAGCAGAAGTAGCCCAAAGGGTGGTGCACTGGCTATTGAACTTGCTTTTTATAGACCCGTCGTACGTCGCCGCATTCTTGACATTCAGAATTTCCAACAACATTCGTGTGACCGTGTGTATGCAAGACAAGTTTGTGCCAACATCCTTCAGAAAAAAATCCACAGTTTGGTTGTCGGAAATTCCGATCGTGTGTACGCGGCATAAGAGGGTTTTATTTCAGTAGTTCAATGATGATGATTTAAAAGAAGAGATAGGTTGTGAGAGGTACTTGTAGATGAATAAAATCCCTTTCTGTCAAGGTTTGGAAGAGCTTCAAAATCTGAATATCTCTAGTGGTATTGTCTCCTCAGTCCATGTGATAGGGAAGAGAGCATGTGAGATGTGTAAAGATTTGTAAAAATCTTTACTATCAATTGAAAATCTCCTTGAGATAGTCTGGAATTGTTCCATGGAAGTGCTGTGATATAGATCTCCTAGGTGGTGGAGGCTGGCCATGGCCCAGCTGGAGAGAGGGATAAGTTGATTTTATACAGTGAGATAGAGACAAACTTTTCAAGTGCATGCTGAAGAGCAGACAGAGATTGTATGGGGTTGGTGATAAATACGATAACATTGTCTGCATAAAGTCCAATTTTATGGGTGGTTTTGCCAGCTTGTATGCCTGAGAGGAGGGGGTTAGATCGAATGAATTCTGCAAGAGGCTCCATACCAAGGGTAAATATAAGGGGAGACAGAGGACAGCCCTATCTGGTGCCATTAGTTATAGTAAAACGGCTCCGACACTAAGCCAGAGGTCTAAACCCTAGCCCTAGGAAGAGAGTAAAATCCAAAGATGGCTTACAATATAATACTGGAAAAGCCAATTTTAAGTAAGATGGGTTTTAGATACTCCCAGTGTACTCTATCAAATGCCTCCTTTGCGTCTAAAGAGAGAAGCAGTGAAGGCATTTTCTGGTGCTCAGCCCATTGTATGAGATTGATAAAATGTCTTGTCCCATCTGAAGCCTGTCTACCCTCTACAAAGCCAACTTGGTCATGGTGTATTAAATCAGGTATATGTTTAAAGAGTCTTATCGCCAAAAGTTTTGTGAACAGTTTGATATCTGTAAGGTAAATAGAGATATGTGGCGCTAACTCAAAGTGCATACATGTGATGAAATAAATATAATCCAATTCTTCAAGTAAAGTGCATATGCGTAAAGAGCAAAATCACATAAATAAAGTGACTAAACATCCATTAAATTCATAAGAAGTGACATCGGATAAATAACAGTGAAAATTCATGAAATATGACATCAAATAAATAAACAAATCCAAATGAAGGTGAATAAATCCAAAAATAGTCTAAAAGTGCATCAAGGTGAAAAAAAAAAAATCACAAATTTAGAAAAAATGTAAAAAAAAAAAAAATCACATGAGATAAAAAAAGTCGCATGCAATAACAAAAATCACATAAAGTGCAAAAAAGTGCAGAAACGCTATAAAAAGAGCCACAAGTTGATCAAATTAATGTAATACAGTTCCAACGTGAACAAAGTGAGTCTTCATAAAACAGTTTGTGCAAAAAAATAGATGAAAAAAAGTGCAAGTGCAAACGATGATAGGTGACAGATTCCTCTTAATAACCGTACTCCGTGGTGCGCCACACGTTTCCCCCAGCCTTTCACCTCTAGCAAAGACCCCTAGGGTCAAGTTGAGCCTTTGATCAGGAAGTGGATTAAACACCATCAATCGATCAGTCTCCTCCAATCGTCACAGGTCTGGCAAATCTACAAATGGAAGGCCTCAAGTTCGGCAAGTTGGGTGGAGGCATGCAATAGAAAGGAGTATCCCCATTGTGCAGTATTCAAAACAGATTTATTCAAAACAACATAGTAACTTACATGTACAGCATAAAATCAACAGCACAGATCCCAGTACTTCCAGTCTCGGACGGAAGTGATGACACCTGACTCTTCCCTGATGCGTATCGTCACCGCCCACGTGACTTTATCAAAGGGTAATGGAGTCAGGCATCAGGTGTCTATTTATATAGTCCGTTCTTAATCAGCAAAGTGGATTATAGGTGTATCCTTAATCAGTAGATTGGACTGGAATACTAATAGGTGTATCCTCACTCAGTAGACGCCATAAATAACCATATGAGGTCTAGGCAATTATAATAAAAAGACCCCCTAATAAAAGTTCCGAATAAAAAAATATAAAAATGTAAAAAATAAAACAAAAAAAGGAAAATAAAAGCATATAAACTACAAACATATAAAATCTCCATAGGACAGCGCCATCTGGTGGTAATTCATCAAGAAACACCTTAAAACCCAGCAGACAGATGACATCTAGTGGTAAGAAAATGAAATCTCGTGAATGAATCATGAGCAAAGATACTTGTTCTAATTCGTCTATATTGGCATCTTGTGGATAAATAGTGATAGTGATAAAAAATTTCACACTATAGGTAAATGTGAGGAAATAAAAGCATACGACACAAAGGAGGTAAGTACAGGAAACCAGATAGGGTATAACCTAGTAATAATCACATTAAAAAAATCACATAAAAAATCATCAACAGGGAAGAAGCATGTAACAGCAAAGAGGAGAGGAATAAAAAAGTAGTATAAAAAAGTAATATAAAAAAGTAGAAAATGAAAAATTAATAATTCAAAATAAAACAGTTGAGGTCGAACTCAACGTTATGACCCAAAGGAGTCAGAGTCTGTATTTTATGTATCCATTTTGACTCAACCTGGCTAATTTTAATCACTTTATTGTCTCCTTTCCAATGGGGTTTATATTTTTCAATGACACAAACCAAAAGGGATGAGGGGTCTTTATTGTGAAATTCTGCATAATGTCTTGACAGCCTGCGTTTAACAAACCCCTTTTTAATATTCTGGACATGCTCCCTCAATCTCCTCCAAAGTTCCCTTTTCGTTCTACTAATATACTGGATCCGGCAGGGCATTCTAATAAATAAACCACCCCCTCAGTCTTTTGACGTAACTGTAGCGGTAAAGCTTAACTTCTTTTTCTTTAGTGTGACGGAAAGTGTAACATTTTTTACAGGGATAGTAACCTTTCCCTTCAAAAAAGGAAAAGTTTTTCTTAGTAGGTGGATCAAGCACATTTCTTGCTAGGCAGTCTCTGAGGGTTGGAGCCCTCTGGTAGGTAAACCTGGGCTTCTCGGGAAGGATAGCACCGAGATGGCGGTCTGCCTTAATAATGTCCCAATATTTTCTAACAATTCTTTCAACTTGTTTGTGTTGGGCATTGAAGTCCATAACAAGAGATAAAGTATTAGTATTTTCTGTATTTCTAATTGTGTCTTGTATTAACTTCTCTCTATCCACCGCTGCCACATCTCTTATTCTTTCATTAATGACTTCAAGACAGTAACCTTTTTGCACAAATCTCTCTCCAACTAATTTTGCTTGCTTCATAAACATTTCTTTTGTTGTACAGTTTTGTCTCAATCGAATAAATTGGCCCTTTGGTATGTTGTCTAACCATGGTGTATAATGACAGCTATCTAAAGGCAAGTAACTATTTCTGTCCACAGATGTAAAAAAGGTCTGGGTAGTAAATTTTCCTTCTTCCTTCTTAATTACTAAATCCAAGAAATTGATTTCTTCATCGCTTATCTCCCCGGTAAGTTTTATATTTTTATCATTATCGTTTAGGCCAAATAGGAAGTCGAAAAGACTTTCTCTATTTCCACCCCAAGCAACAATGATATCATCAATATAACATTTGAATAAAATAAACTGAGGTGGAAATTTTTTGTATAAAGCCTCTTCTTCTCATTCTGACATGTATAAATTAGCTACATTCGGTGCATATTTTGTGCCCATAGCAATGCCGCATATCTGTTTAAAGAAGGAATTCTCATACCAGAAATATTTGGAGTCTAAACTATACCTCAAAGAGAGGTGGCGGCGGTGGACAGAGAGAAGTTAATACAAGACACAATTAGAAATACAGAAAATAATAATACTTTATCTCTTGTTATGGACTTCAATGGCCAACACAAACAAGTCGAAAGAATTGTTAGAAAATATTGGGACATTATTAAGGCAGCCCGCCACCTCGGTGCTATCCTTTTTTTTATTCAGAACTGTTATTAGGGGGTCTTTTTATTATAATTGCTTAGACCTCTTATGGTTATTTATGGCGTCTACTGAGTGAGGATACACCTATTAGTATTCCAGTCCAATCTACTGAGTGAGGTACACCTATAATCCACTTTGCTGATTAAGAACGGACTATATAAATAGACACCTGATGCCTGACTCCATTACCCTTTGATAAAGTCATGTGGGTGGTGACGATACGCGTCAGGGAAGATTCAGGTGTCACCACTTCCGGCCGCGCCCGAGACCGGAAGTACTAGGATCTGTGCTGTTCATTTTATGCTGTACATGTAAGTTACTATGTTGTTTTGAATAAACCTGTTTTGAATACTGCATAATGGGGATACTCCCTTCTATTGCATGCCTCAACCCAATTTGCCGAACTTGAGGCCTTCCATTGGAGATTTGCCTGACCTTTGACGATCGGAGGAGACTGATCGATTGATGGTGTTTCATCCACTTCCTGATCACAGGCTCGACTTGACCCTAAAGGTCTATGCTAGAGGTGAGAGGCTGGGGGAAACGTGTGGTGCACCACGGTTATTAAGAGGAATCTGTCACCTATCATCGTTTGCACTTGTACTTTTTTTCATCAATTTTTTTGCACAAACTGTTTTATGAAGACTCACTTTGTTCATGTTGGAACTGTATTACATTAATTGGATCGACTTGTGGCTCTTTTTATAGCGTTTCTGCACTTTTTTGCACTTTATGTGATTTTTGTTATTGCATGCAACTTTTTTATCTCATGCGATTTTTTTAAATTTTTTCTAAATTTGTGATTTTTTTTTCATCTTGATGCACTTTTATACTATTTTTGGATTTATTCACCTTAATTTGGATTTGTTTATTTATTTATTTGATGTCAAATTTCATGAATTTTCACTGTTATTTATCCGATGTCACTTCCTTTGAATTTAATGGATGTTTAATCACTTTATTTATGTGAGTTTGCTCTTTACGCATATGCACTTTACTTGAAGAATTGGATTATATTTATTTCATCACATTTATGCACTTTGAGTTAGCTCCACATATCTCTATTTACCTTATTGTTTTTCTGTGTAGGAACACTGCTGTATTTGTGGCGGCTTCTTGGTCCTCTTTAGCTGCTATGGTTCGCCTTGGTTTTGAGCATTAGTTTTCTTCTTAGTATGATATCTGTATTTAGTAGGGAGATTGGCCTGTAGTTAGCGGGTTCTTCTGGGGATCTTTCAGGTTTGGGTATGGTGATTATAATGGTCTCTAAGGATTTTCTCAGAATGCCACCCAAAGTTGCAAAGTAATTGAAGGAATTGCATAGATGTGGTAAAAGGAAATCTGCAAGAAACTTATAAAACTCATTGCCAGATCCATCCAGTCTAGTGGCCTTATGCAGGGGGAGATTGGTTATGGCTTATTTAAGTTCAGGTATCGAGAATGGCTGGGAGAGATCTCTCAGCTGCTCTGATGTAAGCATAGGTAGATGGATCGATGTTAAAAAAAATTATATATTAGTCACTGTGGGTGGAGGGTCTGAAGTTGATGATTTAAGATAATATAACTTTGAATAAAAGTCACTAAAACAGTTAGCAATATCTTTTGAGCTTCTTAAACATTTGCCTTGCAGATCCTTGAGATATGGCATTCTAGTCAGGGCAGCTTTCCATATGACTTGGTTAGCTCCTTATTTATTACCATGAGCATACCATTGTAGGCGTAACCTCTGAATATAAAAATTAAACCCTTTTTGGAAATGCTGTTGGAGTTCATTTCTTAATTTATGTAACTCTAAGGCATCATTTTTTTTGGAATGGGATTTATGTCTCGCCTCAAGTGATTGGATGTTTTTTTTTTTTTCAAAACTCTTTAATACATTATTTCTATACATGATAGTTTACATATCTTAACATTTATTTCTTTACTATATAAATAAATCCCCGGGGGCGTGGCTTGGCAAGCAACCGGGATGGACGCACACTAGAGGAGCTCCGCAAACGACACAGCCCAGAGTCGGTCACCCTTACTTGCACACACCTGGCAATGGGAAAATCGAACCTCCAAACACCCCACTCCAGGTCCCAATGCAACACCGCCGCTTCCTCCGCTGTCCGGAGCATATCGGAGCTACTCAAAGCCCAGTCAGCACCACGAGGCAGCGTAGCAGGCCCCAAGATGGTCCCAGCATGATATGGACGATTTCAGTGAAGACTCACAGTCCGCCACTGAGGAGTCAGGTAGGGGACGCAACCGCTCAAATAAACCCCTTACATATGCAGACATGTCTGGGTTCGCAGCGGACATTAAATCCACATTTTCAGCGGCCATCACGGACTTAAAGTCAAACCTACTAGTCCTTACGGAGAAAATGGTGACGGTAGAAGCTACAAGCAAGCTCAGGGACAGAGCGCTGCGCCGCTTAGAGACAGTTGCGGATTCCCATGCCACTCATTTCATAGAAATGAACCGCAATGTAGAGGACTTAGATAACAGGGGGAAGAGGAGTAATATTCGTGTAAGGGGAATCCCAGAGACAGTGGATCCTGATCAAATTATACCGGCCCTGCAAAGAGTATTCAATACCTTATTAGAAAGACAAGATACAGATATAGAATTTGTGAGAGCACATCGGGCCCTCAGAGCTAGAGGACCGGACACTGCACCGCCCAGAGACATTATCTGCTGTCTTCAGAGCTACCCACTCAAGGAGGACATAATGAGAAGGGCGTGCAGAAATGATCATATTGTCTTTAATAGAGCGCGCATTATGCTTTTTCAAGATCTTTCACAAATAACTTTAGAAAACCACAGAACCCTGCGTACCCTCCTGGATAAACTCAGGGAACGTGACCTATGATACACGTGGTGCTTCCCATTCACACTAGTGGTGACGCTGACTGGAAGCACATTCTACGCTCACCATCTGACCTGCCGGAATTCTGCAAGGGTTTGGGCATAGAGCTGATAGATCTCCTGGAATGGTACCAGGAATTCACACTACCACCATCCACCAGAAGCCCACCTACCTCCTCCGCCTCCACACCAGAGAAACAACAACGAAAGCATTTGAAAAATGGATGCGGCAACAACCAAAATTGGGGAACACCGAGCCAACGGCAGACCCCCTCCAGGTTTCAAGCAACGGAGTAAAATATTGTTCTTTTAAACTGGACGACTAAGACTTTTACAACCATCACGGATGCCTGATCCCTTTATACACAGTAATTGAGAGATGCTCCATGTGTAACTCAGGCCCAAACATTTAACAATTCATGAGGTCCCCAGTTCTATAACTTCCACCCAATAGCAGGGGAAATTCTAGCCTGCTCAGCGCAGTTACCATATACACACTTTATCTTTAAGCGGCTGCCGCAGCTTTCTCTTCAACCCCAGTGACGATACAAAAGGAGCATCCTCCTATTCTGCATTTATTGACTTCTTTTATACCCCTAATGACCATTACACAGATTTGGCCAAGTCCACACGTACTGGCAGAATTCACATCCAGGAACTTTACTTGGACAGTGGGTACACTCCAGCTCATGGGCCAACTGAAGAGCAATCTAGGATTAGTCAGAATTTGTGCTCCAGGCAGATACCTCTACCAGAAACAACTTGGAATGTTCACTGCCTTACGGGACAGGTCCAAGCATGTCAGGTTAACTGCCCTATACTCTTTTGTTTTTTTATTTTTAGGGTGACCTAAGTTGACCAATTGGGTCATTTTTTCTTTGTTCTTGCCCAATAGATTGGGCTGTGTCATTCGATTTCTTTCTGTTGTGTCTTCTCATTCAGTAGGGTTTGTATTTTTACTATTTTTGCCATTACTTAGGTCTGATAGAACGTTATCTAAGGTAAAAACAGCTACGAAAATACCACCCTGGTGACAACCTCCCACGCACCCACAAAGTTTACTTGGGTCAAAGTCCTTGACCCAGGTGCACTACCTTTTTACTTTAGAGACTGGTATACATTTTCTAAAGTTTATTGTTTGTATCTCTCTTTGTTGCTCCAGATACCGAGGAGCCATTTTCTATCTTTGGATCTTCTCCTACCTGACTTAATCTTTCCCCTTTCATTTCTTCTACACCTGTTCTCAACTGAGTTACTTCTCCCTGGCCTGTTGCAAAGTGATATACACACCAGTTAACCCCGATTTATTTTGCAGTGTTTGAACTAAGCATTTACACCCCTATATCCCAGAGATGGCTTATTCGTTGCTTGGGAAGACTCCTTTGGTAATTTCTCACAACACCAGGGGTTTGAACATACCGGAGAAACGCGTATCACTACTCCGGGAGTTGAAGAAAGGTAAGCCACAGTTTGTTTTCCTGCAAGAAAAACACTTCAGGACAAATTTACAAGTTATGCGC
The DNA here is from genome assembly GCF_042186555.1 of Aquarana catesbeiana. Lineage (NCBI taxonomy): Eukaryota > Metazoa > Chordata > Amphibia > Anura > Ranidae > Aquarana > Aquarana catesbeiana. The sequence goes on along the minus strand of NC_133331.1, from coordinate 181,116,910 downwards.
TGCGCTTGGGTGACCCCAAAAACAAAATGAATAATAACCAACTCTGCTTACTAGTGCAATAATATTAAATACAAATAATATGAATGTTGAATAAATAAACAAGGTGTGAAAAAACAAGTGCTGGTTACACCATAAATTAGTGCTTAATAGTGCTTGTTACACCATACATAGTGTCTTAATCAGCATAAAAAGTGCTTAGTGCTCAATATAAAGTATCCTGCTTGTTTAAATGAAAAAATTAATAAATAATAAATAATGAAAAAAAGTTCTCTTTGGCACTCTAAATTGTGCGTGCAAATAGTGTCCAGCAGTGATAATAAAACAATGCGTGCAGGTGGTGTTCAGCTGTGATAACAATCCAACATCATGCCGAAGATATCCTGAGCGCTGCAAAACATGCTCCGGTGCTCCTTTGTGACCCCCTTAAGCTAATGTGCTCACCTCAGAGTGTGTGACTCAGCTTCTACCCTGAGTCCAAATATGTTTTGGAGCCACCCCTGGGCTCAGTCTCAGTGTCTGCTGCACTCCTCCAGCTGGAAACAATGTGGCTTCATACATATAAATGAAAAGGAAACTATATAGTGTAATATAGTCAAAATACTTTTATTAAAAGAAAACGCTCCCCACACCGGGGTACTCACATGGCACTGGTGCGTCAGTGCACCATACTATAACGGCTTTCTATGCAAAATCACTGGATATGGGACCCGGCAGGGATGCCCCCGTCACCACTTTTATTAACACTATCCCTAGAACCGTTCATCAGATGGGTTAACAAAAACCAGTCGATCAATGGCTTTGAGGTGGCCGATAGAACATACAAGACAGCTGCTTATGCGGATGATCTTTTGTTTTTCTTAACTAAACCACATACTACAATCCCAAACTTAATTAAAGAATTTGCACTTTTTGGTTACATTTCTAACCTTAAAATTAATTACAGCAAGTCTGAAGCTATGAATATTACATTGACGGAAGACACTCTCAATAAAACAAAGAAAAACTGTCCATTTCGCTGGGTCACTTCGGCCCTCAAATATTTAGGGGTTAAATTAACGCCAAACCTGAAGACTACCTACGACCAGAACTTCCCTTAAATGTTACAAAAGATCGCAACAGACTTACGGAACTTGAATTCCAAATACTTTTCGTGGTTTGGAAGAGCCGCTATCCTTAAAATGATGATCTTACCACAACTATTGTATCTATTAGGAGCGCTCCCTATCAGAATCCCACAGAATTTCTTTAAAAACCTTCAATCCCTTTTGTTACGATTCTTTTGGAGTCATAAAAGACCCAGAATCAAATTTACACTTTTAACTAGGCCTAAAGATCTTGGTGGCATGGGACTTCCGCACTTTCAAAACTACTATAGGGCAGCCCATCTCACGAGAGTGATCGACTGGCACTGCCACGGTTCATCCAAAGATTGGGTCAACCTGGAGGAGTCATTGAACCACAAGTCCTTACAATTCACCCCATGGATAGCCTGGAACTGCCAGTCTCATGCAACAAAAAGTCACCCATTAACGGGAGCCACGTTGAGCGTAATTCAGACTGTGACATCAAAGACAGACCTAACATCACCACTAAGTCCGTTAACCCCATTGCTCAACAATCCTGGATTTGCTCCGGGGATGGACAATGGGGCTCTTCGACCCATTGACCCAAAGAAACAGATCACTGCGGGGGACTGCTTCAGTAACAATAGAATTAAAAGCTATACCGAGTTGAAAGAAGACAATAATCTCCCACTTCTACCTGTCTGGGCCTACTTTCAAATTCGTACCTATATCACAGACAAAACTAACAGACCCCTCTTTCAAAGAAAACTGACGGAATTAAAATCAGCTTGTCACAAAGGTGACAACATTAGTAAGGCGACTTCAACCACATATAACTGGCTACAATACTCTAAAACGTCACCAGAAGACAAATTTAGGAAAGCTTGGTCCAGAGTATTACAAAAGGACATCACAGACAGCCAATGGTCCACAGCTTGTATCCTCTCTCATAAGTGCTCTATTAGCACGAAAACGCAAGAGACGGCTTATAAGCTGTTGACACATTGGTACGCCACTCCACACAAACTCAATACATGGTTCCCGGAGGTATCAGACAAATGCTGGAGATGTGGGGAGGAGACTGGCACTCTCATACACATTTGGTGGCAATGCCGGGCCCTAGACGCTTTCTGGACCATGGTGAGAGAAACCATAAGGCAAATCAAGGAGACGAGAATTAAGCTAGATGAGGCTTGCTGTTGGCTTCACATTTCTAATTTTCCATATATAAGATACAAAAAATCTTTAATAAAGCACCTACTGAATGCCGCCAAGGCTTTAATACCGTTACGCTGGAAAAGCACACAGGCTCCCTCGGTGCGAGACTGGCTACAGAAAGTGTCCGAGATTTGCCTTATGGAAGATGCTGTGGCACAACATTGATAGATACCATACCACATGGTCCCCCTGGCTTCATTTCAAGGTCTCAACAGACTATGACCACTTGAGGAACGGATGAGACCCTCTTGAAATCTGTTGTCTTTCATGTGCGCCTAAGTTCACACTTGCAACGTGCGACGTCCAGGGAGAGAGTTTTTATTAACTCCAGGTAACTTGTTCTACTTCTTCCTTCTGTTTTCCTTCTGGTTTCTCTTCTATTCTATTATTCTAAATCTTTATTTCGATGTGTAATCAAAGTTGAGAGATCAAGTGTGCTTGTTGTTGTGTAGACTAAATCAATATCAGATATCCAGCAGGTGAATGAAAGATAGACCCTCATTAGGACCCAGAATCTTGCAAAGGCTACACTAGTGAGGGATATCATTGTTGCATGTAAGTTACAGGTTATTGATAGATGTAGCAAATGGTCTGCTTTACTGCTGTTTATATGACAACTTGTGCCCATGTAACATATTGACTCTGAAATATGGCTTTGATTGTTAACATGTTTAAACTTTAATAAATCTTTTAATGAAAAAAAATAAATAAATAAATCCCCAAATTTTTTCTCATTCTACTACCAATCTCTCCACTTCCTTCCATTCTCACTCATCCATATATAGTCACTTTTATGTTCTATTTTCAGGTATTCCCATACCCATTGTAAAATAAGATCTATTCCACTTTGCCCATATATTTTCATATCTCTGCACGTTTCTCCTTTTTCATACAATATCTTCCCATACGGTAGGGTCTGATTTACTGCTCTTACCCATTGATTTAATGTCGGTGGGTCTGGCTGAATCCATTTCTCTACTATTTGTTTTCTTGCCAAGAATAACACTTCCCGCAAAAACGTCCTAGTGTCTCTGTTCTCTCCCTTCTCTTCCCATACTCCCAACAAACAAAGTTCAGTCGTACCCGTGATAGATCTATTTATAACTTTTTCCAGTTTCTAACCACCTGCTGCCAGTACCTCCCTATATTGTCACAATACCACATCACATGGAGGAATTCCGCTCCTCCCTGCCCACATCTTTGCACTCTGGTGTAGCCATCCTCCCCATTTTATATAACCTATTCGGGGCCAAATAAGTCTGATGTAATATGTTTAATTGAAGTATCTTATTATTTATTGCTGGGGATACTTTCAAGTGGGAGGAGCAGACTTAATCCCATTCCTGATCACTCATATCTGGAACAGCTATCTGCCATTTATCTCTTACTCCCAGCGGTTCCCCTCTTATTTTATTCTGTAACAGGTGTGAGCACAATTTGGATACCAATCCCTTTGGTCCTTGTGATCTCAAAATGCCTATAAGGGGGTATTTAGATATTTTTAATTCTTTACTTCTAAACTGTACCTGTATTACCTGCCTTAACTGCAAATATCTATAAAACTGTTTGCTTGCTAAATTATATTGTTTACACAAGTTTTCATAGGACAACATTATATTTTTTTTCATACAACTGACCAATGCTTGTTACCTTATTCTGTTTCCAATATTTAGTTTCCTCAAATTTTTCCAAATTCTCAAATGTCGGGTTATTCCATAAGGCGGTTTCTGGTGGGATGTCTGCGTATCCCGTCATTTTTTTTTGCCTCCTTCCAAACTGTCCTAGCCAGTTTTAGAAGGGGAATTCTAACTCCCACTCTTCTCAAGTCAGTTGTTTCTAATCCCACCAGAAGATCGTCTACCTGCACCTTACTTAATAAATATTCCTCTATTCTTGTTTTTTGTTCCTGTTTTACCCAATTACTTAAGAGTTTCAGTTGCCCTTCCAGATAGTATACGTATAAATCCAGGAGTGCCAACCCTGCTGCTGTTTTGGGTCTCTGTAGCGTGTTAAGTCTTAATCTACCATATGCCCAAATAAACCTAGTCATCTGTGAATTTAAATCTTTAAATATCTGTTTTGGTATTTTTACTGGGGAATGTGTAAGCACATACAGGCACTTAAGGAGCACAATCGACTTTATCAGCTGTATTCTTCCTGCCATTGATATTGGTAGTTTTACCCATATTGCCAGTTTTCTCTTAATATATTCTACCACAGGAAGGATATTAGCTTTTATAGAGTCAGCATGATCCAGGGTAATATTTACTCCTAAATATTTGAATGTTTCAACTATTTTTTGTGGGGTCTGGGGTCTTCTGCCATTATCTGGACCAAGTAGCATTAATGCAGATTTCTGCCAATTTATCTTCAGCCCTGAAAATATCCCATATCTTTCTATTATATTCATTGCCTCTCTCAGGGAGGTATGCACATCCTCCATATACAATATGATGTCATCCCGCATATAACCCTATGTGCTCTACCTTTACGCCCAATTTAATCCCTTTATACTTTTTGGATTGTCTAAATCTATTTGACAATGCTTCAATTGCAAGGGCAAATAGTTGAGGGGACATTGGGCAGCCCTTTTTTTTTCCCCTATATAATTTTATTGTAGGCGATAATATTCCGTTTATTAATACATTTGAGCAAGGTTGCTTATATAATGTTCCTACCCATTTCCTAAATTTTTCCCCATAACCACTCTTTTTCAGCACTATTTGTAGAAACTCCTATTCTATGGAATCAAATGCCTTGGCTGTATCCAACGATGCCAAGGCACTTGTTTCCAGAATAAACTCCCTCAGCTGTAGAATAAATTGGGTTCTTCTAATATTTATTGAGGTAGATTTCCCAGGCATAAATCCCGTTTGATCTTCCGACACAATTGATAGGATTACTCCATTAAGCCTTTTTGGAAGTATTTTTGCCAATATCTTGTAATCAATATTCAGCAAAGAAATTGGTCTATATGACGCGCAATCGGATCTGTCCTTTTCTGGTTTTGGTATTTATATTACTGTTGCTTCATACATGGACTGGGGCATCTCTCCCTGAGAAAATGTCTCTCTATACATCTCAGTCAGGGCTGGTGCCAAAATCTCTGCATATCGCTGGTACATTTCCAGCGGTCTACCATCTGGTCCTGGAGATTTACCCTTTCACATAGAAAAAATAGCCTCTCGCACTTCCTCTTCCTCAGTCTCTTTCTCCAACCCTTCTTTTTGTTCCTCTGTTAGTTTAAGAAATTCTAAGTCCTCTAAATATTTCTCTATCTCTTCTCCATTGCAAGTCAATGTTGAAGAATACATATTGACATAATATCTTTGGAATCTCATAAGTATCTCTTCTGCTGTGTTCACCATTTCCCCCCTCTCATTTCTTACTTCTGAAATCACCAATGATGCTGTCTGTTGCTTTATCAAATAATTTAGAATCCTATTTAATTGGTGTCCTTGCTCAAAATTTTTTTTGTTTCTGCTGGAACCTCTTACATTTGGCATTAACTGATAGTTGATTTTTATACTGATGTGCTAATCCTGCCCACCTATATTCGAGGGGTTGTTTACAAACTCAGCTTCTGCCTGTGGGCATCTCTCTGCCAGTTCCTCCTCTTCCTGTCTATTAGTGTGTTTTATATATAATATTGTAGATCTAGTTATCCCTCTTAAATACGCCTTAAAGGTATCCCAGAGCACCCCTTCCATTTTTCTCTCCCCATGGGCTTCCAAAAACATTACCATCTAATCTGATATTCTATCACTTGTCCAATCTGGATCAACCAATGGGATTGAATCCTATACCCCGGGCTCTTTCCTCTAGAGACCATTTTTAACTCAAAAACCAACCCAGAGTGATCAGACACCCCTCTGGACATATATTTAACAGACTGCACCATCGGGAGCATCTTCTCATTTCCCATCACCAGGTCGATTCTAGACATGCACCCCCTCCTTGGTGCATGCCAAGAATACGTCCTGATATCTGGATTTCTAATCCTCCACAGGTCAAACCATCCAACTTTGCTTGTAAACCTTTCCAAGGACTTAGACCCCACCATTCCCCTTTGAATGTTTTTTCCAAACCTGTCCAATTTTGGATTTAACCACATATTAAAATCACCCATACATATAACATGTGCGTCTGGATATTCTGACATAAATATCATTGCCTCTTTTAATACTTTCATTGTAGCAGGTGGGGGGTTATAAATCCCCATAATAACAAATGGCAGTGAATGCACCAGGGCAAATACAAAAACGTATCTCCCCTCTGGATCCCTCTTTACCCTGATGCAAGTGATCAGATATTATCTAGTAGGTGTGTTATTTTAGTATTTTGGAGTGTTTTCTCATGGGTGCCAAGCTTTATTAGTAGGCCTCTAAGGTAGGCCTTATGGACATTCCACAAAGTAGCAATACTCTTTACAGAGCCTGCATTTAGATGAAAAAGGTCTCAATTTCGGACTTCTGTCTGTTCTTGATATGTAGGCTGAGTGAGCATGGTGCATGGAGATGTTCATCCACCATAAAGTGTGTGATTTGTGATTTGGATTTATGAAGAGCATGATAGAGACCAGAGCATGGTCTGACCATGTCATGAGGTATTTTTGGCAGATGAGACCAAAAGTAGGATACTTTTGTTAGTCAGGAACAAATCGATCCATGAATAGGACCTTTGTGAGTGTGAATAAAAGGTATAGTCCTTCTCTGTAGCGTGTATACAGCGACACGTATCACAAAGATCTTCTGCTTGGAGGACCCTTTCCTAAGTGGATTTAAGAAGTCAATGGTAAGGGGTCAATGGAATCATTGAAGTCTCCACATAGGATGATTTGATCCTTGGGATAATGTCTCAACTTTCTCATTATGGACTTATAGAATGAATTTAGGTTTGAGTTGGGTGCATAAATTGTAGCAATTATTAATGGATGATCATTAATAGACATTGACAAAATGAGAAATCTGCCCCTGTCGATCAGTTTAAATGTGTTTGAGCTGGAAGGAGGTAGAGCTACGAATGGCGATCATAACGCCCCTTTTCTTTTTGTTAGCGTGGGCAATAAAAAAAGTGCAAAAATAATTTATGTAGACACTTTGGGGTTTTGTTTCTAGATAACTGCATTTCCTGAATGCATAATATGTCACTTTTTTGGAGGGTTGCCTCTTTCCATAGCCTTTTCATTTTAAATGGGCTGTTAAGTCCTTTAGCATTTATATAAATAAAGGTATAGTGCTGATGAAAAATTGATGAAAAACATGTGGATATGATCAGTGCGGAAAAAACTTGCAGTCCATCCTAAAATTCCAAAGGAAGGGAAGAAGGCAGAAGCACCACCACCGACACCCAACACAACTGACTCTTACCGTCAGTGTATAGAACATACACATTGAGCAATTGCAGATAATTTCACCGCTCGTTTTAAATAAATAGTCCACCAAGAGAATCCCCTCACATAGATCCACCAGAGACAGATGGCTGCTGTATGGTAACCTCAGCCGGGAGCCGGGACGCCCCTGATGATGCACGTTTGTGACGAAACGTCGGGCGAATGAGGGACGAGAGACGTGGTGTGTATAGAGGAGTGGCCGCCGCCTTGATGGTAGGGAGCGCTGGACGCTTTCCTTTTGTCTTATGCTCGCTTTTTAGTGTTCAAATGTGAGTTTACATTTTTATCTCTTTGAATAAATGGTTAAAATTTCGGATGTCTGCGCAATGAGTTTGTTCTTTCATCCTTTACATATCAATTTTTCATCAGCGCTACACCTTTTATTTATATTTTTGTTATTGTACCCAGCAATATTGTGTTAGCTGCTCCCAATTTATTTCCTTATATAAGCGCAGTAGATTTTTTTCTTTTTATCCGTTAGCATTTATGTGGGGAGAGATAAGGGAGAAATGTACCGTATATACTCGAGTATAAGTCAATCCGAGTATAAGTCGAGGCCCTAATTTACCACAAAAAAAATGGGAAAAACCCGAGTATAAGATGAGGGTGAGAAATGCAGCAGCTACTGTAAGTGGAAAAAGAGGGTCAACAATGCCCATCTGCAGCTGTATACCTCCCTGTGTCCTGTGCATGTGTCCTGTGCATGTGTCATGTGTCCTGTGCATATGTGCATGTGTCATGTGTCCTGTGCAAATGTGCATGTGTCCTGTGTATATGTGCATGTGTATATGTGTATATGTGCATGTGTCATGTGTCCTGTGTATATGTGCATGTGTCATGTGTATATGTGCATATGTGCATGTGTCCTGTGTATATGTGCATGTGTCATGTACCTGTGTCCTGTGTATATGTGCATGTGTCCTGTACCTGTGTCCTGTGTATATGTGCATGTGTCCTGTACCTGTGTCCTGTGTATATGTGCATGTGTCCTGTACCTGTGTCCTGTGTATATGTGCATGTGTCATGTGTATATGTACCTGTGTCCTGTGTATGTGTGCATGTGTCATGTGTATATGTACATGTGTATGTGTCCTGTGTATGTGTGCATGTGTCTGTGTGCATCCTACCTGTGTCCTGTGCATGCCTCTGTGTGCTGCTCTGCACCGATCAGCTATTACTATTCGGTGGCCATTCACTGTTCAAAAGCCGCGCCTCCTCCTCGTCCATGATAGGCAGAAAACTCCATTTCCCAGCAGTCAGTGGTCCGCCTATCACGGACATTCTCTCATCCTCATACCACGGACGAGGGTGAGAGAATGTCCGTGATAGGCTGTACACTGACTGGCTATCACAGATGAGGAGGAGGCGCGGCTTTTGAACAGTAATTGGCCGCTGACGAATAGTAATAGCACACGCTGGCCACCGGCTGCCTGCATGACATGCTGATCATGTAGGCAGACGGTGGTGACTCGAGTGTAAGTCGAGGTGGGCACTTTCAGCCCCAAAAAAAGGGCTGAAAATTTTGACTTATACTCGAGTATATACGGTACTTAACAATTGGTGTAGATAGGGCACCAACTCAGCGGTATAAACGGTTTCAAGGATCCCCCTGAACTTAATGTTGTTCCGCTGTGAGAGGTCTTCCAGGTCAGCTATTCTGAACTTCATTTGTTGGATTTCTGCCTCATGGTCTTCATACGCATCCATCATTTCATTATAAGCTTTAACATAGTCCTCCATGTATTTTTCAACCTGATCAGTGCGCTCCTCTACCTGATCTATTCTAGAATGAAGATGAGAAACAGAAACAAGAAGTTTTTTGGAGCTCTGCTTGAAGGAGAAGGAGCATACTTTATAAAGTGTTTTCAGATGGAGGGTTGTCTGATGCTGGGAATGCAGCCAATGCAGCCATGGCCCCTGTCGGCATGAGTTCTTGTTCTGCCCAGTGTTGCCTTTTAGCAGCCGGAGGTTTGTGTGGAGAGTAAGCTAGTGAGACTGCCGTTCTCTTACTTCTGTCAGAGGAGATTAGTTGTTGGTCTGAGGGCTTGGGTGATGTCTCCTTCATATCAGAATAGGAAACCAAGTTCTGATGTGCTGCGTTTGGGGAGTAGGAGTGGGAGCGGCTTCCTATTCCAGCACCATCTTGCGAGGTGCTCACTGCTGGCTGAAGAAAGTATTCAGTGAGGTGGCGGGGTCCCGCCACCCAGTTTTTCTTGCTGGACATGACAAAGATGATCCCCTGTGTAGGCACTCCTTGTGTGGTGGAAAGTCGGCCGGTGAGGTGACTTAGGGTTGCTTAATGTGCCCAATGCGAGCTGAGATGGAGGATCAGGCAGCCATCCTGCTTGGCAGCCAAGCCACTCCCCAATAATTTATTTTTTAATATATAATTATTTTGGGCCAAATGGAAATGAGAATAGACTCATTTTTGTGATAAGATTACATTTTTTAGAGGTGAACAGATCTGCCCAGATTCAGTTTGCAAGTGTTTCTTTGAATCCTTCTTGAAATAAGCAAAACCCAAACTTAAGTTTAAACAAACCTGGTCAATGATATTGCTATGGATTCACAACTGTATTTTTATATTACCACAGCTAGGGTACTTGTCATTTAGCAATGGGAGTGCAGTGTGTTAACATCAGGTTCTGGGGATACTAGTCAAACTCTAGGCAATATAACTTGTATCAGTTCTCATGTGTCAACATTTTTTATCTTTGCTTTGGGGTACTAAGCATCCCGATTGCTGCCCTGTATTTTTAAATCTATACTTTTCTTTATGCCAGCTGGCACAGCCTGCTCTAGATAAGAGAGCTGCAGATCTCACAGACAGAAGCACTGTCATTTAATCTCCCCCTTCTGCTCTTGACCATTCACAGAATGCTGTGTGGACAGGGAAACTCATACAAATTTCATTATATATAGTAATATAATTAATGTCTTAGGTGCTTGTGTTTGATTTTAATTAAAGGACTTTTTAAAGGTGTGTGTTTATTTACTTTGTGGGCATTGATAATGGGGTACTTATGTACACATTTACTAATTCTCCTTGGGGCCAGATATCTGGTTAAAAAGGGGATTCCAGATTCCACTACAAAGTATTTATAGGTGTATTACCCTCTCCTTTTTGGGGCACCAGTGGTGGGGAAGAGGCCCTTGTCCCTCAATACTGGAGTAAGTTTACTTTGCAAAGTACCTCACTAAATGCTGAAAATAATAAGGCTTGGTTGGGTACATGAAGTGGCCCACCTTTTCTTGGCCACCCAGGCTGCATGCCTGTATGATTTTGTTTGGAATATAAAGGGAAACCAAACACACCTTTTTTTTAATAAGTGTGTTATGTGTTATGTTATCTAAATTTTTTAATATTTTCTGACCCTAGGATTAAACTTTATATTTATTTATACACTACATTTGTCTGTATGCAATTCCAACGCACAAAGAACCATGCATGCTCAAAATCAAGTACCAGACGGAAGCACTGGGTCTGGTAAAACTAGCGTTCGTAATGGAGATAGCACGTTCATCACGCTGTAAATTTTGGGATCTTTTAATGCAGCGCATTCTTTTGTTCTTTATAATGCTAGAAGAATGAAGTTGTTTTGCTGCTGACATTCACACAGAGTTCTGACAAACTTATTTCTTTACTATTTCTTGTAATCTCCTTAATAATATTTTTATTTTTTAAAGCCAGATCTCCATAATAATGTTTAGAATTATTTTTTATAGTGATATTTTTTCCATTTTTTATTTAAATCAAGATCTCCTTTTTTTGATTATTTTAAAATTATTTTCTAGTGATCTCCATATTTGTTTTTTTTTGTGCCAAGTTACCACAACAACATTATTATCTTGTATTTTTTCCTTGTCAAAAGAAGTTTATTGAGTATACAATGTTATAAAGATACATAAAGTAAGTTTACAAGGATCTATAAAGTAAGCTCATTGTTTTACAGTAGGGTTTATATAGGTAAATATCATGAAATTTCAAATATTAAACATTGGGTTCACGTAAACCTAAATTAAAGATATATATAATTTCCTTAGTTACTTTTGTAGGTATTTAAATGATTTATACCTACTATACATATTGTTTACAAGTAGAGTGTATATAGGTCAAATAAATTCTGATAATGAGCTTTAATCGTAAGGTGGAGAAAAGGAAAGAGAAAGAAGAAAAAGGGTTGAAAGGTAGAGGTATGGTCCACAAGGTTGTCCCGCTCGTCAGTTTATTATTCTTTTTAGTTCTCTTTGAAGCCTTAGAATGGGTGTCTCTGTAAGTCATTTAATCTGTTACCATGGCAACAGGACAGAGTCATTGAAGTTTGACAGGAACTGTTGTTTTATCCAAGGATGCCAAAGTTTTTCAAATTTTGGAATTTGATTTTGATCGATGGCTACCATCTTAGCATGGGACATTGTATTATTCATTCTGTGAATTGTTTCTGCTAGTACCAATGTAGGAGATTTCCATGCCTTGGCCACTGTTTGTTTTGCAGCCGTTATTAGTTGGATCATAAGTTTGAATTGAGAGAGTGTTAACCATTCCGGTTTTAGATTAAGTAAAGTTAAATATGGATCTGGTTGTATTATTTTTTTAAATATTTTAGATGCAATCACGAAGACTTCCTTCCAGAAGGTTTGGATTACTGGGCACGTCCACCATATGTGTAAATATGTGCCTATTTCTGGGCATCCTCGAAAACAAAGAGCTGAGGTATTAGGTGAATATTTTGCCACTCTAGCGGGTACAAGGTACCAGCGAGTTAGGACTTTATAATTTGTCTCCAGTGCTAAGATGTTGGGTGAAGATGACTTAGTTGTGAGCCATATGTTAGACCAGTCTGTGTCTTCTAAAGTTCGTCCCAGGTCCTCCTTCCACCTCTGAACGTAAGAGGGTCTATTAAGATTTGCTACTCCATATAATTGATTATAAAGTGATGAAATTGTACCTTTAGCAAATGGATCTTTTGTACAGATTGATTCAAAAATGGATAATTGGGATAATGGTGTATCCCCCTTTAGGAATGGTGTATAGAAATTTTTGATTTGGAGATATCTAAATATCTCAGAGTTTGGTAGATCATATTTTTCTCTAAGCGATGGGAATGAAAGGAATGATTTAGATGCTATGAAGTCATTTAGTGTCTGAATGCCTGATGTTGTCCAAGCTTTAAAAGAATTTGGGTAGATCCATGCCGGATAAAAGGCCGGATTTCTGATAAAAGAAAGGAGAGGATTGTGTGGAGATTGTAACTGATATTTGGTTTTTAGTTTATCCCAGAGAGATAAGAAGTGTTTAGTTATGGGATTATGAATTTTAAAGCGGTCTTTAGGATCAAGCCATAATAAATTTGATATTAATAGAGGGTCATTTTCTGAAGCCTCTATAAATACCCATAATGGGATTTCCTGTTTTGCATGGTATTTGGACAGACTGGCCAAATGTGCTGCTCTGTAGTAGTTAGTAAAATTAGGGTATCCCAGGCCTCCTTTATTTTTGGGAAGATGTAGTGTGTGTATAGGTATACATGGTTTAGAAGAGCCCCATATAAACGAAGTTGCTCTTTTTTGCACTATTCTCAAAAAATAGGAAGGAATTGGAATAGGGAGGACTCTGAATAGATAAAGCAATTTGGGTAGAATAGTCATTTTGATTGCATTAATCTTCCCTATCCAGGATAAAGGAAGTTGCGACCATTGTTTTATTAGATTTGTGATCTGTCTTAATACAGGAGGATAATTGGTTGAGAATAAGTCAGAATGAGATGCTGTTAAATGAATTCCAAGATATGGGATTGATTTTTCTGCCCATGTGAATGGGAGTGCAGCCCTAGCCGGGATCAATTCCATGTTTGTGAGTGAAATATTAAGCACTAGGCATTTCTTAGGATTAATCATAAGGCCGGATAGGGCTGCAAACCCATCAAGAGCTGGTATTAAGTTAGGACCAGAGGCCTTGTGGTGATGATAGAAAAAGTAATATATCGTCTGCAAATATACATAATTTGTGTGTAATACCTCCTACTTCAATGCCAGTTATAGTTTGGTTTGTTCTGATGTATTGGGCCATGGGTTCGAGTATAAGGGCAAATAATAAGGGAGATAATGGGCAACCCTGTCGGGTACCTCTTTCGATATTAAAGGCTTCAGATTTGTATCCAGCATATTTTATATAGGCTTTGGGTTTATTATATAATGCTTTGATCCATGTTAAAAAGTGGGGTCCAAAACCCCATTTTTGTAATGAATATTGCATATATTGCCAGGATACTGTGTCAAATGCCCTCTTAATATCGAGAGATAGAAAACATAAAGGGATTTTCCGTTTTTTAGCAATATGTGCCAATAACACTGCCCTGCGTATATTATCACCTGCCTGTCTATTTGGCATGAAGCCTACTTGATCTCTATGTATTAATTTTCCTATAATGCTATTGAGGCGTTTTGCTATTATTTTTGCTAATAATTTAATATCGAGGTTTAACAGAGAGATAGGCCGATAATTCACACAGGAAGTATCATCAGAAAGGGGTTTTGGGATCATACAAACAATTGACATTAGTGTTTCTTGCCGAAAAGAATGTCCATCTAGAAGTTTGTTAAAAGTTTCAGTGAGAATGGGAGAGAGTATTTCTGAGAATGTTTTATAGTATAAAGCCGAGTAGCCATCTGGGCCTGGTCTTTTATTAAGTTTTAGGTCTTTTATGGCGTTAGCAACTTCATCTATAGTTATAGGCTCATCCAAACTGCTTTTTTGATTCTGAGATAACTCAGGTAAGGTTATTTTTGAGAAGAAGGATTCAGCCTCTGTAGGATTAAATTCATTGTTTGTCTTGTATAAAGTTGCGAGATGTGAGTGAAATTTATGGACTATTTTAACTGGATTACAAGTGTAAACATTTTTTGATAATTTCAAACGTATTGGTTTGAAAGATTTGTTAGTTGAATTTAATGCCCGAGCCAAATATGTACCTGGTTTGTTTGTATTCATGTAGAAATTGTGTTTGGAGCGTTTGAGGGATTTATCAACTGACTCCGTGAGAAATAGATCGTATTCCAATCTAGATTTTTCCAGATGAGATTTTGTACTCTGAGATGGATTATCTTGGAATGATATGTAGGCTGCATTAAAATTGAGTTCTAGTTTTTTTTGCTAGATTTTTGCGTTCCCGTTTAAATAGTGCCATTTGTCTTTGTATTGTACCACGCAAGACAGGCTTATGAGCTTCCCACAATCTTGTATTTTTTAACCTCAAGGAGGTTGGTGTCCCTTGTTAATTTGACACTGTATTTTTGAAATGTACCTGCCTACTCACAAACAAACTGTCCTTTTTTAATAAAAATACATAGGCAAGTATTTTCTGAAAACCAAATTCCAACTTATTCTGGGTCATAACAAAAGAAAGAGGGAAGGCAACGCTGGAGAAACTGCAGAAATTTGCAAAGCCTTTGGACCCCAGGGCACACATCAATCAACTATTTGAAAATGAAAATTGTTAGCCTGAGGAGTCCATACAATAGGGAGCACAGTCTGGTCCTGAACTCCAAGACAACAGGAACAGCAGCAGATCACATATATGCCCCCAGGCTGTGGTACTACAACAGCCTGCATCTTCTGTCAGACCAGACTGAACCCAGGCTATCACACTCTTGTCTTACTTGCACGCTTCCCTGCACGCTGTGGCTTTGTTCGTCGAGTTGTGACAGGAGGTGGAGGAGGTATAGGAGGAGGAGGAGGAGGATGAACAAACTCATAAAGGTGTGTATTTTCTGTCAGTTGGCCACTCAACCCCTTATTTAGGGTCTGTAAAATGATGTTCTCACAGATGAGGCATTGGCCCTCCTCCATTTCCTGCATTTTTGCTGCTACTATGCAGCCATAGCCATGTTGAACGCTGGAGGGTCTCTCAGGGTCGCATGAGCATCCCAAATGAGGGCAAGTGCTGCCTCCTCCACATTCCTACCATTCCTGGGCCTTTTGGGTGGAAGGCAGAGGAGAGGGACCTGGGATTGGGTCAGTCCACTGGGCCCGGCCACCTCCTAGTTGCCATTTCCCCCTGCCACCTCCTGGCTGCCACTTCCCCCTGCCACCTCCTGGCTGCCACATCCTGGCTGAGGCTTTCCTGTGTATAAAAAAAGGACATAGTTTTAGTTTTTGCTTCATCAATCACACACAATTTTCAGCTCATGACTGTTGCAAATTGAATGTTAATAAATAGAAAAGACTGTCATTCTGACCCCAGCATTTTTTATTCTTGTCCCAATCATTTTTGGCCACTAGTGTCTATTGATATGTAAAACACTTTTTGTTCAATCATTAATTTCTTATCAAAAATAACATCTAGTTAACATCATTAATTTTTGGACAAGAAATATGTAAAATAATACTATACCTGCCTCAAGCTGGGCTCCTCCACTTCTTCCTGGATGGAAGGCCCAGGTTGGCCCTCGGAAGCCTCAGCTGGGGTGGAAGGGAAGTGTACAAATTGATGAACTCACTTCAGTCTGGTCTTCCAGAAAAAGCATTTTGTTGTAGTACCACAGTCTGGGTACATACACGTCCTCTGCTGCTGCTCCTGACCTCTGGGATGCCAGGACCTTATTACGTTCCTTCTTGTATGTGCTCCTCAAGCTACCAATTTTCCTGTCCAAAAAATTTTCCTGTCCAAATTTTCTGCGTTCGGGACTTCCGTCTTCACAAATTCCAAAAGTTTCTCCAGCACTGCCTTCCTATCTGGTCTGTTATGATATAAATTATGTTTGACTTGCCACAAACTGGGCAGCTCCCTGTACCTATCGATAAACTGGCTCATAAACTCAGGCTTTTTGAATGGATTCATTATTTCTGCAAGACAAAAAACAAGAGAAAAACCCTAATGTCAGGCTAAACTCTCATAATCTTATCACAATATAGGCCTCAATCTAGAAGCAGTATAGGCCACTGATGCCCCAAGTTAAAATGTTACCTTCGTTCTCACGATCGACACTTCCTCCACTCACAGATCATACGTCTGACGCACGTGCATTACGCTTTATATACCCTGTGCATGCGTGAAACTCCGCCCGCCCCTGGCGTTCTTTCTAAAATATTCCCTGCCCCTTCTCTTTCGGCACAGTGGGAGAGGACATGGCAGAGACACAGCAGGTGCGCCCGGAGCCAGAAATGTCACCATCTCGGAGGAGATTTAAGGCCACAAATATGGCCTTTGTAGAGATGATGGAGATGGTGGACATCTTGAAGAGGGCAGACTATGACGGGAAGTATGAACCTTACCTAAACCCAAATGTGAGAAAGGTCAAGATCGTGTCTAAAGTTATGATAAGTCTGCACAGGAATTTTGGGTTACGACGATCCAAGGAGCAATTGAGGAAATGCTGGTCAGACCTGAAATTGGGGGAGCAGGATCAGTATAGAAGGGTCAAGAAACTGCTTCTAAAAAGTAAGTAGTTGTCCTGTGTTTCTATTATTATTATTATTACTTGCATGCTGCTCCATGTGCTTTTCTTTACTGTTGTACAGTTTAAAATGGCAACTTTCAGGCTCGTGGGCACAGTAATCAATCGTAGTAAACATTGTTCATTTGCCCACTAATAATACAATTTTTTTTGCAGATACAGGGTTACCTACATTTGGTCACGCCTATTTGTATTAAAATAAGTTTAGTACATTGTTGTCTAGATGTGTTTGTAACTAGAATGAAATGCAAACTTGATTCAGTGTAATGTAAGGAGAGGACACTCAGCAGCTGTTTACACATCTGGACGCAGTGTGGGACACCAGAACAAACTTTTTAGGGTGTCCCACACAGGTGCTCCAGGGGACACTAGGGGTATCTCCATGTGTGAATATTGTCCAAAAAAGGTAAGTATTCCAGCTTTAGTAAGGGAAAAAAAAAACATGTATTCAGCTTGGAACTCTGCCAAAACAGACAATTATACCACACATCCAATGAATGTTTTACATTCCTATTTCTGGCCTCAAATATCTGTGTGCTAAGTATACCTTTTGTTTAATTCTCATAGGGGAGAAAAGACTCGGGACATCTAAGGACACCAGGGACCCCCCACCTCCGAAAGAAGGGTAACTCAGCACACAACCTGAGGATGTGGAGGAAGGAGAGGTGGATGAAGTGGTTAAAATAGTGACCACAACAGGTAAGTGTCTAAGACCACAGCTTCGGGTAATAATAAGTAATGGGATATCAATGTATGCGTTTTGTTGTGTGCAAGCCCTTCCTCACAACTCTAGTAGGTGAGAGGAAGGGGTTGCACCCCCAAAACACATCCTTTGATCCCCCATGATGAGAGCTAGCACATGTTGACATTAGGCATGGGATAAGAAGGGAAATCCCCATTTTGAACCACAAATTTTGTGCATCTTCAAAATTTGGCTTTTACAGGGGTGACATCACCCCATCTGATGAAGGCAAGATCAACACAGTTTTGACATACTCATGTCTGATATTGCCTTCACTTTTTGTACGTTGAACTTTGTAAGTTCCAGAATTGTGTATGTTATGGTTTGAAACATGCCTGTTAAAGCAAAATATAAAACTAAAAATGTCAAACTTAATTAAACAAAGATGTATTTTTTGTGGAAAAATGTTTGACAACGCACATGTGAATGTGCACAGAGTAAAAGTTTTTATACTCAACAATGTGTGGCTTCTTCTTTCAATGCTCAATACCAGTTTTTATATTAAGTTGGTGTTTACAGTGACAATGGGGGTTATTTAATAAAGCAAAATCCACTTGGCACTATAAGTTCACTAGGAGAACCTATGAGACAACTAAACACAAGCAGTAAATCAAATTCAAGATGATTTTAGATCAAAATAATTTTTAATTTTAGAAAAGAATCAAAAATTTTCTGGCATAGCAATGGCCCCCCTACCCGTAAAATAGTCCAGATACTTTTGCCACACATCACTGGTGCTTGGGGGGGGCAAGCCAGGACAAGCAACTTCCAGGGCCGTCATTGTATTTATGTCCTGAATTGCAGCCTCAGACTCAACTGAGGCCACATAATTTGTAGCATTTCTCCTTAAATAATTATGTAGAATACAGCATGCTAGCACTATGTGATTCAGTTTATACTCCGCCATGTTGATTGCCATAAGGAATAGGCAGAACTGGCTGGCCATTATACCAATTGCATTCTCCACCACTCTTCTGGCTCTGGCCAGCCAGTAATTAAAAATCCTCTTCTCCGGGGTGAGGGTCCTCTGGGGGAATGGCCTCATCAGATGTTCACCCAGACCAAATGCTTCATCTGCGACAAACACAAATGGGAGTCCTTCCACGTTCTCTTCAGCAGGTGGCAATCCCAAGCCACCACTCTGGAGACATCGGTAGAACTCGGTTTGGACAAAGACTCCACCATCTGACATCCGGCCATTCTTCCCCACGTCCATATATAAAAACTCATATGTCGCAAACACCACCACCATCAACACGATACTATGAAACCCCTTATAGTTAAAATAGTATGACCCCGAGTGGGGTGGTGGGATGATGTGGACATGTTTACCATAAATTGCCCCTCCGCAGTTGGGAAAGGCCCATCGCTCGGCAAACTGGGAGGCCACAGTTTGCCGAGCAGTGGCGTTGAAGGAAACTGTGGAGTCAAACCAGAAAAAATAAAATTACTACTTTTGCACATAACATTACAAGCAGATTAGACACAAACATTCTTGGCCAAAATCAGTATAACATTTATTTTAAAGAGTATTTATAGACAAAAAGATAAGGTACACTTATCAGATTTCTCACCTCCTCTGATGGCCCATTGTAAAAATTTTAGGGGGGTTCTAGATGAGTTTAGGACCCCAAAAAAAGATTATGGCACTCTGCCTGAATTTAAGGACAATAATAACATTTGTACACACTATGGATCTGACAAAATACATTGTTAAGTGACCAGGCTAGGTGGGTATGGGCCAAGAATAGCATGCTGTGGAGGTAAGTGAAGGCAAATATGCATGAAGTACAAAAAAGGAGCATTAAAAGCTTACAGCATGCATGAGGACAAAGGGGACATTCACAGCATATTACAATCACGGTAATTAGGGAATAATGAAAGAAAAACAATACATTAGCAAACAATAAATACATAGAATGTGATATTAAAGGAGAAATCTTACCCTAATATAGTGCTTTTGCACGACCTGAATGATGGCAGAACAGGTCTCTGGAATAATGATCCCCAGAGCCTAGGGGGAGATGCCTGTTGAGAACTTGAGGTCCTGCAGACTTCTCCCTGTCGCTAAGTACCACAAGGTGGCAACGAGCCTCTGCTCAGGAGTGATGGCTTGCCACATGCAGGTGTCCTACTTCATAATATAAGGGGACAGAGGGTGAAAAACGGGGTCCATCATCAGGAGAAAATTCCTGAAATCATCAGGATTATTCTCCTGTATCTCCCGCAACAATGGCATGTGACAGAATTGGCCACAAAGGAGCAGCCAATTCTTAGTCCATGAACTCCTCCCCACCCTGTTTATGGACTGGGCTTGGGTCAAAGCAAGAACCCTAACACCAAGCCCCCACATAGCACAAACTCTATGACGAGTTTGTAACTGCAACATGGCTTCAAAACGGTTGACTGGTCATAACGAACTAACAGAAAGCACCAAAGAACAGAAAGGCCTGAGAAGAGCGAGCTGAAAATCAGAAAAAAGCGGACAAGAACGCACTGAAAAACAAATACCTACTATAATAATACGCACCGCAACCCAGATGCGAACTGACTACACGCACTGAAGAACAGGTACGAACCCACAAGCACAAACCGAAGAGCAGTAACAATCTGAAAAGCACGAGGCTGAAAAGCCCGAATCGTCTCTCACCAAACTTCTACTAACACGAGATTAGCAGAAGAAGCCCAAAGGGTGGCGAGCTTCGTATGGAACTTCCCTTTTTCTAGCGCCATTGTACGTGTTGTACGTCACTGCGTTCTTGACGGTCGAAAGTTCAAAGAACTTTTGTGTGACCAGGTGCATGCAAGCCAAGCTTGAGCAGAATTCCATCGGAAAAACCATCCAAGGTTTTTCCACTGAAAATTCAGATCGCGTGTACGCGGCATTAGTGATGTACAGTATACTGCCACTGCTATTGGCACTGCTATGATTTTACTTGTTTGAGCAATATTAGTTAGCAACACTAGTTAGCATTACACATGCTTGTTCTCTTAGGGATTTTAGGGTAGGGATTTTATAACATGAATTAAGAGACTATAGAAAATACAGAAGGGTAAATTTGAACAGCAAATGGACATTTTCAATCTGATAATGTGTGGTGTTTTTGTTATGTTCCTCTTAGTTTGATTTTTTTTTTCATTCTTGTTTCCAAAGATGTAGCAGGATGCTGCAAAAAGGCTGCTAATAGAGCAGACTGGAAAAAAAATGGAACAGCACTTCATAAGTAAGCTATGCAGCATCATTAAATTCCAAGACATGGCTGCAAAAGCAAATACATCTTGTTATGTATAAAAAAGTGCACTGTCTTTAAATTGTGACAATGTCTGCGGGGAAAATCCCCCCACCCACTATCATGGGGGGTTAAGGGTGCGAGGACTGATACATGGTAATATGTTGCGGGGCGTGGCTTGGCGTGCAGCTTGGATGGCAGCACATTACAGGAGCTCCAGCGATCACACAGCCTTACAGCCTGATACCAAACCTCTAGGATACCAATGAAGGGTAAAAAGCTCTACAGCACCCCACACTCACGTTCCTGTCATGGGCAGACGACCACTGATGCATGGAACATATTGGATCTATTTAAACAAAATTCTGTGGTTACAGTGCAACCTGCTCCAAGATGGACACAGGTAGGGGAACATCCCGCTCTGACAAACCTCTTACCTATGCTGACATGTTCTGCTTCACGGCAGACATTACATCCACCTTTTCGGCCACCATTACGGACTTGAAAACCAACCTTGCGGTTCTCACAGAGAAGCTGGCTTCAGCGGAACATGCAGGGAGACAGAGAGACAAGGCTATCCACAGGTCACTGTCTCACACTCCCAGCACTTCATTGAAATGAACAGGCACTTGGACTTGGAAGACCTCGACAATAGAGGAGGAATAACATTAGGGTGAGGGGCATACTAGAATCCATTGAAAACAATCAAATTATCTCTCCAAAGAGTTTTTAACAGCCTGCTAGACAGACAGGAAGATATGGAGATAGATTTTGTTCGGGCCCACAGGGCTCTCAGACCGAGGGGACCAGACACTGCCCCACCAAGAGATATTATATGTTGTCTACAGAGCTTTACACTAAAAGAAGACATAATGTGAAAGGCCAGGAGAAATGACCGAATCATTTTTCATAGAGAAACTATAATGCTGTTTCAGGGCCTATCCCAAATCACCTTAAAAACATTGCAGGGCACTGCATCCTCTTCTGGATAAGCTGAAAGATATGGACTTAAAATACACCTGGTGTTTTCTCTTTCCACTCATTTTGGTCACCAGTGGCCACCAACATGTTCTGCACACCCCGGTGGAGTTGCCAGACTTCTGTGAAAGGCTGGGTCTGGGCCTAATAGATCTACTGGACTGGTACGCTGACTTTACACTACCACCTCCAGGCAGAAGCCCAATCCATTCTCCATTCTCCTCACCCAAAAAGAGGATTTCCAAAGAGATGAAATATAACAGAAGTGGAGGCTCTAAAGCTAGCACCCCAAACTCAAGACCCGAGGCTGCACGAGATCAAGAGGAGGGTTAATGATCGGGTTAGACTGTCAAGTTCACCCATACTCCATTCTTTGTTTTGTATTTGGAGGTTTTTTCATTTTTCCTTTTTTCTTCAGTTCCCGAAATGCAGCTCTGACACGTTGACTGACCCCCGCATCTTTCCTGAAGGTCCGACTGTGAACATGACAATGGGGCTTTATAGGAAATGTATTTGAGACCATATGCTGTAATTTAGGATTATGCATATTTCAGTTGAGGTTCTCATTCTTTATTCCAGGGACTACGGCTGTTACGTCTGGCTTTACCATAATTGCTGTCATGGTAGGGGTCAGTGACTTTATGCTGCAATTATTATACTACTGCAGAAGCTTAAACTGTTAAGTCCAACCTGCCCGTCTCTGTTGCAGCATATGTGGGGGGCAGGCTGAATATTTGTCCGGTTACCCACATACGGCGGACACAGATGAGAAATGTGGTGGTGCAAACTATTAGGACACATCATACTTATCTGCAAAGGGCTGGAGGTACTATGCTCTACTGTCTATATAAGAGCATTTGCCCACCAGTTGATTAATTAGCACTCTATATTGTTGCCCTTAAAGTGGTTGTAAACCCTGTAAAAAAAAAACCTGCAAGACAAAGGCATAATGAGCTAGTATGCATAGCATACTAGCTCATTATGAATTACTTACCTGAGATCGAAGCCCTCGTTCACCGCTCCGGGGGCCAACATCTCTCTGGGGGGTTACTTCCGGGTATTGCAGCTCCGGCGCTGTGATTGGCTGGAGCCGTGATGTCACTCCCACGCATGCGTGCGGGAGCCGCCGGTAACGGCTAAGTACGACTGAAGCAATGGCATGTATGTGCCATTACTTCAGTTTGCTTAAGTGCGCATGTGCCGATGACTTTAGCACATGCAAATACAGGGATATCAGCTAAACCATGCAGGTTTAGGAAATATACAGTGTAGCTATAGGTAAGCCTAATTATAGGCTTGCCAGTAGCATAACGTGGTTGTAAAGGGTTTACAACCACTTTAAGGCTGTGTGTTTTTTTGGAGGTGTGGTTTAACTCGTTAAATGTATATTTAATTAATTAATTAATTAATTAATATTTAATTGTATTATACAGTGTATAAGTGATATCTGATCACTCACCGAGTGGCTGCCTCCCTCTCTCCCCCACAAAGTGATCTTGAACACACAGAATCAGTGTTCAGGATGCACTAACATTAACCTTTTCAGATAGTAAAGGTAGATCTTTACTTCTCCATCTTTCTCACTCTGACTCATATCTTTCCTATCTATTAGTGCCTTTGATTGACCACTTACAACAGTCCAATAATACCCAGTATATATATAAGTCTCTATTCCAGGAACTTCTATCGGCACATCTCCTCCTGAGTCATCCTCATAGCGTACTCCTCCTTAGGTCATGGCCCTACGGTGATCTAACATAATGTGAGGGGGCTGAATATTTCCAAAAAGCGCTCCACGCTACTTAGGGAACTCAAAAAAGGTAGGTCACATTTTGTGTTTCTACAAGAAACTCATTTTAAAACCCACCACATGCCTAGACTGACTCTTCACTAGGGCATTTCATGCAATGAATGACCAAGTCAAATCCAAAGGGGTATCAATTCTAGTAAGTAAAGAAGCTCCTTTTGAATTGACGGAACAACTGACAGGCCCTGAAGGCAGATTTGTATTTCTGAAAGGGACATATAGCAAACGTGTGCTTCCCCAACACGGCACATCTGACATTTTGCAAACATATAGTACAGCAGCTACAGGGCTTCACATCAGGATGCCTTATACTAGGAGGGGACTTAAACATCCCATTGAACCCTCTGGTGGATACATCTGCCAGTAAGACATGCATTAAATACAAGGTCCTCAAGAAAATTAAATCTCTCCTACAATCTCTCCAGTTAATAGACTTGTGGCGCTTTCTCAATCCCGACGGTCGCGACTTTACGTTCTATTCGATTTCACATGAGAGATATGCTCGCCTAGACTTCCTTTTTATATCGCAAAAAGATCTTCCAGTACTAACAGGCCCCGCATAGGCATTCAGTCGACACCTGATCATTCACCAATCTCCTTGACACTTGATCTGGTGAATGCTCCTCCTAAACCTCAGACCTGGAGGCTTAACTCCTCTTTAATATTTGACCCCTCTCTTTTGCCCAAACTCACAGCATCACTTAAGAACTTCTATGAATGCAAAAACACACCAGACATAGATCCCTTGGTAATATGGAAAGCACATAAATACTCACTAATGCCCTGTACACATGGTCGGACATTGATCGGACATTCCGACAACAAAATCCATGGATTTTTTCCGACGGATGTTGGCTCAAACTTGTCTTGCATACACACGGTCACAAAAAGTTGTTGGAAAATCCAATCGTTCTAAACGCAGTGACGTAAAACACGTACATCGGGACTATAAACGGGGCAGTAGCCAATAGGTTTCGTCTCTTAATTTATTATGAGCATGCGTGGCACTTTGTGCGTCGGATTTGTGTACACACGATCAGAATTTCCGACAAATTTTGTTGACGGAAAATTTTATAGGAAGCTCTCAAACTTTATGTGTCGGAAATTCCGATGGAAAATGTGTGATGGAGCCCATACACGGTCGGAATTTCCGACAACAAGGTCCTATCACACATTTTCTGTCGGAAAATCTGACCGTGTGTACAGGGCATTAGAGGTGAACTGATAAGGATGGGTGCTCAGCGCAAAAGAGAGCAGGAGAAAGAAATAAAACTTTTTACCGACCACATCCACAGACTAGAAACATTACATGAACAGTCATTATGTGTCCAATCAGCCAAAGAATTGCTAGATACTAGGAAGACACTGCAACAGAGCCTAGACACTAGAACCAAACATTTCCTGTTCTTTATCAAGAAAATGTATTATGAATCAGGTAACAAAACAGGAAAATTGTTAGCAAGGGCCCTGAGGGGACACGCCCCTAACAATAACATCATGGGTATTAAGGGAGCCAATGGCTCCCTAGATGTTACTATGGAGGCGATCGCATAATATTTCCATACTTTTTATTTAAATTTATACAACCTACCACAGCAACACAGACAACCAGGCATGGTCGGAGATAGGTCTCAGATTATTTGGGACTATCTGGACAAATGTGGCCTACCTTCCTTGGATGATTTGGACTCTACCCTGTTGGAAAACCAGATTGAAATGTCAGAAATTAGACATGCTATTAAACATCTGAAATGAGGTAAAAGTCCTGGCCCAGATGGTTTCACCTCCATATATTACAAAACCTTTATAGACATCTTAACAGACCCACTGGCAGCTGCCTTGAACTCTATGTCCCAACCCAAAGAGGTAACTCCTGACCTGCTTTCAGACTTCATAACGGTCCTTCCAAAACCTGGTAAGGACCCCTCAGATTGTGCGAGCTACCGGCCTATATCTCTGCTAAACCTGGATGTTAAACTATTTGCAAAGATACTTGCTAACAGACTGAAATCCTTCCTACAGAAGCTTATTGGCCTGAACAAGTGGGCTTCATACCAGGCAGAAAGGCTTGAGGGTAACATGACTAAGTCCCTGCTTTTAATTCACTCGGCCCAAGCACGAGACATCAGGTAGACCTGTAGACATGTAGGATTGGTTTCTCGGATGATGGCATGGATCTCAGCTCTATACCAAAACCCAACGGCAAGATTGAAAATAAATGGTACACTCTCTGAGAGGGTCCTTATCACATACGATACGAGACAAGGCTGTCCACTGCTATTCATCCTCTCTTTGGAACCCTTTATCATAACAATTAATGCAGATATCTCCATAAGCGGCTTCAGGGTGCTGGATAGGGAGTTCAAGGTAGCTGCCTATGCTGATGGCTTACTATTTTTCCTAACCAATCCTCACCTTTCACCTCCCAACCTAACCAAAGCGTTCTCACACTACGACTATATTTCAAATTTAAAAATGAACTACTCCGAATCCAAAGCCATGAATGTGTCTCCACCTGATAACATTCTTGAATCAACTAAAGAGAACTCCTCTTTCAAATGGGATCCCAAGACACTGAAATATTTAGGAGTTAGGCTGACACCGCAGCTTTCACTGATTTACGAACAAAACTTTCCACCATTGCTTAAAATCATAGAGAAAGACATCAACAACTGGCATGCGGGCACCTTTTCATGGTTTGGCCGTGCGGCCATCATCAAGATGACCATCTTATCTAGGCTACTCTATCTCATGTGCACATTACTGGTCAAACTACCCCAACGCCTATTTAATTCATTATGCTCCATCCTATTAAGGTTCTTATGGGCCCACAAGAAACCTAGAATCAGTTTTGATCTTTTAACCTGACTAAAAGAACACGGTGGGATGGCCTACCCAAATTCAGGGACTACTACTTGGCCTCACACCTCACAAGGATCAAAGATTGTTATTGCCACAAAGACACTAAAGACTGGGTAACCTTGGAGATGGCTCTAAATCCCATTCCCTTACAATTCACATCATGGATTCCATGGCACACTTACCCTTACAGCTTAAAACAACATTCGCTGACAGGGACCACTCTAGAGATTGCTCATAGGTTAGCTAGAATGATGGATGTCACTTCTTCACTTAACCCGCTAACCCCCCTAAAAGACAACACAGACTTTTACCTGGCGTAGGCAACTCAATGTTTCTACTAACACATTGCAACAAACCAGTCTAGCTGGGGACTGATTCTATCAGGCCAAGATCAAAAACCTGACTGATTTAAAATGACAAAATTACCTCCTTCATCTACCCTTCTGGTCATATCTACAGTTGCGTTGCTATCTTTATGGTAGATCTCGGGTGGGCCATTTCTCTAGGCCCTTAATGGAGTTTGGATCAGTTTGTCACACGGGCGATCGATTTTTCTGGGAAACCTCAGCTGCGTACGCATCGTTACAGGAGGCCAAAAAGCCGGTGGATGACAGACTCAGGAGGAGGTGGTCCGAAGCTTTACAGATGGTCATAACAGCCAAACAATGGAAGAATGTGTGCATTCTAAAACATGAGTGCTCTATAGTACTAAAACACAAAAAATGGCTTACAAGTTGTTGACACACTGGTACTTGACACCAGCAAAACTACATAGATGGAGCCCCAAGTAACTGATAAATTCTGGAGGTGTTTGAGAGAAATAGGTTCTCTGGTACACATGTGGTGGCATTGCTCATCACTTGCACCATTCTGGAACAAAGTTAGGGAAACAATCATTCTGATCACTTTTCTAAAAAGGAAGCAATCAAAACTACAATTAAAATAAGATTAAATAAAAAAATAGTCTTTCAAACTTCAGCAGCGCTAAAGGTTTTGCATAAAAGCTTGATAGTATGTAAGTCCAGCTGAAACTGAAATTCAAACAGTCTTTTGCATATAACAGTTCATAAATGATTCATCTGCTGTTTTAAACGTTTGACCATCGATATATCTAGTGCTTATGCTCCCTCTAGAAATTGCACTCTCCAGAAAAAAAGATCAATCAAAGCCTCATAGTATATGTGAAGTGGCTATGATCGCTGCCAAACGAACATCCGTCCGATCCTCAGTGAAGGTCAGCCGATATGGAAACAGACACTCAAGTCTTCTGATTTGCCAGGATCCAATCAGCTGGGAGTTTTCCATAATACTCCGGCAAAGAAGGAGAGAGGAAGCCTCATAGTGTAAAACTGTAAAGCTTTTTATTATCCAAAAGACCCCCTTCCCTTAATACATTAAACTTACAAACAAATGATAAAAAAGGCATCCAATAAATGGTAGCACGGTGCATTTGGTTCTGTTAATCTCACCACCTGTCAGAGAGCTGTAATCATCCATGGTGGTTCCCGGGGAAAAACCAGAGCCAATGCCCTGTATAGCAAGCCGTGTAGTACACCTAGGTGCAAAACCTTTAGCACTGCTGAAAAACACTCTCTTTCAAAACATTTATTAAATGCTGCTGTCACAGACCTAGCCGGGACAGAGGCTGTTGGAGAGGACTGTATGCAAGCCTGTTGCCTTTTGATTATGGGCCCTGGATTTTCAATGGATTCATTCTGTTGGGACACATCCTGTGAGGAGATGCTGGTGTCATCAACCTGTGTTTATGTTAATTGAATGAGCTAATGACATTGTCCTCTATACAATGTAGGGGACGGGACGACTGCTATTGTGTTGATATAACTGTGTGAAACTCGGTGCCCACAAGTCTGGGCGAAAGGTCATGTCTCAGTCACCTAGGCTGTATAAAGGATTAGATAATTAGCTCATGTTAATTAGGTTACATTTGTATTGTTAGAGTAATCTTCTCCCGTGTATATAAGACTGTATTCTGGTTCTGAATAAAGTGAGTTCTTGGTAGCAACAAGCAAGTGTCGCCTTGTGTTGTGCTCGCAGAGGTTGGGATATCTGTATACAGACTGGGAGGAAGTGGTATATGACGGAAGCACTCAAGCGGAGTGTGGGACGTTCCGTGACAGCTGCCAAATCCCTAATACCAATTCACTAGAACTCCCCCCGGGTTCCCTCAATAACAGAATGGCTTCATAAATTATCTGAAATTTACGAAATGGAAAACACACTGGCACTATCCAGTGACCAAGTAGAGAGGTTCCATAAAACTTGGCAACCCTGGACCATCTTTAAATATTCTCAGGCATTTTCGGACATCATCACTGAACAATATCCTCAACCTAGCATTAGCTGAATGATTTTTCAACATAATCGGGTCATTATACCTTTGTTTTTTGTAGCTTCATCAATGAAACTAAATAATGTGGTCAATCACTTTTCTCCTTTCCCTCAGCCTATCTCTATTAATCTGTATTATTACTGAATGCAAGTCAGACAAATGCATATACTTTTCTTACATATGGTATTGTTCTGATTAGAGATGTTGTGGCCCTACATAACTGGCCTGATTGTCAATATTGTTTTGCAGTTTAATTGTTGAAAAGAGCTCAGATGATTCCTATAATTCTCCACATTCTGTGGACTCATATCAATAGCAATGATAAGACAGTTAGAATTACTTTACCTTCATGTAGCTTGTTCCCATACACATGTATGCTTCCATGATTTGTACGGATCTTTTTTCATCAATAAAAATTCTTAATGGGAAAAACAAGTAATATGTTGCATCCTAAATACAGTTTTAACATGTTACTAAAGGTAAACTGAAATATTAATTTTGGTTTGGTTGACCTGCATAAGTAATTTGTTCAAAGAATTCACGTGCATATATTTTCCACCAATTCTACTACAGTGGGATTTTGCTATAAAAAGGATTAGCGCAACAGAGCAAATACAACACTATACAGTATGCGAGCAACAAAAATAAATATTGTTCACTGTGTGTTTATAAATGTTATAAATGTGTTTATAATGTTATATAATGTTATATAAATGCATTATAGGAATAAACACATAGAGAGAACATAGGATAATGCCCTACTTTCTGATCTATCTTTAATCATTTGTTGATTATTTTTAATCCTTAATTTAAGCAGTGCCTGAATTTTCATTTGCTCAATAAAAACAGATGTTTACCTTCAATTATATTGTTAAAAATATTACCAGATGGACCAAAATGTTGCATGTTGCAGAAAAAAAAAACTGTGCCAGGGTTCCTGTGACCAAATGGGGAAATAAATAAAGCACTCGTAATGCTGAGGTTTCCCTTGTGCCTGTAGAATAAAAACTGTCAAAATAAATAAAGCACATCCATATGCATGCAGAGTAAACTGTTAAGTACCATTATTATATAAATAAATGTGTCTGCGCTAAAAATTACAGATATATCCCAATTCCTAAAAAGGTGTATATATAATATAGAACTGTGCTCCAAAAATTCAATATATTGAAATAAAAAAATGCCAGTAATACATAGAATGAATACAATCCTTTTGTGAAAGTATCCCACAAAGTGCAACATGCAAAAAAAGTTAAACAATATATGCATATGATTATAAATATAAAATCAAAATTCTATTTGTGTAACAATCAAGTGTCCACATCCAAAAAAGTTCAGTTCATTGATTACAAGACTTAAAGTGCAGGTTTATGGTGTCCACAAAAACAGTGTACATCATGCTCCTCCTTAATGGTGTTCACAATACAACATGCTTCAGTGCTCTCCTGTGACCCCCCACTTGTGCTTGCGAGCGTGTGACACGGTAATTAAACAGTTTTTTAAACACGCATTGGAGCCACTCCTGGGCTCATACAGGGTATGCTGGTGTAAACTCCAACTCTCTCAGATGACATGAAATAGTTTCACATAAAAGAAAGAAAAAGCTCCATAGTGTGATACAGTTCAGGATTTATTAAAAGTATATTAAAACTTCCCTCCAGAAGGGTACTCACAATATGCAGGTGCGTAAGTGCATCAGTCTTTCCAGATCCCCCAGAGGAAGGCACGTGATCCCTGTGCCGAATACGCGTCGGGGAGGGGTAGGATGGAGCTGTCAGCAATAGGAGCAGATGAGAAACAACACACTGCACGCCATACAAACGCTTGTTTCCTACAACACACTCTGGAAAGACTGGTGCACTTACGCACCTGCATATTGTGAGTACCCTTCTGGAGGGAAGTTTTAATATACTTTTAATAAATCCTGAACTGTATCACACTATGGAGCTTTTTCTTTCTTTTATGTGAAACTATTTGATGTCATCTGAGAGAGTTGGAGTTTACACCAGCATACCCTGTATGAGCCCAGGAGTGGCTCCAATGCGTGTTTAGACACTGTTTAATTACCGTGTCACACTCTCAGAGGTGAGCGCAAGCACAAGTGGGGGGTCACAGGAGAGCACTGAAGCATGTTGTATTGTGAACACCATTAAGGAGGAGCATGATGTACACTGTTTTTGTGGACACTATAAACCTTCACTTTAAGTCTTGTAATCAATGAACTGAACTTTTTTGGATGTGGACACTTGATTGTTACACAAATAGAATTTTGATTTTATATTTATAATCATATGCATATATTGTTTAACTTTTTTTGTATGTTGCACTTTGTGGGATACTTTCACAAAAGGATTGTATTCATTCTATGTATTACTGGCAATTTTTTTATTTTAATATATTGAATTTTTGGATCACAGTTCTATATTATATATACACCTTTTTAGGAATTGGGATATATCTGTAATTTTTAGCGCAGACACATTTATTTATATAATTTTGGTATATGCACGAAATGAAACGTGGTCAGTGTTTGCAGCTTGTCTATAATTGATTCACCTCACAGAGGCATTAATCCATTTTTGGCTCACAAGACCTTCACATAATTAGTCTGTTAAGTACCATTATTAGATAAGGGACAAATGTACCTGGGTTTGGTTCAAGGCAGGTTTGGTGAACATTACAGAAGTTCAGGTGCCAAATCCAAACCCCATTGAAGTCAATGATACCTGATTGTTAAGAATCAGTTCTAGCTTTTTTCTAGGCTAAAAGGAAAATGGTTGTCAAACAAATGATCTAGGAAGTTGGGCATTGGCCTAGGGAACATTTCCAAAAGTAAGAAAGAAAAATGTAAATTCCATTTGACAAGGAGCAGTGATTTTCAGCCCCGAGAGATTTTACCCCCTTCCTGACCAGAGAACTTTTTACAATTTGGCACTGCGTTGGCTTAACTGACAATTGAGCAGCCGTTCGACACTGTACCCAAACAAAATTTGCGTCCTTTTTTTCCCCACAAATAGAGCTTTCCTTTGGTGGTATTTGATCACCACTGTGGTTTTTTTTTTTTGCGCTATAAACAAAAAAGAAAGTGTCAATTTTCTCGTGCATGGGATCGCGCATGGCCTGCAGTGATCATGAGGACACCAGCCACACTCATCGGGTCCCCCCACCCTCTGGCAGCTCTTAAAAGAAGGGGTTTTGCTCAGGATAGCCATTCTGCCCCCGTGCGGGGTTTCACGCAGGGGAGCCATTCTGCCCCCGTATATGTACGCGAGCCGGTCAGGAACCGCTTAATGATCAGGCCATTTTTTGCGATACGGCACTGCGTCGCTTTAACTGACAATTGCGCAGTCGTGCGATGCTGCAGCCAAACAAAATTTACATCCTTTTTTCCCCACAAATAGAGCTTTCTCTTAGTGGCATTAGATCACCTCTGCGTTTTTTATTTTTTGCGCTATAAACACAAAAAGAGCAAAATTTTGAAAAAAAGCAATATTTTTTACTTTTTGTTATAATAAATATCCCCCAAAAAATATAAAAAAAGAATTTCTTCCTCTGTTTAGGCTGATATATATTCTTCTACATATTTTTGGTAAAAACAAATCGCAATAAGCGTATATTGATTGGTTTGCGCAAAAGTTATAGCGTATACAAAATAGCTGATGTATTTATGGCATTTTTATTATAATTTTTTTTACTAGTAATGGCGGTGATCTGTGATTTTTAGCGGGACTGCAACACTGCAGCAGACAGATCAGACACTTTTGACACTTTTTTGGGACCATTGACTTTATACAGAGATCAGAGATAAAAATAGCCACTGATTACTGTATAAATGTAATTGTCAGGGAAGGGGATAACACTAGGGGGCGATCAAGGGGTTAAATGTGTGTCCTAGGGAGTGATTTTAACTGTGGGGGGATGGGACTGCCTGGAGGAGGAGACCGATCGCTATTTATACTTAGTATGAACAGAAGATCTGTCTCCTGTCTCCTGACAGAACAGAGATCTGTCTGTTTACATTGACAGATCTCCGTCTGTTTCTCTCAGGAGCGATCGCGGGTGCCTGGCTGACATCACAGCCACCAGGCACGTGCATTGGCTCTGTCATCGCACCATGGGTGCCCCCTAGTGGTCTTAAAGCAGCCGACGTACAGTTACAGTGATTTGCCACGGGGAGCCAACCTGTCGCAGTATAATTGCGGAGACTGGTCCTCTAATGGTTAAAGGGCAACTTTGAAAATGTAAAATAACATACCTGAGGGGATGCCTTTAATCTGCAAATGAAGCAACCTATCTATAAACTGTATACAATCTACTGCAGCAAAACAAGGAAAATGCGGCTTAACCACTTAAGGACTGCCCCACGCAGATATACTGCGGCAAGGTGGCCCTCCTGTGCGAAATCATGCACCTATATGTGATTTTGTGCAAATAGTCTGCCAGCGTCCGCTGGAACCCACCGATCATTGACAGGAGAGGTAGAACCAGCAGTCGCCATTCTGTCAGAGAGGAAGATGGAGATCTTGTGTTTCTGCTAAGCGAGTTAAACCATCCCCCACACAGTTAGAAAGCACTCCCCAGGAGCACACTTAACCCTTTGATCGCTCCTGATGTTAACCCCTTCCCTATCACAGTCATTAGTACAATGACAGTGCATTTTGTTTAACGTTAATCAATATATTAGTGTCACGGGTGCCCAAAAAGTGTCACTTAGTGTCTGATTTGTCCGCCGCAATGTCACAGTCCCACTAAAAATTGCTGATCGCCATCATTACTAGTAAAAAAAATAAAAATAAAAAAATGTAGTAGAATACATATTGGCCTAAATTAATGAAGAAATTAGATTTTTAAAAATTTCTTATTGGGTATGTTTTATAGCAGAAAGTAAAAATTATTGTTTTTGTTTTTCAAAATTGTCAGTTTTTTTGTTTTTAGCACAAAAAAATAAAAAACGCAGACATGATCAAATACCACCAAAAGAAAGCTCTATTTATGGGAAAAAGGGAAATAAATTGTATTTGGGTACAGTGTTGCATGACCGTGCAATTGTCAAGTAGCACAGTGCCATATCGCAAACAATGGTCTGGTCAGTTGTTAAATGACTGGCAAATGACAGTTTCAGCAGCTTTACTTCTGTTTGGAAACCATCATTGACTTGAATGGTTCTTGAAAGTTATTATATTAGTCTGAATTTGTCAGCAAAATAGAATACACCAGGTTACATCTTACAAGTATTTCTTTTCTATATTGTGAATTATTGTTTATTTATTGTTACAACTACAGAGAAAAGTTAGAGAGAATCCCACCGACAGAGCACACTGTATCTACAGGATACATATAAGATAACTACAGAGTGAATTTTTAATCAAGCTTCTTTTAGTTTGGGAACAGAAGGGATCAAACAGTGGGTATTTAGTTATTTCACAACTTTCCTTTTTGTGTTCTCACTTTGAAGCTTAAGTTAATATGCTCTTCACACTCTCTGCTCTTTATACACACAAATTAGTTTGAATATGAATGTTAATACCCATGCTTGTTTCATATGATCTCTTAAAACATATTAATTAGAATTAATTACAGATAGGGATAAACTTTAGGTTCAGGTTAAGGTTGGGTTCATAGAAAATTCAACCTGTTTGCAGATGCAGTGAACTAATGCATAGTTCCCAACATTTAAAAAAGTTTTTGAGGGACACCTTTTTTGTGTGTGTTTCTGGATACCCACTGTAGGCAGAGCGTTATGGTAATGACTAAGCGCAAACATTTGCATGAAACGCGCTTACCTCTTTGTCCCCTGTTCCATCTGTCAGCCACTTGTCATATGAAGCTTCAATAAAAATGATTATTGGAAGTGCAGCCCTCCGGAATTATTTCTTAATGTTACACAGCATGCGAGCTGGGCTAGCACCCGACTAGTGTGTGTGGGGATTAACTCACTCACTGGTAGCATCTTTTTTTGCTGTGCATTCATTTATTATAGGTGTGGGAGGAGAAGGAGGAGAAACAAAAATGCAGTGAAAAGCAGGCGTGGTTTAAATTATGCTAAATGTTGGGCATGGCTTAAAGGGGTGTGGTTAAATAAAGTCTAAGATGACTTACATAGTGCAGAATGGGATATTGTAATGGTAATGTTAAATAGGGAATGTACAGTGCAGAACGAGGGGGCAAAGATGCCAAGTGTGAACCTTCCCCCCTGTCAGGAACCATGAATCAGACTGAGACAGAAATCCTGTAAAAAATCACACCTTTTAATAAAATGGTAAAAAATGGTACAGATCAGTACACATAGTCAAAACATAAGTTAGAAATCGGTAACCAAAGTGGGTAGTCAGAACAGCCAGTAATCAGGAAAACCAGAGATCAGCATAGTCAGAGGCAGAAGAACAGGATCAGGAACCAGAAGGGACGTCAGCTAGGCAAAGTCTTTCACATAAACACAGCAGAGAATCTCCAGATATGTTTGAACAAGACAAAGGCAGGAAAGGAATGAACAAGGCAGTTTAAATATCCAGAAGGGTCTGGCTGTAGGCGGGACTGAGGAGCAGGTAATGATAACCAGGTGAGCCACTGAGGAATCAATGATTGCTGACAAATATCCGGCAACTGAGCAGCCTGAGCACAGAGAAGGGAACTGCTAAGAGCCCATCCCTGACAGTACCCCCTCCTCAATGACTCCTCCCCCTCGGAGGGGCACCAGGTTTCAGGAGAAAACATCTATGGAAAGCATGGAGGAGGACAGGAGCATGTTGTCTGAGGATGAGACCCAAAAACGTTCCTCGGGACCATACCCTTTCCAATGAACAAAGTACTGTATGCACCCCGGAACCTACGGGAGTCAATGATCCATTGTATCTCATACTCCTCATGGTTCTCAATCTGAAACGGGTGAGGACATGGTACCGAGGTGGTGAAACATTTGCCCACCAAATGTTTCAATAAGGAAATGGAATACATTTGAAATACGCATGTTAGAAAGAAGGTCTAATGCTTAAGCCACTGGGTTGATCCTACGGAGAATACTGAAAGGCCCAATACACCAGGTGTCAGATTCAATGAGGGAACACGGAGTCAGAGGTTATAAGATGACAGCCAGACCCTCTCCCCAACCTGGTAGGAAGTCACAGGTAGGCGTCAGAGTTAAGCATGGAGTCTGTGCCTATCACTGGCACGTTGCAAGGACTCTTGGACCTGCACCCAGGTGGAACAAAGATCACAGGGATGCTCCTCTAAAGCATTAATTCTTTGAGGACAAATGATTCAGGCAACATGGATGGTTGGAAACCATTATTCGCCATAAGCTGAGACAACCAGAAGCTGCTTTGACAGCACTATTGTGTGCAAACTATGCCCAAGGTAAGAGGTCTGGCCAGTTATTATGGTGGTCAGAAATAAAGCAATGTAGAAACTGCTCCAAGGCTTGGTTGGCTTATTGTTTTGCAGCCCCATTAGACTGTGGGTGATACGCAGAGGAGAAGGAAAGCTGAATTCCCAGTTGTACATAAAAGGCTCACCAAAACCTGGAGACAAACTGGCTACCTCTGTCCAAGATGATAACCTTGGGTAGCCCATGTAACCAAAAGATCTCCCAAGCAAAAATGGATGCCAGTTCTTTGGATATAGGTAACTTCTCAACTGGAATACAATGGGACATCTTTGAGAACAGGTCAACCACCACAAGAATAACTGTGTTTTCATTGGGTATGGGTTGTAAGAGGACCACTGGAAGGTGTTGTGTTGTTTTACTCTGAGCACACATGGAACTAACGGCTACAAAGGCAGTAACATCAGCGCAGAGACTAGGTCACCACAATTGTTGAGAAATAGACCAGATGAGCTGATTCTTCCCTGGGTGGCCAGCTGCCTTGTGAAATTGGAAATCTGGAGCAAAGTAGTGCAGAGATTCTTGGGGACAAAGCAATAGTTTTTTTAGGAGGGGGAATGGATCTGAGCAGCAAGAATTCTATCACCCAAAGCTAAAGTAAGACTAGTGCGAATAGAGGCTAGAATACGATCTGGAGGTATCACAGGAGTAGGAACTGTTGTGACAATGCATTAGCCCTTACATTCTTAGTACCGGGTAAGAATGAGGCTATGTAATTGAAGCTTGACAGAAAAAGAGCCCATCGTGCCCTTCTGGGAGATAAGCGTTTAGCCTCAGACAAGAATGTGCGATTCTTATAGTCAGTCAAAATGAGGACCAGCACAGTGGTACCCTCGAGGAGATGCCTCCATTTTTTAAGAGCTAAAATGATAGCTAGCAACCCTCTATCCCCAATCTCGTAATTGCATTCTGCAGGAGACAATTTCTTAGAAAAGTAGTCACAAGGATGCATAGCGCTCTCAGAGGCAGGACGTTGAAGCAGAAAGGCGCCTACTCCAGTCTCAGATGCATCAACCTCAAGAATGAAAGGTAATGTAGGATCAGGATGTGCCAGCACAGGAGCTGAAACAAAGGCAGCCTTGAGAAACTCAAAGCCCTTAATAAAATTGCCGTCCTTCTTGGTCATATCAGTCAGGGGTTTGACCAGAGAAGAGAAGTTACGAATACATTTTCGATAATAGTGGGACAAAGCCAATAAACCATTGTAGCGGATGTAGACCTTTGGGTTGAGGCCACTGTAGAACTGCAGATAGTTTCTCTGGGTCCATCAAAAATGATATAACCCAGAAATGTAACCTGTTCACGATGGAACTCACACTTCTCCAGCTTACAATACAGGTTATTATCTCTCACCTCTGTAGCACATGGGAGACATCTGTGTGGTGGCTCTCTAGGGACTTTGAATATATGAGAATATCATCAAGATAAACCAGCACACATCGCTGCAACATATCTTGAAGGACATTGTTGATGAATTCCTGAAAAACTGCAGGAGCATTGCAGAGACCAAACGGCATTACAAGGTATTCGAAGTGTCTGGTCCTGGTATTAAACGCAATTTTCCATTTGTTGCCCTTCTTGATCCTCACAAGATTGTATGCCCCTCTCAAATCGAGCTTCATGAAAACCATTGTTCCCTTGAGGAGGTCAAATAATTCTGTAATCAATGGAATCAGATAAGCGTTCTTAATCGTGATGCAATTATGACTCCTATAATCTATGTAAGGTCTCAGTTAACCATTCTACTTTTTCACAAAGAAGAAGCCAACACTGGCAGGAGATGAGGATTTGCATATGAACCCTCGAGAAAGTGAATCAGCAACATAGTCCTCCATAACTTTATCCTCTCAGACAGACAAATGGTAGACCCGACCAAGAGGGGGCATGGCACCAGGTTGAAGGTCAATTGTGTAATCATACAACTGGGGTGGAGGCAAACTACAAAGTAAGTAAAAACATACATACCAGTCACTTAAAAAAATAATGATAAAAACAGAAGGGAGATAAAGACTGCCAATTCTACAAACAAGCGTGGAGGCACATGTGGTCGATGCAGGGGAATTGCAGATGTAATGTTATATCAATCCTCCAACAAGGAGGATTGATATATCTAACATCCTTTGGGTCTCCAGCTCAGTGGCACTAGCAGGGGGCTCTTTTCGTTTATCGGTTGTCACCAACGTTCATCCCACCCTTGTTGGAGGATTGATATAACATTACATCTGCAATTCCCCTGCATCAACCGCACGTACCTCCATGCTTGTTTGTAGGATTGGCAGTCTTTATCTCCTTTTTGTTTTTATCATTATTTTTTCAAGTGACTGGTATGTATGTTTTTACTCGGCCTCAACGATGCTCATCCCTGTTTACTGTGAATAGGGATTAGCCGAACACCCCCCTGTTCGGTTCGCACCAGAACTTGCGAACAGGCAAAAAATTTGTTCGAACACGCGAACACCGTTAAAGTCTATGGGACATGGACATGAATAATCAAAAGTGCTCATTTTAAAGGCTTATATGCAAGTTATTGTCATAAAAAGTGTTTGAGGACCTGGGCCTGCCCCAGGGGACATGGATCAATGCAAAAAAATTTTTTTAAAAACGGCTGTTTTTTCAGGAGCAGTGATTTTAATAATGCTTAAAGTGAAATAATAAAAGTGTAATATCCCTTTAAATTTCGTACCTAGGGGGTGTCTATAGTATGCTTGTAAAGGGTCGCATGTTTCCCGTGTTTAGAACAGTCTGACAGCAAAATGACATTTCAAAGGAAAAAAAGTCATGCAAAACTACTCGCGGCTATTAATAAATTGCTGGTCCGACAATACACATAAAAGTTCATTGATAAAAACGGCATGTGAATTCCCCACAGGGGAACCCCGAACCAAAAAAAAAAAAAAAAAAAAATGACATGGGGGTCCCCCTAAATTCCATACCACGCCCTTCAGGTCTGGTATGGATATTAGGGGAACCCCGGCCAAAATTTAAAAAAAAAAAATGGCGTGGGGTCCCCCTCAAAATCTATACCAGACCCTTCAGGCCTGGTATGGATTTTAAGGGGAACCCACACCAAAATTTAAAAAAAATGGCATGGGGTCCCCCTAAAAATCCATACCAGACCCTTATCCGAGCACGCAACCTGGCAGGCCGCAGGAAAAGAGGGGGGATGAGAGAGCGACCCCCTCTCCTGAACTGTACCAGCCCACATGCCCTCAACATTGGGAGGGTGCTTTGGGGTAGCCCCCAAAACACCTTGTCCCCATGTTGATGAGGACAAGGGCCTCATCCCCACAACCCTGGCTGGTGGTTGCGGGGGTCTGCAGGCGTGGGGCTTATCGGAATCTGGAAGAATTCTTTAACAAGGGGACCCCCAGATCCCAGTCCTGCCCCCTGTGTGAAATGGTAACTATTTGGTAACCTACCATTTCACTAAAAAAGTGTCAAAAATGTTAAAAATGACAAGAGACAGTTTCTGACAATTCCTTTATTTAAATGTTTCTTCTTTCTTCTTTCTTCTTTCTTCTATCTTCCGTCGGTTTCTTCCTCCATCCTCTTCTTCTTCTGGTTCTTCTGGTTCTTCTTGTTCTTCCTCCGGTGTTCTCGTCCGGCATCTTCCTCTGTGGCGTCGGCGTCTTCTTCCCTTCTTCTCCTCGGGCCGCTCCGCATCCATGATGGCATGGAGGGAGGCTCCCGCTCTTCTCTTCATCTTCTTCTCTTCATCTTCTTCTCTTCATCTTCTTGTCTTCATCTTCTTCTGTTCATCTTCTTGTCTTCATCTTCCTTTCAGGCCGCTCCGCATCCATGATGGCATGGAGGGAGGCTCCCGCTGTGTGACGCTTCTCCTCTTCTGATGGTTCTTAAATAACAGGGGGGTGGGGCCACCCGGTGACCCTGCCCCCCCTTTGACGCATGGTGACTTGACGGGACTTCCCTGTGGTGTCATGGGGAATGCCACAGGGAAGTCCCGTCAAGGCCCCCTGTGTCAGAGGGGGGCAGGGTCACCGGCAGGGGGGCGGGGTCACCCCATTACTTAAGAACCGTCAGAAGAGGAGAAGCGTCACACAGCGGGAGCCTCCCTCCATGCCATCATGGATGCAGAGCGGCCGAAAAGAAGATGAAGACAAGAAGATGAACAGAAGAAGATGAAGACAAGAAGATAAAGAGAGAAGCGTCACACAGCGGGAGCCTCCCTCCATGCCATCATGGATGCGGAGCGGCCTGGAGAAGAAGGGAAGAAGACGCCGACTCTGTGGAGGAAGATGCCAGACGAGAACACCGGAG
Source organism: Aquarana catesbeiana (assembly GCF_042186555.1). NCBI lineage: Eukaryota > Metazoa > Chordata > Amphibia > Anura > Ranidae > Aquarana > Aquarana catesbeiana. Next base: position 181,076,152 of record NC_133331.1, on the reverse strand, counting down.
GAAGAACAAGAAGAACCAGAAGAACCAGAAGAACCAAGAAGAAGAAGATGGAGGAAGAAACCGAAGGAAGATAGAAGATAGAAGAAAGAAGAAAGAAGAAACATTTAAATAAAGGAATTGTCAGAAACTGTCTCTTGTCATTTTTAACATTTTTGACACTTTTTTAGTGAAATGGTAGGGGTACAAGTTCCCCCTTACCATTTCACACAGGGGGAGGGATGGGGTCGGGGGGTCCCCTTGTTAAAGGGGGCTTCCATATTCCGATAAGCCCCCCACCCGCAGACCCCCACAACCACCGGCCAGGGTTGTGGGGATGAGGCCCTTGTCCTCATCAACATGGGGACAAGGTGTTTTGGGGGGCTACCCCAAAGCACCCTCCCAATGTTGAGGGCATGTGGCCTGGTATGGTTCAGGAGGGGTCGCTCTCTCATCGCCCCTCTTTTCCTGCAGTCTGCAAGGTTGCGTGCTTGGATAAGGGTCTGGTATGGATTTTTAGGGGGACCCCACGCCGTTTTTTTTTTAATTTTGGCACGAGGTTCCCCTTAAAATCCATACCAGACCTGATGGAAATTAAGGGGCTCCCCCCACGTCATCTTTTTTCTTAAATTTTGGTTCGGGGTTCCCCTGTGGGGAATTCCCATGCCATTTTTATCAATGAACTTTTGTGTGTATTGTCGGACCGGCAAGTCATTAATAGCCGCGAGTAGTTTTAAATGACTTTTTTTCCTTTGAAAACACTTTTTATGACAATACCATGAATATAAGCCTTTAAAATTAGTACTTTTGATTTCTCCCATAGACTTTTAAAGGGTGTTCCGTGGAAATCGAATTTGCCGCAAACACCCCAAATTGTTCTCTGTTCGGCGAACTTGCGAACAGCCCATGTTCGAGTCGAACATGAGTTCGACTCGAACTTGAAGCTCATCCCTAACTGTGAACATGAGCTTTATATGTAACTTTGTCTCATTGTAGAGTACCAATACAGCAGTGTTACCTCATACAACATACCTCTGAAGAAAGGACTCTACAGAGGTCCAGAAAAAATGTTGGGATTAGAATTGAAGGATCTGCTTTTTTAAATTCATGTCTGTTATATGAATCTGTATATGTTGTATATGCAAAATATTTTTTGGTGCGTTATGCACCTATATATTTTTTATAACAATAAATTTCAATCTTTCTTACCAATCATTGATAAGTTGCCTTAAAAGTCCTGCGTATTCCTTGGGGGAGTACTTCCTTTATTATATTGTTCAATTTGGGATGTTGTCAACACATGGGTCTTCTCGGGTGGATTACTGTAAAAAGCCTCTGTAACCAAGAATAACCAATGACCACCAGGTAATGAGGTGAGGAAATAACTTGAAATAACTTGAGCACCTATAGCCATGGTCAAAAGAGCAGTCTCATGAGTCACATGGGCAGGTCTCCCATTAAAAGCCTCAATGGCAAGTGGAGTGGCACGAAGCTGCAGCGGAATCGAGTGCTTAGACACAAAGGTACTATCTATAAACAGGCCTGCAGCCCCGGAATCGATTAGACCCTGTGTATCGATGGACAACTCAGACCAAAAAAGGGTAACTGGAAACAGAGGCTTATCCTTCAGGATAACCGGGGATGCAACAACACCACCCAAGGTCTGTCCCCTACAGGACCACAGATGCGGGTGTTTTCCTGTACGGGTAGGACAAGGCTTCAATACGTGACCTGCCTGACCACAATAAAGGCACAATCTATTCCTCCTCCTAAAGGCTCTCTCCTCAGTAGAGAGATGTGTGAAGCCCACCTGCATGGGCTCTACGTCACTGGTGAATTCGGTACCTGGAGGCATGGGAGGTGAGGGAGGCAAGGGTGGAAATGCAAAGTTCGGAGCCAAACATACAGGAGGCTTCTGCAAGTGCTTCTTAAAGGAAGGTCTCTCTCGGAGTCTGGAGCCAATGAGAATGGCAAGCATGTTAAACTTCTCCAGATCCGTAGGCATGTCTCGGACTGCTATCTCATTTTTAATATTATCCAAGAGACCATGAAAAAAAAAGTAGCCACAAAGACCTAATTTTTCCAAGCGACCTCTGATGCCAGAGTACGGAATTCAATGGCATAATCTGCAACAGTTCTCATACTCTGATGGACATGAGGCTCTTAGCAGCAGAAGTAGAGCAAGCGGGAAAGTCAAATACCCTTTTAAAGGAAGCCACAAACTCTGGGTAACTCTGGACAATGGGTTTTTGCATCTCCTATAGAGGGTTTGTCCAGGCCAAGGCTCTATCAGAAAACAAAGAAATAATGAGCAAGGCAGCTTAAATAGCTAGAAAAGGTTGGCTGTAGGTGGGACTGACAAGCAGATAATGATAACCAGGTGTGCCACTGAGGGATCAATGATTGCTAACAATTATCCGACAGCTGAGCATTTTACTTTATATCATTATATATCTTCATTCAGATCTATTGTGTTAAGAAACTGCATCCATGTTCTTCCCTTATATACCATCCTACTTATCCATATAGCTTTCTTATATACCATCCTATACATCCAACTACTTCTCTTATATACAATCCTATTCATCCATGTACCAGTGTACAGAGGATAGTAGCATGTAGGACAGTGTACAGGGGTCAGTAGTATGTTGAGCAATGTACAGAGGTCAGTAGTATGTAGGACAGTGTACAGAGGTCAGTAGTATGCAGAGTAGTGTACAGAGGTCAGTAGGATGTAGAGCAGTGTACAGAGGTCAGTAATATGTAGAGTAGTGTACAGAGCTCAGTAGGGTGTAGAGCAGTGTACATAGGTCAGTAGGATGTAGAGCAATGTACAGAGGTCAGTAATATGTAGAGTAGTGTACAGAGCTCAGTAGGGCGTAGAGCAGTGTACATAGCTCAGTAGGATTTAGGGCAGTGTGAAGAGGTCAGTAGTATGTAGGGCAGTGTACAGAGGTCAGTAGGATGTAGGGCAGTGTACAGAGGTCAGTAGGATGTAGGGAAGTGTCTGTCCAGAGGTCAGTAGGATGTAGGGAAGTGTCCAGAGGTCAGTAGGATCTAGAGCAGTGTACAGTGGTCAGTAGGATGTAGAGCAGTGTACAGAGGTCATAAGGATGTTGAGCAGTGTACAGGGGTCAGTAGGATGTAGAGCAGTGTACAGAGGTCAATAGTGTGTAGAGCAGTGTACAGAGGTCAGTAGGATGTAGGACTGTGTACAGAGGTCACTAGTATGTAGGGCAGTGTACAGAGGTCATTATGATTTAGAGCAGTGTACAGAGGTCAGTAAGATGTCGGACAGTGTACAGAAGTCAGTAATATGTAGAGTAGTGTACAGAGCTCAATAGGATGTAGAGCAGTATACAGAGCTCAGTAGGATGTAGAGCAGTGTACAGAGTTCAGTAGGATATAGGTCAGTGTACAGAAGTCAGTAGTATGTAGGACAGTGTACAGAGGTCAATAGGATGTAGGACAGTGTCCAGAGGTCAGTAGGATGTAGAGCAGTGTACAGAGGTCAGTAGGATGTAGAGCAGTGTCCAGAGGTCAGTAGTATGTAGGGCAGTGTACAGAGGTCAGTAGTATGTAGAGCAGTGTGCAGAGGTCAGTAGGATGAAGGGCAGTGTCCAGAGGTCTGCAGTATGTAGGACAGTGTCCAGAGATCCATAGTATGTAGGGCAGCTTCCAGAGGGCCGTAGTATGTAAAGTAGTGTCCAGAGGTCCGTAGTATGTAAGATAGTGTCCAGAGGTCTGTAGTATGTAGGGCAGTGTCCAGAGGTCCATAGTATGCAGGTGTCAGCAGGGCAGAGGACTGGGCATCAGCAGGGCAGGGGATTGGAATCAGCAGGGCAGTGGTTGGGGGTCAGCAGGGCAGAGCGCAGGGCGGTTAGGAGGGTGATGAACGGGGGTCAGGAGGGCACAGTATAGGGGGTCAGGAGGCCAAAGTATAGTGGGGTCAGCAAGGCACAGTACAGGGGGGTTGGGAGGGAACAGTACAAGGGGGTGCAGTCTATGGTACACAAGTGGTCTCCTCCATGTGCTTAGTGGGGAAGGGGGGAGAGAGTGGACTGGAGGGAGAAACTGAGGAGAGAGTGGGAGGGAAAGGGAGAGAGAGAGAGAGAGAGAGAGAGAGAGAGAGAGAGAGAGAGGGGAAAGTGAGTGATAGGGAAAGAGAGAATGGGAGGGGGAAATGAGAGCGGGGGATAGAGGGAGGGAGAATAGAGAGAGAGAGGGGCAGTGGAGGGAGAGAGAGAAGTGGAAAGAGGAAGAAAGGGTGAAGAGGGGAAGAGAGAGGAGAAAGAGAGGGGGAGAGGGACGGGGGAGAGAGTGGGGAGGTGTGAGGGAGAGAGAAAGATGGGGAGAGAAAAAGAGAGGAGGTAAAAGGGATGAGCGTGAGAATGACTGGAGGTTTACCCAAGCAAAGATAAAATTACTTTACTGGCATTGAGTGGAGTACACATGGATTTGATTAAAATATAATTTTTTATTAGTAAAGATTTAAAAAAAAAAATCAGGCAACAGTAAAACATCGAACAATATAGCAAGTTCAACTGCTGACCTACTGACCACCATATCGATTCATTACAATAACTTTAATCCTTATCTAGTATAACAGTAGTTATTGTGTCATGAGTCAACATGTGTATCTGTTCCGCTTCCTCAGGACGCATGGCAAAATCACCCAATCATAACAGGCTAATTGTGTTTTTTTACAGGGTATATTTCCTGTTTATTGCAGCAATCTTTAAAGGTCTTTTTTTAAAATGAACTGTGTAATATTTCTGGGTAATGTGTATCAGCCCAGAAGGTTATTTTAACCATTTTTTGCGATACGATACTGCGTCACTTTAACTGAAAATTACGCGGTCATGCAACGCTATACCTAAACAAAATTGACATCCTTTTTTTCCCACAAAAAGAGCTTTGTTTTGGTGGTATTTGATCACCTATGCTGTTTTTATTTTTTGCGCTATAAAAAAGAGCAACAATTTTGAAAAAAAACAATATTTTTTACTTTTTGCTATAATAAATATCCCCAAAAATGTTTTTAAAAAACAAATGTATTCATCAGTTTAGGCCAAAATGTATTCTTCTAAATATTTCTGGTAAAAAGAAAATCACAATAAGCATATATTGATTGGTTTGCGCAAAAGTTATAGTGTCTACAAAATAGAGGATAGATTTATGGAAATTTTTGGTATTTTGATTATTTTTTTTTACTAGTAATGTCAGTGATCTGCGATTTTTTTAGCAGTACTGCGACATTGCAACGGACAGATCGGACACTTTTGACACCTTTTTGGGACCATTGACATTTATACAGTGATCAGTGCTATAAAAATGCACTGATTACTGTATAAATGTCACTGCCAGGGAAGGGGTTAATACTAGGGGGCAATCAAGGGGTTAAATGTGTTCCCTCGTGAGTGTTTCTTACTGTGGGGGAATGGGATTGACTGGGGGAGGAGACACATTGCTGTTTGTAATTACTACAAACAGCAGATCTGTCTCTTCTCTCCTGTCAGAATGAGGATTTGTGTGTTTACACACACAAATCCCCGTTCTGGCTCTCGTGACCTCAATCACGGGTGGCCAGCTGCGACCGCGCCCACCGGCCATGCACATCGGGTCCCTATCTGCGCAGCAGGCGCACGTGCCTGCTATGGCCCTTATGTGAGCCGACGTACCCATATGGGGATTCACTGGAATGTGCCACTTTGCCGAGGTATATCGATGTGAGCTGGTTGGCAAGTGGTTAACATTGAAAATGCATGTACAGGGTGATTTGCAGGCTTATATGTCTAGGAATAATTTTCTTATTTGGTCTGCCTGTGCGCACATATCTGGACACGCTAAAATTATTTTAACCACTTCTATACTGAACACTTTTACCCCCTTCCTGCTCAAGCCAATTTTCAGCTTTCAGCGCTGTCACACTTTGAATGACAATTGTTCAGTCATATAACACTGTATCCAAAATACATTTTTATTATTTTTTTAAGATGGAGCTTTCTTTTAGTGGTATTTAATCACCACCTAGTTTTGCTAAATAAAAAAAAGCCGAAAATTTTGAGAAAAAAACATATTTTTCTCTTTTTCTGTTATAAAATATTTCAAATAAATAATCCTTATTCATAAATTTAGGCCAAAATGTATACTGCTACATTTCTTTGGTAAAAATAACTCTTAATCAGTTTATATTAGTTAGTCTGTGTGAAAGTTATAAGTGTTCATAAACTATGGTATATGCAGGTATATTTGAAAATAGATCAGTCTTGATGTACTGATGGTCCCAAAATACCAGGACAATACAAATACCCCCCCCCCCCCATTTACCCCTTTTTGTTACATAGTAGTAGGTGAGGTTGAAAAAAGACACAAGTCCATCAAGTCCAACCTATGTGTGTGATTATGTGTCAGTATTACATTACATATCCCTGTATATTGCGGTCATTCAGGTGATTATCTAATAGTTTCTTGAAGCTATCAATGCTCCCCGCTGAGACCACCGCCTGTGGAAGGGAATTCCACATCCTTGCCGCTCTTACAGTAAAGAACCCTCTACGTAGTTTAAGGTTAAACCTCTTTTCTTCTAATTGTAATGAGTGGCCACGAGTCTTATTAAACTCTCTTCTGCGAAAAAGTTTTATCCCTATTGTGGGGTCACCAGTACAGTATTTGTAAATTGAAATCATATCCCCTCTCAAGCGTCTCTTCTCCAGAGAGAATAAGTTCAGTGCTCGCAACCTTTCCTCATAACTAAGATCCTCCAGACCCTTTATTAGCTTTGTTGCCCTTCTTTGTACTCGCTCCATTTCCAGTACGTCCCTCCTGAGGACTGGTGCCCAGAACTGGACAGCATACTCCAGGTGCGGGCGGACCAGAGTCTTATAGAGCGGGAGAATTATCGTTTTATCTCTGCAGTTGATCCCCCTTTTAATGCATGCCAATATTCTGTTTGCTTTATTAGCAGCAGCTTGGCATTGCATGCCATTGCTGAGCCTATCATCCACTAAGACCCCCAGGTCCTTTTCCATCCTAGATTCCCCCAGAGGTTCTCCCCCCAGTGTATAGATTGCATTCATATTTTTGCCACCCAAATGCATTATTTTACATTTTTCTACATTGAACCTCATTTGCCATGTAGTCGCTCACCCCATTAATTTGTTCAGGTCTTTTTGCAAGATTTCCACATCCTGCGGAGAAGTTATTGCCCTGCTTAGCTTAGTATCGTCTGCAAATACCGAGATTGAACTGTTTATCCCATCCTCCAGGTCGTTTATGAACAAATTAAATAGGATTGGTCCCAGCACAGAACCCTGGGGAACCCCACTACCCACCCCTGACCATTCTGAGTACTCCCCATTTATCACCACCCTCTGAACACGCCCTTGTAGCCAGTTTTCAATCCATGTACTCACCCTATGGTCCATGCCAACGCACCTTATTTTGTACAGTAAACATTTATGGGGAACTGTGTCAAATGCTTTTGCAAAATCCAGATACACCACGTCTACGGGCCTTCCTTTATCTAGATGGCAACTCACCTCCTCATAGAAGGTTAATAGATTGGTTTGGCAAGAACGATTCTTCATGAATCCATGCTGATTACTGCTAATGATATCATTCTTATTACTAAAATCTTGTATATAGTCCCTTATCATCCCCTCCAAGAGTTTACATACTATTGATGTTAGGCTAACTGGTCTGTAATTCCCAGGGATGTTTTTTGGGCCCTTTTTAAATATTGGTGCTACATTGGCTTTTCTCCAATCAGCTGGTACCATTCCAGTCAATAGACTGTCTGTAAAAATTAGGAACAACGGTCTGGCAATCACCTGACTGAGTTCCCTAAGTACCCTCGGATGCAAGCCATCTGGTCCCGGTGATTTATTAATGTTAAGTTTCTCAAGTCTAATTTTAATTCCGTCCTCTGTTAACCATGTAGGTGCTTCCTGTGTTGTGTCATGAGGATAAACACTGCAGTTTTGGTTACTGAAGCCCCCCGATTCACTTGTGAAGACTGAGGAGAAGAATAAATTCAATACCTTTGCCATCTCCCCATCCTTTGTAACCAGATGTCCTTCCTCATTCTTTATGGGGCCAATATGGTCTGTCCTCCCTTTTTTACTGTTTACATACTTAAAGAATTTCTTGGGATTTTTTTTGCTCTCCTCCGCTATGTGTCTTTCATGTTCTATCTTAGCCATCCTAATTGCACCCTTACATTTCTTATTGCATTCTTTATAAATTCTGAATGCTGTGGATGATCCCTCAACCCTGTATTTTTTGAAGGCCTTCTCCTTTGCTTTTATATGCATTTTTACATTGGAGTTAAGCCATCCAGGATATTTGTTCGCTCTTTTAAATTTATTACCCAATGGGATACATTGGATAATGCCCTTATTTAATATGCTCTTAAAGCAAACCCATCTCTCCTCCGTATTCTTTGTTCCTAATATTTTATCCCAATTTATGCCTTTTAGCAAGGTTTGTAGTCTAGGGAAGTTGGCTCTTTTGAAATTCAGTGTCTTTGTGTTCCCTTCATGTCTCCTATTTGTGTGATTTATACTGAAACTAATTGACCTGTGATCGCTGTTACCTAAATTGCCCCGTATTTCCACATCTGTTATCAGGTCTGTATTGTTGGTAATCAGTAGATCTAGTAATGTTTTATTTCTAGTTGGTGCATCTACCATCTGACCCATAAAATTGTCCTGCAAGACACTAAGGAACTGGCGAGCCTTAAATTAATGCGCGGTTCCCTCCGCCCAGTCTTTGTCTGGATAATTAAAATCCCCCATTATGATAACACTTCCCATCCTTGCTGCTAATCCAATTTGTGATAGGAGATCCGTCTCCACTTCCTCCCTCAGGTTAGGGGGCCTATAGCATACTCCCAGTATTATTTTCCCCTTAGCTTCATCCCTTTGGAGCTCTACCCATAAAGATTCCACCTCCTCCCTAGCCCCCTCAGTGATGTCATCTCTCACATTCACTTGTACATTATTCTTGATATATAGGCATACCCCTCCCCCTTTTTTACCCTCTCTGTCCTTGCAGTATAGGGTATACCCTTGAATGTTTGCCAGCCAATCATGAGAGCTGTTGAACCAGGTCTCTGAAATTCCCACAAAATCCAAATCCTCCTTGTACAACAGTATCTCTAGTTCACCCATCTTGTCCGCCAGGCTCCTGGCATTGGGGAACATGCCACATAGTTTAGACCGGTCGCATATTGTCCTCGTATTGGGTGTTTCAAGATTGCAACTTGGACTTGCTACTATACTCACCTTGTGTTTTTGTGCTTTGGTTAACGTACCACTAATGCCCCCAATACTACCCTCTGGAATATCTTCCGCGCTGGCTATCACTGTCTCTGGACCCTCCCCCCCATCGCCTAGTTTAAAAACCCCTCTAACTTTTTGGCCATCTTCATTCCCAGCAGATCTGCACCCTCCTCATTTAGGTGCAGTCCGTCCCTTCTAAAGTACCGGTTACCGACTGAGAAGTCGGCCCAGTCCTCCAGGAACCCAAACCCCTCCTTACTACACCAGCTCTTCAGCCACTTGTTTACTTCCCTAATCTCCCTCTGCCTCTCTGGTGTGGCTCTATGTACCGGTAGTATTCCTGAGAACACTACCTTGGAGGTCCTTTTCCTCAATTTAGCTCCTAAGTCCCTAAAATCGTTCTTTAGGACACTCCATCTGCCTCTGACTTTGTCATTGGTGCCAACGTGCACCATGACAGCCGGGTCTTCCCCAGCCCCTCCCAGTAATCTGTCCACAAGATCGGTGATGTGCCGAACCCGAGCGCCCGGTAGACAACATACTGTTCGGCGCTTCAGGTCTTGGTTACAGATTGCCCTCTCTGTCCTTCTAAGAATTGAGTCCCCTACCACCAGAATCTGTCTTTCCTTTCCCTTTGCTTCCCCCCCACTCTCACTGGAGGAGTTCTTCCCCTGGCAGCTAGGAGAGTCCCTCATCTCCAGCAGTGCTGGTCCCTGACTGGTTACACCAATGTCACTCAATGGAGCGTACTTATTGGGATGCTCCAGTCCTGGATCGGCCTCCCTGGCACTTCCCCCTCTACCCCTCCTGACTGTCACCCATCTACTCTTTGCTAGTGCCTGCACCTCTTTGTCTCCACCCGCCTCTGTGCTGGCCCCTGCCGGCACCTGCCGTGTACGTTCCTGGCTCACCTTTAGTATGGAGGGACTTCTCAGTGCTGACAGTTGCTTCCCCAGATTCAGAACCTGGGCTTCCAGGGAAACAATGTGCTTACATTTTGCACAGCAGTATTCACCCTCGATCGGATGATCAAGGAACGCATACATGCGGTAAGATGTACAAAGAGTCGCCTCTCCACACCCGCCGGGCATCGTACCTATTAAATTTGGTGAGGATTTGGGGATTTTACCCTGTCCAAATTACCTAACAACTAGCTTCCTGGCACTAATACTCAAGACAATACACAGGTACACGACAAGACAATACACAGGTACACAATACACAAGTACTAACGATCCACACACACTACTCAGACAACACTCAGATACTCACACTACACAGGTACTATGACCCCTGTTATAACCTCCTGTTTTAAACTCTTGTTTTTAACTCCCACTTAATCCAGCTCCACTTACACCAAGCTCCACAGCTTCAAACTGAGCACGCTCAGACTGAGTCCTACAACAAGTTAAATAGGCACCTGTGAGCAATCAACCACACCCCTTAATTGATAGACTGATGAAACAAGAAAAAAAAAAAAAAAAAAGCTATTTAAAAAGTGACAGCAAAAGGCAAATTAAAAACTAAAAGGAAAAGTCCCCAAAATGCAACCCAGCAAACACCAGACAGCAAACACACACCAACAGACAGCAACACACACCAACAGACAGCAACACACACCAACAGACAGCAACACACACCAACAGACAGCAAGACTTGTATACTCTAACACTTGTTTTTAACTCCCACTTAATCCAGCTCCACTTACACCAAGCTCCACAGCTTTAAACTGAGCACGCTCAGACTGAGTCCTACAACAAGTTAAATAGGCACCTGTGAGCAATTAACCACACCCCTTAATTGATAGACTGATGAAACAAGAAAAAAAAAAAAAAAAGCTATTTAAAAAGTGACAGCAAAAGGCAAATTAAAAACTAAAAGGAAAAGTCCCCAAAATGCAACCCAGCAAACACCAGACAGCAAACACACACCAACAGACAGCAACACACACCAACAGACAGCAACACACACCAACAGACAGCAACACACACCAACAGACAGCAAGACTTGTATACTCTAACACTTGTTTTTAACTCCCACTTAATCCAGCTCCACTTACACCAAGCTCCACAGCTTCAAACTGAGCACGCTCAGACTGAGTCCTACAACAAGTTAAATAGGCACCTGTGAGCAATTAACCACACCCCTTAATTGATAGACTGATGAAACAAGAAAAAAAAAAAAAAAAAAAAGCTATTTAAAAAGTGACAGCAAAAGGCAAATTAAAAACTAAAAGGAAAAGTCCCCAAAATGCAACCCAGCAAACACCAGACAGCAAACACACACCAACAGACAGCAACACACACCAACAGACAGCAACACACACCAACAGACAGCAACACACACCAACAGACAGCAACACACACCAACAGACAGCAAGACTTGTATACTCTAACACTTGTTTTTAACTCCCACTTAATCCAGCTCCACTTACACCAAGCTCCACAGCTTCAAACTGAGCACGCTCAGACTGAGTCCTACAACAAGTTAAATAGGCACCTGTGAGCAATTAACCACACCCCTTAATTGATAGACTGATGAAACAAGAAAAAAAAAAAAAAAAAAGCTATTTAAAAAGTGACAGCAAAAGGCAAATTAAAAACTAAAAGGAAAAGTCCCCAAAATGCAACCCAGCAAACACCAGACAGCAAACACACACCAACAGACAGCAACACACACCAACAGACAGCAAGACTTGTATACTCTAACACTTGTTTTTAACTCCCACTTAATCCAGCTCCACTTACACCAAGCTCCACAGCTTCAAACTGAGCACAGTTTTTAAGTGTTCATAAACTATGGTATATGCAGGTATATTTGAAAATAGATCAGTCTTGATGTACTGATGGTCCCAAAATACCAGGACAATACAAATACCCCCCCCCATTTACCCCTTTTTGTAAAGTAGACAGTCCAAGGTATTTAGTAAGAGTTTTTTGAAATTGTAACTTTTTATCACAATATTTTGAAAATGAAGAAACTTCAAAAAATATATATTTTTCACATTTTTTTTACACTGTCACCAGTGCAGTACAGCATCGTCATATAATTGGTGTGGTGGTGATCAGAGACACTAACTGGTGACAGTATGGAAAAAAAATATATATTTGTACAATTTCTTTTCTTTTTTACATACTGTGACCAGAGCAGTACAGTGTTACCATAATGACAACGTGCTATTGGAGAGGTGATTAAGATTTAATTTTTGCGCACTGTGATTGCTTATAACAATGATAATAACTGTTATAAGCAATCCTTTTTTAATGAATGCCATCCATTCATCCAGTGTTTAATATTATGAAGCTGTGATTGGCCACGGCTATCACATGGTGCAGATGCACTGTAATTGGTCCAGTCTGTAACATGTGATCACTGTGACCAATCACAGAGATTAACACAATAATACACAATGAATGGCTATGAATGCAAGCCATTCATTGTGTACAATTAGTTAACTATCTAATTTCAATTATTGCAGCCTATTACAAAGTACTCAGAAAGAAAAGGTGATAAATAAAATAAGAATCAAATCTGTTTTTTGCTACACACTGTGCAGGTGATTCCACAACACCTCCTTTACATAATAATATACTGAAAAAAAGCATAGCATAACAATATTCTGTGATAACTAATTATATTCAGTCCATGCACAATAATTAAATAATAAAGAAAGTCCAACACACCACAGTGCAATCAGTGACCATATAGCTTCATTCTTCATCAAGTGACTTGTGTGCCTCCACCATACAGGTGAAAAACCTGCTCACCTCAAACAAAATCAAAATGACTCATCTATATTCTCCGGGCAAACTGATTGTGATTGGGGCCCTGTGATTGGGCCTACTAAGGTAGCCCAATCACAGGGCGCAACACGTATAAGAGGGAAGAGCCAAGTCCGTGATGTCTTACCACTGCCATCTTAGTGCGAAGTGGTGAGCTGGTTGATGACAATATCAAAATCCATGTTGTTGGTTTATTCTTGTGGTTTTTTTTATCTGCTGTGGTGTTTTAATACATTTTTAAAAGAGAGAGCATTATGCTCGGTTCACACTAGGACGACTTGTCAGGCGACCTAGGTCGCCTGACAAGTAGCGTCCCGTTCAGTACAATGGAACCGTTCTAATCGGAGCGACGCAAGTCGCTCCGACTTAGAAAAAAGTTCCTGTACGACTTTGGGGGCGACTTGGGGCGATTTGCATAGACTTCTATACAGAAGTCGTTTTGCAAGTCGCCCGGGCAGTCGTGTGCAGGTCGCCTCGGTGAGGCGACCTGCAAGTCGTGTCGCCTCTGGTGTGAACCGAGGCTTAGGGATTTGCCTTTTTGTTTTATGCGATTCATATCTGGTTGCATAAGAGCATATCTTGAATTGAAGGGAATACATACTCTGGACCTGAGGAGGACCTTGGAGGGTTTGCCTTGTGATTATCATCACCTGGAGGATATATATGAGCCGTTTTGGTTTTGTTTTAAGGTGAGAAGGTTTTTCACCTGTTTGGTGGAGGCACACAAGTCACTTGATGAAGAATGAAGATAGATGGTCACTGATTGCACTGTGGTGTGCTGGACTCTCTTTAATATTTACTTATTGTGCATGGACTGGATATAATTAGTCATTACAGAATATTCCTGCGTTACACTTTTTTCATTGTGTACAATTGCCATGTGATCTGCTGTGATAGGTCAGTGGCCCGGGACACTGATTTGTCATTAGTCATATTGGCAGGAAGCAACTAAAGACCAATATATATCTGAAACTAAACAATAGCTAGCTTTTTATTTGTCAACACCTGAGCTACTTTTTTACAGCCTTACTATCCCTGTCCACTTTAGTAGTTTTTTTCTAGATGAAAGGGATGGCCATACAAAGGAAAAAAATGTATTTAAATAATAAAATTGCAAAAAAATTAATAAAAATAAAAACATGGAAAATTTGCATTCTTGGGTGGGAAAATGGCTGGATCTGTGCCAGTTTTTGTCACTCAGCACTATCAAAGCTCAGGTTTTTGCCCTGTTTAAAAGATATTGCTTTTTTACTAGCATGTGGTCTCTCCTTTCTTACTGCTTTGTTCCAGGAAGATATTGACAGCCAGAATAACTTACTGGTATACTGGTATACAGTAGCAGTTGAAGATTGTGGAGTTAAAGATTGTGTAGCAGGACGAGGAATGGAGGTGCATGCAATGGGTCCAGATGCAGTAGAAAATCATAAAACAGTCTGGGAGCTGCCAAGCTGTGGAGATGCTTGTAAAAGGCTTGCATATGAATCTGGCACACAGGACATACACAGGAATTTACAGGTGCATTGAGAAGAGCTGTAGTTGGGTAGTAAACTGAGGTACTGACTTGGTTAAATTGATGATAGGTAACTCCTATCCTCATATTGATTAGTGGTTCCAAATTAATAATAACTACTGCAGTAGGGAACAGACACAAAAAATACACTCAGCATCTTTCCAAATAACTGTTCTGCTTTATTATGACGCAATTGAAGGTTTTTATACACGTGATTACATAGGTATCACATTAATATTACAATTGTACATTTATGGTAACAAGGGGCGTTACATAGGCAGGCTAATTCTAATCAGGACTCGAAAGAATGTAAACATGTACTGAAAACATTATTAGTGCTGTGTGAACAGTGAGGGCAGAGTGCAATACATACAAAATAGAACACAATTATATACAGAACGTACAAATTTCCATTACAGTCTCCCCTCAATATTTTGATCACTAACCATACCTGCTATCACCTTTAACCTGGAACCTCCACACGCTTAGGTGGAGGTAGTCCTGGCCAAAGAGGCCAAAAACTCCATTGTGGAGAAAATAATAGCTGAGCAACTTTTTCATTACAAAATGACTTTTCATTGTGAAAAACAAATGATTGATAAGACATATTTACAGAGTACTGGCTGTACACTCCTGTGGCCAGAATGGCCTTCTAGCTGAATTGTGTAAACACAGACAATTCTACATAAAATGGAAGACTATCACTTCAGCATTGCTAAACTACTTTTCAAATATATATATCCCTTACAGTTAAAGTAATTGAATCAAAAAGTACCCTAGACTGTGATCACAAGAGTGAAACAAATCAAACACAGAGATTTCTTTAATTTAGTCATTTTTGCAGTGTCTGGTGTAGATTCAGGTGACTTTTCCTTCAAGTTTTTCAAAAACTGTACATGAAATAGATGCTGTATTGAGTCTCCAAACATTTCCTTATATATAAATATCTCTTAACAATCCACAAGTCACCTGGCTTTAGTTTTAGATCCTTCCAAACTTTTAGGATCTGGAATTGGGGAGAAAACACATAAATGAGTTTGTCAAAAAACCTTAAAAGATCAGCAATGTTCTCTGTGAGATCCGAATGGAGGACTTCAGCTGCTGAGACAAAATATAAGCAAGTGAGTAACACACTCCCAAACCAAATCCCATAGGGAGAGAGTCCAACATCCCCCTTAGGGGCTTGATAAAATATAAGAAAACATTCAGGCAAAAGTTTTCTAGTTTCTTACTCTACTTTGTCCTCTACATTGTAAACAGTAAGGGGTGTAAAAATAAAACCTCAAAACTTCTAGTAAGGACTCTCCTATAAAAATGATTTCCTCTGTTACTCTCTGTACTTTCTGCACTCTACATTTACAAACTACTTCTGATAACACTTTTTACTGTGCCCTTTGCAGTAGCATTTGCCACTGGACATCCAGAAAACATGTCCATACAGAAAAAATGCATACTCTTAAGATCCTGACTTGGGCATCTGGATATATCTTTTTGTAATCTCTGGAAGAGATGTTCAGCTTTTGGTAACACCTTTGGTAACAGGTAAAACAAGAAATGGTATGTTATAAAAACAACTGTGGAGAACCCTGGCTCTATTCCATGCTCATTTACTAAGGCAGCCATAACTGATTGTGACTGATGACATGGTCCATGTGTCAAGCTGGAGGAAAAGAGTGGCTGGCAGACATAAATGATCACCTTTTCCAAAATCCTGTTTCATAAGAAGTTGCCCCCAGTGGACCACTTGTTCTTCTCGTTCTGGGGTCCTTAAAGTTGAATTATTAATCCCAGCTATACTGGGCCAGAACTAGGGTGGAATCTGTGAGTTGCACGGACCCATCAAGTGTCCGGGGCTGTAAATGCAGCATCCTTAGTCACCTGGTCTACTTCCATGTGTGAAAGTTAATATGCCTACCTCAACAAGAACCTGGAAGGCTGAAAACAGCCAATCAAATTAACTTGGCATGCCTTATTGGTTTACCTGCCAAAATAAAAACAAACTTCTGGCCCTTCAAATGGAACCAAAAGCTCTCTATATCTTGACTATATAAATACACATTGTTTTTATAGCTCACTGGCTTTGCTAAAACATAGAGCTCTGCTTCTTGAGCTGGGGAAAAAAGGATCCAATGACTTTGAATATAGATTATCCTTCTAGGTGATAAAATGCATACTCAAATCTACAAAAAATATAATATCTGGGTCTTCAGGGAGTGTGTCCTGCACTGGGCTCACAGCAGCTGATTCCTACACCATCAATTTAAAACATGTGGTTTTTCCTTTCTTTTGGATAAATGTACGCGTTTTTCTTTGTTAGATTTGTACATAAACAAACTCATATTTTAAACCTTTCATTAGACAAACATTTAGTTAGCTGTATATTTGCTGCGCAGAATGTCAAACCATTAAAAATTAAATGTTTGACCAAAACAATATCTAACTTTGTCTAATAGCACCTTTGCATAAAGGTACAGCTCTGATATATCGGGATGAACCCTTCATTAACCAGTTACCAACCGGCCCATAGCCGAATGACGGCTGCAGGGCGGTTGGATAACTCTGGGTGGACGTACTATGACGTCCTCCCAGAATTCCCCTCTCGCGCGCCCCCTGGGGCGCGCACCCGAACACATCCGTGACTGCCGGGTCCAGGGGACCCGGCGCATCACGGATCCCAGTAAATGGCCGCTGATCGCGGCCGTTTACCATGTGATCGCGCCGTCAAATGACGGCGCGATCACATGTAAACAGACCGGCGTCATCTGATGACGCCGGTTCCTCTCCTCCCCTCCTGTGTACCGATCGGTACACAGTGAGCGGGGAGGGGGATGGATGGATGTCTGCAGCGCTGTGGGCTGTATGTGTAGTGCCCACAGCGCTGCACAGAGACATCCATCCATCCATCCATCCATGCTCAGCCATCCCTCACTACTAATGCTGTGCAATACTCTGCAATACCCCCACAATACTCTGCAATGCTGTGCAATACTCTGCAATACCCCCACAATACTCTGCAATACCCCCACAATACTCTGCAATACCCCCACAATACTCTGCAATGCTGTGCAATACTCTGCAATGCCCCCACAATACTCTGCAATGCTGTGCAATACTCTGCAATGCTGTGCAATACTCTGCAATGCTGTGCAATACTCTGCAATACCCCCACAATACTCTGCAATGCTGTGCAATACTCTGCAATGCCCCCACAATACTCTGCAATGCTGTGCAATACTCTGCAATGCTGTGCAATGCCCCCACAATACTCTGCAATGCTGTGCAATACTCTGCAATGCCCCCCACAATACTCTGCAATGCTGTGCAATACTCTGCAATGCCCCCACAATACTCTGCAATGCTGTGCAATACTCTGCAATGCCCCCACAATACTCTGCAATATAGGTCAGTGTACAGAAGTCAGTAGTATGTAGGACAGTGTACAGAGGTCAATAGGATGTAGGACAGTGTCCAGAGGTCAGTAGGATGTAGAGCAGTGTACAGAGGTCAGTAGGATGTAGAGCAGTGTCCAGAGGTCAGTAGTATGTAGGGCAGTGTACAGAGGTCAGTAGTATGTAGAGCAGTGTGCAGAGGTCAGTAGGATGAAGGGCAGTGTCCAGAGGTCTGCAGTATGTAGGACAGTGTCCAGAGATCCATAGTATGTAGGGCAGCTTCCAGAGGGCCGTAGTATGTAAAGTAGTGTCCAGAGGTCCGTAGTATGTAAGATAGTGTCCAGAGGTCTGTAGTATGTAGGGCAGTGTCCAGAGGTCCATAGTATGCAGGTGTCAGCAGGGCAGAGGACTGGGCATCAGCAGGGCAGGGGATTGGAATCAGCAGGGCAGTGGTTGGGGGTCAGCAGGGCAGAGCGCAGGGCGGTTAGGAGGGTGATGAACGGGGGTCAGGAGGGCACAGTATAGGGGGTCAGGAGGCCAAAGTATAGTGGGGTCAGCAAGGCACAGTACAGGGGGGTTGGGAGGGAACAGTACAAGGGGGTGCAGTCTATGGTACACAAGTGGTCTCCTCCATGTGCTTAGTGGGGAAGGGGGGAGAGAGTGGACTGGAGGGAGAAACTGAGGAGAGAGTGGGAGGGAAAGGGAGAGAGAGAGAGAGAGAGAGAGAGAGAGAGAGAGAGGGGAAAGTGAGTGATAGGGAAAGAGAGAATGGGAGGGGGAAATGAGAGCGGGGGATAGAGGGAGGGAGAATAGAGAGAGAGAGGGGCAGTGGAGGGAGAGAGAGAAGTGGAAAGAGGAAGAAAGGGTGAAGAGGGGAAGAGAGAGGAGAAAGAGAGGGGGAGAGGGACGGGGGAGAGAGTGGGGAGGTGTGAGGGAGAGAGAAAGATGGGGAGAGAAAAAGAGAGGAGGTAAAAGGGATGAGCGTGAGAATGACTGGAGGTTTACCCAAGCAAAGATAAAATTACTTTACTGGCATTGAGTGGAGTACACATGGATTTGATTAAAATATAATTTTTTATTAGTAAAGATTTAAAAAAAAAAATCAGGCAACAGTAAAACATCGAACAATATAGCAAGTTCAACTGCTGACCTACTGACCACCATATCGATTCATTACAATAACTTTAATCCTTATCTAGTATAACAGTAGTTATTGTGTCATGAGTCAACATGTGTATCTGTTCCGCTTCCTCAGGACGCATGGCAAAATCACCCAATCATAACAGGCTAATTGTGTTTTTTTACAGGGTATATTTCCTGTTTATTGCAGCAATCTTTAAAGGTCTTTTTTTAAAATGAACTGTGTAATATTTCTGGGTAATGTGTATCAGCCCAGAAGGTTATTTTAACCATTTTTTGCGATACGATACTGCGTCACTTTAACTGAAAATTACGCGGTCATGCAACGCTATACCTAAACAAAATTGACATCCTTTTTTTCCCACAAAAAGAGCTTTGTTTTGGTGGTATTTGATCACCTATGCTGTTTTTATTTTTTGCGCTATAAAAAAGAGCAACAATTTTGAAAAAAAACAATATTTTTTACTTTTTGCTATAATAAATATCCCCAAAAATGTTTTTAAAAAACAAATGTATTCATCAGTTTAGGCCAAAATGTATTCTTCTAAATATTTCTGGTAAAAAGAAAATCACAATAAGCATATATTGATTGGTTTGCGCAAAAGTTATAGTGTCTACAAAATAGAGGATAGATTTATGGAAATTTTTGGTATTTTGATTATTTTTTTTTACTAGTAATGTCAGTGATCTGCGATTTTTTTAGCAGTACTGCGACATTGCAACGGACAGATCGGACACTTTTGACACCTTTTTGGGACCATTGACATTTATACAGTGATCAGTGCTATAAAAATGCACTGATTACTGTATAAATGTCACTGCCAGGGAAGGGGTTAATACTAGGGGGCAATCAAGGGGTTAAATGTGTTCCCTCGTGAGTGTTTCTTACTGTGGGGGAATGGGATTGACTGGGGGAGGAGACACATTGCTGTTTGTAATTACTACAAACAGCAGATCTGTCTCTTCTCTCCTGTCAGAATGAGGATTTGTGTGTTTACACACACAAATCCCCGTTCTGGCTCTCGTGACCTCAATCACGGGTGGCCAGCTGCGACCGCGCCCACCGGCCATGCACATCGGGTCCCTATCTGCGCAGCAGGCGCACGTGCCTGCTATGGCCCTTATGTGAGCCGACGTACCCATATGGGGATTCACTGGAATGTGCCACTTTGCCGAGGTATATCGATGTGAGCTGGTTGGCAAGTGGTTAACATTGAAAATGCATGTACAGGGTGATTTGCAGGCTTATATGTCTAGGAATAATTTTCTTATTTGGTCTGCCTGTGCGCACATATCTGGACACGCTAAAATTATTTTAACCACTTCTATACTGAACACTTTTACCCCCTTCCTGCTCAAGCCAATTTTCAGCTTTCAGCGCTGTCACACTTTGAATGACAATTGTTCAGTCATATAACACTGTATCCAAAATACATTTTTATTATTTTTTTAAGATGGAGCTTTCTTTTAGTGGTATTTAATCACCACCTAGTTTTGCTAAATAAAAAAAAGCCGAAAATTTTGAGAAAAAAACATATTTTTCTCTTTTTCTGTTATAAAATATTTCAAATAAATAATCCTTATTCATAAATTTAGGCCAAAATGTATACTGCTACATTTCTTTGGTAAAAATAACTCTTAATCAGTTTATATTAGTTAGTCTGTGTGAAAGTTATAAGTGTTCATAAACTATGGTATATGCAGGTATATTTGAAAATAGATCAGTCTTGATGTACTGATGGTCCCAAAATACCAGGACAATACAAATACCCCCCCCCCCCCCATTTACCCCTTTTTGTTACATAGTAGTAGGTGAGGTTGAAAAAAGACACAAGTCCATCAAGTCCAACCTATGTGTGTGATTATGTGTCAGTATTACATTACATATCCCTGTATATTGCGGTCATTCAGGTGATTATCTAATAGTTTCTTGAAGCTATCAATGCTCCCCGCTGAGACCACCGCCTGTGGAAGGGAATTCCACATCCTTGCCGCTCTTACAGTAAAGAACCCTCTACGTAGTTTAAGGTTAAACCTCTTTTCTTCTAATTGTAATGAGTGGCCACGAGTCTTATTAAACTCTCTTCTGCGAAAAAGTTTTATCCCTATTGTGGGGTCACCAGTACAGTATTTGTAAATTGAAATCATATCCCCTCTCAAGCGTCTCTTCTCCAGAGAGAATAAGTTCAGTGCTCGCAACCTTTCCTCATAACTAAGATCCTCCAGACCCTTTATTAGCTTTGTTGCCCTTCTTTGTACTCGCTCCATTTCCAGTACGTCCCTCCTGAGGACTGGTGCCCAGAACTGGACAGCATACTCCAGGTGCGGGCGGACCAGAGTCTTATAGAGCGGGAGAATTATCGTTTTATCTCTGCAGTTGATCCCCCTTTTAATGCATGCCAATATTCTGTTTGCTTTATTAGCAGCAGCTTGGCATTGCATGCCATTGCTGAGCCTATCATCCACTAAGACCCCCAGGTCCTTTTCCATCCTAGATTCCCCCAGAGGTTCTCCCCCCAGTGTATAGATTGCATTCATATTTTTGCCACCCAAATGCATTATTTTACATTTTTCTACATTGAACCTCATTTGCCATGTAGTCGCTCACCCCATTAATTTGTTCAGGTCTTTTTGCAAGATTTCCACATCCTGCGGAGAAGTTATTGCCCTGCTTAGCTTAGTATCGTCTGCAAATACCGAGATTGAACTGTTTATCCCATCCTCCAGGTCGTTTATGAACAAATTAAATAGGATTGGTCCCAGCACAGAACCCTGGGGAACCCCACTACCCACCCCTGACCATTCTGAGTACTCCCCATTTATCACCACCCTCTGAACACGCCCTTGTAGCCAGTTTTCAATCCATGTACTCACCCTATGGTCCATGCCAACGCACCTTATTTTGTACAGTAAACATTTATGGGGAACTGTGTCAAATGCTTTTGCAAAATCCAGATACACCACGTCTACGGGCCTTCCTTTATCTAGATGGCAACTCACCTCCTCATAGAAGGTTAATAGATTGGTTTGGCAAGAACGATTCTTCATGAATCCATGCTGATTACTGCTAATGATATCATTCTTATTACTAAAATCTTGTATATAGTCCCTTATCATCCCCTCCAAGAGTTTACATACTATTGATGTTAGGCTAACTGGTCTGTAATTCCCAGGGATGTTTTTTGGGCCCTTTTTAAATATTGGTGCTACATTGGCTTTTCTCCAATCAGCTGGTACCATTCCAGTCAATAGACTGTCTGTAAAAATTAGGAACAACGGTCTGGCAATCACCTGACTGAGTTCCCTAAGTACCCTCGGATGCAAGCCATCTGGTCCCGGTGATTTATTAATGTTAAGTTTCTCAAGTCTAATTTTAATTCCGTCCTCTGTTAACCATGTAGGTGCTTCCTGTGTTGTGTCATGAGGATAAACACTGCAGTTTTGGTTACTGAAGCCCCCCGATTCACTTGTGAAGACTGAGGAGAAGAATAAATTCAATACCTTTGCCATCTCCCCATCCTTTGTAACCAGATGTCCTTCCTCATTCTTTATGGGGCCAATATGGTCTGTCCTCCCTTTTTTACTGTTTACATACTTAAAGAATTTCTTGGGATTTTTTTTGCTCTCCTCCGCTATGTGTCTTTCATGTTCTATCTTAGCCATCCTAATTGCACCCTTACATTTCTTATTGCATTCTTTATAAATTCTGAATGCTGTGGATGATCCCTCAACCCTGTATTTTTTGAAGGCCTTCTCCTTTGCTTTTATATGCATTTTTACATTGGAGTTAAGCCATCCAGGATATTTGTTCGCTCTTTTAAATTTATTACCCAATGGGATACATTGGATAATGCCCTTATTTAATATGCTCTTAAAGCAAACCCATCTCTCCTCCGTATTCTTTGTTCCTAATATTTTATCCCAATTTATGCCTTTTAGCAAGGTTTGTAGTCTAGGGAAGTTGGCTCTTTTGAAATTCAGTGTCTTTGTGTTCCCTTCATGTCTCCTATTTGTGTGATTTATACTGAAACTAATTGACCTGTGATCGCTGTTACCTAAATTGCCCCGTATTTCCACATCTGTTATCAGGTCTGTATTGTTGGTAATCAGTAGATCTAGTAATGTTTTATTTCTAGTTGGTGCATCTACCATCTGACCCATAAAATTGTCCTGCAAGACACTAAGGAACTGGCGAGCCTTAAATTAATGCGCGGTTCCCTCCGCCCAGTCTTTGTCTGGATAATTAAAATCCCCCATTATGATAACACTTCCCATCCTTGCTGCTAATCCAATTTGTGATAGGAGATCCGTCTCCACTTCCTCCCTCAGGTTAGGGGGCCTATAGCATACTCCCAGTATTATTTTCCCCTTAGCTTCATCCCTTTGGAGCTCTACCCATAAAGATTCCACCTCCTCCCTAGCCCCCTCAGTGATGTCATCTCTCACATTCACTTGTACATTATTCTTGATATATAGGCATACCCCTCCCCCTTTTTTACCCTCTCTGTCCTTGCAGTATAGGGTATACCCTTGAATGTTTGCCAGCCAATCATGAGAGCTGTTGAACCAGGTCTCTGAAATTCCCACAAAATCCAAATCCTCCTTGTACAACAGTATCTCTAGTTCACCCATCTTGTCCGCCAGGCTCCTGGCATTGGTGAACATGCCACATAGTTTAGACCGGTCGCATATTGTCCTCGTATTGGGTGTTTCAAGATTGCAACTTGGACTTGCTACTATACTCACCTTGTGTTTTTGTGCTTTGGTTAACGTACCACTAATGCCCCCAATACTACCCTCTGGAATATCTTCCGCGCTGGCTATCACTGTCTCTGGACCCTCCCCCCCCATCGCCTAGTTTAAAAACCCCTCTAACTTTTTGGCCATCTTCATTCCCAGCAGATCTGCACCCTCCTCATTTAGGTGCAGTCCGTCCCTTCTAAAGTACCGGTTACCGACTGAGAAGTCGGCCCCAGTCCTCCAGGAACCCAAACCCCTCCTTACTACACCAGCTCTTCAGCCACTTGTTTACTTCCCTAATCTCCCTCTGCCTCTCTGGTGTGGCTCTATGTACCGGTAGTATTCCTGAGAACACTACCTTGGAGGTCCTTTTCCTCAATTTAGCTCCTAAGTCCCTAAAATCGTTCTTTAGGACACTCCATCTGCCTCTGACTTTGTCATTGGTGCCAACGTGCACCATGACAGCCGGGTCTTCCCCAGCCCCTCCCAGTAATCTGTCCACAAGATCGGTGATGTGCCGAACCCGAGCACCCGGTAGACAACATACTGTTCGGCGCTTCAGGTCTTGGTTACAGATTGCCCTCTCTGTCCTTCTAAGAATTGAGTCCCCTACCACCAGAATCTGTCTTTCCTTTCCCTTTGCTTCCCCCCCACTCTCACTGGAGGAGTTCTTCCCCTGGCAGCTAGGAGAGTCCCTCATCTCCAGCAGTGCTGGTCCCTGACTGGTTACACCAATGTCACTCAATGGAGCGTACTTATTGGGATGCTCCAGTCCTGGATCGGCCTCCCTGGCACTTCCCCCTCTACCCCTCCTGACTGTCACCCATCTACTCTTTGCTAGTGCCTGCACCTCTTTGTCTCCACCCGCCTCTGTGCTGGCCCCTGCCGGCACCTGCCGTGTACGTTCCTGGCTCACCTTTAGTATGGAGGGACTTCTCAGTGCTGACAGTTGCTTCCCCAGATTCAGAACCTGGGCTTCCAGGGAAACAATGTGCTTACATTTTGCACAGCAGTATTCACCCTCGATCGGATGATCAAGGAACGCATACATGCGGTAAGATGTACAAAGAGTCGCCTCTCCACACCCGCCGGGCATCGTACCTATTAAATTTGGTGAGGATTTGGGGATTTTACCCTGTCCAAATTACCTAACAACTAGCTTCCTGGCACTAATACTCAAGACAATACACAGGTACACGACAAGACAATACACAGGTACACAATACACAAGTACTAACGATCCACACACACTACTCAGACAACACTCAGATACTCACACTACACAGGTACTATGACCCCTGTTATAACCTCCTGTTTTAAACTCTTGTTTTTAACTCCCACTTAATCCAGCTCCACTTACACCAAGCTCCACAGCTTCAAACTGAGCACGCTCAGACTGAGTCCTACAACAAGTTAAATAGGCACCTGTGAGCAATCAACCACACCCCTTAATTGATAGACTGATGAAACAAGAAAAAAAAAAAAAAAAAAAAGCTATTTAAAAAGTGACAGCAAAAGGCAAATTAAAAACTAAAAGGAAAAGTCCCCAAAATGCAACCCAGCAAACACCAGACAGCAAACACACACCAACAGACAGCAACACACACCAACAGACAGCAACACACACCAACAGACAGCAACACACACCAACAGACAGCAAGACTTGTATACTCTAACACTTGTTTTTAACTCCCACTTAATCCAGCTCCACTTACACCAAGCTCCACAGCTTTAAACTGAGCACGCTCAGACTGAGTCCTACAACAAGTTAAATAGGCACCTGTGAGCAATTAACCACACCCCTTAATTGATAGACTGATGAAACAAGAAAAAAAAAAAAAAAAAGCTATTTAAAAAGTGACAGCAAAAGGCAAATTAAAAACTAAAAGGAAAAGTCCCCAAAATGCAACCCAGCAAACACCAGACAGCAAACACACACCAACAGACAGCAACACACACCAACAGACAGCAACACACACCAACAGACAGCAACACACACCAACAGACAGCAAGACTTGTATACTCTAACACTTGTTTTTAACTCCCACTTAATCCAGCTCCACTTACACCAAGCTCCACAGCTTCAAACTGAGCACGCTCAGACTGAGTCCTACAACAAGTTAAATAGGCACCTGTGAGCAATTAACCACACCCCTTAATTGATAGACTGATGAAACAAGAAAAAAAAAAAAAAAAAAAAGCTATTTAAAAAGTGACAGCAAAAGGCAAATTAAAAACTAAAAGGAAAAGTCCCCAAAATGCAACCCAGCAAACACCAGACAGCAAACACACACCAACAGACAGCAACACACACCAACAGACAGCAACACACACCAACAGACAGCAACACACACCAACAGACAGCAACACACACCAACAGACAGCAAGACTTGTATACTCTAACACTTGTTTTTAACTCCCACTTAATCCAGCTCCACTTACACCAAGCTCCACAGCTTCAAACTGAGCACGCTCAGACTGAGTCCTACAACAAGTTAAATAGGCACCTGTGAGCAATTAACCACACCCCTTAATTGATAGACTGATGAAACAAGAAAAAAAAAAAAAAAAAAGCTATTTAAAAAGTGACAGCAAAAGGCAAATTAAAAACTAAAAGGAAAAGTCCCCAAAATGCAACCCAGCAAACACCAGACAGCAAACACACACCAACAGACAGCAACACACACCAACAGACAGCAAGACTTGTATACTCTAACACTTGTTTTTAACTCCCACTTAATCCAGCTCCACTTACACCAAGCTCCACAGCTTCAAACTGAGCACAGTTTTTAAGTGTTCATAAACTATGGTATATGCAGGTATATTTGAAAATAGATCAGTCTTGATGTACTGATGGTCCCAAAATACCAGGACAATACAAATACCCCCCCCCATTTACCCCTTTTTGTAAAGTAGACAGTCCAAGGTATTTAGTAAGAGTTTTTTGAAATTGTAACTTTTTATCACAATATTTTGA